>NC_053491.1:409344908-409944908 GCF_905171775.1 Rana temporaria
CTTCTAATTTCCACAAAGTATACACTAGGTGGCAGTGTTCTGCTTAAAGTGTACAGTATCTCTAGGTATTTTTTTATTTTTAGTTGTGTTATGCCGCGTACACACCATCACTTTATGTGATGAAAAAAAAACAAAGTTTTTAAAAACGTCACTTTAAATGACCGTGTGTGGGGGAAAACGTCTTCTGAAAAACGACAAAAAAAAATTGAAGCATGCTTCAATTTTATGTGTCGTTTTTCAAAACGTCGTTTTTTACTTCACAGAAATTGACCATGTGTAGCAAAAAACGTCGTTTAAAACGACGTTTTTACACCCGCGCATGCCCAGAAGCTAGTTATGAAGCGAGCTTCAATGGAAAAACGTGGTGAACGTAACCTCGCTTCGCTAGAAAAACGATGGTGTGTAGGCAACTTCGTCTTTGAAAATTGAAGTTTCAAAAACTTCGTTTTTTACTTCACAGAAAATGTCGTTTTTTTTCATCACATAAAGTGATGGTGTGTATGCGGCATTAGTTTTAGAGTGATTAAGGGTTAGCCCTTCTGTCAGGTTTTTATTGCTGTCTGTATGTAATGATGACCAATGTCCCTGCGAAAGTTATTAGGAGTAAATCTAAAATGTTAGCATTATCCCGACAACAAAAGGCAGGGGAAATCTTCCAAGGTGGACAAAGATCTAGAAAGAGAATTCCCTTCACTTTGACAAATTCCCTGTACCTTCCTGTTTGATTTTTGAGAGAGGAAGTGAAAAATAAACTATCAGGGATTTAACCCTTTGCTGCTTAACTCTTTGTTTTTGCTATACATAGACTTTAAAGGAGAAGTATAGCCAAAGCTATTTTGGCTATGATTCTCTTGTGGATCACAGGAATGCAGTGTGTTATGCACTCCTGTTTTAAAGGATTAAAAGATTAAATGGTTAGTTCACCTTTAGAAACATTTTCCACAAACCCCCCCCCCCCCCCACGCACTAAAACATACCAAGCACATTACAATCCACTCCATCCAATCCACAGATTTTTTTAAAAAACCTTTATTCCTCCATCGGGCAAGGGGGCAGCTGCCCTGGGTGTAATGGTAGGGATGGGGGCACCTTCCTTCTGTTGCAAGGCTGACAGGAGTAGTGACAGCAGCATCACTACTCCTATCAGGTGGGTGGGATGTGTTTTTCTCTCCCTCTCCTCCTTCCTGCCAGTGCAGCGCTCCTGTATTTAGAAGCCGGCAGCAGTAATCACAGACATAGGAGCTCTGCACTGGCAGGAGGCAGGAAGAAAGAGAGAGCAAAGCCCACAGTCGTGTCCAGGACAGAGTCAGGATGGGGCTGGGTGGGCGGGGCTGTGCTCTCGCTCCCTCCAGCTCCTCCCTCCTGTTAGTGCAGAACTCCTGTAGCCAAAAAAAAAAACGACTGCATACAGGTGCACTGACAGCTCGGGACTGTTTTTCATGTTATCTTACACTCTTCGGTCACCTCCTCCCCCACACTGGGAGCGCAGTTTGGTATCTTTGCCCTGCAATAGATGACCTTGTCCCGGCACTGCATGAATATGTATGTGGAAGGTCCAATCTCTGGTGAGTCAATATTGTGGCATGCAGAGCCAGGACAAGGGGTGTGCAGGAGGAGAGGCTGCCCTGGGCACAGTGGTGTCATGTGAGGTTGGGGCGCTAGGAGTGGGAGGAAAAATGTACAATTTATTTTAGGAGGCTACATTTGGGGGGGTTGATTTGGGGGGATTGATTTGGGGGGATTTGTGCCAAGAGGGGAGATTTGGGTGGGTTGAATTTTACTAGCAGGGGAATTTTAGTTATGAAAGGGGCTAGGAGGGGAGATTTGGGGGGAGGTGGAAGGTTTTATGCTCAGAGGGGAAATTTAAGGGCTAGAGGATTTGTGCTATGAGGGAGGATGATGGGGGCAAAGATTTGTGCTGGGTTGGGGATTTCAGCAGCGGTGGGGGATTTGTACTGGAAGAGGGGTAGACTTTGGCTTGCAAAGGAAATTTATGCTTTGGGATAAGCATACAGATTAGTGCTCAATATTTTGGGGGGTGAGGGAGGGGATTTGTGCTGACAAATAATGCTCATACATTTTGGGGGGCGCCATTTGGTATATTTTCCCTGGGCGCTAGATGACCTTGTCCCGGCACTGCATACACCGCCTGTCTGCAAAAAATCTGAGTAGACAATTCACAACCCTCCTATTTAGCTAGGATGGACCAGATGATACAAGTATGCTCATAACATCCAACAATGAACGACTGAGCCTGCCGACTTACTCAAAGACCATGCATGTGCAGTGTGCAATTTCTCCCTCTGCTGGTGTTGCCATTTTTTGTTGCGTTTTTGCAGACAGACCATGTACAGCCTAAACGTATACAGTGACAAAAGAGCACTTTTTTGCCAACTGAAGAGTGGATTGTAAAATATACGTGAGATGCTGCAGTGCAAAGGAGGTTTGTGGAAAATGTCCCAAGAGATTATTCACACTTCACACAAATGAGGACCTTACTCAATTACCCACGAAAGACTCAGCAAGGATCCATGCAGACTGTTTGCGTCCAAGGGCAATCATCCGCAGGCATAGGTGTGGGCAGCCTATTGCATTAGGGCATAGGTCTTCAAACTACGGCCCTCCAGTTGTTCAGGAACTTCAATTCCCATCATGCCTAGTCATGTCCGTGAATGTCAGTGTGTTACAATGCCTCATGGGACGTGTAGTTCTACAACAGCTGGAGGGCAGTAGTTTGATTAGGGTGTGCACCCCAAAGCTCAAACACACATGCCTGTGCGTGTGTATGTGTATATCTATCTATCTATCTATCTATCTATCTATCTATCTATCTATCTATCTATCTATCTATATGTAGCGCCCCCTTACTTTCAGTATGGGCACTACGCTAAAGTTAGTGGGGAATGGGAGTTATTTTTGCTCCCATTCATAATTTGCAAAATTTAGGCTGCTGTCATTCCTGAACTGTCCTGTAGGTCAGTCTGCGCTCCAGGGGGTTCTGGCAGAGCCGCTTTTTCCCAGCAGCCAATTAGAGGGGTTTTCCCTCGCGGGGCATGCTGGGGGAGAGTATATCTGTGGCAGACGCCATTTTTGTTGGTTCTTCGTGGGTTCCAGGTGCGGCACCCACCTTTAGGGTGTGCGTATCCAACGGACCCCGGCGATATGGCCTACCAGGCCGGGGTCACATGCTACGCAGAGCTCCATGTTGCTGAAAGGGGCCCCAGTGACTCGCTGGGTCCCCGTCTCTATTGAAGAGATCCCAAGCTATGTGCTGAACGGTGGGGAATTGGCTCAAGGAGAACCCAGAGGCAGGTTATCTGAGGGGCTTGAACAAACCATTGGGGATCTGGTGACCGGGACATTGACAGGTACACTTCAACTGTCACCCGGTGACTCTGACTTAATTTACTGGGAGGATTTGTTCAATCCATTCAACTCATCCAAGTACTAGGCCTGTGGCAGAGGTCCCTAGACCCGGGTCTGTGGCAGAGGCCTGTTCCTCCCAGCCACCTTAAGGCTGCATTCACATCTAGACGGACGAAATCGCTGCGTTTTGTCGCCGCAAATCAGCGTTTTGTACCGCGATTTGCGGCGACAAAACGCCGGTATGGTCCGCCTAGATGTGCCCCAAGATGACCCCCTCTATGGAGATGATTGCCATCTCCTAGCCGAACGCTCGAAGACGCCTGAAAAAAAGGTCCGGGACCTTTTTTCACGCGGCAGGCGACAGGCGTCCGGCGTTCGGCGTGGAGATGTGAACCATCTCCATAGAGGGACATCTGTTTTCAGCCCTCTGGCGGCAGCGGCGTAGCGCTACAGGCGTAAAAACGCCTAGGTGTGAATGGGGTCTAAAGTAGCCAAACTCGTAGCAGGCTAGAGTGGCGACGAACTGTATCTACTACTACTGAGAGCAGGATTGCTCGCTTCATATCCAGGCCTGATACCGCAAAGTTCTCTATTGCTTCATCAACCTTCTCTCTCTACCTCATGTTGATGTTGGTCATGTTGGGCCGAGAATAAAGCATTCAGAAAACCTTTATTTATTGTCTGGACATTCGCTCACTAATCTACTCATCAGCTTCACTCCTAGACAACGGTAAGAGGTAACTTAAATACGCCGATCCCAAGACAACCAGCAGGTCCTGAGGGGGTAGCGCTACATATATATATGAATATAGAGAGATATTTGTGTGTGTGTGTGTGTGTATAGATACATATATATATAGCAGAGCTGCTATCAAATGTAGTTGCCTGGTGTTAGTTTAATAGTGGTTAGTTAGTGGTTAGTGGAATTAATGGGGTGTCTCAGCCAATGGGCAAGGATTTTCTTTGCCTGCTGCGAGAGCCTATTTATTTTTGATGGAGTGAGGTGATCATGGGTTCTGTGCCACCTGAATGGCTGTCTGGGTGGACATGGGTCACACTACCCCGGGCTGCTAGGCCGTAAGCCCGAGGTCTATCCCAGGGACAACTGGCTGCTAGGCTGTTTGAGGGCCTATCCAGAAGCAGGAGAGCAGCAATGAGTTGGGACTGCGGGCTTGTAGTCCAACCAGAAATAACGGTTCCGCCGGCCAGGGAAGCAGTTGTGGTCAGACGTCGAGGGGAAGCTGTCGCCACTAAGGGACCATCCACCTTGTTACCGGAGACCACTGTGAGTAAGCTGAGGCCAGTACCAGAGCAGACTTTTCACCAGTTGGGGATGGTGAAGTGCAAGTGCCAAGCCAGGGACCCAGCGGGACAGCAGAGGTGACACTTGCGGAGCATTAGTGAGTGCCAAATCAGGGACCTAGCGTGTCAGCAGGGGTGACGCTTGAAGAGTATCTGTGAGTGCCAAGCCAGGGACCCAACAGGGAAGCGGGGGTGACGCTAGAGGAAGATACTGAGTGCTAAAGTGGAAGAGCTCAGGGGATCCTAGTGAGAGATGCTGGGAGCTCATTGAGTGAAGACCCACAGTGAGTTATTGTGGGGTAAGCTGAGAACTGTTCATGTTGCAAATAGTTGGATACAATTACAGTCAGTAACTTCTACAAGATTGTTGCCATAGGAGATAGTGTCTTACCTATACAGAAGTGGTGTCCGGCTGGAAGCCCTTACGTGCATGGCTGTCTGCCTATAGAAGTCTCTGGGTTTGCCAATTAACATTGCATCTACCTAAGGGTGTCCTGGCCCTAACTCTTTCTCCCCCAGTTCTTTTCAAGATACAATAAATGTCTTTTTGCATTCTAAAAGTGGCTGGCGCCCACCCTTTCATCTTGCATTACACCCACGATGCTTGGCAACCCACTCTACTCAGAAGGATGTCAGCAGTCCCTAACTTTGGAGGTCACCATTGGGCTTCGGGGACTTTTCCATATATATTACATATATATATATACATGTAGCAAGGTCTCTGACCTCCTTCAGTCTAATGAGGACCTCCAGGGCTAAAGATAGCTGACATCCTTCCATATATGGGTTGATTGTGAGGCATAGTGGGTACAAGGTGGAAGTTATTGGGCGCCAGACACTTCTTGAATGCAAAAGAGATATTTATTTCTCTTACAATCTTTTATGGGGGAAAGAGGGTAAGGGCCAGGACACCCTTTAGTAGTTGCAAGTTCAATTGGCAGAGACCGAGACTTCAATAGGAGGACAGTCGTGCAGGGAAAGGCCTCCAGCAAGAAGCCACATCTGCACGTGCAGGAAAGCTGTCTCCTATGACAACAGTCTTTAACAGTTCCTAACACAAAGTGCAATAGTTTGTTCACCTTCACTACAACTTCTCCTTAAAGAAGCACACTGAGCTCCTGGTCTCTCACTGGACCCTCTGATTCACCGACTCTGAATCCCTTGAGCTTCTCTAATCTTTATGGTGGTATCTTCCTCAAGCATCACCCCTGCTTCCCTGCTGGGTCCCTAGCTTGGCACTCCAGATAATTCTCAAGCTTCACCCCACTGGTCTGCTCAGTCCCTGGCTTGACACACAAGGCTGCTCTGCAAGCACCACCTCCGCTGGTTGGGTCCCTGACTTGATCACCACCTGAAGTTTCCTGATTCTCCACTGTGCCCATTCGTGAGAATGCTGCTCCGGGAATTGCTTCAGTTACTCACTGTGGCTCCTGGTAATAAGGTGATTGGTCCCTTATGCCGCGTACACACGATCGGTTCGTCTGATGAAAACGATCGTTTTCATCAGACGAACCGATCGTGTGTGGGCCCCATCGTTTTTTTATCCATCAGTGAAAAAACTAGGAACTTGTATTAAAATTATCTAAAGGTTAAAAAACCGATCGTCTGTGGGCACGTCCATTGGTTAAAAATGCTCAGAATCAAGTCGACGCATGCTTGGAAGCATTGAACTTCATTATTCTTAGCACGTCGTAGTGTTTTACGTCACCGCGTTGGACAAGGTCAGATTTTTGACTGATGGTGTGCAGGCAAGACTGATGAAAGTCAGTTTCTTAGTATATCCGACGAAAAAATCCATCGGATTAGATTCCATCAGATATCCGATCGTGTGTACAGGGCATTAGTGGCAACAGCTTCCCATCTACCTCCGACCACTGACAGGTTCATATTAATTTCAAGAAGGAAGGGAATAGATAAGGGACAAAAAGAGAAAAATATATAAGAAGAAAAAGAAGAGGGAGAGAAAGAGGAGAAAAGAGGGGAGAGAAAAAAGAGGAAAAATGAAAAAATGGGAAAGAACGTAGGGAAAGCACTCACATGGGCCACATCTGTAAAGTATTAAAGGAAAGAAACAATATCTACCGAGTGGACATTGATGGTCAGACTTTAAGGCCAAGGAAGTAGTTTAAAAAAGTTTTAATTGATAGCATATAAATACAAAAGCAGATACAAAAATAATAATAATACAAAGAAATGTTATAATTATTAGCCACTGTATATTCCTCAGAAGTCGCCAACGCACGTTTCGCCGTGGGGCTTCTTCAGAATGCATGTTTAGCAGAGAAACAGATTTGTGTCTGTAATGATACAGTTTAAAGGGTTAATAACATATATATAGAAAAGAAGATAAAAAGAAATGAATATCTAAGTGTATAATTACATGGCATATGGTCCTCAGTGGAGGTATTCATAGGACATATATGATGCATAGTAAACGACAGCATTCGTCGAAAGTGCAATTTGGCAGAAGTTTTCGAGCGTAACACCAGAAATCTGATTCAGTATAAAAAAGGAATATTATATACAAATGCTGAATAAGTGGTAATCAAGATCCACAATGTGAGCACACTCATAGAAAAGAAAAAAGAAGAGAAAAAAGAAAAGAGAAAAGAAAGAAGAAAAAGGAAAACATATAGTAGAGGTTAGAATGTAGTTGAAGTAAGTATAGATAGAAAAAACTTATATAGATGATAAGAGAGATGTCCTTGATAGTAAAGGTATAGCATTTTTGACATAGCAACGCAGCAAATCACCTTTGATAGGCCAATAGGGGTCAAAAGCAAAGGGTCCGTGGGTTGCAGGGCTAGAAAATCCCCGACAAGCTGCACAGCTCACAAAAGACTGTGTTTACAAAGAAGGAGAAAAAAATGCATAAATAAAAATAAATAATAATAAATAAATAAAAAAGCGCATCATGCTGAGTAGGTAATTAATATTGAAGACAAGAGGGAAAGCCTTAATTTACCTAATTGAAATGGTCTCAGACTTGCTGGGACAGCAGATAATGGTCAGCATATATAGCATGTGAATCCAAGTATTCAGACCAGTAACGCCGCTGGTGAGCATACACTGCAATTCCAACAGAGGGTCTATGAATAAGAAGGGATATAAGTGGAGGTGTAACAGATAACACTCTCAGAAAGCATCGAGAGACATCCGATGGCGCAAAAGCATAAGCACTTACCATAAAACAGCGTGGTTAACGGGTATCTGTGTCCCAGGGTGTACACGAGGCAACACAAGGCAAGTGCGTTTGTCGTTCCCTTAAATAGGGCACATCCCTGCGTCAGTGTCCGACGTATGACGTCATTAGCATGCGCCCACTCAATACGGCGGCGCGCCGACAGGTCGCAATTATCGATGTGACAGCGGAACAAATACGATAGCATAGCCGTGAATCACGGCCAAGCAAAGGCTATTAGAGAAGCGCACATAGGAGGATTAGGCCACTAATAAAAAGGGACCATGAATAATAAGAAAAAAGGAAATTTATAAAGAAAAAACGGATTCACATAGTAAAACTAAGAAAAAGGGGAAAGCTTGTATTAAATATCAAAAATAGTAAATTCTTTGGCGATCTCAAGCTTGCCATCATGTGGACAAAAAAGGACAAGACATCCTATATGAGTAGGCAAATATTAGGCTTTGAAAAAAAGGAGGAAAATAAAATAGACATACTATAGATTTCCAGAGGAAAATTTAGAAGAGTGTGTATATACATAGAGGATAGTGATTATTTCCTAAAAATAGGAAAGTAAATACAGCCAATATATGATTAGTTTCCAGATTAGTCGGTGTGAAGACAAAAACATAGTAATAATGGAGATGGTAAATTGCAGCAACCGAATCCAAAAATGCTGACAGTGAGTCATAGACTCAATACAACTGCCCCCGATACAGCCACAGAGGACCAAGCAAGCAGGCAATCAACAAACAGATATCCAAACATCTAAAAATACTCATCCATAGATTATATAAAAAAATATATATGATTGCACATTACTTCCTGAGATTTGGTATAATAGTTCCATTATCATTATAATGAAAAAGTAGCACATAACATATATTTTAACATTGTTTATAAGACAAATAATATAACTAATCAAACAATTATTCTTCTTGTTTATGATTTCTCCAAATATCGTTCATACTATATTTATAGAGAACATCCATATACATATGATCTAAAGTCTAATGCATAAACCAACTCGTTTGAAAAAAATGAGAAAGGTTAAGATATTGCAGGCTAAACAGAGATAATGATAACAGGCCTACAGTAGCACAGAAAATGAAAAATGAGTGACAGAGACCTTGTTTAAGGATAATTAGACATGTAGAAATGACTTGAAGCTCATTGAGTCATTCAACCCTGGCCATACATTTGCCTTGAGGCGATAGATCCATTGAGTCTCCCGCTGTAGGACTTTCTGATCAAAGTTGCCCCCTCTGGGGTCCTCGGCTATGCAATCCAATACCGAAAAATGTATTTGAGGGGTTACATAGCCGTGTGTAAAAGCAACGTGGTAACCCATGGTTTTATTTAATAGACCATTAGTGATATAATACATGTGATCTTTGACCCGTTTCCATAAGGGTCGAATAGTTTTGCCCACATAGAAGCATCCGCAGGTACAAAAAATTATATATATAACTCCTTGGGTTTGACACGTGACATGCTGGTGTAATTTGTGTGTTTCCCCATTGGGGAGCTTCACGGTCTGACCCTCTCTGATAAGGTGACAAAATTTGCAATGCCCACATTTATAGAGGCCCGGTATTTCTGACAGACCTGCTAGAGGCTTGCAATAAGTGCTCTTAACCAATCGATCTCTTACCGATGTGGATCGTCTAAATGTAATATTGGGATTAACTGGGTGCCTCATCTGAGCTGTCTACTTGCTCCTCCTCCTGTACCCCTAGAATAGACCCGACTTTACGTCAAAATATTCTGGAATCAGCAAAAAGCCTAGCCAGACCACATAACACCAACCTATCTGGCGCAATACCTAAAGACACCCCTAAAAAATGACAGATTGACCATTATTTTGCACCAATGACAAAGACTACTCATAATGACGGTGGCAATACATCAAATTCCAATATACATAAATCTCCTGGCTTGACTTTGTCGAGACCCCCCACTGTGGCCAATGATACACTTAAACTGGAAATAATCAATTTGTCCAAATATGCCCTCAATCAATCTGAGGAAGAACTTCTTAGTTTAGGTCTCAATTTTTGTCCGAATCAAGTAACAAACAAGTTCAATCTTATTAAAGACTTGTACTTGTTTGCTCGAAAACTAACATTAAAATTCATGTATGACAGGGAAAGGAAAGAAAAACAAGCTGAAATCGTCGACCAAGAAGTTTGGAAAAACTTCACAGTTGCCGATTTTCGTGCTTTAAAAACACTAATTTCATTATTAGATGAAAATGATAGCTGTCCAACACAAGACACTACGCCTGAATCCTATGAGTCTAAAGGAGAAAGGGTACAACTATCTATATACAGACAAGATCTAGAAACACTTGAAAAAGCAGTAAAAAAGAAGTCTTTAAACTTTCCACCACTCCAAACTAACTCAAATGTTTGGGCCTTCCTTATTCAAACAATAAAGGAGGTTGAATCACTCTCCCTTGTCAAACATACTAACCCTAAATTTTCGTCCACACACACCCAAGCCCTGGATGCACTGAGCAAAAATTCAGAAATAATCATAAAACCATCCGATAAGGGCGGTAATATCGTGGTGATGAATGACTTACAATATAGGAACATGTGCTGGGATATTTTAAAAAACCGCACATGGTACCTACCAATTAATAAAGAAATTATTACCAAATTCAATCAACAATTCGATGACCTACTACAATTGGCACTTTTTGATGGATCTATTACCAAAGCCATCTTTGATGGTATCCAGGTCCCATACCCTAGAATCCCCACCTTTTACGCGCTACCCAAAACGCACAAAAATTTACAACATCCACCAGGCCGCCCAATTATATCTGGAGTCGGCTCTAAAACTGAAAGAGCAAGTGTATTCATTGACCAATACCTCAGGCCACACGTGACCTCTTTACCCTCCTACATTCAAGACACGCCCGACTTACTCAGAACAATAGATGGATTAACGGTGCCTGATGGGTGCCTGTTGGTCTCAATAGATGTGGAGGCACTATACTCATCTATTCCACATGATAAAGGCCTCCAAATTATTTCCAATTTTCTTGCCGAGAAGGGACCAAAAATGGATAAATTAAATGGTTTTGTGCTCAAATCTCTCTCCCATATCCTTACGAAGAATGTGTTTTCTTTTGATGGGTCCCACCTCCTCCAGGTACAGGGAGTCGCTATGGGCACTTCGTGTGCCCCTAGCTACGCGAACCTGTACCTGGGGGGGTGGGAACGAAAACTGTTTTCTTCTGATTCTAATACCTATTTTTTATCATTTGTACTAAGCTGGTTTCGATACATCGATGATGTGCTGATGTTCTGGACGGGTACAGTAAAGGATCTGCTTGCTTTTATGAGTTTTTTGAATTGCAATGAATTCAATTTAAAGTTCACTATGAACCACAGTGACTCTGCCATTGCCTTCCTCGACATAATGATTTACGTCGACGAAGATAAGGGCATACAAACATCCTTATACCGCAAACCCACCGCGGGCAACACTCTGCTACATGCAGCCAGTGCCCATCCGGCACCACTACTAAAGAGCATACCGTACAGCCAGTACCTTCGACTACGTCGAAATTGCTCTGATAATACCAAATTTAAAAGTGAAGCGGATAAGCTCTATACTAGACTTTATGCGAGAGGATATAGCAGATCCTGTTTAAAGAGGGCATTCAATCGAGCAGCAGAAAGAAACAGAGCTAGTACCCTGCTTAAAAGCACCCCTAAAAAAAAAAGTCTGACAATGCGGTGATGCGCTTCATCACAACTTTTTCAGACCAACATGTCCAAATTCGGCAGCTCATTCAGAGACACTGGCACCTCATTACGGCAGATGCCACTCTCTCTAAATATGTGGCAAAGAATCCCAATATTACATTTAGACGATCCACATCGGTAAGAGATCGATTGGTTAAGAGCACTTATTGCAAGCCTCTAGCAGGTCTGTCAGAAATACCGGGCCTCTATAAATGTGGGCATTGCAAATTTTGTCACCTTATCAGAGAGGGTCAGACCGTGAAGCTCCCCAATGGGGAAACACACAAATTACACCAGCATGTCACGTGTCAAACCCAAGGAGTTATATATATAATTTTTTGTACCTGCGGATGCTTCTATGTGGGCAAAACTATTCGACCCTTATGGAAACGGGTCAAAGATCACATGTATTATATCACTAATGGTCTATTAAATAAAACCATGGGTTACCACGTTGCTTTTACACACGGCTATGTAACCCCTCAAATACATTTTTTGGTATTGGATTGCATAGCCGAGGACCCCAGAGGGGGCAACTTTGATCAGAAAGTCCTACAGCGGGAGACTCAATGGATCTATCGCCTCAAGGCAAATGTATGGCCAGGGTTGAATGACTCAATGAGCTTCAAGTCATTTCTACATGTCTAATTATCCTTAAACAAGGTCTCTGTCACTCATTTTTCATTTTCTGTGCTACTGTAGGCCTGTTATCATTATCTCTGTTTAGCCTGCAATATCTTAACCTTTCTCATTTTTTTCAAACGAGTTGGTTTATGCATTAGACTTTAGATCATATGTATATGGATGTTCTCTATAAATATAGTATGAACGATATTTGGAGAAATCATAAACAAGAAGAATAATTGTTTGATTAGTTATATTATTTGTCTTATAAACAATGTTAAAATATATGTTATGTGCTACTTTTTCATTATAATGATAATGGAACTATTATACCAAATCTCAGGAAGTAATGTGCAATCATATATATTTTTTTATATAATCTATGGATGAGTATTTTTAGATGTTTGGATATCTGTTTGTTGATTGCCTGCTTGCTTGGTCCTCTGTGGCTGTATCGGGGGCAGTTGTATTGAGTCTATGACTCACTGTCAGCATTTTTGGATTCGGTTGCTGCAATTTACCATCTCCATTATTACTATGTTTTTGTCTTCACACCGACTAATCTGGAAACTAATCATATATTGGCTGTATTTACTTTCCTATTTTTAGGAAATAATCACTATCCTCTATGTATATACACACTCTTCTAAATTTTCCTCTGGAAATCTATAGTATGTCTATTTTATTTTCCTCCTTTTTTTCAAAGCCTAATATTTGCCTACTCATATAGGATGTCTTGTCCTTTTTTGTCCACATGATGGCAAGCTTGAGATCGCCAAAGAATTTACTATTTTTGATATTTAATACAAGCTTTCCCCTTTTTCTTAGTTTTACTATGTGAATCCGTTTTTTCTTTATAAATTTCCTTTTTTCTTATTATTCATGGTCCCTTTTTATTAGTGGCCTAATCCTCCTATGTGCGCTTCTCTAATAGCCTTTGCTTGGCCGTGATTCACGGCTATGCTATCGTATTTGTTCCGCTGTCACATCGATAATTGCGACCTGTCGGCGCGCCGCCGTATTGAGTGGGCACATGCTAATGACGTCATACGTCGGACACTGACGCAGGGATGTGCCCTATTTAAGGGAACGACAAACGCACTTGCCTTGTGTTGCCTCGTGTACACCCTGGGACACAGATACCCGTTAACCACGCTGTTTTATGGTAAGTGCTTATGCTTTTGCGCCATCGGATGTCTCTCGATGCTTTCTGAGAGTGTTATCTGTTACACCTCCACTTATATCCCTTCTTATTCATAGACCCTCTGTTGGAATTGCAGTGTATGCTCACCAGCGGCGTTACTGGTCTGAATACTTGGATTCACATGCTATATATGCTGACCATTATCTGCTGTCCCAGCAAGTCTGAGACCATTTCAATTAGGTAAATTAAGGCTTTCCCTCTTGTCTTCAATATTAATTACCTACTCAGCATGATGCGCTTTTTTATTTATTTATTATTATTTATTTTTATTTATGCATTTTTTTCTCCTTCTTTGTAAACACAGTCTTTTGTGAGCTGTGCAGCTTGTCGGGGATTTTCTAGCCCTGCAACCCACGGACCCTTTGCTTTTGACCCCTATTGGCCTATCAAAGGTGATTTGCTGCGTTGCTATGTCAAAAATGCTATACCTTTACTATCAAGGACATCTCTCTTATCATCTATATAAGTTTTTTCTATCTATACTTACTTCAACTACATTCTAACCTCTACTATATGTTTTCCTTTTTCTTCTTTCTTTTCTCTTTTCTTTTTTCTCTTCTTTTTTCTTTTCTATGAGTGTGCTCACATTGTGGATCTTGATTACCACTTATTCAGCATTTGTATATAATATTCCTTTTTTATACTGAATCAGATTTCTGGTGTTACGCTCGAAAACTTCTGCCAAATTGCACTTTCAACGAATGCTGTCGTTTACTATGCATCATATATGCCCTATGAATACCTCCACTGAGGACCATATGCCATGTAATTATACACTTAGATATTCATTTCTTTTTATCTTCTTTTCTATATATATGTTATTAACCCTTTAAACTGTATCATTACAGACACAAATCTGTTTCTCTGCTAAACATGCATTCCTCGTCTTCGTCCTGAAGAAGCCCCACGGCGAAACGTGCGTTGGCGACTTCTGAGGAATATACAGTGGCTAATAATTATAACATTTCTTTGTATTATTATTATTTTTGTATCTGCTTTTGTATTTATATGCTATCAATTAAAACTTTTTTAAACTACTTCCTTGGCCTTAAAGTCTGACCATCAATGTCCACTCGGTAGATATTGTTTCTTTCCTCACTGACAGGTTCAGAACCGTCACTTCTGGTTGGACTGCAAGCCGCAATCCCAACCCTGCGCTGCTCTCTTGCTTCTGGACAGGCCCTCAAACAGCCTAGCAGTCAGTTGCCCCCAGGATAGGCCCAGTCTCCGGCCTAGCAGCCCTGGCACACAACACATGTCCACCCAGACAGCTGTCCAGGTGGCACAGAACATAGATCACCTGACTCCACCCAAATATATAGGTGCTCCCAGCAGGCCAAGGGATTCAAGAAAATCCCTGCCCATTTTCTGAGATACCACATATACCCATAACCTGACCTTGGGTTGCCCTCTCATATCTAGTACCACCAAGTAATAGAGAGAAGAGAAGAGAAAAGTGCAACAAGGCCAAACTTAGGGAAAAATCAATGGATCTCTAGCAATCAACCAGGGAAACTACTATTTAAACATGGATGGTGTCAGTAGGGCAGTGGACAGTATCAGTAGTTTTTCATGTTTATTATTTTTTTTAATTTTTTTTTCAATTGTATTTTTTATTATTTTTTACAATATTTTTTTAGGATCCCTGTTGGGGACCAGGAGACACTGCATCATCTGGACACAGGACAGAGATGTAGGACTGTCCTGGTAAATATAGGACAATTGGCATCTATGAAAGCCATGCATTAAACAGAGGCTCTGATGGACTGTGTAATGTGCAGTGCCGGATTTCCCACAAGGCCAACAAGGCCAGGCCTCGGGGCGGCAATGTGTGCAGGGGCGGCGCTGCGGAGGAGACAAATAATTTTTCAGCGGTGCGGGCCGTGCGGCGGAGAGAGATTCTCTCATTGTCCGCACTGCTGTTACAACTTCCGTCATCTCTCTCCCCGCCCACCCGCCCACCCGCCCTCACTCTCATCTCATGTGCCTCTGTTTTACGATTCACCTGCAGCTAGTTTCCTCGCGCGGGAGAGGAGAGGCTGACAGTGTTGTACCTGGCTGCAAGTACTCTGCAATGCTGGGGGGGGGGGCTTGATTTTACATGCAATTAGTGACAAACTGGTACTTTTTGGGTGGCAGCCAGGTAACTGTGGCAATCCCCATTCTGCTAGCAGGCAGTGTGGCAAGTGACATCCCCATCTGATGGCAGGCAGTGTGGCAAGTGACATTCCCATCTGGTGGCAGGCAGCGTGGCAAGTGACATCCCTATCTGGTGCAGGCAGTGTGGCAAGTGACATCCCCATCTGGTGGCAGGCAGCGTGGCAAGTGACATCCCCATCTGGTGGCAGGCAGCGTGGCAAGTGACATCCCCATCTGGTGGCAGGCAGCGTGGCAAGTGACATCCCCATCTGGTGGCAGGCAGTGTGGCAAGTGACATCCCCATCTGGTGGCAGGCAGTGTGGCAAGTAAAATTCCCATCTGGTGACAAGCAACGGTGGCAAGTGACACGCTCAGGGCTCCCACTCATTCTGCTTTATGGTGAGTTGAGCTATTTCATTTTATATTACAATGTAATGATAGAAATAATGCATTTCAATCATCCTGACACCATAACAACCTTGGTGCCGGAATGATTGAAGCACTAACACCAGTCATTGTGAAAAATCGCTCACCCCCCTCGCATTGCCCCCTCCCCATGTGATGATGGGGGGGGGGTGGCATTGAAGGACCCGGCCTTGGGGCGGCAAAGGGAGTAAATCCGGGCCTGGTAATGTGCGGATGGAGCTGTTAGTCTGGACATATTACTGCTGGGTGGAGGCACAGAATAGACGTGCACAGCCTGCACTGTGCTATCTGAACAGAACATGATGTCATCTGCAGACATGCCGACCAGAGGATATACAGGGAAGGAAGGAGCTGTAGAAATAGAAGTTGCTGTTACAGGTTGAGTTCATTAGGTCACATTCTGGGAGAACCCTTAATGATATAATAACCACTTACAATGCAAAAAATGAATCACAGATAGTCACAAAATTCCCACAACCACTAAGTGCTGGTTCACACTTGTGTGACTTCTGATGCGACTTGAGTCACACAGAATCGAATGACAAAGAAAATACCATTATATTCAATGGTGCCCATTCTGGCCAACACTGCTTAGCACAGTGTAATCTTGGAAAAGGTTCCTGCACTACTTTGGTGTGATTTCTGTGTGACTCAGCCCCATAGCATAGGCAAAGACGCATTAAAGTCACACTACATAATCACACTGAATACGCATCAAAGTTGCATCACAGTAGTTTGAACCGAGTCTAAAAATTTACAGTGAATCCAGCGGCTAAGGAAGCTACATGGTAGAGCGTTGCTGCAAATGTTTGGGCATAGCAGTGACTCCATGGTTGCAGGAATTATCACATCACTGTGTGGTTTCCTATGTCATAGCTACATGGGTGCAAATGCTCCTTGGTCTGAGGTCAAAGATCCAGGCCATGACCTCTTCTTATTTATCAACTGTGTGTACGCATTGCATTCTGAGCCAATCAATTCAGCGTTCTCTACTGTATGGATACCTTTTTGTCTTTTCTTGTGTACAGTTTGAGTCTCCAGTAGGCTAGTAAGGCTTAGCCAAAGGTTAGCCTTTTAATTAAAAAAAAACATAGGGGCTAGATGTACTAAAACTGGAGAGTGCAAATTTGGTGCAGCTCTGCATACAAACCAATCAGCTTCCAGGTTTAATTCTCAAAGCTTAAAGTTAGAAGCCGATTGGCTACCATGCAGAGCTGCACCAGATTTTGCACTCTCCAGTTTTAGTAAATCCCCCCCATAGTCTTATGAATACAGGAAGTTACACTCTAGTCTATTGTTGGTGGTGCTGAATGAAACTGCATTGTGTGTAAAGGCTAGTATGCTGCTCAGAGAACATAAAAGCAGAAAATTGACTGAAGCAGCCCGGGAAAACCGTCCGTGTATATGCTCCATCGCAGTTTTCCTGACGAGAAAACTGCCAGAAAAAAAAGACTTTTTCGCGTCGGAAAAAATTATTGTGTGTATGCTTTTCCGAGGGGAAAAAAATGTGCATGCTCAGAATCAAGTATGAGACGGGAGCGCTCGTTCTGGTAAAACTAGCGTTCAGAATGGAGATAGCACATTCGTCATGCTGTAACGGACTGAAAAGCACGAAGACTGAAAAGCGTGAATCGTCTCTCACCAAACTTTTACTAACACTAGGATCAGCAAGAGCAGCCCAAAGGGTGGCGCCGTTTGAATGGAACTTCCCCTTTATAGTCCAGTCGTACGTGTTGTACGTCACCGCGCTTTGGACGGGTGGTATTTGGCCTGAATGTGTGTATTCAAGGCAGGCTTGAGAGGAATCATGTCTGGAAAAACTTTGTTTTATTCCTGCCGAGAAAAACGGTTGTGTGTACGCGGCTTAACAATTGGTTTCTCTTGAACAGGAATGTTGGAAAATTCTTGTTTGATCTGATAGCAGTCCCTGCAGTCAGATAACAATAGCGCGGCGGGGAGAATTCCTCCATCCATCTCGATTGTGTGAATTTAATAAGCTGGCTGTCAGAATAAAATAGCAGCTCATAGACAGAAGTCAGTTTGGTGGGTTGCCAATAGTTAGACAATATAGATTGCCCAGGTAGGGAAAGGGTTAAGACAGGATCTGATGGTTTCTTGTTTTTTTGTTTTTTTTTCCCTCCACTGGTCTGCAGTGGCAGCTGGTGTTTTTTGTGTGTGGGGGGGGGGGAGCAAACAATGCACCAACAGCCCCCCATCTGGACGGTTGGGTCAACCGCACCCCACGTGGGTCGGTTGGGTGAATCGTGTTTCCCCCGGTCAACCGGTCCCGCACTTACCCCATCTATGGCGCGGGCAGCGGCTTCTTCTGCGTCTCCTTCTCAATATCATGACGGCCGTGCTTCTCTTTCCTCCTCTTCCCTCCTCATCCTAGGCCAATAGAATCACTTCTTCTTTCGGCCAACCAGGAAACCGGTCTCAAGACCGGCTTCCTGATAGGCCCGGGAGGAGAATCAGTGTGACAATCACTATTGTCACACAACTGGGGCCCCTTTTTAAAGCCTATTAGAGCCTCTGGCTCTAATCATGTGCTTCAAAAATTTGAATCCATACTTCCGGCATTCTGCATGTAGATTATTGGGCCAGATGCATGGATAGGGGGGCTTCACCCTGCATTACGGGCCGCCACTGCTGATCTGTATATATAAAGGAGAAAGGCCGGGATCAAAAGGTCATCAACGGAATTGCATGGGAAACAAGAAAGTCCATTGTGAAGACACTTACATTCTAGTGAGTCGTATAGTCTTTTTATTTTTGTTTATTTTAAGATTGATATGAAAGAAATTAGCTTGATACAAATAATTTTATCAATACTTGGTCAAAAATATTTTAAAAACCTTGGGCCAGATTCACGTACCTGGGCGCATCTTTGTGCGGGCGTAGCGTATTATTTACGCTACGCCGCCGCAACTTAGAGAGGCAAGTGCAGTATTCACAAAGCACTTGCCCTGTAAGTTGCGGCGGCGTACCGTAAATTGGCCGGCGTAAGCCCGCCTAATTCAAAGTAGGAAGCAGGTGGGCGTCATCTATTTAAATTAAGCGTGACCCCATGTAAATTAATGGCCGGTCGAACTGGGCATGCGCGTGCATGCTCATAATCACGTCGCATATACTCCCTAAGATACGTCGGCGCAATGCCTACGACGTAAACGTAACATACGCACAGCCCTATTCACGTACGACTTACGTAAACGGCGTAAACAACGTAAATTTTGACGGTCTTTCCGACGTCCATACCTTAACATGACTTATCCCTGCTTTATGAGGGGTAGAGTTACGCCGGTCGTACGCCTTATGTAAACAGCGTATATTAATAAGTACGTTCGTAATTTGGCGTATCTAGGTCATTTGCATATTTATAATGGAAACGCCGAATGCGTCCAGCGTAACTATGCGCCCACGATACGCCGGCGTAGGCAAGTTACGTCGGACGGCTGAAGCCATGTTTTTGGACGTATCTTGCTTTGTGAATCGGCGTAAAGATGCGATGGCGCACATTTGAAATTACGGCGGCGTATCTGGAGATACGCCAGCGTAGAAGCTTTCTGAATCTGGCCCCTTGTTTTTTTTATTGAGTATATCAATTGTAATTATCTAAGTATATGAGGTCAGCCATATTTGATCATTACATGATGGTTATGCTTTTTCTGCTCCTTCTGACAATGCAAGCCTAGGAATCGGCCAACTCAGGAAAAATACACCCTATACAGCGAATATCTTATCTCAACAGCCGTTAACAGGGGAAGTAATTGCACAGAGTCACTGAGAGTTTTCTCAAGTGCAACCATCTCCAAACTGTGGCCCGGGGGCCAGACGTGGCCCCTTGCCTGCCTTTATCTGACCCTTAGAACTATTCCTTTCACAGACACAAAATTATGCAGAACCATTTCTCCCACTGACACCAATGATGGGGCACTATTCCTCCCACTAAAACAATGATGGGGCATTGTTCACTCTCTACTTTACTCTCTTTCTGCTCTACAAAGTCTGGCCCCCTAAAGCCTGAATGACAGTAAACTGGCCCTTTGTTTGGAAAGTTTGGAGATACATGCTCTAGTGTCTAATTTAAAAGCCTCTATATTTAAAATGTATATTCACAAAAAAAAAAAAATTATTGGGTGAACTAACACCATACACCCTTTCCAACCCCCGTGTCTCCACTGCACTTATCTCCCAGAATGACTGGCTTTCACTGCCCCTTATTTATCGCCACTTCTTCACTGCCCCCTTCTTTCCTTAGGAACACCGGGACAGATCACAGTGATTCTGATTGGTTGAAGCAGTGACGTGCGAGGACTGGACCAGTCAGAAGATTTGTCCTGAAAGAAGACCATAGTTTTCAAATCCCTGGACCCCTGTACCGGCTGCGTGGGTATTGAAAGCTAATCATCCACGAGACTGGGGTGGGGAAGTGGGGTTTAGTTTAGTAAGGAGGTATGGTTTTCGTTTTTTTGTGAAACAGTGAACTTACACTTTAAAGCTATTTTTTTTAAAACATGTACTACCATATGGAACTATTTAGAACAATAATACAAAATAGAAAAGGTACTTGTAAACATTTTTTAATCCCATTACTTTAACCACTTCAGCTCCGGAAGGTTTTACACCCTTCCTGATCAGGCCATATTTAGCGATATGGCACTGCGTTGCTTTAACTGACAATTGCATGGTCATTCGATGTTGTACCAAAATAAACGTAACCACTAAAGGACCCCTTCACGCCGATATACGTCGGCAGAATGGCGCGGCTGGGCACAAGCACGTACCTGTACGTGTCTCTTTAAGGACCAGCCGTGGGGTCGCGAGCGGCTCTGATAGGCTTTCCAAATACAGCCCTCGGGTCCCCGGAAGCTTATCCTCGGAACGCACGGTATGTGCGCTCCTTGGAAAAGACTGACAGGTGTCTTAGCCAATCAGGTTGGCCGGATCTGGCTACGGGTAACCTGATTGGCTGAAGCGTCATCGAGGGCGGGAGAAGACATCGAGGCGAGGGTCGAGGACGTGGATGGCTGACTTCAGTAAAAGTAAGTGCCGGGCGGGGGGAGAAAGGGGCACAGCGGCGACGAAGGGCACAGTGACATCAATGGGGACAATTGGCACAGCGGCGACAATTAAAGGGCACAGTGACGAGTCTGACGACAATAGGCACAGTGGGGACAATGGGCACAGTGGGGACAATTGGCACAGCAGCACGAATGAATGGGCACAGTGGCGACAATTAAAGGGCACAGTGACATCAATGGGCACAGTGGCAACAATTAAAGGGCACAGTGGTGACAATTGGCACAGTGGCGACAATTGATGGCACAGTGGCTGTGTTTAATGGCATGGCACAGTGGCTGTGTTTGATGACATGGCACAGTGGTGACAATTGATGGCACAGTGGCTGCATTTGATGGCATGGCATAGTGACTGCATTTGATGGCATGGAACAGTGGTAACAATTCATGGCACAGTGGCTGCGTTTGATGGCATGGCATAGTGACTGCATTTGATGGCATGGCACAGTGGTGCGAATTGATGGCACAGTGGCTGCGTTTGATGGCATGGAACAGTGGTGACAATTGATGGCACAGTGGCTGCGTTTGATGGCATGGCAGAGTGGTGACAATTGATGGCACAGTGACTGCATTTGATGGGCACAGTGAGGCTGCAATTTTTTTTTCCGTTTGCGCCCCCCCCCCAAAAATGTTGAGCACCAGCCGCCACTGCCTTAGATTTACCAAAACCATATGATATAAGGTCAAACCTAAACACTTTTAGATTGTATGCAATCAGGCAGGTCCTTGTACTACATAGTTGATGGTAAATCTAAAGGAAAATTAATAAGTAAATTGTATAATGTATGGCCGGCCATACAATGTGAATTTCAACTGCTGATGAACTGACCAAAAATCACTTTGTGGATGGCTCTGTTGGCACCCTCCCACTGACATCTTTCACTTAAAAAAAAAATTTAAGGAGTTGGGTGTAAAATGATCGTCTGAACAGTGGCTGCAATAAATTGGAGCAGTGGCCTCTGGGTGATTTTCTATAATCAGCATACCAGCGTTCTGACACACATGAGGAATGGGGGTTATACAGGGATTACCATGCAATGTTTACTTTGTAATAAATTCTAATCCATTGAGGTCAGCCAGTCACCACCCTGCTATTGTAACACTCAGACATTTTGCAATTCCTATTACAAATATACGACCAAAGGGCAATCTGTCACTGGGGCAAAGGGGAAGGTCAAAGAAAAAAAACTAGAAATACAAAGTAGGCAAATTATTTGACAAATTTACTCCATCTATGAAGCAATAAAGACCATAGGTGACCTCGGAGTTGGATTTTTTTTTTGTTTTGTTTTTTATGAAGGAAAAAAGCTGCATCAGGGTTTACATTACTTCACATAGAAATATATGCTGGTAGAAAGGTCCCTCTGTCAACTTTGAGACGATCCCTCTGCTTACCTGATTGAAATTTCAGCTTGTGTGCAGAGAATGATGATAATTTATTATAAGAAATATTACAACTCACTTTGAAGTAAACTTTGGATTCGTCAATGTAGGTTCATTTTAATTCTGTTTCTGTCTGCTGCTTTATAATATACCCACCTTCCCTTTGCTTAGTCACTGCTCCATTCCAGATGAGAAATACCTCAGGCAGGGGCGAACTGACAACTCATGGGGCCCCCGGGCAATAGAAGACTATGGGGCCCCTGGGCTTACAGATGGCCACCAAGCCAGGAGGCAGTGCAGAGGCTGGGCAGCTAAAATCTCTGGATTTTCACATCAGAAGCATGTTGGTTTCAGACAGATCAGGGACAGATGTAAAAAAAAACATAGATTTTTACATACTATACCAGGTTTTACTGAGCCTGGCAACCCTGATGGGGCCCCCTAGTGACATGGGGCCCTTGGGCAGTGCCCAAATGACTCAATGGTCTGTCTGCCCCTGTACTCAGGGCCGGTGCAAGGACTTTTGCCAAGTACAGAGTGCAAAGTCCAGGAGAGTGCTAGGTACTGAGTACAGGGTTCAGGAGTGCACTATATACAGAGTGAGGAGCTCAAGAGTGCACAGAGTTCAGAAGTGCGCTACGCAGAGTTCAGAAGTGCACTGCGTAGAGAGTGCACTGTAGAGTTCATGAGTGTGCTACGACGTACAGATTGCAGGGCTCAAGAATGCATGTCTGACAGGACAGTTTACAACCCCCCTTTCAGTAAGAGCTCTTCTCTCACCCCCAAGTTCTCTCTTCCCCACCTACAAAGTATCAGAGAGAGGGGCTGCTACAGAAGAGCAGCTACAACTTACAGTAGTAGTGTAATGTTAGGTGGGGATAGGGGGCATTAGTGCAAAAAGGGGGTATAGATAATGATATTGGTGCCAAGTTAATGGGGCATTGGTGTTAAATGGGAGGGTTGGCAATGTGCTAATTTCTAACTTAGGGGAGAGTTGGAACATTGGTGCTAAGTGGGGAAGTGGGGGGATGTTTGGGATAAGTGGGGGGAGAGGGGGACACCTTGGGATAAGTGGGGGATATTAGGGATACATGGGAGGATAGGAGAAACATTTGGGATAAGTGGAGGGACAGTAGGGATAAGTGGGGGGGGGGGGCATTTGGGATAATAGGGATAAGTGGGGGGGCCAGGAGGAACATTGAGAGGACAGGAGGGACATTGAGGATAAGTAGGGGGGGCAGGAGTAACATTAAGGGACAGGAGGAACATTGGGGGACAGGAGGGACATTGGGGGGACAGGAGGGACATTGGGGATAAGTGGGGGGACAGGAGGAACATAGAGAGGACAGGAGGAACATTGGGAATAAGTGGGGGGACAGGAGGAACATTTGGAATAGGTGGGGGGACAGGAGGGACATTGGGAGTTATTGTGGGGACAGGAGGGACATTGGAGGGACAGGAGGAACATTGGGGATAATTGGGTAGACAGGAGGGACATTGGGTATAAGTGGGGAGACAGGAGGAGCATTGGGGGGATAGGAGGGGGCAATGTGGATAAGTGGAGTGGCAGGAGGCCCATTGGGAGACAGAGGGAACATTGGGGGGAACAGGACGGACATTGGGGATAAGTGGGTCAATGGGAAAAAGTGGTGGGGGTAGAAGGAACATTGGGATGACGGGAGGGACATTGGGGATAATTGGGGGGACAGGAGGAACATTGTGGGGGGACAGGACGGACATTGGGGATAAGTGGGATAATGGGAATAAGTGGGGGGGGCAGAAGGAACATTGGGATGATGGGAGGGACATTGGGGGGGGGGCAGAAGGAACATTGGGATGACGGGAGGGACATTGAGGATAAGTGGGAGAACAGGAGGTGCCATGGCCCCCCCCCCGAGACCCCCACACGCTACGCCTCTAGGCGGGCTACTGTCCCGGTCAATTTTTCGCCCTGTTCCCTGTCGGCACTGGCGCCGTAAGGCAAGTCCCCATGTTGCCTTGCGCTAGCGCCGGCCCTGCTAATACTACCAGGTATGGAGAACATACCCTTCTTCCCATATGACAGTGATGGTACTTGGTGATTGGCTGCTCAGACACCCAATGCAGTCACGTGGAGGCAAAATGAGATAGCTACTTAGAGCTTACACAAGGTGAAGCAACTTTATTTTATGTTTAGCAGAAGTATTTGGGGCAGCCTACCTCCAAATCACAGCATTCACCAGACTTACACGTTATTACTAATTTTGATTTAGAGCTGGCTTTGGTATAATTTTTCTATAGTGAGGTCACTATAGATTCCTATAAAACGACACAAATTAGGTTTCTCCACACATACCAGAGGTAGAAGAACAGTTTTGGGGCCATTGTTTTGGTTTAACGCTAAACGAATGGGTTGTAAATGTTTTAATGTGCCACGTAATTATTAATTTGGGAATCATCGTTTTTTTCTGTTTCGCAAGAGAAAGCCAATAAAGCAAAGACAAAACACACTCACTAGAGATTATTTATAGTGCAGATAAACTAAAAAAGCATAATACTATAGCAACAACATGGGCTAAGGACCTGTTATAGGATAACCACGACCACTTTGAAAAATCTGAGCGGATCTTTTATCTTTGTGGCCACCAGGATTACGCACGGTTTGTTAGGGGTATTCCAACTTTTTGTCCCTTTTTCTTTTATTCCCTCTCATGTCCCTCAAGATTCTTGCCAGATTTTGTCTCTTTATGTTCTCTGGCCGGGATTCAGAGAGATTGTCTTATCTGATATGCGCTACGCCGACGTAACTTAGAGTGGCTTGTACTGTATTCAGAAAGGACTTTTTCCGACGTCCATACCTTAACATGACTTACCCCTGCTTCATGAGGAGTAAACTTACGCCGGACATAAGCCTTACATAAACAGCGTAGCTAAATCCGACGGGCGCAAGTACGTTCGTGAATCGGCGTATCTAGGTCATTTGCATATTCGACACGTAAATCTACGGAAGCGCCCCTTGCGGCCAGCGTAAATATGCACCCAAGATACGACGGCGTAAGAGACTTATGTCAGTCGTATCTTGGCCAAATTCAGGCGTAACTGCCTTTCTGAATAAGCGCATAGATACGACGGCGCTCATTTGGACTTACGACGGCGTATCTGGAGATACGCCGTCGTAAGTCCTTTCTGAATCCCGGCCTCTGTCTGTACATGCGGGGGTGGTCTCAGGTATGGAGGCCTTATGATTGAACGATTCACCTTATAATGGGCATACAATTGACTCTGTATAGCCAAAAGTTAAAGTGGAGGTTCACCCGGAAATGTTAATTTTTAACCTTAGATTGAGGCTCATTTTGTCAAGGGGAATCGGGTAGTTTTTTTAAAATTGAAGCAGTACTTACCGTTTTAGAGAGCGATCTTCTCCGCCGCTTCCGGGTATGGGCTGCGGGACTGGGCGTTCCTATTTGATTGACAGTCTTCCGACAGGCTTCCGACGGTCGCATCTATCGCGTCACAATTTTCCGAAAGTAGCCGAACGTCAGTGCGCAGGCGCCGTATAGAGCCGCACCGACGTTCGGCTACTTTCGGAAAATCGTGACGCGATGTATGCGATCGTCGGAAGCCTGTCTGAAGACTGTCAATCAAATAGGAACGCCCATTACCGAAGACCATACCCGGAAGCGGCGGAGAAGATGTATCTCTAAAACGGTAAGTACTGCTTCGTTTTTAAAAAAAACTACCCGATTCCCCTTCACAAAATGAGCATCAATCTAAGGTTAAAAAAAAAATTTCGGGTGAACTCCCGCTTTAATGATGGTGTATATTTGTTCCAATGTATGATTTTACAAGTAATTGTCTTGCCAGGAGCGTTCTTTGGTGATATACAAGTTGATTTAGTCCTGTAATAAAGTCTGACCTTTTTGGTCTGAAGTTACCGCATTTTGAGTGTATCCAATAGAAAGCAATCGTCTCTCTTACGTAAAAAAAAGCAGCCAAGAAAATCATTTGGTTGTAACAGTAATTTCAAAATCATCAAATACACCCAGGAAGCACTATTTGGGGTTACATAAATGGGAAGGTCAAACTTTTCTAACAGCTTCAACTCTTCTGGGAAGGCTGTACACAAGGTTTAGGAGTGTGTCTATGGGAATGTTTGACCATTCTTCCAAAACCGCATTTGTGAGGTCAGACACTGATGTTGGACGAGAAAGTTTGCTAGCAGTCTCCACTCTAATTCATCCCAAAGGTGTTCTATCAGGTTGAGGTCAGGACTCTGTGCAGGCCAGTCAAGTTGTTCCACTCCAGACTTGCTCATCCATGTCTTTATGGACCTTGCTTTGTGCACTGGTGTGCAGTCATGTTGGAATAGGAAGGGGCCATCCCCACAATTGTCCAAAATTTCTTGGTATGCTGACTCCTTAAAGCGGAGGTTCACCCGCACATGACACTATGTCCCCCTAGATGGATGCTCGTTTTGTCTAGGGGAATCAGCTAGTTGTTTTAAAATATGAGTCGTACTTACCGTTTACGAGATGCATCTTCTCCGCCGCTTCCGGGTATGGGCTGCGGGACTGGGCGTTCCTATTTTGATTGACAGTCTTCCGAGAGGCTTCCGACGGTCGCATCCATCCCGTCACGATTTTCCGAAAGAAGCCGAACGTCGGTGCGCAGGCGCAGTATAGAGCCGCACCGACGTTCGGCTTCTTTCGGCTACTAGTGACGCGATGGATGCGACCGTCGGAAGCCTCTCGGAAACTGTCAATCAAGAAGGAACGCCCGCTCCCGAAGACCCATACCCGGAAGCGACGGAGAAGATGCATCTCGAAAACGGGTAAGTACGGCTCATATTTTAAAACAACTAGCCGATTCCCCCTAGACAAAACGAGCAGGAATCTAAGGGGAAAAGGTCAAAAAATAAATAAATGGGTGAACTCCCGCTTTAAGAGCTCCCTTTACTAGAACTAAGGGGCCCAACCCCTGAAAAATAACCCTAAACCATAATCCCCCTCCACCAAATGATTTGGACCAGTGCACAAGCTCCATAAAGACACGAATGAGCAAGTTTGGGGTGGAGGAACTTGACTGGCCTGCACAGAGGCCTGACCCCAACCTGATAGAACACCTTTGGGATGAATTAGAGTGGAGATTGCAAGCCCCAAGTGTGCCCAGGTGAGTCCCCTAGGATTCGTACCTCTTCCCTTTTATGGAACACGGGGGGAGGATGGACCCCAGGGAAAGCCTGTGCACACAACGGGGGGAAAAGGCAGTTAAATGTTAACCCTTCCCCCCTGACATGGGCAACCATTCCTAACTAAATACCCATGTACATACATGTGCTACACAATTTTCACTCCACTTTCCTTATCACCAATGTGCTGTACACTTTACTCCACTTTCCTTATCACCAATGTGCTGTACACTTTACTCCACTTTCCTTATCACCAGTTTGGGAGTATTTCCTTATGAATTTGTTACAACCAGGGCTTTTTTTCAGGGGGAACTTGGGGGAACTCAGTTTCACCATCTCTGGCTTAGACCCTTTGGTGCCCGCTCACCACAATCACTTGTAAACACAGAAGTCTGGTTTCTGTGTTTACAAGTGACAGTTCTGCACTCTGCGTGTAACCACCTGAACTTTGCATTAAAGCGGTGTTCCGGCCACAATTTCACTTTTTAAATATAAATACCCCTGTAATACACAAGCTTAATGTATTCTAGTAAAGTTAGTCTGTAAACTAAGGTCCGTTTTGTTAGGTTGTTACAGCATTTAGACACTTTATAAAATAGAAATTGACTGGGGCCATCTTAAGTGTGGGCATCATGAAGCCAGACTGTATGACTTCCTGGATTTCAGCCTTGCATATCTCACACATGCTCAGTGCTGCACAAGCAGTGTCAGATCAGGTTTCAGCACCTGTGCTGTCCAAGTCACATGATTCTTTGAGACTGGGGAGTGCACAGACTCCTGGAAAGTTACACCCACTACATTCCCAGGAGTCTGTGCGGTGTAGGTTAGGAAGCATTAAGCACCTAGGTGCAGGAAGTGGGAAGATTAACTATTCTGCCTAGCAACAACACTTTGAAGGCATCTAAAAAAAAAAAAAAAAATCGTAAAGGACTAATGACATTTTTTTTAAAACTACTGATGTAATGTTATATTTATGGGTTGAACTCCACTTTAAGTATGTAATGCAATCCTGGTATTTAATGCCCCTTTAAGACCCTTCTACTGTTTGTGAAATCTGAACGGGGTCGTGGTTGAGTTCCTGCATCTATTTTCTGAGAAAAAAAGCTCTGGTTACAACAATATTGAAAATGGGAAAATTAGCATAGGAAAGCAATGCTCAAACACCAGTGTGCAACAAGCCAGCCGGCTCCACCGTTGACAGGTTCAGGTCTGCTGCTAGAGCCAATCCAGGATCGGTCGCCAAGTGCATGAAACCCTTACAACATTTTCATTTTTATTACTAATGTGTGCAACTAATTCATGTTGTTCTTCTTTGTGTCATTTTTACTGTCCCCAAGGTGTGTTGTAAGTACTGCACACTGTCCATGTGAACAACAATAATGACAATCCAGAAAAGGCTTCAGCTCTGTCTCCCACCCATCAGACACACAAATCTAACACATTTCCCGTAAAGGAAGATTAAACCTTGAGCAGGTGAAACACATTATAGAGGTGTAAAGTAAAGCCTTTTACGGATTTTTAGATATTATGGTTCACATGGACAGTGTGCAGTACTTACAACACACCTTGGGGACAGTAAAAGCATCACAAAGAAGAACAACATGAATTAGTTGCACACATTGGTACTAAAAATGAAAACATTGCATCGGTTTCATGAATTTGGCACAAGGCCTCTGATTACATCCACACCGCCAGAAATGTATTGTAAACTTGCACCCACTGTGTTCTTGCCTCTATCAATGTCTTTGTAAAGGACAGAAGTCCCCTGTCATGGTACTTGTTTGTGCACAAAACGCTGGGGTTTGTTATGAAATTATTATTTCTTTTTTGCACAAAGAGAACATAGCATGTTGAAAGCCAATGTAGGACCTGCCTCTTTATTCACCTGCATCACTACAGAACCTCTGCCATTAAATTCTACTGGTCACCATAGCAACCCATATTTGCAGAGTGAAGCAGGTGCTACATATGAAGTTTATGAAAAAAAAAATATATATATATATATATATATATATATATATATATACAGAATTTTAACTAAATCTAAAGATGACATCCAGTATTTATTGTGCACTAAAAAAGGTAATTTTTAAACACCTTGACTAAAACTGTTTAACCAGTAGACTACCGCCCCCCATCAAATGACGGCGGGACAATAAGCCTCTCGTTCTGTTAGGACGTCATATGACGTCCTGACCTTCCCGAGTCACTAGAAGGTGCATGCGTGCCCCCACCACGTCGCTGGGAACCCGATTGCACATGCCCAGCACCCACGATGGCCGTCGGACACCCACGATTGCCCAGTAACTGAGCGGGACTGTGGATCTCTGTGTGTAAACACAGAGATCCACGTCCTGTCAGGGAGATGAGACCGATGGTGTGTTCCTTGTACATAGGGACACCGATCGGTCACCTCCCCCAGTCAGTCCCCTCCCCCTACAGTTAGAATCACTAACTAGGGTACACATTTAACCCCTTGATCGCCCCCTAGTGTTAACCCCTTCCCTGCCAGTCATATTTACACAGAAATCAGTGCATATTTATAGCACTGTTCGCTGTATAAATGTGAATGGTCCCAAAATAGTGTCAAAAGTGTCCAATGTGTCCGCCATAATGACGCAGTTACGATAAAAACCATTACCATTACTAGTAAAAAAAAAAATGCTATAAATCTATCCCCTATTTTGTAGCCGCTATAACTTTTGCGCAAACCAATCAATATACACTTTTTTTTTTCATTATGTATTCATTTGGGTACAGTGTTGCATGACCGCGCAATTGTCATTCAAAGTGTGACATCGCTGAAAGCTGAAAAATGGATTGGGCAGGAAGGGGGTGAAAGTGCCTAGTATTGAAGTGGTTAAAAAGGTTCAAAATAAAAATGTATAAAAAAATAATAATAATAATAATAATTGCATACATCATACAAAAGTTATAAAAAAACTGAAAAAACTGGCTTGCTTTGTTATGCAGAGCAAAGAAAATTTTCAACTATAGGTGTGTAGGAAACTTCAATACTGGGCACTTTCACCCCCTTCCTTCCCAGGCCAATTTTCCGTTTTCAGCACTGTCGCACTTTGAATGACAATTGCGCGGTCATGCAACACTGTACCCATATAAAAATGTTATCTTTATAATGTATTTAGGTAGGTCGATAGGTGGTCAGTCTAGGTGGGAGTAGGAAAGGGTGGGGGGTGAGAGAGGGGGCGGGTCTAGGGTTGGGTGGGAAGGGGGAACACCAGGAGTTATATATCAGACAGGAGGCTCATATCTCATGCATTAACTTTCTTTATTAATGCCCATAGCAGACATTTTTTAAAAACTTTTCTATTAACTTTTAATGAAAGAATTTTGATCAGTGAACTACAACTCCCAGCAGTCTTTGCAATCCGTAACCACGCCCAGGTCGGTGACCTCTATATAATAGACTGCCCGACTAGGAACCTTCTCTTTCTTTCTGCTCATAGCAAAGATAAGTACTCCATTGTAATTTTCTCATTTATTTACTAATTGTATTATGTTAGTAGATATAGATAGCTTTTTCTTGCTATAGGAGATTAATTAGGATTATATATATATCCTCCTATTTTGTTTTTTACTAAGGTATTTTCCTTTCCTTATTTATTTTAAACCTTTATCTCTGTGTCCTTCCCAGCTTTTCACTGGGGTACTATTCCGTTTCTGCGCTCCGCTGAGCGCCGTTTTACATCGCTACATCGATCGGATATTTCCCCCTTTTCTCCTCTAACAGGAGCATCGGATCACCTCACACAGGCGCCGCGCCATTTTCACTGCTTTCCCGTCCTTCCCGCGCGCCGCGGGGGGGAGGGGTCCTCCTCCCCCCTCACGCTCTCCTCTAACACATTCGTCTGCTCGTCTCAACGCTGTTGTGACAGGACAGCCAATCGGAGGAGAGTCACAGGACATGTGACTCTCCCTCTTCACAGGCAGCTAGCATAGGCTCCCTCCTCACGCTGTAACGTCAGTCCCTGCACTGCGGCGGTGAGGAGAGAGCTGGTACTGGCTTTGCTGTCTGTCTTTCTCGTTTCCCTATAATAATTATATCCCTATAATAATTATAAATACAATAATTAATAATTCATCCCTATAATAATTCAATAACGATTGTGCTCATAAACTTGCCACCTAACTGTGCCTGGATATTATAGATTATCCCTGAGCATAATATACTTTTAAGCAGCAGCATGTCTGACCTCCCTACCCCTACCGATCCTATGGAGGATAACATCACCAGGGATACAGTCCCAGCCCTGAATGCTGCCCAAATTCAGGAGCTTATTAACAAATCTATCCTGGCTGCCCTGACCTCTGCTGCTTCCTCCAGGGTCCATATACCCATGACCTCACATCTACCGACGCCACACGGCGACGAACCACCGACCAAGAAAGGCAAGGCCACCCAAAAACGAAAACACACTCTGGCGGTGATGGACTCCCCGGCAGGGGAAGGAAACAATATGTCTCAGGTAAACCCTAACTCGGCTTACCAACCCCAGCATCATACGCACTCAACTAGACCCCTGGACCCCAGGGAGATACAAATTAAAGGGTTTAAGGCCTTAAGAAGGGCCAAACCGGACTCCTATATTGACTCTCCTCAAGAGGATTCTGATGACCCCTTAGAGGGATCGGATGAGTCAGAGCCGGATTCGTATGAGGACGATGCTGGGGAGACGGCACTCACTACAGCTGCCACCCCTGCCACGCAGGGAGATATTCTCCTAGACTCCCTAGGAGAACCATTCTTTGATCCGAACGCTATCAGTCACCCGCGTTCTGGAGAATGGACCCCGCTACCAGAGGTCAACCAATATGTTGAATTATGGGCCAGAAAATCCCTTGACAGGGTTTGCCACAACAAACTTAGGGCGGAATGTCCCAGGCCCCTCATACCTAATAAGGTGGTGGCTACCCCTGAGATAGATCCTATCTTAAATAAATATTTAATGAAATCTGGCAAATTCCAGAGGAAAGGGGTAGAAAGATCATTCCGATCTATTCAGGACCGTGTCCTAGACATGATGGGGCCCCTGACCAAGATTCTTAATCTGTCGGAACAGGCGGCGGCATCCGGGCAACCGGTCGATTTACAACAGCTGAGAGGCTGGGCGCAAAGGGCAATATGCCTGGCAGGCACTGCCAATACGGCATGCTCAACCGAAAGACGCCGCTCTATACTGATGCGTCTCGACCCCCAATTAGCCCATCTGGCTGAGTCAGAACCTGGACCGTCGGCCGACGGTATGTTGTTTGGAGACTCCTTGCTAAAGGACGTCAACAAATTTGTGGGCCTCTTTACAAGCCTGGACAAGGCTCAAAATTCCTTGAGGAAAGCAGGAACCCCCAAGGTTTTTAACAGGGCCGGCAGAAATAGAGGCCGCTCTGCCGGCCGTGCCCCTTCCTACAGGCCACAAAATAGAGCCCCAGTACATTACCAGTACCAGCAGAATCAATCTTACGCCGCCCCAGTGGCTCAACCTGCGCCCTTCTTTCCACCACGGGGCAGACCATGGCGAGGACGAGGTGGACGCGGTTATCCCCGATCCCGACCTCCCACTGGTGAGTATAATGCACACACCACTCATGCACATTCCTGTGGGGGGACGTCTCAGGTATTTTACCCACGCCTGGTCTGCGATTACGGCAGACGCGTGGATATTACACACTGTCACAGGGTTCACCGTGGATATCATGACACCCCCTCCACTCAATGTTATGCCTCCACCTATTCGCTTCGCAAACCAGAACGTTGCTCTAATAGACAACTAACTGCGAGAATTACTGACCAAACAGGCAGTAGTAGAGGTGGACCATTGCTCCCCAGGATTCATCAGCAATTTATTCCTGGTGCACAAAAAAGACGGCGGCTATCGCCCAGTAATCAACCTCAGGGAGTTGAACCAATATGTCGCATACCGACATTTCAAAATGGAGGGTATTCACTACCTCCGAGACCTCCTACACCCAGGGGACTGGCTCGTGAAAGTGGACCTGAAGGATGCTTACCTCACGGTTCCCATTCACCCAGAATCGCAGCATCTCCTACGTTTCCCATGGAGGAGCAGGATGTGGCAATTCACCTGCCTTCCATTCGGGCTGTCATCCGCCCCTTGGTGTTTCACCAAACTCCTGAAACCGGTGGTGGCGGCACTAAGGAGCAGAGGAGTACGTCTGGTCATTTACCTAGACGACATCCTCATCCTAGCCTTCTCGGAGACTCAAGCCCATTTTCACATGTCATGGACTGTGTCATTGTTACATCAACTGGGTTTCATTGTCAACCAGGACAAATCGATATTGATTCCTTCTCAAACGATGGAATTTTTAGGTTTTACGGTGGACACCATCCAGTCCACCCTCAGCCTCCCCAACACCAAGCTCGCTTTAATACGCAAAGAGATTCGGGCTGCACTACGCAGAGGTTGCCTGTCCCTACGCACGCTAGCGCGCCTCGTGGGCCTCTTGGCAGCTTCCATACAAGCTATTTTCCCGGCCCCATTACACTACAGGGCCCTCCAGAGGCTCAAAATCATGCACCTGAGACAAGGACTCAGGTACACCGACGAAGTTCCCCTAGGCCGGGAGGCGATCGAGGAGTTGAAATGGTGGCTTCATCATGCCGTAGAATGGAACGGCAGGACCATCTTCAATCCCTACCCGGATGTGGTCATAGAATCGGACGCCAGCCGCAGGGGCTGGGGCGCCAGGTGCGGCAGGGCGTCCACCGGAGGGACTTGGTCAGTAGAGGAAACCAAGCTCCATATCAACGCCCTAGAACTCCTGGCAGCGTTATTCGCCCTCAGGAGTTTTATGCCACATACCTCTACATGTTGTATTCTCTTCCGCATGGACAACGTAGCGGCGGTCCAGTACGTCAACCGCCTGGGGGGTACCAAATCCAAAGTCTTAGCGACCATCGCGAAGGACTTCTGGCATTACTGCTTAGACCACAACATAACTCCCGTCGCGGAATATATTCCGGGCGTTTCCAATTCAGTGGCCGACTGGAACTCTCGATACCTGAGGGATTCCAGCGATTGGAGGCTGGACCGTGCGGTATTTCTTCATCTGCAACGGATCTGGGGCCCATTTTCCATAGACCTTTTCGCCTCACGACTCAACCATCAGCTGCCCCGCTTCTACAGCTGGAGGCCGGACCCAGAAGCCTATGCGGTCGACGCTCTACACCAACCTTGGCCGGAGGGCACGCATTATGCATTCCCTCCCTTCCAATTAATCCCCAGACTCCTCATTCGGATTGTCACCCTGGAAGCAACGGTGGTGCTGATCACACCATGGTGGCCGACCCAACCGTGGTTTCCCCTTCTTCTGGGGATGACCGCGGACCATCCCAGGCTCTTGCCTCATTCTCCCCACCTCCTCACCAATCCGAGCGGGGATCCACATCCCCTAATCTTGGAAGACAACCTACCACTCTTGGCGTGGCTGGTTTCGGGATCACGGATGCTGACAACATCCTTTCACAGTCGGCTCGGGACCTCCTCGCCCTGGCCTGGGCCCCCGGGACTCGATCGGCATATCGATCAGCCTGGGGACTCTGGGTGCGTTGGTGTGATCGACGGCAAGTCGATCCCGTACGAGCCCCTGTATCGTTAGTGGTGAATTATTTGGCAGATTCCTTTGAATCTGGCAAATCGTTCAGCTCTATAAACGTCTACCGATCAGCTATATCGGCATATCACTGCCCCGTAGATTCCCTACCTATCGGCAAGCACCCGCTAGTCTGTCGACTCCTAAGAGGCATAAGATTTCAACGTCCCCCACGGCCTAGATACCAAGCAACCTGGGATGTTTCCAAGGTGCTGGATATGTTCGCCAGGTGGGAGGATAACCCAGATCTTCCTTTGAGACTCCTTTCCGTTAAACTGACAGTCCTTCTCTGTCTAGTGTCCATCAAGAGGGTATCCGATGTCAGAGCTTTGGATATCTCTAGACGACAATTCTCACCACAAGGAGTCAAGTTCTCTGTGGTGCGCAGGACTAAGACCGGCATCCAATCGGTCTTCTACCCGTGTTTTCCTACTCACCCACTCCTCTGCGTGGTTCGGTGCCTTCAGGCATATGAACTACAAACCGCTAGTTTGCGCTCCCCGGGTTTGTCGCAACTGTTGGTGTCTTACATCAAGCCACATTTTCCAGTCTCGTCGGCCACGCTAGCTCGCTGGGTACGAGTTGCCATGGACATGGCCGGTATTGACGTGTCCCTCTTCGGAGCCCACTCCGCCAGAGGGGCCATGGCCACCAAGGTAGTCACGGCAGGAGGCTCCCTTTCCGATCTTCTAATGGCGGCTGACTGGTCTTCAGAGACCACCTTCCGCCAGTTTTACTTTAGGCCACAAGATCATGTATCCATGGCGGTTTTACCATAAATGTTGAATATACAATGTTTCATGTAACGGTATGCATATTATGTCTGCAGGATTAAAAGTTAGCTTTAAACTTGCATAAGATATGAGCCTCCTGTCTGATATATAAATCTAGATTTTCCTAGCTTGTGACGGAAAATATAAGTTATATGAAGACAGGAGGCGAGTATCTTCCCTCCCTTCCCACCCTATTATGTATATTGTCTGATTTTTTCGCAGGTTACTGAAAATCGTACCAGGTTACTACCCCAGATTGGGATATTCTGAAGAGATGTCTCCTTACCCCTGTTGGGTCGGAACGACTGTTAACCCTCGTTGGGTAGAAATGACCTCAGCGTCCCAGTTGGGACTCGGCAAACGACTCCTTACCAAGCTCTGGATTCTTCGGACCTCGACCGGCCGGCCCACAATCCAAGAGATCGACATCTGACGGACAAGACGACGACCTCCGGTTGACAAGACCTTCGCAGCAAGAAAGAGGAGGTTCCTAGTCGGGCAGTCTATTATATAGAGGTCACCGACCTGGGCGTGGTTACGGATTGCAAAGACTGCTGGGAGTTGTAGTTCACTGATCAAAATTCTTTCATTAAAAGTTAATAGAAAAGTTTTTAAAAAATGTCTGCTATGGGCATTAATAAAGAAAGTTAATGCATAAGATACTCGCCTCCTATCTTCATATAACTTATATTTTCCGTCACAAGCTAGGAAAATCTAGATATGTTACGAAAGAGTCAATAGAGCTGAATATTAGTAAAAAAGTTAAATATAATTTCATACAACGTGAGAGGGTTAAATGCTCCTATTAAATGTGCTAATATATTGAAAGAACTGAGTTCACTGAAGGCGGACGTGGTTTTGCTGCAAGAGACACATTTCACCGCAGGCTCAAACCGTAAAATAATCTCTCAGACTACCCCCTATGGTACTATGGAGACTCACCCATTAGTCGAGCTAAGGGTGTGGCCATAGGGTTTGCCAAGGAGATTAGGTTCACCTTAGACGAAAGAAGGACGGACCCGGATGGGAGATATCTGTTCCTGAGAGGCAAAATGAACGGAACCAAAGCCCCATTGGCAAACATATACGGCCGAAATAAAAACTCTATCAAATATTTAATGGGGGTTATATCAGAGTTCATGGAGTTCAAAAGGGGAGGGGCTATACTGGCAGGGGACTTTGATTTATGTATAGATACTGAGATTGATAGTACGTCCCATGTACAGGGGATCGGAATGGCCTGGAGGAACAAATTAAAAAAGAAAAATGCATCAATATCAACTAGTAGATGTGTGGAGGACACAACATAATAAGCAGTGGGATTATACATTCCGTTCCCCTGTACACGAGACGTACTCCAGGATAGACTTTAGTAGTACTAAAATTGGAATAGTGACCTTTTCAAATCATGCGCCAGTAACATTACAGTTGAAAATAGGGGAGAACCAATATAAGAGTAATAGTTGGAGACTTAATGAAGAACTCTTACTTGATAAAGCAGTAGAAAAGAGAATAATAGAGGAATTAGAACTTTTTTTTAAGATTTATAGTACGGAGGATATGTCGGAGGCCGTAGTTTGGGACACCCACAAGGCATACATACGGGGAATATTAATTAAAGTGGAGTTTCCAGCCCAAATTTTTTTTTCATTATTGTGCTCATTAGATCTAAAAAAGAAAAAAAAAGTTTTTTTACTCATCTGGAAATGCCTGTTGCTATGCGGTCCCACGAAATCTGCCTTTGGAATCACCTAGGATTCTGACATCATCTCCCTCTAATGCTCCTGGGAAATGTGTGTCATAATTTCCCAGGATGCAGTGCGCTGCCCAATTATCACTCCCCATCCAAGACTTCCAGGAAGTAAGTGCTTGTGGGCTTCACAATGCCGACAAGCAAAATGAGAACGGTGTAGACATAGTTTTATAAACTATCTTTTTTGAATAACTATGCGGAGCCGGCGGATTGTAAAATAGTAAGTGACCGGATTTATATTATAAAAACGCATGATGAAAGGACATACATTTAAAAAATGCTAATTGTGGTTGGAACCCCGCTTTAAGGAGGGAGTGTAGAAATAAAAAAGAACAAAGGCGAATAAAATAATTCTAACAAAAAAAATATACGAATAAGCAAACTAGAGAAAAAAAATCCCTATTAAAATTAAATATTAAAAAAGAAGCGCTGAGAGAATTAATAGAGCAGGACACTTGAATAGAGTATAACCACACTACGACTGCCGACTACAGGACAGCCTGACCTCGACGACTTTGTCCTTGGAATCCAGCCTCCCACTCCCCCGCTGAGCTGTGGCGGACTGCATGTCACCTCCAACCCCCACCCCCCCAATATCTGCTCCCTCCCCCACCGGCCCAATCCCCTCCCTTTTTATCTTTTTGATCTTTTTGGTTAAGTGCACTTACGCCCTCCCCTGTTCACGGGGACGTTTCTATGCGGAAAGGTACTGCCACCAGAACTGAGTCAAGGTTAGGGCGATATGCCTAGAAACTCATTCTGCATGTAGGTGGTCACCTGTGGTTGGCTTCCCACCACTGCCCTCGACAGGCCCTGGAGCTAGTTATGGGGATTATTGTACTTTCTTTCCCTGGAGGCGCTACCCAAGGCTTTGGTTACTCTGCGTTGGTTATGCATTCGGCGCACCATCTGTGAATACTGTTATGCCATTCATTGTGCCATATGTCTTGTTACCTGTTACTGCTGAAGAGTTAATAAACACTTTTTTGGAAAAAAAAAAAAAGAGTATAACCAAGTAAAGAAAGAAAGGTACCAATGGGGCAATAAGCCTGGGAAATTTTTAGCGAAACTATTAAAAAAAAAAAAAAACAGCTAACTACATAGAAAAAATACAAACAGGTAGTGGGGAAGTAGTATATAAAACAGGAGAAATAGTGAAAATCTTTCAAGATTATAATAAAGAAACTCTACTCAATTAATAAGAACGAAACAAGAGAAAGGATGAAACAAAAAGGGGAGAAAATAAAAACCTTTTTAAGTGAAAAAGAATGTGATAAAATATCAGAAGACAAACTTGAGATTCTAGAGGCCCCTATAATAGAAGAAGAGATCAGGGAAATTACGATCAGTTTGTCTGATGAAAAAAGTCCATCGGATTTTTCTCATCGGTAAAACCGATCATGTGTACACGGCATAACAGTTCTTATTGCAACGTACGTAGATATGTGTGTCCATTGTGGTTGTGCTTATACCCCCTCTGCTGGTGAATTTATGGTAATGCTGGTTCAGATTTTTTTTATACTATCAAAAAGATCCAGGAAACACATACATATTTTTTAATTATTTATTCACAACAAAGTTTTCATCCATTTTCAGTTATTCACCCTATTACACATTTCCTAATGTTTTACATATTTTTCCATTAGTAATCCTCTTTTCTGTTACTGTGACCCGGTGGTGTCTTTACTTCCTATTTTTCCTAGTATTCCCCACATCCTGATGTATGGCTGAATCCTTAAAATTTGAATACGAGTATTAGGTCATTGTTGCCAGAGAATCCCCCTGTTGTATTTAGGGGTGCCCCTCCTTTAGGATTGCAGGTAGCTCTGAACGTTATTGAAACCCCTAATAGACCTTCCTTTTTTCAAAATATGAGTGGATTTTTTTCCTTGCAGGAAGTGTTCTATATGTTCGATTAACGGTCAAAAATCTAGAACATTTTGCTTGTTTGAGTCTTACGCTACACACAAATGCTTTCATATGATTTTATTAGCTGTACCTCAAAAAATCTGGTATCTCATTTTCTGTTCATGTGGCCTGCAATATATTAGTCGCACTAAACTTATGCTTCAAACTAGGCTTAACGAACATGTGGCCAATATTAGGAAAGGCTACCTAAACTACAGCTTTTCGAAGCATTGTGCTTCACACCATAATAGGAACCCCAAAGGTACTTTGTTTTTGGGTATAGACAGATTTACTAGCAGTTGGAGAGGGAGCAACGTAGTCAGAGTCATTTTGAAGTTAGAGACCTGGTGGATCTATTCAAGACTCGTTCGGATGTCATCCGAATGGGACATCCAAAAATCGAATGGGACATAAATGGTGACAGAAGTATAAAGAATAGTAGCCACTGTAGCACTATACCAGGAACTGATGAGGAAGTAGGTGCATGAACCATAGGTAGAGAGAAGATGGATGAGGACAGCTGTTATAGTATATAGGTAATACAGTCTGTAACGGTCACCACCGTTTACGATAGTCAAAATGTATGAACGTCTTTAATGGTATCTTAGCTCTCTTATATACAGTACAGGCATGTTTACAGTAATCAAAGGAACAAATGAACTCTCCACTCACACATCACACAATGGGGGGGCTTCAATCACATTATTTTAGAGAATGACATTCAGAGAAGTTAATTATTCCCCAGACGTCCGGACTCCGATACTAAGTGATTCACCTGCATAATACACATTTCTATGTCAGACGTTTTGGCACCGATTTAACATGACTTAATTACTACAGCTGAGAAGTCACATTCCTTTACTAAACATAATTGACATGCTAATTCCCTATCCCTGAAAGGAGACATCTGACCCTTAGACTGCTAACTCACAACACATATCTATTATCAATAGCATCTTCACACTAACAGTGTTTTTAGCATACATAATGAAAGGTCTTGGGGCAGACCCAATTAACACCTCAAAAGCATGTGTCCTCTCATTGAAGGAGACACGCCACTGACCTGGTGTGGGTCAGAATAACCACTTGAATATCTCAAGATATCCTGCAATATGAATTATCAGTTATCAGTCACATCTCATGTAATTTGTAAATAATATTTCTCAGTCACCCTATGCCCAAAAGGGGCACAGGGTGAACCTAGACCCAAGAGTTATTAGTGACTCTGGCACAGGAGTACCCCTCATCCTTCAAACGTCTCTGGGTGTCATGGGTCATTCTGTTACACAGTCTTACAACCATAATCAGTCCAGCATAAAAAAAATTGGGCAATGTATGGTCTTCTTATTCAAAATTCAAGGATTCAGCCATAAATCAGGATGTGGGAAATACTAGGAAAAATAGGAAGTAAAGACACCACCGGGTCACAGTAACAGAAAAGAGGATTACTAATGGAAAAATATGTAAAACATTAGGAAATGTGTAATAGGGGGAATAACTGAAAATGGATGAAAACTTTGTTGTGAATAAATAATTAAAAAATATGCATGTGTTTCCTGGATCTTTTTGATAGTATTAAAAAAATCTGAACCAGCATTACCATAAATTCACCAGCAGAGGGGGTATAAGCACAACCACAATGGACACACATATCTACGTACGTTGCAATAAGGCCCCATACACACGATAGAATCCATCCGCAGATAAATCCCAGCAAATGGGTTTCTGCGGATAGATCCTATGGTGTGTACACGCCAGCGGATCTGTTTCCGCGGAGAAATCTCCTCTGGGATGGATTCCAGCAGATCGGATATTTGCTGACATGCACAACAAATCCATCTGCTGGAATCCATTCCAACGGATGGATCCGCTCGTCTGTACAGACTCACCGGATCCATCCGTCCAAAGGGATTCCCCGCACGCGTCGTAATGATTTGACGCATGCGTGGAATTCCTTATATGACAGCGTCGCGCCCGTCGCCGCGACACGTCATCGCCAGAGGATTTCCGCGCGGATTTCAATGCGATGGTGTGTACACTCCATCGCATCGAAATCTGCGGAAATCTTTGAGAGGATTTATCCGTGGAAACGGTCCGCTGGACCGTATCCGCGGATAAATTCTCTCGTGTGTATGGGGCCTTAGAACTGTTATGCCGTGTACACATGATCGGTTTTACCGATGAGAAAAATCCGATGGACTTTTTTCATCAGACAAACTGACCTGGTGTGGGTCAGAATAACCACTTGAATATCTCAAGATATCCTGCAATATGAATTATCAGTTATCAGTCACATCTCATGTAATTTGTAAATAATATTTCTCAGTCACCCTATGCCCAAAAGGGGCACAGGGTGAACCTAGACCCAAGAGTTATTAGTGACTCTGGCACAGGAGTACCCCTCATCCTTCAAACGTCTCTGGGTGTCATGGGTCATTCTGTTACACAGTCTTACAACCATAATCAGTCCAGCATAAAAAAAATTGGGCAATGTATGGTCTTCTTATTCAAAATTCAAGGATTCAGCCATAAATCAGGATGTGGGGAATACTAGGAAAAATAGGAAGTAAAGACACCACCGGGTCACAGTAACAGAAAAGAGGATTACTAATGGAAAAATATGTAAAACATTAGGAAATGTGTAATAGGGGGAATAACTGAAAATGGATGAAAACTTTGTTGTGAATAAATAATTAAAAAATATGCATGTGTTTCCTGGATCTTTTTGATAGTATTAAAAAAATCTGAACCAGCATTACCATAAATTCACCAGCACAACCACAATGGACACACATATCTACGTACGTTGCAATAAGGCCCCATACACACGATAGAATCCATCCGCAGATAAATCCCAGCAAATGGGTTTCTGCGGATAGATCCTATGGTGTGTACACGCCAGCGGATCTGTTTCCGCGGAGAAATCTCCCCTGGGATGGATTCCAGCAGATTGGATATTTGCTGACATGCACAACAAATCCATCTGCTGGAATCCATTCCAACGGATGGATCCGCTCGTCTGTACAGACTCACCGGATCCATCCGTCCAAAGGGATTCCCCGCACGCTTCGTAATGATTTGACGCATGCGTGGAATTCCTTATATGACAGCGTCGCGCCCGTCGCCGCGACACGTCATCGCCAGAGGATTTCCGCGCGGATTTCAATGCGATGGTGTGTACACTCCATCGCATCGAAATCTGCGGAAATCTTTGAGAGGATTTATCCGTGGAAACGGTCCGCTGGACCGTATCCGCGGATAAATTCTCTCGTGTGTATGGGGCCTTAGAACTGTTATGCCGTGTACACATGATCGGTTTGACCGATGAGAAAAATCCGATGGAGTTTTTTCATCAGACAAACTGATCGTGTGTGGGCCCCATCAGTCTTTTTTCCATCAGTGTTAAAAAATAGAACATGTTTTAAATTTTTCCGATGGAAAAAAAACTATAGTAAAAACCGATTGTCTGTGTGGAATTCCATCAGAAAAAAATCCACGCATGCTCAGAATCAAGTCGACCCATGCTCGGAAGCATTGAACTTAATTTTTCTCAGCACGTCGTAGTGTTTTACGTCACCGCATTTTGGATGGTCCGAATTTAGTCTGATAGTGTGTATGCAAAATTGATGAAAGTCAACTTCATCAGATTTCCGATGAAAAAAATCCATTGGATTTTAGACCATCGGAATTCGGATCGTGTGTACAGGGCTTTAGACTACAAAAAAATAAAAAAATATCTGAACAACCAACATATCTATAAATTCATCAGCAGAGGGGGTACAAGCACAACCACAATGGACACATATCTACGTTGCAATATTAACTGTTATGCCGCGTACAGACGATCGGAAATTCCGACAACAAAACCGTGGATTTTTTTCGGATGTTGGCTCAAACTTGTCTTGCATACACACGGTCGCACAAATGTTGTCGGAAATTCCGGACGCCAAGAACGCGTGACGTACAAGACGTACGACGGCACTATTAAAGGGAAGTTAAATAACAGTCGTGTTAGTAGAAGTTTGGTGAGAGATGATTCGCGCTTTTCAGTCACGTTCTTTTCAGTCCATTACAGCGTGACGAATGTGTCATCTCTATTACGAATGCTAGTTTTACGAGACCAAGCACTTTCGTCTCGTACTTGATTCAGAGCATGGGTGACATTTTGTGCGTCGGAATTGTTCTGCACATGATCGGAATTTACAAGAACGAATTTTGTTGTCGGAAAATTTGAGAACCAGCTCTCAAAATGTTGTTGTTGGATATTCCGACAGCAAATGTCTGATGGAGCCTACACACGGCCGGAATTTCCGACAAAAAGCTCCCATTGAACATTTGTTGTCGGAAATTCTGACCGCGTGTACACGGCATTAGACTGCAAAAAAATGTATGCAATAGAGATACATGAAAATTGCAACAATAGAAATTAAGAATGATTATAATAAATAAATACATGAGCTAAGGTGATGAAATACGTAATAAATTAACCTCTTGACAACTGGGCACTTAAACCCCCTTCCTAACCAGACCAATTTTTTAGCTTTCGGTGCTCTCACAATTTGAATGACAATTACTCAGTCATACAACATTGTACCCATATGAAATGTTTGTCCTTTTTTCACACAAATAGAGCTTTCTTTTGGTGGTATTTAATCACCGTTGGTTTTTTTTATTTTTTGCGCTAAAAAGAAAAAAGACTGAAAATTATGTAAAAGAAATTGAATTTTTCTTGTTTCTGTTATAAAATGTAGAACATTTGTAATTTTTGTTCATAAATTTTGGTCAAAATTTATACTGCTACATATCTTTGGTAAAAATAGGTACAAATTGGTGTATATTATTTGGTCTATGTGAAAGTTAGAGAGTCCACAAGCTATGGTGTCAATATCTGAAAATTGATCACACCTGAAGCACTGATGGCCTAATTTCTTGAGACCCTAACATGCCAGAAAAGTACAAATACCCCCATAATGACCCCTTTTTGAAAAGAAGACATTCCAAGGTATTTAGAAAGAGGCATTGTGAGTTTTTTGAAGTTGTAATTTTTTTCCCACAATTCTTTGCAAAAATCAAGATTTTTTTTTTTTTTTTACAAATTTGTCATATTAGCAGGTTATTTCTCACACACAGCATATGCATACCGCAAATTACACCCCAAAACACATTCTGCTATTTCTCCTGAGTATGGCGATACCACATGTGTGAGACTTTTACACAGCGTGGCCACATACAGAGGCCCGACATGCAGGGAGCACCATCAAGCGTTCTGGAGCACCCAGGCCAATTCTGACATTTCTCTCCTACATGTAAAAGTCATAATTTATTTGCTAGAAAATTACATAGAACCCCAAAAAATTATATATGCTTTTTTAGCAAAGACCCTAGAGAATGCAATGGCGGTCATTACGTCTTTTTATCTCGCACGGTATTTGCGCAGCAATTTTTCAAACGCGTTTAAAAAAAAAAGTTTTGTGCTTAAAAAAAAAAAACAGCCCAATGTTTTTGCATAATATGAAAGATGAAGTTACGCCGAGTAAATAGATACCTAATGTGTCACCCTTCAACATTGCTCGTGGAATGGCGCCAAACTTCGCAGAGGAGGTCTAGGGCCAAAATTATTGCTCTTGCTCTAACGCTCTGCGAAGCGATACCTCACATGTGTAGCTTAAACACCGTTTTCATATGTCGGCGGGAATTACGTATGCGTTTGCTTCTGCATGTGAGCACACGGGGACATGGGCACTTTAAAAAAAAAATTAAAAAAGTATTGTTCATTTAACTTTATTTATTTTAGTTTGACACTTTTTTCCACAAAAATAATTTTTTGATCACTTTTATTCCTATAATAAGGAATGTAAACATCCCTTGTAATAGGAATATAGCATGACAGGTCCTCTTTACAGTGAGATATGGGGTCAGTAAGACCCCAAATCTCACCTCTAGGCTGGGAAGCCTGAAATAAAAAAATGATCCTGGCTTTGATCGTAGCGGTGAGTCGGTAGAAGCATCGGAGGGTAACGGGAGGGGGGGGGCGTATTGCGGGTTTTGCAGAGTATTGCACAGGGTATTGTGGAGTATTGCACAGGGTATTGTGGAGTATTGCACAGGGTATAGTGATCGCTCCGTCATTGGACGGAGCGATCACGTGGTAAACGACTGCTATCAGCGGCAATTTACCGGGATCCGGGGGAGCGCGGGAGCAAGATTCTGGGAGGACGTCCATAGACATCCTCCCAGAATAACTCGACCACGCTGTAGACGTATTTTGTCTATAGCACGGTCGTCAAGTGGTTAATAGGGCTAACAAATTAAGTAATCAAATATATAAAAAAAGATAGCTACTATCTAATAGTAATAATGTGCAGTAACTTCTAGCAACCAATCAGTGAGCAGTAATATTGTGCAGTAACCTCTATCAACCTTTTAGTGAGCTGAAAGGATATGCAGTAATCTCTAACAACCGATCAGCAAGTGGAAATTATGTGCTGTAAGCTCTAGAAACTAATCAGTGAGCTGTAATGTGTGCTGTAACCTCTAGCAACTAGTCAGTGGGCAGTAATGATACGCTGTGACCTCTGGCAACCAATCGCTGCCTGATCTGCTGTAGTGAACTGATTTTGGGTCTAGCTGCTATTTATTATATGTCTCATAGTGGGGGCTGGGGAGGCAAAAAAAATAATTTGCCCAGGGTTCAATCTATATTAAAGATGGCCCTGGTGGCACTATTGTTAATTATATTTACCTACAGGTTTAGTAAAATATCCTGTTTAGGGAGGGCCATCTTTCATTACCCCCCCAAAAGAGGGCTTTTATCACTTGAATGAAATGTTACTATAGTACCTGAAGATCCTACAGATTCTACATTTCTGGAAGTGTTGATTTTCTGGTCCCCTGATTTCCTCCTGCTGGCCCTGATATTACTACAGAACACAGAAGTGACGCAGAGGCTGGCAGATCAAACAAATGAGCGCAGCAGAGAAATAAGTACTGTATTTATTGGCGTATAACACTCACTTTGTTACCCTGCAAATAAAAGTTAAACTGATTGCGTGTGCAATGTCAGGCTCTTTCAGACTCTTCGTCCAGTTTTCTGCCCCTATCTCCTTATGGGCTTTTAGATAAAAAACTGGAGGAAGAATGAATCGTCTACGAGCGTGCTGATCGGCTTCATTGAAAACTATGAGCCTGTCTGCTGCATTGGCAGACTGGACATGTAGTTTATTTATTCACAAGTCTTTGTGAATAAATGATGTGGCTGTGCAGGTGGAAGCCCGCACAGATGTACCGATCATAAATGTGAAAGAGGCTGCTGGGATGAGGAATCCCCCCCTCTGTCTTGGGGGGGGGGGGGAGACCCAGAAAGTGAGGGGAAGTAATGCTTAGTATCACGTTACATTTTACACCCTAAATACAGGTGTAAGGCCTCGTACACACGACCGAACATGTCTGCTGAAACTGGTCCGCGGACCAGTTTCCGCGGACATGTTCGGTCGTGTGTAGGGCCGACCGGACAATTTTCCGGCCGATCGGACAGGTTTCCAGCGGACTAATGTTTCTTAGCATGCTAAGAAACATGTCCGCTGGAACCATGTCCGCCGGACATGTCCGATGGTCAGTATGACTCATCGGACATGTCCACTGGCCCGAGAACCCGCGCATTGCGTCGAAGTGATTCGACGCATGGGTGGAAGCATTGAACTTCCGGGTTTGCGCACGTCACCGCGTCATCGTCGCCGTCACGTCGCCTTCACGTCACTTCCACGTCACCGCGTATTCTGTCCGCGGGGAATTTGGTCTGATGGTGTGTACAACCATCAGACCAAAATCTCCGAGCGGACATGTCCGATGAAAACGGTCCGCAGACCGTTTTCATCGGACAGGTCCGCTCGTCTGTACGCGGCCTTACATATAAGATGTTCCTTAAAGTGAACTTTAATTTTAGCAACACACTGGAAAGATATCACAAGGAGATATCCTGAAACTATGGGGTCAAAGACTGTCATAGATTGAATGTCATAGATTAACCTAAACTCTATTTATACCAGCAGAGGTTTAGGTCACTGTACTGAAGATGATGTATGACGCCATTAGTAAATGCAGCTCCAAATGTGACTTTGACAGTCTGCCTAATATATTCTTTTTACAAGCAGCTAAGCGTTGGATAAGACTGGGTGAAACCACTTATACAATGATTGAGGCATGTAGTTGATACAGATCCAAGAAAATGAAATTACCTGAATAATCATAATCACATAACAAATACATATTCATGATTCTAGATATATATCTACAGTCAACTACAATAAAATTATGCAGTTAGGGAAGACAAGCAACGCAGTGGTTCTCTGAGTTTATAAAGTAATGTAAGCATGTACCAGGCATAAGAGCTTCAAGTGGTATTAAACTGAAAACCTAAAATTAAATATATTGCAGCTTACCAGTCATTACCCACTTCCATACTGGTCCTATTCTGGCACTCCTCTCCTAAAGGTTAAATTCATCATTCTTTTTGCTAGAAAAAGACTCAGAACCCCCAAACATTTTTTAGAAGAGACCCTAGGGAATAAAATTGTGGTTGTTACAACTTTTTAAGTCACACGGTATTTGCACAGCAATTCTTCAAATGCTTTTTTTTGGGAAAAATGAATTTTCATGAATTAACCACTTCAGCTCCGGAAGGTTTTACCCCCTTCCTGACCAGGCCATTTTTTGCGATACGGCACTGCGTTAATTTAACTGACAATTGCGCGGTCTTGTGACATTGTACCCAAATAAAAGTAATGTCCCTTTTTTCTCCACAAATAGGTCTTTCTTTTGATGGTATTTGATCACCTCTGCGTTTTTTTTGTTTTTTTTTGTGCTATATTTTAAAAAAAACAGACAATTTTGAAAAATAAATAAAAATACATTTTTTCATCAATTTAGGCCAATATGTATTCTGCCACATATTTGTTACCTCCTCCCATGCTCGCCTTCAGGACTTCTCCAGAGCCTCTCCAACCCTCTGGAACTCCCTGCCCCAGTATGTCCGATCAGCACCTACCCTGTCCACCTTTAGGAGATCCCTGAAAACTCATTTATTCAGGGAAGCCTATCCCACACCCACCTAACAACTGTCCCGAGCCACCCCTATCTAATTATTCTCTGCAGATATTATCTTTTGTACCACCACCCCCTCCTTTTAGAATGTAAGTTCTACAAGCAGGGCTTTATGCGATGCATAAACTGTTGGTGCTATATAAATCGTGTATAATAATAATAAACCAAGCAAACCTCCTGCAACCAGTGTGCAGTGCGGTAGCTGTTCGCATAGACCCCGTGCAAGATCACAGCTATCACTGTAGTAGCACCCACTACTACAGTGATGTGATGCAATTGCCTATATGCTTCAGTCTAATGCTCTCCCTGCTAACTTAATGCTGTGGGTTACAGGTAACAGGTGTTTCATGTGTGATTCATCTCTCTCTGTAAAGACTGTTCATATGTTAAATAAGGCTAGCTTTTGAAAGGCCTTTAATTGTGTGATAACCCTGTCTACAACCTAGTGATTCTCAGAGGTGTTAATAGGTGTCAAACTGGATACAGACGAAACGTCTGCTTAGGAAACTCAGTGTGTGAAGGTGGTTTGTTGTTTAAGGAATGTGCAGTGATTAGACATGATAATTGTCGGTCGGTGCCGACCTGTCTAGAATGTTTTAGTAATTAGCCTTAGTGTGTGATTGGGGGGGGTGGAGATTTCATTGTTGCTTCAATGTCTTGGACTGTATAAAAAGCTGAGAAGAAAAAACATTAAAGTCTGTGTTGTTCCAGCAGTAAGCTTGTCTCATGTGTGGCTACTTGGGGCGATTCCATGGACTCCTACTTGTGGAGTATTGGGTGATTTTCGTTATGGGAAGAAGGGACTGTTTGACGGGGATATCATACCAATACCGTCACAAGTGATTTCCAAGTTCCCCAATGGTCCATCTGGTATGAGTAATGAATATTTGAATTGTGCCAAGTTTGCATTGTGCGCACGCAGAAGTAGTAAAAAGGTTACGGTTTTAAAACAGTGCTTCAGAAATGCGTGTCTACCTACTGTATATGTTACTTTTTTCCAAACTGCAAAATTGGCAGGTGGTTTAAGGGCCCTTTCACACACACGGACAAACGGTCCGTTTATTACAATTCCGTTTACGGACTTGTAATGTATCCCTATGGGATTGCAGACGTTAGCGGATGATGCATCCGCTAACGTCCGCAACCATCCACGTCCGCAAAGATCCGCGTCCGGCGGAACGGATCGGATGAATATGGACACACGGTCCGTATTCATCCGATTCCCCATAGGGGAGAGCGGAGGAGAGACAAGGCGGTCTCTTCACAGTGTGCGGGGACCGCCCTGTCCGCCGACAGCTCAGCGGGGATTTACGGAGGAATCCCCGCTGAGCCAAACGGGCTAACGGAGCGGATCAATACGGATCCGCTCCGTGTGAAAGAGCCCTAAAGCATAACTGAAGCCAAAAACAAATCCCCAAATAAACATCTGCTGGTCACAAATTGCCAAAATTTGTTGCAGACAATTTTTGATCTCCCAAATATTTGTAATCCTATCTAATCCCCATTTTTTTTACGCTATCTAGTATAATAAAGTGCATAAACAATTCACACTATAAAACATATGTAAATATATAATACAAAAATGTATATTCATATAAAATACACTGAAATTAAATAAACCAGTAAATTAATACATAAATAATTAATAAATAGTCCCAAAATTCATAAACGTGAAAGATCAATCACAATGAAAATGGTGAAAGAATCAGTGTTCTACATGTGCATCAAGAGATCATCCAAAAATGATTGTGCTTCCAGTGATTACCAAAATGTGCTCCACCAAGAGAGATATCAAAGCCTCTTACCAGACTTTAAATCCTCTTACCAGAGTCTAAAGGCTAGTACACACGGGCCAAATGTTGGGCATCATTGGCCAGTTCAATAGCAACCAGCCAACATTCAGTCCTTGTGTACTGCAGCCATCCCTTCTGTCGAAGGGGCATGATCGAAAAAGGTCTTCTGAGCTGAGCGGAGTGTTCTGGCACAGGGGCTGTTCCCCTGTCAAAACATCGGATTGTGAGATGTAATTTTTTTTTCCATTCAGCTCTCTGCTCGTTTGAATGAGAAAAAAAAACTACCAGTGTGGGCACAGGGCTTAAAGCAGAGTTCCACCCTAAAAATGAACTTTCTATTAACAGCTTGCCTTTAATATAAAAAATTAAATTAAAAATAGTTTACTCACTTCTGTCATGTACCAGGTGTGACCAGAACAGGAACACCAAACACATATAAGTGAAAATATAATGATTTATTTAGGTAAGTGAATAATATAAATACAACCACCTCCAATATGAGTGAAACAAACCAACCAATAGACAGAGACCCACAATTAACTACAGACAGATATGTACAATAAATGGGAAATGCCAGAATCATAAACAATAGCCAGGCCAGGGTCATACACAGCAGATCGGCAGATGCACAAAGGGATATTCCAGAAACATAAACGTTAGCCAGGCCAAGGTCATACACAGGGAGATCAACAGATGGGGTAAGGAACACAGGACAGGGAGAGGATGGATGGTCAGGACAAGGAGACAGGATCAGGAACTCAGGTAGCAGATTTCAGGAACAGGTTCAGATAATCAGGCAGCAGGTACAGATCTGGGCACGAGGACAATACCAGGGCAAGGTATGTTTGCACTTGCCGGGTATTTATAGGAATGCCTGTAATTTAAGGTGACCAGATTTTTTAAATGAAATCCGGGGACATATTTTATCTTTACTAGTAATGGCAACAATCAGCGACTCTCTGCCCGTTGCCCCCCGCCTCACAGACTCTCAAGTCTTACTCTTCGGGCCCCGGCTACTACTGGATGGGGAGCGGAGGAAGATCACTTCATCAGGGAAGGCAAGGAGATAGGCAGGTGGCTGGCCAGGATTTGAGCCAAGGCAGAAGAACATGCGAGCGAAGCTAAATGGGCATGCGCCCGAAACTGAAGCAATATTCCCTCCGCTCCGACCAGCACATGATCATCAGAAAGGGGCACAGATAATGGGAAAAATACAACCCCCCTATGCTAGTAGGCACGGCGGAGCGAGGGTGTTAATTTCAATTTTTTTTTTTTTTTATTCTGCACTGACTGTCTTTGAAATTGCCCCTGCCCCCTATTAAATCCAATCTGGGGACAAAACCGGGGACAGACTTGGTCCGGGGACAGTATCCTCAATCAGGGGACTGTCCCCTGAAACTGGGGATGTCTGGTCACCCTACCGTAATTGGCCTCAAGTCACACCTGAGCGCAAAAGGTGCTGTCTGCTCCACACTGCTAGGATCCATCCGCTAGTGGACGCCAGTACTGCGGCCCAAGGATGACATAACACCAGCAGGGAGAAAGTTCCCCTGACAGTTCAAAACTGTCAGGAGACACCTGCTGGTGGACCTCAGTACTGCATGCCAAATGATAGATATTACCAGCGGATGGAACCTTTCCTGACACTTCTATCTGGCTGTTCTACATAAGAGAGAGTAAGCGCTAGCACCAGCAGCAGTGGAAATGCAGCTAAAACAAATAAAAACAGGTGAGCTCATAAGAGCTAATTAAAACTTTAGACTGTTAATATAGTCCTTTGAGTTCGTAATAAAACAATTGCAGGCAGCCTAGTGAAGATTGGAAGCGAATCTGAAGGCAGAAGAGGAAAACATAATGCGCCACTCTAAGTGTAATAGAGTGGCCGCATACAGTGACAGCCGGGGACATTTCTTTGGTGATACATGCCTAATCTCACCAATGCTTGTGAGTAAGCTTGCTGCTGTTTTTATCCAATAAATGTTACGCTACTTATTAGGCCCCGTACACACGACCAAACATGTATGCTGAAACTGGTCCGCGGACCAGTTTCAGCATACATGTTTGGTCGTGTGTAGGCGCGAGCGGGCAGATTCCCAGCAAACATTTGCCCGCCGGGCCTTTTCCCAGCAGACAAATATTCCTGGACGTGTTTTAAAACCGTCCGCTGGAATCCTGCCCGCTCGGACATGTACGGTCGTCAGTACAGACCTACCGTACATGTCCGAGCGCCCGCCGTCCCTCGCATGCGTCGATTGAGTTCGACGCATGCGTGGAAGCATTTAAATGGCAGGCCCGCCCACGTCGCCGTGTCATCGCCGCGTCATCGTCGCGGCGACGACGCGGCCACGCCCCGCGTATTGTTTACAGTGGTTAGTACAGCCATCGTACAGAAGCCCTCGGGCAGACATGTACGGTGAAAACGGTCCGACGGACCGGTTTCATCGTACATGTTTGCTCGTTAGTACCCGGCCTTACACTTAGAGTGGAACCATTGTGTTTTCCTCTTCTATCTGGCTGTTACTAGACAGATTTCGTAATCTGCCTACTTCCTAGTCCTAGGTGGTTCAACTTCCTGTCCTAAGACCCCATTGCCTCCCCCCCAATAATAGATCATTTAGACTCTCATTATATAAGTAAGCTATGGGCCTAGAGGTTTTCTATTGAACTCTGATGCCATTTGGCCTAGGTGACGTAAAACAAATCCACTACTGAGATATCACTGCCACCTTCAAGTAATAAATGAGACGCCCTTAATCTAGAAGATATTAATGGTGACTTTTATTGCTGTATCCAGTGTAATATAAATTAGTCACAGTCAGTGCAGTAGCTGAAGCTCATTATTTGCTTGCTTCTTCTTTTTTTCCTCTCCGGCTGCGGATTCCTGTGTTTCTTTTTTTTTTTTATTATTCATGCCTGTAATTTAATGTAGGATATACTGTTATTAGAATTGCAAATCATAAACCCCAATAACACATATCTAGAAAAAGCAAAAACAAATATTTAATATCTTTTTTTAATATATTTTTTCCATAATTTTTACTTGGTGATACTGGCAGTAACATACTTCCTGTCTAAAGCCTGGTACACTTGATCGGATTTTCCGCGGACAAAGCATAGGACTTTTGTCCAAAGGGGGTTGGCCATGAACTTGCCTTGCATCCAAACGGCAATTCCCGTCGGATTTTCCAATGGGAATTGTGTGATGATAAGCTGTTGTCGGAAAATCCGACCGTTGGATTTTGGATAGCATTCTTTAAAATGTTGGATCTCATGCTTTAAAATGTTGGATAGCATTCTTTAAAATGTTGGATAGCATGCTTTAAAATGTTGGATAGCATGCTTTAAAATGTTGGATAGCATGCTTTAAAATTTTCCGACAACAAATGTGTGATGTCTGATTATCCGATCCTGTGTACAGAAGTCCTTCGGACAAAAATCCAAAGTACAGCATGCTCAGAAGCAATGCTAACCATAACACATTAGCAGAAGTTGCCCAAAGGGTGGCGCTAAAGAGATGAAAAACTACGTAGTTTCGTGTTTGTTGCCCGACAAATCTTTGCCGTTTGTATGCAAGACAAGTTCATGGCCAACGCCCTTCGAACAAAAGTCCTACGCTTTGTCCGCGGAAAACCTGATTGTGTGTACCAGGCTTTTGTATGACAATGCTTTCCTACCCTATTGTATTAGGGTAACAGAAATAAGACTATCACAATACCCCCCTGTCCTCTTGTACCTAACATAGATGGGTGGGGTCCTGTAGTCCTCAGAACAATATAACTGGTAATAGGGCAACACAGGCTGCAATATTTAAGAGACATAAAGGGACCAAAAATAATTGTTAGGCCTGTTTCACATGGGCTTCAGCTTGTATAAAAGCAGTGTGAACAGCAAGCTTTGACAAAGCATTTGCAGAGCTTTTTACAAGGTTGTTGAAGCTTTTAAAGTACCATTCAGCTCCAGTTTGTAACTGCTGAACATAGATTCCAGTGGACGTGTAGATTGCCACTATAAACAAGCTGCTAGCAGGCTTCAGCACTTTTTGAAGCACGTTAAAAGCCTGCTAGCAGCTTGCTTAAAGTGGCAATCAACACTACCAATAGGTTTGGTGTTCAACATTTACAAACTGAAATTGAATGGTACATTAAAAGCTTCAGTAAAGCTCACTGAAAGCTCTATAAATGCTTTGTCAGAGCTTGCTGTTCACACTGCTCTTATACAAGCTGAAGCCCGTATGAAACAGGCCTTAGGGGGTATACATTTTAGCTATTTAGCAAGTACCAAAAACTGAAATAGCAGTTTTGGGCGTAATGATTTTTTACAAATGAACTCTAGATGCACAGAATATTTACATAAATTATATCTAATCATTGTGAACAGGTCATGAGGAAAAATGAAGTGTGAATTGGATTCTGGTAATTACATACTCATGTTTATGTAATGTTAGGAGTGTATGGAGAATGTGACACACCTAGAACATATGTATTAGTGTATGCACTATATTTATCAGAGAAGCAGCAGTGCCCTAGAAACAAGGCAGAAAGGTATATTACATGTACTGTCTGATAAAGTTGATTAATGAAATAATCATCCCTCATTAAGAAATCAGTTAAATTCCAGTCTGGAATGGAATCTCTGTCATCCTTCTAAAGGTCAGGTCCAGTCATTTCTTGCCACTTGGTGAATTTCCAACATACACGGTTCTTGGCTAACAGACCTGAAGCAACTTACTGCAAATGAATTCCTTGCCACACAGGTGTGTCTTACCAACAGGAGCTTTCTTTCACCACACAGGTATTCCAGTCTGGCATGCATGGAGACTTGTTCCATGGTGGAGCAAAATCCCCTGAGCAAGATGGGCATTTATAACCACTTCAGCCCCGGAGGATTTGGCTGTCTAATGACCGGGCCATTTTTTGTGATCTGGAACTGCGTCGCTTTAACTGACAATTGCGCGGTCGTGCGACGTGGCTCCCAAACAAAATTAACGTCCTTTTTTTCCCACAAATAGAGCTTTCTTTTGGTGTTATTGGATCACCTCTGCGGTTTTTATTTTTTGCGCTATAAACAAAAAAACTGCGATAATTTTGAAAAAAAAGCAATATTTTTTAGTTTTTGCTATAATAAATATCCCCAAAAAATATCTAAACTTTTTTTTTTCAGTTTAGAGCGATATGTATTCTTGTACATATTTTTGGTAAAAAAAAATCACAATAAGCGTATATAGATTGGTTTGCGCAAAAGTTATAGGGTTTAAAAAATGGGGAGTTTTATGGCATTTTTATTAATATATTTGTTTTACTAGGTATGGTGGCGATCTGCGATTTTTATCGTGACTGCGACATTATGGCGGACACATCGTACACTTTTGACGCTATTTTGGGACCATTGTCATTTATACAGAGATCAGTGCTATAAAAATGCACTCATTACTGTGTAAATGACACTGGCAGGGAAGGGGTTAACCACTAGGAGGGCGAGGAAGGGGTTAGACAGACAGAATAGTGTAATGATTCTGTTAAAAAACGAGTAAATACCTATTAAATTCCTTCATTTATATCGTCTCCGGCATTCTAGTTTCTGTTCTCTCATTCACTCCCTGGTTTGCATCGCTCGTTCATGTAAGAACTACATTTCCCAGTATGCATTGCGGCACGCCCAGTAATTCCCACTTCCTTAGAGAGCATCCTGCCGCACAGATGTAGTTCCCAGGAGGGGGTGAGCACGTTACTGACCACCGCAGTAAAGCCTCCCTTCACGGTGGTCAGTAAAATCAGACAAGCAGGAAGTGAACAGAACAGAGAAGAAATAGAGCAACTTCTGAGCAAAAACGAACAATGAGGAAGTGAAAAGAGGAATGTCTGCAGGTAAAGGATGCTTATTATGGAAAACAATGTTTACAACCCCTTTAAGTGTGTCCTAGGGAGTGATTCTAACTGTAAGGGGGCTGGGCTACCAGTCACATGACATTGATCACTGCTCCAGATGACAGGGAGCAAAAGATCAGTGTCCTGTCACTAGGCAGAACAGGGAAATGCCTTGTTTACAAAGGCATCTCCCCGTTCTGCAACTCCGTGACCCGATCGTGGGACTTTCAAAACAACATACCCATACGTTGCTTTGCACACACCAGCCATTCTGCGGCCGTATATCTACTGGCGGCGGTCGGCAAGTGGATAAAGAACCCAAAATCACCAATCCTGCTTCAGGTGGGCTCATTGCGTAATCAGAGAGCCCAAGGAACCTTTGATTTTTTACCTAATCAAAAAGAACTGCCTGAGGCTGGGTTCACACTACTACACTACTTTCATCCTACTTTGCTCTGCTACATCGGTCCTACATTTATCCTACATTGGTCCTACATCCATCCTACTTTCATGAACAGGATACTACTTTGGTCCGACTTCAATGATATTCAATGGGCCTGAAGTAGGATCAATGTAGGACCAAAAGTAGTACAGGGAGCATTTTCAAAGTCGGACCGACTTGTGTAGGACGCTACAAGACGCTCTCATAGGGAAACATTGAACACAGAGCAAAGTAGGATGAAAGTAGTGTAGTAGTGTGAACCCAGCCTCAATCTGGGAACACATAGTACATACGGTACTTTAAACCCCGCACATCAACCAAAGTTTTCTATTGGTATGCTGTCACAGTTAGCTCTGGCGTACTTTATGCAGTGGTTAACCTGTGTTTTGCATTGTGTAGACTGTATTTTGAAAGGAACATTTTATAGATATCAAATGAATGGGCTTCAAAACCGGACCACACAAAAAATGCAGCCCTTATAATTTCTCTTCAACATTTTCCTTACAATGTTTCAATTAAGGATGTCTCAGTTCACTGGTAATACTCGATGTAACTGTTTATTGATGGTAAACTGGCTTAGTTAGATTTCACTACAGTTCTTGAGGGAATGAAACATTTAGCTGTCTCTGGGCTATAGGAGGCTAAAGCTGCTGAGCTATCACAGGCTCTACCTCAGCATTCCTGTCTATAATCCGTGGTTGATGGAAATATGGAGCATGTGCTTAGCTCTTGTTCTTAAAGCGGAGGTCGGCCAAATTCTTTTTTTTTTTTAAGTCAGCCGCTACAAATACTGCAGCTGCTGACTTTTAAAATAAGGAGACTTACCTGTCCAGGGCGCCCGCAATGTCGGCACTCAAAGTCGATCTAACGCTCGGCTCTCGTGTGCTGCCGCCGCCATCTTCGGTAAGGGAATCAGGAAGTGAAGGCTTCACTTACTGGTTCCCAACTGCACATGTGTGACTCGCGGGTGGGTCGGGTATCTATGCCTGGAAGTAGGAGCAAAATGCCTGTATTACACAAGTATCTGCTCCCCCCCTCCCCCTGAAAGGTGCCAAATGTGACACTGGAGGGGGGGAGGGTTTCCGAAAAGCGGAAGTTCCATTTTTGGGTGGAACGCTCCTTTAAGTAATAGGTGCACAGAAAATGTACTAGTAATACTGGACACTTGGTCAAATAATTGAAGCTTGCATTGTGTAAAAAACACAATCATAAAATGATTACCATATGCGGAGTTCATGAAAAATAATGTACTATAATTTTGTTCACATCACAAAAATGTAGAATCTCAGCTGCAAATAAAGCCTCATACACACGATCGGATTTTCCGCAGACAAAGTGTAGGACTTTTGTCCGAAGAGCATTAGCCATGAACTTGTCTTGCATACAAACAGCACACAATTGTCGGCCAACAAACACAAAACTACATGGTTGTTCAGCTCTTTAGCGACACCCTTTGGGCACCTTCTGCTTATGTTGTGTTTGGTGAGCATAACTTCTGAGCATGCGTGTTTGTACTTTGGACTTTTGTCCGACGGACTTGTGTACACACGCTCAGAAAATCCAACAACAGACAGTTGTTTGCGGAAAATTTTAAAGCATGCTTTCTAACATTTGTCCGTGGAAAATCCAACAACAATTGTCCGATGGACCATACAAACGGTCAGATTTTCCGACAACAGCCTGTCATCACACAATTCCCATTTTTATTCCTATACTAAGTGGTCTCCTGCTATAGTTTTCATTTAATGGTAAATTATATTGTTTTTTCCATGTACATGTTTTTCAACTGAATGTTGCATATTCCTTTTTTTTTTCTTTATAAACATTTTGTTTTTAAACATTTAATAAATGACAAAGGGCTCCCAGAGAAAAAATAGTTAAAGAGAGAGAACATCTGACCCAGCTTGTATTCTCGCCTCCACATGTCCGAATGAAATCTTAAAGCGGGAGTTCACCCATTTATAAAAAAAATGTTTTTCTCCCCTTAGCTTCCTGCTCGTTCGGTCTAGGGGAGTCGGCTATTTGTATTAAAATATGAGCAGTACTTACCCGTTTTCGAGCTGCATCTTCTTCCGTCGCTTCCGGGTATGGGTCTTCGGGAGCGGGCGTTCCTTCTTGATTGACAGCCTTCCGAGAGGCTTCCGACGGTCGCATCCATCGCGTCACTCGTAGCCGAAAGAAGCCGAACGTCGGTGCGGCTCTATACTGCGCCTGCGCACCGACGTTCGGCTTCTTTCGGAAAATCGTGACGCGATGGATGCGACCGTCGGAAGCCTCTCGGAAGACTGTCAATCAAGAAGGAACGCCCAGTCCCGCAGCCCATACCCGGAAGCGACGGAGAGGATGCATCTCGTAAACGGGTAAGTACTGCACATATTTTAAAATAAATAGCCGATTCCCCTAGTAAAAACGAGCAGGAATCTAAGGGGGAAAAGTGCCCTCTAAGGGTGAACCCCCGCTTTAAACTGCATTCAGTAGTCATCTATTATCATCCACCTATACATGTAAGTTTCAGAGGTTAAGGTCTGTGAACTATAGGCTTTCATTCAACAGGCTGTAAATAGACTGAGATACCCAACGAGAAAAAGAACCAGGAGTTCCACCTGTCAGGCAAAAGAAAAATACAACAGAATAATATACCATTTTAAATATTAAATTAACCAATAAAATAAATAATTCTATAATTTTTTAATTCCTAGGCTTAATAAACAAAACACTGGGCCAGATTCAGGTAGAATCGCCTATCTTTAGGCGGGCGTAGCGTAGCTCAGATACACTACGCCGCCGTAAGTTTGAGAAGCAAGTTGTGTATTCACATAGAACTTGCGCTTAAACTTACGTGTAACTGGGCCGGCGTAAGCCCGCCTAATTCAAAATAGGCTGGTTTCTGAACACCAATCTGTGCACCGGGTGGCTCCCGTTCCGAGTCCCTCAACAGATCACCATCGCCTCCAGGATGACGCCACAGGCTGCACTGCCTGCTGGCGCGGGTCCGGTGCGTCCATTGCTCCGCCTCCTTCAGCCTTCGCTCCTTCACATAATGCAGTTGATCGGTCAGGGGAACCAGGGGCGGGGCCACTGACGTAGGACGTAGGCGCCGCGTAGGCCGCGTAGCCAAGGACGAGACAGTGAGACTGTCACACACTGAGACAGAGTGACTGCACAGGTCAGCGCCGCTGTGGGGACTCGTGCTTCAGATGCCGCCCGCAGCGGCAGCTCACACCACACACACTCTATCTCAATGGTCGGGCGACTGTCACTGACTGGTCAATTTTCCGCCCTGTTCCCTGGCATCTAATTGAGGGTATCCTGGCCCTAACCCTCTCTCCACCAGTTCTGTTCAAGAGACAATAAATCTCTTTGCATTAAAAGTGTCTGACGCCCACCATTTCATCTTGCATTACACCCACCATGCCTTGTTACCCGCTCTACACAGAAGAATGTCAGCTGCCCCTAACTCTGGAGGTCACCATTAGGCCTCAGGGGCCCCGGGACTTTGCTACACAAATAAAACCCAAAGTGGAGTTTTGGATTTTGAAATCTGCAGATTTTACTAAAGAAAGAGCGAAGTGGAGACTCAGTAGCCCCATCGCCTCTACAAACTGGCCATGCGTTGGAAAATTATGGAAAATGGTAATGTTCTATGTTTTGAGTGTTCTTATCAGTTGCTGTTATATTTGCTAAGGGGAGAGCCAGGCTACCTACTAAGAAGGCACACCTGCCTATAACAAAAGGTAATTTCTATGTGACTCTTATGCCAAATACATTTCACAGGCAGCTCAACTGATATGGAGGATGCTCCACCCAGAAATCAACCACACATTATCTAAATTGGAATGTATGGGGAAAACAGAAAGATGATCAGAGGAATTTACTATAAACAGAACTAGAACGTATGTTAAACATAATATATCTTTGACTGTCCCATGTATTTAGGCTAACTGTCAAGAAAAGTACTGCTTTCTGAAGTTTATTTCCACTTTTGCAGCCAAATTGGGATAATACCTACTTTATATTTGTTGCACGGTCTCAGTCAGATACCATTATTTAAAATGAGTTACATGTTCTCAATCACAAAGGCAATTATTATAAAAACAACAACAAAAAAGAGGGTTCAAGATCAAGAAGCTACGCTTCTACTATCTATATCAATGATGAAAACTCTACACATCTATAAAACAGCCGTGCAGTAATTTGCACCAGATATTTGGATGGACTTGTGTCTTTTTTTCAACCAGATTAACTATATGATATTAGGCATGTGCAAAAGGGAAAAATTTGTTTCGTTTTAATTCGTTATTTAATTAATTTCGTTAAGTTAGATTCGTTACATGTGTTAAATTCGTTTTCGTAATTCGTTCGTTTTCGACCGAATTTCGAAAAATACGGTCGAATTCGAAAATTTTTCGACCGGATTCGAAAACAAATAGTCTCTTTTCGAATAGAATTTATTTTCGAATTCAATTCGAATTTATTTATTTTTTCGAATTTCGATCGAATTTCGTCCGCGGGTTTTCGATTCGGAATCGAAAACATTCCTTCGGATTCGGTAAATTCATTAATATTGCAATTCGGGAATTCATATGCATCCGAATGTCCGAATAATGAAAAATGTGTCCGAATTTCGATTCGGAACGAAACGAAATGCACATGCCTATATGATATACAATGCCTTGAAAAAGTATTCATACCCCTTGAAGTTTTCCAAATTTTGTCATGTTACAACCAAAAATTTAAATGTATTTTATGTGATAGACCTACACAAAGTGGCACATAATTGTGAAGTGGAAGGAAAATGATAAATTGTTTTTCAATTTTTTTACAAATAAATATGTGTGGCATGCATTTGTATTCAGCCCCCCTGAGTCAAAACTTTGTAGAACCACCTTTCGCTGCAATTACAGCTGCAAGTCTTTTTAGGGATGTCTATACCAGCTTTGCACATCTAGAGAGTAACAATTTTGCCAATTCTTTTTTGCATAATAGTTCAAGTTCTGTCAGATTGGGTGGCGAACATCTGTGAACAGCAATTTTCAAGTCTAGCCACATATTCTCAATTAGATTTAGGTCTGGACTTTGACTGGGCCATTCTAACACAGGAATATGTTTTGATCTGAAGCATTCCATTGTAGCTCTGGCTGTATGTTTAGGGTCGTTGTCCTGTTGGAAGATGAACCTTCGCCCCAATCTCAAGTCTTTTGCCGACTCTAACAGGCTTTCTTCTAAGATTTCCCTGTATTTGGCTCCATCCATCTTCCCATCAACTCTGACCAGCTTCCCTGTCCCTGCTGAAGAAAAGCATCCCCACAACATGATGGTGCCACTACCATGTTTCACGGTGGCGATGGTGTATTTAGGGTGATGTGCAGTGTTAGTTTTCTACCACACATTTTGCTTTTAGGCCAAACAGTTAAATTTTGGTCTCATCTGACCAGAGCATCTTCTTCCACATGTTTGCTGTGTCCCCAACATGGCTTCTCACAAACTTCAAACGGGACTTCTTATGGCTTTCTTTCAACAATGGATTTCTTCTTGCCACTCTTTCATAAAGCCTAGATTTGTGGAGTGCACGACTAATAATTGTCCTGTGGACAGATTCTCCCACCTGAGCTGTGGATATCTGCAGCTCCTCCAGAGTTACCATGGGCCTCTTGGCTGCTTCTCTGATTAATGCTCTCTTTGTCCAGCTTGTCAGTTTGGGTGGACGGCCATGTCTTGGTAGGTTTGCAGTTGTGCCATACTTTTGGATGATGAATTTCATGAACAATGCTCTGTAAGATGTACAAAGCTTGGGATATTGTTTTATAACCTAACTCTGTTTTAAACCTTTCAACAACTTTATCCCTGACCTGTCTGGTGTGTTCCTTGACCTTCATGATACTGTTTGTTCACAAAGGTTCTCTAACAAACCTATGAGGGCTTCACAGAACAGCTGTATTTATACTGAGATTAAATTACACACAAGTGGACACTATTTACTAATTCGGTGACTTCTGAAGGCAATTGGTTCTACTAGATTTTAGTTAGGGGGTATCAGAAGGGCTTCAGCAACGCTAGAGACCTGGCGATACTCGCCCGGTAGCAAACCAGGGGAGATCGCCAAGATGACAGTAGGTTGAACGAAAAGCTTAATAAAGGGGGGGCCATGAAGAGAAAAAATAGGATAGAGAATCCTATTGAGCTAATATAATATAAGGGGCATTCTTCCTTCTGACCACCAGTGCACTATCACCCTTCTATCACTGACCAGTAATGTGGGAGTCAACTGTCTACCATTGTTAGTGACCACTATTTTTTCTTTTTTTGTCCATTCATATTATTTGTTTAATTTCAATATAACTACTAACAATAATATTACCATACAGAGCAGACCTGTGTGAGTCAAATATGCTAGAAATACTTTATACTAGATTATTAGATCTACAACTTACTGTTTATCTGACTGTAGACCTGAAGCTTATTTCAAGAATTTCTCAATGTTAAAAGTGTTGAGAAAGCCTGGATTGGTGGGTGTTATAGAAATGTTGAATTTCATATTTGTACCAGGGGAACCATTGGGAAAAATATTAATGTATAAGACAGAGCCACTACTGTACATGCATTTGCTGTCTTGAGAACCAGTTACCGGTGTCAGGTTTTAATTCAATTAGTCACATTGTCCTATTGTTCTGAAGGGAGGCCAGAAACAGCAGGGGCCCTTAGCATACTGGTATGACTACTCTGTCCAAGAATAGCTGCATACCATTTTTATTTACAGCACAATATATTGTCTGATAAGAAGTATCTCCTCATTGAATTACAAGAATTTCCGGTCATCTCCTGTTTTAGGACCAAATTTAGGACTGTGTTACCAGGTGTGGGTGTGTATATTAAAAGAGATTCCTTTCACCCTTTGTCTAATTCCACAATAGGACAGGACGGACAGGGCGATACTGGGTGGGTCGGGAGTCTTTAATTGCCATCTTGAAAAGGACACATATTCGACCAATCACAGCAGAGGGGTTTTTTTCTTAATTCTTAGAGGGTATAAAAAAACAGTGCTAGCTTGACTAAGGGACAGACTGGATCATGAGCTGATTGGGAAAATTTGGTGAAGTACTCTGCAAATATATTTTCTCTTTTTCTCTCTCTCTCTCTCTCTCCCTCTCTCTCTCTCTCTCTCTCTCTCTCCCTCCCTCTCTCTCTCTCTCTATCTCTCTGTCTCTCTGTCTCTCTCTCTCTCTCTCTCTCTCTCTCTATCTCTCTGTCTCTCTGTCTCCCTCTCTCTCTCCCTCTCTCTCTCTCTCTATCTCTCTCTCTCCCTCCCTCTCTCTCTCTCTCTATCTCTCTGTCTCTCTGTCTCTCTCTGTCTCTCTCTCTCTCTCTCTCTCTCTCTGTCTCTCTGTCTCCCTCTCTCTCTCCCTCTCTCTCTCTCTCTCTCTCTCCCTCCCTCTCTCTCTCTCTCTATCTCTCTCCCTCTCTCTCTCTCTCTCTCTCTCTCTCTCCCTCCCTCTCTCTCTCTCTCTATCTCTCTGTCTCTCTGTCTCTCTCTGTCTCTCTCTGTCTCTCTGTCTCTCTGTCTCTCTGTCTCTCTCTCCCTTAACTTATTCTCTGTAACTTTTCTTCTCCTATGAATTGTCTTGAGATACTGATCTAGCCATCTTATTGTTTGTATAATTGTGTGATGTTATAGTTGTAAATATTAGAGTAATACAAGTTTCTTCTATGTATCAATAAATGTAATACTTTTCCCTTTTCCGCAGCGATATTCTTTGCTTTAATTTTTATATAGACAAAAAGGTTTTCATAGTTTACTTTAATTAGTTACGTGCGATATTAATATTTTTATGAATCGCTGATTATTAATTATGTACGTGCGTTATTAATTTTTCTATGACAAGATGGTGCCCCGTGTAGTGAGGAGGGTTTAAAGTTTGGATAGATATGATTTATTGTATGGTAGACAGAACTGGTTTAGGTCTATTTTGTTTTAACCTGTCTGAATACCTAACAAACTTACTCTTCAGAACTTAACCTTTTCTTTTTGTCTATGCGAATGTGTTTATGAGACTGATTTTGAATAATGTAGATATATATATAGAATGAAATTGTAGCAGGGATTTCTGTTTGGAATCTTGGAGACAGTGGCCCAGGTTCAGAAAGGACTTAAAACGGCGCAACGCCAGGTGCGCAGCCGTGGGTCCTAATCCGAGCCGTCGTATCTATACGCCTGATTCTTAGAATCGCTCACGCATAGATATCCATAAGATCCGACAGGCGCAGGTCTCTTACACCGTCGGATCGTAACTGCATATTATTATTTTTATTTTTTTTCCTGACCACTAGGTGGCGCTTCCGTCGAATTCCGCGTTGAGTATGCAAATTAGCTAGGTACGCGAATTCCCGAAAGTACGCCCGGCCGACGCAGTAAAGTTACGTTAGGCTTTTCCCGGTGTATAGTTGCCCCTGGTATATGAAGCATAAGTATGGCTGTCGTTCCCGCGTCGAAATTTGAAAAAGTTACGTAGTTTGCGTAAGTCATCCGTGAATGGGGCTGGACGTCATCTACGTTCACGTCAAAATCAATGACGTCCTTGCAGCATACTTTGGAGCAATGTACACTGGGAAATTCCACGGACGGCGCATGCGCCGTTCGGCAAAAACGTCTATCACGTCGAGTCACAGTAGATTTTAAAAAAAACACGCCCCCTGATCCAAATTTGAATTAGGCGGGCTTGCGCCGGCTGATTTGCGCTACGCCGCCGCAACTTACAGAGCTAGTGCTTTGAGAATACAGCGCTTGCCCGTCTGGGTTGCAGAGGCGTAGCGTAGAGCGGATACGTTACACCCGCACAAATTTACCCCGCTGACTGTGAATCTGGGCCTGTGTGCGTCTATGCAGCTGACCCTTTGAATGAGATTAGGCCAATCTTTGTGAGTGAAACACACCTATGCTTTGGTAAATAAACAGTGGGGCGATGGCGCCGCTATAATGATTAATATTCAATAAGGTGTGGGTGTAGTGGTTATTAAACCTCTCTATTATGTACAGGGGCCTTGAATGTTGTTTTTTTCTCAGAGGCTGGGGTTTATTTGTTTTGCACGGTGGACATCTCTGGCATCCGTGGAGTCCTTCAGATTCTGGACAGGTGTTCGCTTTCCTGGGGGGATCGAGTGCATTGTGGACGGGGTGTGTTAGTGGTGTTGGTGCTCTGCGGTGGGTGAGTCTGGGTCGTGATGGCAATACCGCTACTAAAGTTCTGTGCTCTCTGAAAATGGGCCAACACTTTTTGAAGATCTTTTCCAATTGTTGGTATTGGTTGCTGTATACTGTGATAAAGGCCAGATCCATAGTAGGTGCTTAATGAAGCTTTTTCTTGTTGAGCAAAGCTTCCCTATCCATCTCACAAATGTTAATTTTCAGTTGTTGTCAGCACCTATGCTTTTGGGCTGCGTTTCCACTGGTGCAACTCCAATGTGGCCTGATTCAAGGTGCGATTTGGAAATGCAGCTTTAGTGCGACTGTGATGTGGCTTTGAATGCGTTTTTTTTTTATCCAGAAGTCGCATCAAAATGGTGCAGGTACCTTTATCGGTCGCTGCAGCATTGAGCCACATAGAGTGGAATGGGTGCTATTGAAATCAATGGGCTGCGAGTTGTAATGCGACTTTGGGTCCAAAGTCGCATGGCAAATCACATCAGTGGAAACGGAGACTAAAATCACACTGAATTATCTGGATGTATGTGAATCTATTCCTCTGTTTAATCAAATAACTGGGGATGGTAAGCGGTGTAATAAGATCTGTAAACACTGACTATATCGTAACTGCTAAAAATCATTATTAGGTAAGCGTCAGTTAAATTAGTGCAATTAGGTGCCTCTTGCACTGCAAGCAATCATAACGATCTAATAAGTAAGCATTTCTTTTAGAATGTTGCAGAAAAGTTCACGGGAGGACAACTAATTTAGTTGGGAAAATCCCCGGGCTAATTTTTTGAAGGACTATAGTCAGTCATTGTTCTGACAAGTAGTGAAAAAAGATCAGCAGAGGGGCAGTACCGGTCCACTCAATCAGGGGTCAAAGCGTAGCTAACTTTGGGAAAAAAGCGACCTTTAAGGGTTTGCGGGATCAGCTCAAGGTCCTTCGTCCGCAAAAAGGATGGGAAATCAAATCGCTTCAAAACGGATGTCGAACCGGGGGGAGCCTTACCACGTGACTCCGAAGGAAGAAATGATAGATGAATATGGACCTTGGGTTGTGAAATATATAAAAGATTGGGATCAGTGGACAGGAAAGCAATATTCGAAAAAGGGTACTTTCAAGCCAAGCGCTTGGGAAGCCCTGTGGTGCAGTCACCACGGGAAGATGATACGAACAAATGAAAAAAGATGCTTGGAGGGCAGGGATGGTAGGATATCAGAACTGATGAGGTGAGTATTTTTAATAGGGAATCCACATCCCCAGAGAAGTGATGATGAACAGAGTTTATGGGTAAGTAGGATATAGAACATGTAAGGTCTTGAGGTCATATTTGACCTAGATAAATGGATTGTGAGAGTGTGTGACGTGTGTTCTCAGCTGCTGACTCAGCGCTGACAGCCCGAATGACCCCCCCTTCTATTTTGTGAGGGTGTGTGAAACAGCTGTATTGTCATGCAAATTGAGTGAGCCGAGTGAATGGTAAAGCGAAAGTAAGATGCCTTATGTGTATGTATATATATATATATATATATATATATGTGTGTGTATTTTTTTTGTATTAACGGTAATCTTTGTTTCCATAGAAGTTTCTTTTTGAAGTTTTCCAATGTACTCAGAATAGGTAAGTAAGATTGTCTTGCAAGACAAAAGGGAAACTTATAAAAAATGTGTTTGTTTTAAAACTGCTCATTTTTAACCATGGTGAATACATTTTTAGGGGGGAATTATTGGTATACCATAGAACAAAAATCCATATGGCATTAATATGTATTATAGTAATACATATTAATGAAACGTTGAGCTCAACAATTTTTGGTATTTTAAAAGAAAGTGCACGGTTTATGTAATATAATGTAATGTATATTTGTGTTTTATATGATAATGTCTTGTTACAGATATATAACCATTGTTTTTTGTTTCCAGGTTAAGAAAAAATTGAATGTTTATTACTAAACTTTTATTTTGTGTTTTATCCCTCAGAATCGATAACTGTGTTTTTCAGGATTTCAGAATAAGAGGAAATCTTTAGGTTGGTTAGTCGGTCGGGTTTCACAAGGTTTAGGTTTTCATGACCATTATCTAGTTGGAACGTCTAGTGGTCAGTCCATTTGGCTATGTTTTTGGACCACCTAGTGGGGGTTACATGTGCTGATCCACTGAATAGCAGAACCAACTAACTGAGGTCCGTGTATTAGTTTTTTATGAAAAATTGAGTAAGACTGCAAGGGATAATTGGCACTCTAACACATATATTAGGCTAAGTAGCGTTCAGGGGTACCACACTTAGTGGTAAAAGGGTTTTGGGGTATTCTCCAGAGGTTGAAATGGATCGACCATAGATCCGTAGCATATCTGTTTTCTTATTACCGAAGATCAGCCATGCTGACACGTGTAGTTCCATAGATCTAATAGGTAAAATCCTGATGTTACTTTGGCCAGACTTGTGTTTTTAGGACTTCTTAAACTCCCCCCTGCTGTTAAGCCTGGCTGTACAAGGTTGCATTGCCTCAGTGCTACAAGGAATTTTTTTTCTTAGTCTATTGGTCAGTTGTGTCTGGTAACACCCGTTCCCTTGAGCTGGATACACTATATGCAATCCTTGTTTTCCAATTTCTTTTAGAGTTACCGGCAGACATGTAGTACGAAGGCCTGCCTGGTGGCATACGAGTTGAAAGTGCATAGGTATGGCCTCGTATTGTATAGTTTTTGGGTTGAGTCTGGAGAAAAGGTGTGCAGGAAGATTGTATGGTTTGATATCAGCTCTTGGCTGTTCCAGAGGCCCTCACTTCCGATATATATGTGGGCATGCAGTATTCTCCTCAGTTAATATCCATAGGTGTCCTTCCTGTCCTAGATTACTTGTGTACCTTAACTGGTGGTCTGTGACTTGCATGCCAAGAATATCAGTGCCCCAGGGTGGCACTAGACTCCTGTCTTTCATGGGAGTCCTGTCTGAATGGTGAAGGCAGTGTGTTTTGTTAGGGGTGAAGGATCACATAGTTTAATTACTGAATTGATAGAGGAGGAAGAAAGTGTGCAGCCTCTATGAGGGATTGGGTGTACCTGGTGGCAGGTGGTTTTCAATCCGGGTATCCAGACTATTTCCCATACTAAAGAGAGGCTCAATGGCGACTGTCTTGGGAGTGGGAGATGGGTCATTGGGTACCGTAATCACTATAGAGCTGGAGATAATCAGGAACACATTGGGAGGCCCTGGGCTACATATCAGGGAAGGGTTAGGAAAATCCAACTCGTTCTATTCTCATCCATAAGGGCATGGACAGAACTTTGGGCATATATCACAGTTAGGTTAGGTACTATCCTATCAGACTCTACTGGGTTACACCCTGGAGTCCATCCTGTTCCGAGGGTTGTGAGTCCAGACAGGAATTGAAAGAAATGTTGGAATGGGTGACTAGTATGACATAAAGGTATGTGGTGCAGGTACCCAGGAGACTGACACCTATGCATAATAAGGTGTCTGTTGGCCAAACTAGAGGGTGCCAGGTGATACCTCAATGGGGTGAAAACTTCCTCGTAGAGGCAGTGTCTCATGCTTATCAGTCCTATAAAGAAGCTTTCAGTTACTGGACATGGGAGAGGTACACCTAGTTAATGTCTCACCTGAGAGGTTGAATCCCTGCACAAGTAATGCCAGTAACTACATACAGGAACATGCCCTGTCAAATAAAGGGAATACACGCGGGCTAACAGGGTACAGAGTGGTTGATAAGACTATTACCCTGTATGTGCTGAGTATGCACTGAATCAAGTGATGGTTAAGTGACTAGTGGCTTTCTCCCAGAGATGTGCGGACACAGCATAAGGTTCACGCAGGATGCTTATTTCTGAGGAGTAACCCAACAGAGGAGGGGTGTATTCAGCACTATATAGGGGGAATAGGAGCTGAGATGGGTGTTAGTAATAGAGAGGACAGCGGTCTCCTGAGGAACAGACCCGCCGCCATGGCTTCAGACAATAAGCACGGCTTTGTTGCTCTGAGAGATTGGTGACAATTGTGACAACATGCAACAAAGTTGCATAAATACCCAGTTTAATATGGCTCACAATTTTATGGACCATGTTAAGAGGTTGGAAGAGAGTGTGATAGGGTATAGGACAAAAACATGTCATTGGCTCTGGCGTACATGCAGGGGCAGGCGAAGTTAGTGACCAGTATCAGGCTGAGTGTACAAATCTCTGTATGATGGGCGGTAGCCTGAGGAGTTAGCATCACCACTCAGTAAGACTTTGACACAACTCGCCGCTTACACAATCCAAAATGATAGTCAAACGCCGGGATGGGCTGTACTGGTTTGGATTGTGAGAAATAAGGTGCTGTATGATCCCATATACGGAAGTGCAGACTCGGTCTGTAGATAGGTTGGAATCAATGAGCTTACTGACTGGGGATTCTATCTTGGTGCATTCGGGGCTAAGTGACCCACATGTGATCAGAGGGCACGGAAGCTGAGAGCAGGTTGATATTTCCCCCTGTCAGAAGTGTGACCACGATGTCTTTTGCATTCCAGGTCAATACCCGGTGGTGAAGGAGGAATGTTGGGAAGGTATTTTACTGTGGGTTCTGGATGGGAAGATCATTACGGGGGAGGAAACACCTAGGTATAATTTAGGACATAGGCGGGTTTTGTTTCTTTGTCCTAGAGGATACCGATGGGGTGTTAGTCATGGAACTAGGGTGTTCCTTGGACCTACCTGGTGGTAGTGGGGCATGGTCACTGAAATCAAGTCACAGGGATGGAGTTTTTGTGGGTTTTGTCATTGTTTCAATGGTATATGTGCTGTTGTACCCAATACCGAATGCTGGGGTATGGGTGCTGGTCTAGTGATGCACTGTTGTCAGAATTAGGTTGAATTGTACTCAGCAGGGTACACCACCTTGGGGAGTCTATTGTACCTATTCTCTTGTCCTTGGGATGGATATAGACGGAACCCCGGGTTACACCCCGAGTTGCCCTGAAGAAAGGTTTTATAGCAAACCTGACATCCCCTTTACACTTACTGAAACTTCCGTTGGGATTCGGGGAGGAATTAAAAGATAGGTAGTTAAACTTTGGGCAACAGGATTTAAATGGTGCCAACAGTTTGTGCAAGGCGTGAATGAAAAAGGCCCGGCTCAAGGGATTTATAAGCTAAGGGGAGGGGGTGGAACAAATATAATAACTGCTGGGAATTATCGGACATGGAGCTGGCTGAGAGAACATTTTAGGTGGAGGTGGGGTAGGCTTCCTGGATAAAACTTTTTTTTTTTTTTGGACACCTAGCTGTGGAAAGAGTAGCGCCTGGCTGGACATATGGGGGGGGGGGGACAATATTCCCCCATTAGAGCAAAAAGAGACCTAATAGATACTGCCTTAGGAACAGGAGGTGTTGTCCTGAGTAGCCTAAACACAAGGGATTTAGAGGTACTCAGAAACGAGCTAGGTAGGTTGGCGCAGTAGGTAGGGTAGTATCCAAGTGTGCTATGAGTCATATGGATTGGTGGATGACTCAATTCCATGGCTGTCAAAACCTGATTTTCACAGTCTCATCCCTGATTCCGGTCGCCGGGATTGAACATCGTGCTTATACCACAGTTAATTTGGGTACTATCCTATCGGGCACTACTGTGTTACACCCCCGAGTCCATCATGATCTGATGGTTTATGAGTCTGAACAACCTCAAATGATTGATACTGATGGGTGCTGGAGGAAGGAAGGGGTGGTGGCATGTCAAGGGAAACAGGATAGGATCATGAGACAACAATGCTGGCACAAGGAAGGGTCGTGTCTCCTAGATGCCGAGGAATTGTCCCAACCTTATGTAAAATACTTGGGGCAAGGGTATTGGTGCTGGTATCAAATGTCCAATGATGCTCTATATTCTGCCTATGGGTTGAACTATACTCAACGGGGTACATTACCTCAGGGAGTCTACTGTACATCTTCCCCGGTCCTGGGAATAGATATAGCCAGGACACAAGGACGTACCCCTGTTACCCCAGAGAAAAAGCTTGATATCAAACCTGACACCCCCATATATCTACAGAAACTTCCTCTAGGATTTGGGGCTGAGTTAAAGGCTTGGCTGGTAGATTTTGGACAACAGGATGAAATATTAAATGTGCTGAGAGATGCTGAGAAATAAGCCACTATACGACTCACCCATGATCAAAATAAGTTGATCCAAGTATCCCACGCTTTAGAGGAAGACGCTAAGATTTCCTGGTGGGAAAGTATATTTGGGTATAGTCCTAACGCGTCAGCCTTCCTAAACATTTTGCTCTACCCTGTTGTCCTAATCTGTGTAGCTTTATTGCTTTCCCTGATGCAAGTAAGGATGTGCATTACTATCAGGAGAATGAACGCCAAAACTATGAGAATGTGCACCTCAACAAGGTATCTTCTCTCAAGGAACAGAAAAGCCACTAACTCAGAAACAAATTTCCGAAGAAGCCTGTCCAAATCCAGACCAGTACAAACGTACCGTTTTTTTATACTCCTAGTTTAAATTTTTATCATGTTCGTGTAATAATTTTTAGTAATTTTTTATTTCTATTTTTTATTTTTATTTTTGTACTCATTTTTTATCCATTACAATTTTTTACTTTTAATTTTTATAAAAAAAAAATTTAAATTTTTGTAAAAGTTTTTTTCTTCTTCATTCTTTTCTTTCTCGGTTTTATATCAATTTTTTAGTAATTTGGAATACATTTTTTCTCATTTGTCATTTTTATCAGTTTTTTGTTGTCCGTTTTAATTTTTATATTTTTTCTCTCATTTTTCTCCCTGAAGGGTTATGGTTATAATTTTTTTACTTTTAATTTTTTTAAAGTTTTTCATTATTATTTTTATTTGGTTATTTATTTATTTTTTTCCTCTTATTTCATTCAGGTGAGAAAGGTTCCAAAAGGTTTGAACTTTTTCCACCTGAAGGGGGGAGTAGTGCAAAGACCCGGAAGAGGAAAATAGTAAATAATGCAGTGTTTTTAATTGCCCTCTTGTTGAAAAAAAAAAAAAATATATATATATATATATTTTTTTTGTTGTTTTTCTTTGGTTTGGGGAAGAGCCTGTAAAAAAAAAAAAAATTTTTTTAGTAAGAAGTACAGTCGGGTTGGACTAAAATCTAAAAAGTTTCTTGGCAACCATTGTTTAGTCGCTCCTTTTTAATATTTTTCATTTTTGTTTTTAACCCGACTTGTACATTATTAAGTGACCATGAACATGATCACCTGTTGATCACCAATAGGGCAGAAGAGTCTATTTTTTTTTTTTTTTTGTTTGTTTTTTTGTGTTTTGTTCTTGTTTTTTTTGTAAGAGAGGACCCTAGAACTATATTTTTTTCCTGTTGATCTAGGAATAAGCCTCTTCAATTTGTAATAATAACGTGCGGTCAGGTTTACCCAAAGTCTACAAATTTAAATCATCTCTCTCTCGTTATTATCTGTGTACCTGACCAGCAAAAATACCACCGATTACTAGTAGGAGAGAGGAGTCGTTTTTTTGAACGGAACAATGTTCTATTTTTTATTTTTTATTACGTTTTTTGAATACCGATTCAATGCTCTTTAACAATCGAAAGTGGAATCTAAACTGGAGAGCTTGGTTGGAGCAGCATTGAATCTGTAGTTTTTATTTTTTTGTTTTTTTTCTATTCTCCATATTCTTTTTCATTACTCACCTCTCTTCCTTTCCTCCTTTAATTTTATGCTCTCTAAGTTTTTATTTTTTGGCTTCCATCATACATCTTCTCAGGATAATGTAACTAGAACTTCATATTTTGTTTTTAAGGCACGTGAGCATTCCTGCCCGCCAGTGCCATATTGTATCCCTGGACATCCAGGTTTTCATGTCTTAAAGTAATTCTATCTATGGCTTTATAGTTATAAAGGCCACCCCACGGCTCCTGTCTGACATTCCTCCAATAACTGTACACTGACGTTCTCCTTTCTCCTTTTGTATTCATACATGACTGTCTGGAGGCCCACCCAACCACCACCTGAAGAAACAACGACAACCAAGTCATTTTTCTTTTAGAAGACAAACGTGCCATGAATAAGACACTCCGAAACCCTTCTTCACCATGATGGAAAAGTGCTGCCTCGCGGTCCGATCCAATGGTGACAATCAGAACACCATCTTTCCAAGATACAGGACTAAATCTATAAGGATCCCGCCATCAATGTTGGAATTCCACTCCTCCAATGCAGAGGGGCGATGAAACATTGCCGTACAGACACTCAGGGTTCGGATCGGAAGTCTCAAAGGCACCAGGACTGTCTCAAGTCTACCTTGATGAGTTACGACGAGTACAAGAAAGGAAAAGGCCGCAGTGGTGGTGGGGGAAGGGTCGGGGCTTCCGGGCCGTTGTGTGTGGGTACCGGATCATTGAAGGAGGATATAAGTTCAATAATGAACTTGAGGGGGTACTGTTATAGAAATGTTGAATTTCATATTTGTACCAGGGGAACCATTGGGAAAAATATTAATGTATAAGACAGAGCCACTACTGTACATGCATTTGCTGTCTTGAGAACCAGTTACCGGTGTCAGGTTTTAATTCAATTAGTCACATTGTCCTATTGTTCTGAAGGGAGGCCAGAAACAGCAGGGGCCCTTAGCATACTGGTATGACTACTCTGTCCAAGAATAGCTGCATACCATTTTTATTTACAGCACAATATATTGTCTGATAAGAAGTATCTCCTCATTGAATTACAAGAATTTCCGGTCATCTCCTGTTTTAGGACCAAATTTAGGACTGTGTTACCAGGTGTGGGTGTGTATATTAAAAGAGATTCCTTTCACCCTTTGTCTAATTCCACAATAGGACAGGACGGACAGGGCGATACTGGGTGGGTCGGGAGTCTTTAATTGCCATCTTGAAAAGGACACATATTCGACCAATCACAGCAGAGGGGTTTTTTTCTTAATTCTTAGAGGGTATAAAAAAACAGTGCTAGCTTGACTAAGGGACAGACTGGATCATGAGCTGATTGGGAAAATTTGGTGAAGTACTCTGCAAATATATTTTCTCTTTTTCTCTCTCTCTCTCTCTCTCCCTCTCTCTCTCTCTCTCTCTCTCCCTCCCTCTCTCTCTCTCTCTATCTCTCTGTCTCTCTGTCTCTCTCTCTCTCTCTCTCTCTCTCTCTCTCTCTCTCTCTCTCTATCTCTCTGTCTCTCTGTCTCCCTCTCTCTCTCCCTCTCTCTCTCTCTCTCTCTCTCTCCCTCCCTCTCTCTCTCTCTCTATCTCTCTCCCTCTCTCTCTCTCTCTCTCTCTCTCCCTCCCTCTCTCTCTCTCTCTATCTCTCTGTCTCTCTGTCTCTCTCTGTCTCTCTCTCTCTCTCTCTGTCTCTCTGTCTCTCTGTCTCTCTGTCTCTCTCTCCCTTAACTTATTCTCTGTAACTTTTCTTCTCCTATGAATTGTCTTGAGATACTGATCTAGCCATCTTATTGTTTGTATAATTGTGTGATGTTATAGTTGTAAATATTAGAGTAATACAAGTTTCTTCTATGTATCAATAAATGTAATACTTTTCCCTTTTCCGCAGCGATATTCTTTGCTTTAATTTTTATATAGACAAAAAGGTTTTCATAGTTTACTTTAATTAGTTACGTGCGATATTAATATTTTTATGAATCGCTGATTATTAATTATGTACGTGCGTTATTAATTTTTCTATGACAGTGGGAAAGGATAAGACTTTACATAGGTACAAATTAAGCGCCATTGTGAAATGTTACCCAACATTTGATAATTTTAACATTGTGTTTAGCAGTGAAACTTTAGTATGGTGCCATCCTACAGCATCAGATTCAAAGGAAACCATAACAAGTTTGAAACAAGAAAACCAAGAAACATATTTTATAGAAGGCTGCTTGCTTCCCCAATCTTAATCTATTACCTTAATCACAAAAACTGTGAAAAATCCAGTATTTACCCGGTTTGATGAGCACCAGCATAATCCCCCATCTCAACAGGAAAATTCATATCAGAAGTAAGGTGTTATACCTGAAAAGTATATTTGTATGCCTAGACATAATAAAAAATCGAATATGTTTTAAAACAACCATAATTTAAGTAAATTATGCAATAATATACACTCTACTTTAACCTAAATAACTATTGCATATATGTATTAATTTGTATATCCCTATAATTAGCTAGTCTATCGAGAGTATGCTAGGCATAATAATATAATGTCAGCTATGAAGACAAACACATCTGCTTAGTAAACAATGTTACATTTATTTCCCAAGAACATAGGAATATACTAAACAGCAGATATCTATAACATATAACTATCAAACATCAAAGATACTTATCACATCCTCTAGAATAGACTTAATGGCTGGTTTCCAGATGTTAAAGAGAGAGAGAGAGAGCTGTGGGCCGCATGACTTAGGCCCAATCCAGGATTCCATGAGGCTCTCACCAGCAGGCCAGGAGCAAAAAAGAGAGCTCTCTATTTGCAACAGTCCTTTTTACAAACCTCATTGCAAGCCCCACTGGGTTTTGAACGAATCAGAGTGTTCACACGGCAATCTTCCTCAACAGATTATATTACTGACTGTCCTGCTGTAATTGGCCTCTGGGGGCAGTATTGCCCATATCATCTCCAATAGCTTGTTGGTCTTTGATCTTTGCCACTAAGTATTTTGGTAGTCACAACTCTCTTTGAAGCTTGCTTGCGGAGTGGCTAATCAAGGAATCTCGTAGACAGATTGGACCTGGTAGTGTCATGTAAAGTTAGAGGCTTAATTGAGTACATCCCAACTTGGGAGCCAAATGGCTGTCCTACAGAGAGTGAGAATATCTTTATGCTTTAAAAACCATGGCAGCCTGGGTTATATTTGGGGAATAGGAAACGGATATGTAGAAACTCCAGAAATATTAACTCACGTTGCCTTCCAACAATAATCCTTTGGACCAGGGATATGAGCTGGACTAAGGAATTATCTAGGTGAATTAGGGAGATGTTATTACCATGATCTAAAAATAACAATTCCAATTTCTTATATCCCAAGTAACATTTAGGACTTTCACTGAATTCCAAAAGGACCATTATTTGTCTCTCGTGTGGTGTCACCTGATTTCAATGCCTTATATAGCCAATAATGTTTTTTAGATTTCCCCAGTAAAATTCTATTCCATATTTTATATCGAAATTCACCTTTTGTCCTGGTAGATTGGATATGTACAGTATATTTTGGTTGGATATTTTAATGCCCTCTTTTTCCTGCTTCCTTCCTCACTAGACTTTAATCTTGGTTGTGTTTATACTAAGATGATTTACTAGTCTAAACTTATATACACCAGCTTTTGGTGTATATAAGTTTAAACTAGTAAATCATCCGAGTCTTGGCCCAGTAAAGGGGCGAAGTGTTTTCCATGACATAGTTTGAGCTATTTTTGCATTATAAAAGCCTTGTTAAAATAAAACAGATAACATTCTGCGCAGTATTACCACGCAGAGCCAGCTAATACAAGTAAAACTATTTTGAATTTAGGCATATTATATTTGACACAAGTTTCATTTCTATTTTATTTATCAAAGTTATAAAAGCTGTTAAAATCCTTCTTGGCCATTAGACCCATCTCCCTGAAGAGCAATTAAAAAGAGTGAGTGCTCGGCATCAAGACGGAGTGACAATCGTACAGTATTTGCAAATACAGATCTTGTAGTTCTATCATCCCCCGCAGTTCCTTCTCAATTTCAGTTCTAAGAAAGTTTCTGATCGTGATGATCATTGACCCCAAAACATTAAATGGAAAACAACTATGGAAATATGTTTAGAAATAATAAGTTAAGGAGCAGCATATAGTGCCAAGCATCAGTTGCAAAAGCAAACAAATCTTGTATGTATAAAAGCATTGACAAAAAACACATGATGCCCTGTAACACTTGTCAGACCACATTTTGAATATAAAAAGACATTTTGTGGTACTGAACATAGAAATGTTGGGGTTGGTTCAAAGATGCCGATTTAACTAATAAATATATCTCAGATATGATGAAATGATGAAAAAACTGGCATGGTACAAAAAGAGTAAAGTAGAACCTGGCCTAAGACCTGCAAAGCTTATATTAGTTCTGCTCTCCTGGACTAAAGTGCATTTACCCCTTGTTATGTAGGCGTGGTGGCAGGAAAGAAGTCCTATGCTCAGGGCCAATCCTAGGGTCATAGACGCCTGGGTGCACAAATATTTCTGGCACCCCCACATGGGCATCTTACCAACTCCTCCCCTTTACAAATGTTTCTATAGCTACGACTCAAACACAGAGATGCTCCCCTAAGAAGTCTTCATTAGTGTCCCCCATCAGAGCCCCCCCCCCACAGCAGGTGTCCCCCATCAGAGCCCCCCCACAGAAGGTGTCCCCATAGATCAGTACTTGTCCAATAGATCCATGTAGCTCGGGCACGCTGGGAGCAGAAGCACATTACAGGGGGCGGGGCATACGTGGCATCTTTGGTTACTTGAAGGGTGGCACTTGGAGAGTATTTCTGGGAGTGCACAGGATGATTGGCAGCAGCTCTGGCCAACCCAGAAGCCTCTCATCACACCGCCTATGGGAAAAGAGCCGACACACGCAGAGTGGGCAGGGCAGACAGGAGACTGCTCCATGCACACCGGACAGAATTAATTAGTGGAGCCAAGTGCCGAAACCTGTTCCAGTACTAGGCTCCACTGTGGTACCTAGCCCGGATTCTGGGGACAGCGGGAGGTGTGCGCTCTTGTCAGTTGCCAGCGGAGAGAGCAAGCGGGATGGGGAACTGCAGCACCCGCTACATGCGCTCCGCCTCTGGACACAGACAAGGAGAAGGGATGGGAGCACTTTGGAGCTTCGACGCACCCTGCCTAGGATCAGCCCTGCCTATGCTCCAGTAGGAAGAACTTGGCAAGGCTGAAAACAGTGCTTTTGATTTCAATGCAGTCGAGGTAGTGTTGTCTATTCAGAATAGAAATTTAGGACCTCACAAGATTTCTGGCAGATATTTTTCCATACTTGCCGTGTTTTTAAAGATCTAAAACATGGAAAATTTGAATGTTTTGCAGAGATGTACAAAAACTTATTTTGCCCATGCATACAATATGATCCCTGCTGAAAGGAAAACTCTGAATTTACCCTGGATAATCCTCTCCATCAGCAGAGATCTTGTGACCTACGGTAATGTGGAAACAGTTTGAACCAATCAGGGCCGGCCTTTGGTGTTCAGGTGCCCTGTGCAAGCTAATCCTGTGGTGGCGCCCCCCCCCTCCCCATCTTCACCCCTCGCCCCCTCTTCACCTAAACATACACAAAGAGGAAAAAAGTATTTGTAACAAATAATTTGTTTTAATAACAGTTAATTTAAGTGCATGTGCAAACAATTACATTAATAAATATCTTAACCCCTCCCCTGCCAATGGCATTATTACTGTAACAGTGCATAGTTTTGGCACCGATTACTGTAGTAATGTCACTGGTACCCCCAAAAGTGTCCAAAGGGTCAGTTAGGGGTCTGTCCGCCGCAATGTCGCAGTCCTGGAAAAAATCACAGATCGCCGCCATTACTAGTAAAAAAAAAAAATGACATAAATCTTTCCCGTAGTTAGTAGACGCAATAACTTTTGCGCAAACCAATCAAAATACGCTTATTGCATTTTTTTATTACCAAAAATATGTAGCAGAAAACTAATTGGCCTAAAATGGTAAGAAATGTGGATTTAAAAAAAAACATTTTGGAGAATGTTATATAGCAGAAAGTGAAAAATATTGTTTTCTTTTCAAAATTGTCGCTCTTTTTTTGTTTATAGCACAAAAAATAAAAATCATCAATCATCATTCATCATCATCTCTTGTTTCAGTGTGGTGAGCAGGCAATAGCCCAACCTTAGAGATACTGTATATAGACACAATTGCCTCCTGCACCCTTTATCAGCCTTAGTGCCAAGGATCTAGGCCAAACATCAGACACTATATACAGACATCTCTACCTTCTATCTCCCCATTTCTACTTGTAGTTCTACATAGGGCATCATCTTTGAGTCAGTGATCACTGTGATTCCAGTTGCAGTTTGTTCCACACAGGAAGATTTGCTTGTTTGTTTATTCACAACCAATTGATTCAGGTTGCTTTGCTCTGCCATACAGAAATTCCTTGCATGCAATTACTTCAAGGGCTAGCTGAAGATCAACTGGATTGTAGCACATTAATATAGGACTACTTCTCATCTCCTTCCCCACTTGAGGGATCTGTTTCTGCTGAGCTCACAGAGCTACAATTCACCAAGAACTCTCCGAAAGAGCAGGCTACATTTCAATACAGTTTCTTACTGCCAAAGGTTCTAACATTGAATTTTTTATTTAATTTTTTTATCAAGAAACTAAGATTTTATTTACTTTTCTGCATATATGTGTTGAGGAATAGAAGAGAGGGGTCTGCCACCAATAAGAGACATTCCTCTGCCCTCCTGTAACCTGTTCACATAGGCATTGTATGTGCCTTGCTGTGTACAGAGATTATAATCCTCACTGCTGTTTAATATTGATATGCGATTGCCATTTAGTTATTGATAACGGGCCAAATTCTCAAAAGAGATACGCAGGCGGAACTGCTGTTCAGCCTGCGTATCTCTGTGCCTAACTTTGGAAACAATCCTCAAAAGGCTTTTTCCAAAGTTAGGCAGAAGATCTGACATGTGTAAGACACTTACACTGTCAGATCTTAGGATGCAGTACCGCATCCGCTGCTGGGGGCATTTCTCATTGAAATGCAGCTTTGAGTATGCAAATGAGGACTTAAGCAGATCCACAACGCTTTTAAGCATTGTGATTTCTGCGTAAGTTCCGATTTGCTTGCGCAAAACTAGGGCTGGTTTTACAATGTGGAAAGTTAGTCACACCATGTAAAAGCCCATTCAAGCGACGGCATTTGGTATGCATTCCTGAGGGAGAACTCCACGGCAATTTGTAAAATCAAAACCGGCATGGGTTCCCCCCCAGTAGCATACCAGGCCCTTAGGTCTGGTATGGGTTGTAAGGAGACCCCCCCCTACGCCGAAAAATCGACGTAGGGGGTCCCCCTACAATCCATACCAGACCCGTATCCAAAGCACGCTACCCGGCCGGTCAGGAATGGGAGTGGGGACGAGCGAGAGCCCCCCCTCCTGAGCCGTGCCAGGCCGCATGCCCTCAACATGGGGGGGGTTGGGTGCTCTGGGGCAGGGGGGCGCACTGCGGGCCCCCCCACCCCAGAGCACCCTGTCCCCATGTTGATGAGGACAGGACCTCTTCCCGACAACTCTGGCCGTTGGTTGTCGGGGTCTGCGGGCGGGGGGCTTATCGGAATCTGGGAGTCCCCTCAAATAAGGGGGCCCCCAGATACCAGCCCCCCACCCTAAGTGAATGGTTATGGGGTACATCGTACCCCTACCCATTCACCTGGAGGCAAAGTGATAGTTATTAAACACACAACACAAGGGTTTTTAAAATCATTTATTAGTCTGCTCCGGAGGCCCCCCCTGTCTTCTTTAGCTCTAATACCAGGGGGGGCTTCTTCTTCCACTCTCCGGGGGTCTTCTCCGCTCTCCGGGGGGGGGGGGTTTCTTCTTCCGCTCTCCGGGGGGGGGGCTTCTCCGCTCTCCGGGGGTCTTCTCCGCTCTCTGGTGGTCTTCTTCTATCTTCGCTCTCCACTGTTGACTCGGCGCACCCCGGTTCCATTCACTTAGGGTGGGGGGCCGGTATCTGGGGGCCCCCTTATTTGAGGGGACTCCCAGATTCCGATAAGCCCCCCGCCCGCAGACCCCGACAACCAACGGCCAGGGTTGTCGGGAAGAGGTCCTGTCCTCATCAACATGGGGACAGGGTGCTCTGGGGTGGGGGGGCCCGCAGTGCGCCCGCCTGCCCCAGAGCACCCAACCCCCCCATGTTGAGGGCATGCAGCCTGGCACGGCTCAGGAGGGGGGAGGCGCTCGCTCGTCCCCACTCCCATTCCTGACCGGCCGGGTAGCGTGCTTTGGATACGGGTCTGGTATGGATTGTAGGGGGACCCCCTACGTCGATTTTTCGGCGTCAGGGGGGGGGGTCTCCCTACAACCCATACCAGACCTAAGGGCCTGGTATGCCCCTGGGGGGGGAACCCATGCCGGTTTTTTATTTGAAAATTGGCATGGAGTTCTCCCTCAGGAATGCATGCCGAGCGACGCTGTCATTTTTTTATTTTTTTTCCCGGCGCGTAGTTTTTTTTCACCCGTCGCAACTTTATTGTCCCGTCGCAATCCACAAAGCCCGGCGTAAATTACGTTCGCACGCTGCACGTCGGGAAAATTACGTCACACGCATGCGCAGTACGGCCGGCGCGGTGAGCGCGCCTCATTTAAATTGTAAACACCCCCCGGAGAGGAGGACCGCCTTGCAACGGAGGCACTTAAATTACACGGCGTGTAATTTCTAGGTAAGTGCTTTGAAGATCGGGCACTTAGGTAGAAATTTAACGCCTGTGTAACTTAACTGCTGAAAGTTAAGTTAGGCAGCTTTTTTGAGAATTTGGCCCCACATTCCTATAAGAAATACCATTCTGAACTGTAAACTTGTGTTGATTTTCCAATCATTTTCATTTCACTAAGTAAACAAGTTAATTGGTTTAATCAATTCTGGTGTACCTATTTCATTGTTATCGCCAGGGCCGTCTTACTGAGCGGTTCACCTGGGGCCCAATCAGAGCTGGACAAATAGCACTAGCCGGCTGCCAGGGGAGTGTCAGTTGGTGCACTGAATGAGTAGTCGGCCGCTCTATAGGATGAAAAAGTGAGGTAGTGTGCTGCGGATGTTCCGCGAGTGGAGGAGGGTGCATTTATTCCTGGCCATTACCGGGTGAACTGCGGATGTTCCACGAGCGGAGGAGGGTGAATTTATTCCTGGCCACTACCGGTTGAACTGCGGATGTTCCACGAGCGGAGGAGGGTGAATTTATTCCTGACCATTACCGGGTGTGCTGCGGATGTTCTGCGAGCGGAGGAAGGTGTTTCTGGTGCTGTGGAGAGCCTTAGTTAGCTGGTATCTTCGGCGGTGTACAGCTCCACATCACGGAACATCCGCAGCACACCCTGGCCAGGAAACCCGTAGTTCAATCCAGCTTCTCCTCTCCTCCCCCTCATTTCATGGCTGCTGAGCCGCTCCATCCTCACTGCTCAATGTGCAGTGACAAGCGGCTCGGGAGGTGTGGCCGTCCTGGAAGGGATCCCCACGCTGCTGCGTCCCGTTCCCTCCAGCATGACACACATCCCTTCTCCCACCCTTCTCTCTCTGCATGTGTGCCGCTACGTCTGTGAAGGGGATGAGGGGGCGGGAAGATTAAGGAGCCAAAGACCACAATGAGAGAAGTCACTGACTGAGAGCCCCCGGGGACCATTCAAGTGAGCACTTCGACCAGACCCCCTTCTCTCCCTCCTTCTCTCCCCCTCCTTCTGTCCCCTCTTCCTTCTCCCCCCTTCCTTCTCTCCCCTCTTCCTTCTCCCCCCCTTCCTTCTCTCCCCTCCTACTTCTCACCCCTCCTTCTCCCCCTCCTCCTCTCTCCTCTATTTTTTTCCTGCTTTCCTTCTCCCCCCTCCTCATCTCCCCCTTCCTTCTTCCTCTCCCCCATCCTTCTCCTCCCTCCCTCCCCCTTCCTTCTCTCCCCTCTTCTTTCTCTCCCCTCTTCTTTCTCTCCCCTCTTCTTTCTCTCCTCTCTTCTTTCTCTCCTCTCTTCTTTCTCTCCCCTCTTCTTTCTCTCCCCTCTTCCTTCTCTCCCCCTCCCCCCCGCCTTCTCTGCCTCCTTCCTTCTCCTCCCCCCCCCCCTTTCAGACACGCTGAATCTGGTGGCAGGTGACTATGGCATGTAATAAACTGAATCTGGTGACAGTGGCAAGTGACACGCTGAATTTGATGGCAGGGGACAGGTGGCAATTGACATGCTGTATTTGTTGACAGGTGATGGTGGCAAGTGAAACGCTGAATTTGGTGGCAGGGGACGGGTGGCAATTGACATGCTGAATTTGTTGACAGGTGATGGTGGCAATTGACACACTGAATTTGGTGGCAAGTGACATGCTGAATCTGGTGACAGGGGACGGTGGCAAGTGACACGCTGTAAAGTAGAAATATTGTACTTCCATTCTTGAGAGTAGGTGTGTAAATTGGGGCAACCTTGTAGGGGCCCCATAGCATTACTTTGCCCAGGGGCCCATGATGCTATTAAGATGGCCCTGGTTATCGTTACTAAAAAGGGAAAATGTATGAACCCAGGATGTCAGAGGTGGAGGTGGACTTACAGGGTCAGGGCAACCAGAGGGGTACTGATTTAACCAGCGACCCTCACGAGGGCAGCACTACATTTACAAAAATGTGAGGGGTGTACTCACTTTTGTGAGATACTGTACATTAAATATACATTAACCACTTAAGCTTCACCATTTGGCTGCCCAAAGACCAGAGCACTTTTTCCGATACGGCACTGCATCGTTTTAACTGACAATTGCGCGGTCGTGCGACGTGGCTCCCAAACAAAATTGACGCTCTTTTTTCTCACAAATAAAGCTTTCTTTTGGTGGTATTTGATCATCTCTGCGTTTTTTTTTTTCTTTGCGCTATAAACCAAAATAGAGCAACAATTTTGAAAAAAAAGCAATATTTTTTACATTTGCTATAATAAATATCGCCAAAAAATGTATGCAGCGCCCAGTTCCTAATGAATAGGCGCAATAATGTAAATTTAGTGTTTGTCTGAATTGTAAATTAGCTTCTATTCAAGTTTAGCTGTGTTGTGTGCATTTCTCACTGTTGCCAGTAGGTATCGCTGTCACCACAGACCAGTGTGAGAAATACAGCAAGCTAAGTGTAATGGCTATTCTTTCCCCAGAAACAGCCCAATCAGGATCTTCTTTGTAGCTGGGCATTCTGGGAGAGGATATTTAAGGGACAGACGCCATGTGATCTCTGTCTCTGACCTCATGGCTCTCCTGGCCTACGGTATGTGACAGCTGCTCTCTTCTCCCTCAGGCCCTGCTGACTCGAGTTACTACAAGTGGGCCCGGAAGTTTGTCTGGGGCCTACTTAACTGGAGGTGGTCCTGTGCTGTCTTGCCTGCAGGAAGAAGCCACCCAAACAGAGATAGGGACCTTGCTGGAGAGGACCGAGTGGAAGGCTGGTTTCTCAGGAAGGGCCTGGTGACTCGTTTGGAGGATGCACCCAAGTTAACCTACCTCACAGTACTGCTGGATGGCTTAAAGATTCTGGTACTGTTCAGGTGACTACAACTCACTGACTGCTGGCTAAACAATCCTGTGGCAGAGGATTATCCAGGAATTTCCACCGATCGCTTAGGGCCCTTTCACATGGGGCGGATCAGTAATAGGGTTTTCCTCCGTCAGTGGAACCGGGCAAGATCGGGTGTCAGCGGATGTTCATCCACTGACACCCGCGATCTCATAGGGACCAATGTATGCCCCTTTTTCATCCGTACACGGATGGATGAAAAAGTGGACATACGGTCCGCCCGTGTGAAAGGGCCCTAAGTCTGTGGCAGAGACTTGTCCGTGCATCGTACCGGCTGCTAGGTCGGTGTGAGCGGCCTATCTGGTTGTTGCAAAGATCCAGTGACAGAAAGCTGTTTGTTCTCTGGATCCAAGAAAGTAATCCGTGATCTGCAAATAAGGTATCTGAACTTCCCCTAACCCTCTATCCTTCTGCTACCTGAAGTTTGTTTAACCTCCTTGGCGGTATGATTCTGTCTGGAATTACGTACCGAAAGCGGTACAATTTTTTTCATGGAAATTTGGTGATATGTATTATAGGCCTGCAATTCTTAGTAATTACTTACTTAAACCTGACCAAAACAAGACTCTAGTAGACATTCCAGATGTGATAAATTTGAAACACAAACACATGAATTATAATTAATCAATAATATAATTTTATTCAATAAAGCAATGAAAAATAAAGAAATTAGTCAAAGAAAGAAATTCAATACACATCCAAAGTGTGAAACAGTTTGAAACAGGGAACTAGACAAAGTCCGACATTGCAATCTGGGCAATAGTACCTTGATTCTTTTCGGACTTTTTTCCCATTTTCATCCCTCTTGGAGCAGCAAACGACGCACATCCTGGTAGGCGCTAACTTTCGTGCGGTTGGCGGTACAAATTCTACAAAATGACGACCTGTCAGGCGTTCTGGATTCCCAACGTCAACAGAGCGTCGTCCGTGTCTGTTAGCAGATACTGATGGCGTTGGGTGATTGATAAAGATCTGCTCAGCCACCTTCCATATAAAGTCAGAATGAACAAGAGGTATGTTCATGTTTTCTTTATAAAGAATATAAGCGTTCCAAAGACATTGTTCAAGGAGATGCCTGAAAATCTTTTTATAGTACTTCTTTTGTTATTTTCGCATCGCCGGGTAAAATGTCATTGCCTGATCGGCTCGGTCGACACCTCCCATTGTGTGGTTCTAGTCGATCACGACTTGTGGTTTCAGCACATCTTTTCCGTAGTTTGTACGGACCATGGTAGTGGAGGTGCTGTGCACGGTGCTCATGAGACACACGTCCTTTTTGTCTCGCCAGCGCATTGCCATCATTTTACCCTTTTGAAAGGCAACCATCTCTCCTTTTTTTAATTTCTTCTTGCCAAACGTAGATGGCATGTCACGCCGGTTTGGCCTAATGGTACCATACCCATCCGTTTTATTGAGGAGCAAAACCTCATAAAGTTTCGGTGACGTATAAAAATTGTCCGTTGTCACGCAGTATCCCTGGTTCAGTAATGGGTCCAGCAGTGAAAGGACAGACGATGTGGCCATCCCATAGCGGTTGTACCTGGGATCGAATTTGGTACCTTTCCCGGTGTAAATTACCGCATTCCATATATATCCGGTGGAAGATTCACAGAGCATATAAAATGTTATGCCAAAGCGCGCTCTTTTGGACGCAATAAATTGGATCCCTTGTAGGCCATCAGACTTTCGTCCACACTGACATCCCTTTCTGGCACATAGGTCCGCTGAAAGTTGGCGACAATCATCTGGCACACCTCCCAGATTTTTTTAAGCTTTGGCGCAGGATGCGTGGCCTCGTCAAATTCTTTGTTGTTAGCGAAGTGTACGTTTTTCATAATTAGTGAAAAACGATACTCGGACATCACAGTGCCAAAAAATGGAGTGGCCAGCATCTTATTGGTGGTCCAGTACCATTTCTGGAGCGGTTTGCCCACCACCCCCTGAAGGATGATGAGTCCCAGAAAATTCCAGATGTCCTCCTCAGTGACCGGTTCCCATTTTCTGGATCTGGAAAATCTGCCACGCAGCGTAGCAGATTGCTGATCGTGGTAGCGATTGGTCTCCGTCACAATTTTTAAAATTACCTCCTCAGATAGAAAAAGTTTCAGGTACGCCAGAGGGTTGTCGGCCTCCACATCAACCTTCATCCCAGGAGATCCAGTAAATCGGAACCTCGGGGGCGCTGCCTGGTCCGCATCGCTGTCTATAGGGCACCAAGTGCGCACATCACTCAGGTCAGGTGCGGGATCATCGGCGGCGTCACTTTCTGGATCAGTCTCAGTGTCAGATCCAGATGATAAATCTCCCCACAATTCACTGTCGCTCTGATCTGCGGTCAACTCTGTGTCACTGCCGCTATCGCTGTCGCTCAGCAGATCCAAAAGCGCATTTGGAGGACAGCGCTTTTTTGATGCCATTTTTTATAGGGATTTTATATGGTTTTATTAGTCAAAAATGACAATGGCAAGGGGCACTGAAAGGGCACTGTGTCAGTTTTCAAGGTGATACAGTGTAATCCTCTCAGATTACATTGTATCACCACCTTTTTATGTGTTTGTGTTGGTGCAACTTTTGAATTTCCCTCCCAGTTCCGCTCCCATGCACCATTGCGGTGCAGGGAACGGAACCAGGAAGTCAGATGAGCGATGGACGGAGCGGCGGGTGTCTCGGCGGCGATCACAGCAATGATAGATCATCGCTGGATCGCCTGGAGAAGGTAAGGAACACCGCTGCGCTCTCTGCACATCCACCCCGAGCGTGACTCGGGGATACCAATCGTAACATAAAAAACCAACCCCGAGTCACGCTCGGGTTTACCGCCAAGGGGGTTAATAAAGCATTTGGAAAAAAGACTAATGCCGCGTACACACGATCAGTCCATCCGATGAGAACGGACCGATGGACCGTTTTCATCGTTAACCGATGAAGTTGACTGATGGTCCGTCGCGCCTACACACCATTGGTTAAAAAAACGATTGTGTCAGAATGCGGTGACGTAAAACACAACGACGTGCTGAAAAAAAGTTCAATGCTTCCAAGCATGCGTCGACTTGATTCTGAGCATGCATGGATTTTTAACCGTCCTATCGGTTAGGAATCCATCAGTTAATTTTAAAACAAGTTGCATTTTTTTTAACCGATGGTTAACTAACCGATGGTGCCCACACACGATCGGTTTTGACCGATGAAAGCGGTCCATCAGACCATTCTCATCGGTTGAACCGATCGTGTGTACGCGGCATAAGTGATTGGAGCTCACATCTGTCTGGCATTGTTAACACAGACTCTTAGTTCTGGGACTGTGAAAAGTGGGTTAACGGCAGGACCCAAAATGTATCCAGCGGCCCTCTAAGGGGTAACGCTACATATATAAAAAAAAAAAAATTTCCTCAGTTTAGGCAGATACGTATTCATCTACATATTTTTGATAGAAGCGTTTATTGATTGGTTTGCGCAAAAGTTATAGCGTCTACAAAATAGGGTATAGTTTTATGGCATTTTTATTAAAGCGGATGTGCCATGGGAAAAAAATATTAAAAGCCAGCAGCTACAAATACTGCAGCTGCTGACTTTTAATATTATGACACTTACCTGTCCTGGAGTCCAGCGCCGATCGCAGCAGAGGGCGAGCGATCGCTCGTCTCTCTGCTGCTCCCCCCGCCATCCACGCTGAGGGAACCAGGAAGTGAAGCTCTGCGGCTTCACTGCCCGGTTCCCTACGGCGCATGCGCGAGTCGCGCCGCGCCCGCCGATTGGCTCCCGCTGTGTGCTGGGAGCCGAGTGTTCCCAGCACACAACGGGGGGGGCGACGGGATGTGACGGAATGCCCGTCTTTTGCCCGTGAATGCCGGGCCGGAAGTGGGTGCAAATACCTGTCTTTAGACAGGTATCTGCACCCCTCTCCCCCCTGAAAGGTATCAAATGTGACACCGGAGGGGGGGAGGGTTCCGATCAGCGGGACTCCACTTTAGGGTGGAGAACCGCTTTAATATTTTTTTTTACTAGTAATGGCGGCGATCAGCGATTTTTATTGTGACTGTCACATTATGGCGGACACATCGGACACTTTTGGGGCTATTTTGGGACCATTCGCATTTATACAGCGATCAGTGCTATACAAGTGCACTGATTACTGTGTAAATGTGACTAGCAGTGAAGGGGTTAATCACTAGGGGCTAGGAAGGGGTTAAGTGTGTCCTAGGGATGTGTTCTAACTGTGTGGGGGCGTGGCTTACTGTGACACGACACTGATCGCTGCTCCCGATGAGAGGGAGCAGACGATCAGTGACCTGTCACTAGGCAGAACAGAGAGATGCCTTGTTTACACTGGAATCTCCTATTCTTCAGCTCCGTGACACGATCGCGGGCACCCGGGGGACATCGAGTCCGCGGGTCCCACGGTCACGGAGTTTGCGGCAGGAGCGTGCCCGCACGGCGCAAAATTCAAATTAATGTGTATATACTTTACTTTGCGCAGCCGTGCCATTCTGCCGACATATAAGTACAGGAGCCGGTCGTCAAGTGGTTAAGTTATTTGCTATTAAAATTATTTGCAATAAAAAAATAAGCTTTGTTAAAATATTCAATGGGTGATAGTCTATCCTCAATGTAGCCACAGCCCAATAAATGTACGTATAAGCCCTGTTCAGCTCCATATATTGGATAGCCCTTAAGTACCTGGGCTGGTACAGAACCCTACTGAAAGGTTAAACCAACACAATAGTATGAAGAAAATCCGACCTAGGATAACAGCAGAAGAAGTTATCCACGGTGAGTACAACCCTGAGGTCAGTGTTTGGAAGTGAGTAGTCACACTAGATGAGAGGTTCAGTGGCGGTGCGTCCATAGAGGGTGCAGGAGTGCCGCCCCCTCTCTCTCCTGCACCGCCACTGATCAACAATACATAGATTCATGCATTGTGGCTCTGATAGGCTTTCCGATTACAGCCTGAGGGCTGTAATCGGCTTCCAAATAGTTAACCAGGGGACGCACGGAGGGTGCGTTCCCTGGCTAATACTGACAGGCGTCTCAGCCTATCAGGTTCACCGGTTCTGCTTACCGGTAACCTGAAGCATCATCGAGGGCGGGAGAATACATCGAGGGATGGTGGAAGGAGGATGGCTGACGACAGAAAGGTAAGTGCTAGGCGGGGGGGAAATCTGGCAGCATTTTACAGGGCACAGTGGCGACAATTGATGGGCACAGTGGTGATAATTGATGGGCACAGTGGCTACAAATGATGGGCACAGTGGCGACAATTGATGGGCACAGTGGCGACAATTGATGGGCACAGTGGTGACAATTGATGGCACAGTGGCGACAATTGATGGCAGTGGTAACAATTGATGGCACAGTGGCTGCGTTTGATGGTATGGCACGGTGGCTGCGTTTGATGGCACAGTGGCTGCGTTTGGCATGGCACAGTGGTGATGGGCACAGTGGTGACAATTGATGGCACAGTGGCTGCATTTGATGGCATGGCACAGTGGTGACAATTAATGGGCACAGTGGCGACAATTGATGGAACAGTGGCTGCGTTTGATGGCATGGCACAGTGGTGACAATTGATGGGCACAGTGGCAATAAATGATGGCACATGATTGATGGCGTTTGATGGCATGGCACAGTGAGTGCATTTGATGACATGGCACAGTGGCAACAATTGATGGCACCGTGGCGACAATTGATGGCATGGCACAGTGGCGACAATTGATGGCACAGTGACCGCTTTTGATGGGCACAGTGGCTGCCTTTGATGGGTACAGTGGCTGCCTTTGATGGGCACAGTGAGGCTGCATTTTTTTTTTTTCGTTTGTTTGCGCCACCCCAAAAATTTTGAGCACCAGCCGCCACTGGAGAGGTTCATTATAAAACATCTGGATGGTAAAGTTTGCTGCTTACTACAGGAAAGGCATCTACAAGTTATAATTACAAACTGATCTCTATGCAATTGTGACTTCCTATTTACTTGTTTGAGAACAATAGAAAGAGGAAGTTATACGTATTTATTTCCTATGATTCTAAAGAGAACTTCCCTTCTCTTGCTCTCTCTGTCTCTATATACATATATCAATGCGTATAAGAAAGAGATGTATAATAACAGTATTATTTTCATAATTTATACAGAACTACTTTGTTCAGATAAATCTTACATGTACAGTAAGTCAACAAAAGTTTGAATTTATTAAAACTGGCCATATTCTCATGCCACGTACACACCATCACTTTATGTGATGGAAAAAAAAACGACATTTTTAAAAACGTCAATTCAAATGACCATGTGTGGGGGAAAACGTTGTTTAATGTCTTGTGAAAAACGACAACAAAAAATTGAAGCTTGCTTCAATTTTTTGTGTCGTTTTTCAAAACGTCGTTTTTTGTTTCCCAAAAAATGACCGTGTGTAGCAAAAACGACATTTAAAACGACGTTTTTAAACCCGCGCATGCTCAGAAGCTAGTTATGAAGCGAGCTTCAATGGAAAAGAGTGGTAAACGTAACCTCGCTTTGCTAGAGCATTGTGAAAAAACGATGGTGTGTAGGCAACTTCGTCTTTGAAAATTGAAGTTTCAAAAATGTAGTTTTTTACTTCACAAAAAAAATCGTTTTTTTTCAACACATAAAGTGATGGTGTGTACGCGGCATTAAAGATTTTGTAGGCTGAATGAAAAAAAAAAAAAAAGACCGGATTGCTCCACTCATGTTGTACAGCACAGATGGACATATCTTCCGCTGTGGCTATTGTATTTTGACAGGTGGCCTCACTGTATGCAGTAGATGTTGGCCGACAATTATCTGCCCAGCAAATTACATTTTTTCAGTGAAGGGTTGTCAAGCAGAAAGCAGCTGACAAGGCCACCGCAATTCAGACAGTGTTTGGTTAACGTAAGAGTCAAAGCATCTTATGCAGGCCATACACAGTGCAAATTTCACGATTCCCCCATCAACACAGTCAGTGCTGACAGGGAAATCTCTCCTGCCGACCAATTGTCTGCTTCCGGTGGTGGGGAGGGGGGGAGTTGCCCCTGCCAGGAGAAGACACTGATTATTGCTAGCGGCTAGAGCAGGGCTCGACAAATGCCGGTCGCCAGGTTGCCATGGCAACTAGAAATAGCGTGCTGGCAACTTGGCTTGGAAGGTGGGCAAAAATAAAACAATTTTTTTTTTGTGAGCTGGCGCCATCTGGTGGTGAGCCGTTGGTATTACAAGTTATTACCACCAGATGTGTGAGCTGGCGCCATCTGGTGGTGGCCGTTGGTATTACAAGTTAAGCATTACAAGTTAAACAGCAATTCTAATGTAATTTTTCACTATTTTTCACTATTTTCACTGCCATCTCCTTCCCTCTAATTAGAACCCCCAAACATTATATATATATATATATATATATATATATATATATATATATATATATATATATATATTTATCCTAACACCCTAGAGAATAAAATGGCGATCGTTTCAATACTTTCTGTCACGCCGTATTTGCACAGCGGTCTTACAAGCGCACTTTTTTGGGAAAAAAATACACTTTTTTAATTAAAGAATAAGACAACAGTAAAGTTATCCCCATTTTTTTTTTAATATTATGAAAGATAATGTTACGCCGAGTAAATTCATACCCAACATCTCACGCTTCAAAATTGCGTCGTGGAATGCTGACAAACTTTTACCCTTTAAAATCTTCATAGGCGACGTTTAAAAAAATCTACAGGTTACATGTTTTGAGTTACAGAGGAGGTCTAGGGCTAGAATTATTGCTCTCGCTCTACCAATCGCGGCGATACCTCACTTGTGTGGTTTAAACACCGTTTACATATGCGGGCGCTGCTCAAGTATGTGTTCGCTTCTGCGCGCAAGCTCGTCGGGACGGGGTGCGTTTTCTGGCTCCTAACTTTTTTAGCTGGCTCCTAGATTCCAAGCAAATTTGTCAAACCCTGGGCTAGAGAATTCGGCAGGTTGGTTGTACACAAGTTGATCGTTAAAACAACTTGGTACATTCAGCCTGCCCATTAACGATTTGAATCTCAGCCAGTCGCTGCTGAACCAGCCGAGAATAATACCACCCCAAAAATATTTGCAAAAATCCTAAAAAGAAATTCCTGCAGTAGAGGATCGTGAATAATCGTAACGCCTCTGTCTTCTAGCACTGCAGTCTTTCACAAAGTTGTTAAATGATAACTAAAGTTTCAGGTTTAAAAAAAAAGAATAACAAACATATTATGCTTACCTCCTCTGTGCAGTTGGCTTAGCACGGAGTGGCCCTGGTCCCCCTCTACTGGGGTCCCTCAGCGGCACTCCTGGCTTTTCCTGTTCTTGAGTGCCCGTTGGAGAGTCGCTCTCCCTCGGGCACTTATGCGGGTGCGTTCCCGTGTCCTGCTGCTGCGTCTATTGACACAGACAGCATCACTGTGCTCCGCCTCCACGTTCCCGCGTCATTGAATTTGATTGACAGCAGCGGGAGCCAATGGCTGCACTGCTATCAATCTATCCAATCAGGACCAGAGACACAGGCTGGTCCCTGTCGCTGGAAAGACCGGGCTCAGGTATGTAAAAGGGGGGCTCTGGGGGGCAGCTGCATAGCAGGAAGTTTTTCACCTTAATGCAAAAACCTTGAGGGTTTACAACCCCTTTAACCACTTGCTTACTGTGCACATATACCCCCTTCCTGCCCAGGCGAAATTTCAGCTTCCAGCACTGCGTCGCTTTAACTGACAATTGCGCGGTCATGCGACGTGGCTCCCAAACAAAATGTAGGTCCTTTTTTTCCCACAAATAGAGCTTTCTTTTGGTGGTATTTGATTGCCTGTGCGTTTTTTTTTTTTTTTGTGCTATAAACAAAAAAAGAGCGTCAATTTTGAAAAAAAAACAATGTTTTTTACTTTTTGCTATAATAAATATCCCATTTAAAAAAATAATAATAATTTCTCAGTTTAGGCAGATACGTATTTTTCTACATATTTTTGGTAAAAAAAAAAAAAAATCGCAATAAGCGTATAGTGACTGGTTTGCGCAAAAGTTATAGCACCTACAAAATAGGGGACATAATTATGATTTTTTTTTTTACTAGGAATGGCGGCGATCTGCGATTTTTATTGGGACTGCGACATTATAGCAGACACATCGCGCCCCCTAGCGGCTTTAAAAGACGAGAACGTCATATGACGTCCTGTCAGAACAATTGAGCTACTGTGCCGCTGTCATGGCGGCCAGTAGTAAGGTGGTTAAAGAGGAAGTAAACCCTGATGGGTTTTACTTCCTTTTTGTTTCCCTGCAAAGGTAAAACATAATGGGCTACATAATGCATCGCATAGTAGCCCATTATGTGTCACTTACCTGAAAGCCTGCGATGTCCCCGATTTCCTCACCTCCATGAAGCGTCCCCCTTTCACCCTCTTACTTCTGGGTATCGCGGCTCCAGCGCTGTGATTGGCCAGAGCCGCGATTACATCACTCCTGCGAATGCGCGCGGGAGCCGCCAGTCATGGCACATTCTCCTTTAGAAACGTCACGATCGCCGTTTCTAAAGGTTTCTACAGTGCCCCTGCGCCGTCTAGACATCAGCGCCCGTTAGGGTAGCCACCTTTTCTAAAACATACATATATTTTGCTATTAACGTTTCTAATCGTATGAAGTTAACAACAAGAGTTCCCCCTTTACATCAGAGTCCACAGAGTTCCCCCACACTTTAAGGGGGGATTCTGCAGACTGTGATGTAAGGGAAAACTCTGGGGACTCTAACATACGGGATGCTCTTGGAACCCTGATTTAAGGGGTTCTCTGAGTGTGTGTGGGGTAATTTTTTAGGTTAGTGCTAACTTTGGGCAGTGTAAAAGAGAGTGTAACAGCAGACACCCTCCGCTTAGATAACTGCAGCCAGCAACCCCGCTGCAATGTCATAGTCCGGTCTGAATAACGTGTCCGGGTTTCAGGGAGTCTGAAACCCGGATGCATGATTCCAAACCCGAACTGTCCGGATGAATCCCGGACAGGTGGCAACCCTAGCGCCCATCTCTTTTGCAAATATCTCCTAAACGGTGGAGGTTTAGGAGATATTTCGAGCACCTACTGGTAAGCTTTAATCTAGGCTTACCTGTAGGTAAAAGTAGTTGTAAAGGGTTTATAACCACTTTAACATTCAACACTTCCAGGAGTGTCTAATGCCACGTACACACGGTCATTTTTCGGCATGAAAATTTCTTTTTTTCCAACTTCATCATTAAAAACGATGTTACCCACACACCATCGTTTTTGAAAAATTATGAACAAAGCGCGGTGATGTACAACACGTACGACGGCACTCTGAAGGGGAAGTTCTATTCGCCTTTGGGCTGCTTTTAGCTGATTCCTTGTTAGTAAAAGATGATTTGCGCTTTTTTGTCTGTTACAGCGTGATGAATGTGCTTACTCCATTATGAATGGTAGTTTTACCAGAACGAGCGCTCCCGTCTCATAACTCGCTTCTGGCCATGCGCGGGTTTAAAACGTCATTTTAGCCCACACACGATCATTTTTTACAACCCGAAAAACTAAATTTTTTCAGAAGCCGAAAAACAATGTAAAGCCCACACACGATCATTTTAAATGACGTTTTTAAAAACGTCGTTTTTTTTCAATGCCGAAAAACGACTGTGTGTACGCGGCATAACACTTGCTTCCCCTGCTGCACATTGTGGTACCTCCTATTAGTTCCTATGTCACCATGAGTTCTGTAGTGACACAGCGGTCATAGGAAGGAACCACTGCTTGTGGGGATGTACTAGGTATCTGACACACAAGAATGTGTTGATGCTGGAGACTTAGCTGGAGTCTGCAGAGCTGGAAGACAAAGATGTCTATTCAGTCTTTTATTGCAAAGACCTTCTCTTTCAGTTTTTCAGAGGAAGCCAATGAGTAACTGTACATAGAGTGTCAACCCAAGCTAATATGTTTTTACTTTTCAGACTGTAGTATGAGAAGAAAAAGATCTTTGTCAGTTTTTTTGTTTTATTTTTGTTTTGTTACTGTTCTAGTTGATGTTTTCTGCTTTTCCAATCCTTTTTGACTACAAGTGCATTATTGTTAGGTGAACTTTTTTTTTGCCTACCTGAAGAGGCAAATGCCAATTTTGTCTTAAAGGGGTGTTCCTGTTCCCCTCTCCGGCCGGCGTCTTCATTCTAAGTGTGGGCACCCGGCCCGTGACAGCTTTCGGTTTCACGGCCGGGCACCCACTGCGCATGCGCGAGCGGCGCTGCGCCATCCGATTGGACAGGCGATTGCCTGGGACCTGTCACGTGTCCCAGACGATCGCCTATAGGGAGGGGCTGCCGAAAGGCGATTAGACTATTTGCCTTAGCAGCCCCTCGGCGGAAGGAGGAAGTGGGACAGGAAGTCCCACTCCTCCTGAAGCCCCCACTCCCCCCCAAAAAAATTGGGGGGGGAGTATTTGGCATGTAAGGGGGCGAGAAGTGGATTAAGCGGAAGTTCCACGTTTGGGTGGAACTCCGCTTTAAACTGATTCTGATTTTTTTTGGGGGGTTTTCTAACAATAGTCACTGTATTGCTTAGGAAGCCATAATGACTTTTCAGTATTCATTTTTAAACCATTTACACCATTTACAGGGGGGCACATGTTACCATTTGAATGATGAGTCTTCATTAGGATTTCAAATGATTTAAGCCTCTTGTTTTTTTACTGATTTGAAATGAGATGTATTGTTATCTATGGAACCATACACACAGCTGAGTGAAGATCGGTAATACAGCGTTGAGTACAGAGCGGTAAAACATAAATAGAAAATTTGAGTGCAGTAATTTACTTGCATACGCTTGTTTACTCATCTATAAGCATGTTTACGTGAGCATAAATGAGTATATTACAACACTGGAAATTAAGAAAAATCTTACTTGTCTATATGCTTACGCACCTTTACTTGCCTATACTCAACATTACTCAGGTCTTGGTGTGGAGTGTCCTGCTCGCCCCCTCCCTTGGACTACAGGAGAGTCAGGAAGCCCACTAACACACAGTTCCTTTCTCTATCTGCAACGTAAAGAGCGTCCTGACTCTCCTTAGTCCAAGGGAGGGGGAAAGCACAACACTCCACACCAGGGAGAAAGCCTTGCATTACTGTGTGGAGTTACCGACAGAAGAACAGGAAGTGAGGATTTCTCAGAAGAAATAAGGACATTTAAAAGCAAAATCGAAGGATGAGGTAAGTGAAGGAGGACTGCACTAAGGTAAAGGAAGCTATTTAGGGAAAAAAAATTGTACCTTTACAACCCCTTTAATCATTTCCCGACCTCCCTTAATGTACATTTATGTCGGCAGAATGGCACCGACAGGCACAATCACGTACCTGTACGTGCCTGCCTAGACGTGGGTGGGGGGTCCGATCGGGACCCCCCCCCCCCCCCGGTACACGCGGAGGTCGGGTCCGCTCGGGGAGCGATCCGGGACGACGGCGCGGCTATTTGTTTATAGCTGCTCCGTCGCGATCGCTCCCCGGAGCTGAAGAACGGGGAGAGCCGTGTGTAAACACGGCTTCCCCGTGCTTCACTGTGGCGGCGCATCGATCGAGTGATCCATTTTATTAGGGAGACTCGATCGATGATGTCAGTCCTACAGCCACACCCCCCTACACTAGTAAACACATACACAGTGATCCCTAAATGTTACAGCGCCCCCTGTGTTTAACTCCCAAACTGCAACTGTCATTTTCACAATAAACAATGCAATTTAAATGCATTTTTTGCTGTGAAAATGACAATGGTCCCAAAAATGTGTCAAAATTGTCCGAAGTGTCCGCCATAATGTCGCAGTCATGAAAAAAATCGCTGATCGCCGCCATTACTAGTAAAAAAAAAATTAAAAATAAAAATGCAAAAAAACTATCCCCTATTTTGTAAACGCTATAAATTTTGCGCAAACCAACCGATAAACGATTATTGCGATTTTTTTTACCAAAAATAGGTAGAAGAATACGTATCGGCCTAAACTGAGGGAAAAAAATGTTTATATATGTTTTTGGGGGATATTTATTACAGCAAAAAGTAAAAAATATTGAATTTTTTTCAAAATTGTCGCTCTATTTTTGTTTATAGCGCAAAAAATAAAAACCGCAAATACCACCAAAAGAAAGCTCTATTTGTGGGGAAAAAAGGACGCCAATTTTGTTTGGGAGCCATGTCGCACGACCGCGCAATTGTCTGTTAAAGCGACGCAGTCCCGAACTGTAAAAATCCCTTGGGTCTTTAGCCAGCATATTGGTCCGGGGCTTAAGTGGTTAAAGTGTTACTAAACCCACAACAGTAAAATCAGACTGTATATGCAGTAAAGCATGCTTGTTATACGCCCTGTGGAACATGCTTGTTATACGCCCAGCTGAACTCTCACGGCTTCACTCTCGCAGCCCAGTGTGAACCTGGGCTAAAGCAGAGTTCCACCCACATTTCGCACCATGCAGCACTAATGTGCTTCCATAAAAAATTTTTTTTTTTTTTTTTTTCTGTTCTCTTACCTGATTTATGCCTATATCTAATTGTGTGCTCAGAAGGGAGCCTATATGAGTGTGCCCATAGCAGGCAGCTTGCTTTAGAGGCACTCAGAGATCGAGGAGCCAGGAGCACCGGCAGGGAACCCCAGAAGAGGAGGATAAGGCTGCTCTGTGAAAAACCGTTGCACAGAGCAGGTAAGTGTGACAAAAAATTACTTTCGATTCACTTTAATGGGGTTGTAAAGACAAAAATATTTTCCTCTTAAATTAAAGTCTGACAGTAGCTGATAAAGTAAAAAGTAATGTTTTGCATTATAACTAGTTTGATACCTTTTGAAATCGAGCCGTTTTATTCACCTCCGTCACTCCTGAATCATTATTCTCACTGACTTCCTGGTTTGCGGTGCACATTCATTCTTGCTACATCACGGCCTAATGGGAACTACAGTTCCCATTAGGCTTAGCCTCCATGCCTGTGAGGGATAAGAGAGCATCTTCATGCAGGGCTGTAGTCATAGGGAGGGGGTGAGCACATTCTGCTTTCCACCATGCAAAACGGCTCAGATGCTGGTGGAAAGCAAGAAGAGGAGTGACAGGAAATGGCATTTTCAAACCTGGATTACTGTATTTTGGAGGTCAAAGGTAAAAACGAGGTAAGTGATATTTAAATGCTCTAGCTTACAGCAATCAATTTATCTAATAAAAAACGAACCTTTAGTGTTCCTTTAAGCTTTTATAACTTTTAGATTCACGTAAACAAGGAATTTATTAAAAAATTGAACCCTCATACAAAAACAAGTTTCCCCTCACATTTCTAAATAGCACAGGGTTTTAGAACCAGTATCAGTAAAGGATGAGGCAGACTTTTGGACCCTAGTGTTTGTAGAAGCCATGCTGGCATAAAGTGTATTACATCAGCTGAGCACACAGCACTAGGCAGAAATGGAGTAGGTGTCATTTGCAAACATGTGGTGGGGGCCTTTCTAGTGTCAAAGAGACGCCAGTCATTACATTTTCTGAATCATTCACTAGAATTTCAACAAGAGGAAGGAGTGTGAGCTAATCAAGTTACATCAAGAGCAAAAAGGTAGAATGTCTTCTCTGTTAGCAATTCGCTGTGGCCCCTAATCAGGGATGCTGGCCATGGTAAAGTTCACCCTACCCTCCCAGCCCACCTGGTGTAAGTGGGCTCCTGGACAACTGCAACATTCATGTCCATAAAGTGGTAATTAACCCAAAAGCTGCAATAAATAACAATTTTGTTTTTGAGTTTAATACAGCCTTTGTGATTGTACTGCTCAAGTAGCTGGTGGGCATTTTGTTTTATGTGAGTTATAACTGTCTAGAAAATAATACTGTAACAATCTTTCTAGCAGACACAAAACATCATCGAAACAAAAAACATGCTAAAACATATATAAGCACAAAAGTTGCAGCAGACTGTCAGTTGGAATACCTACATAAGCTATAGAGTCAAGCCCCATACACACTATCAGTTTTCCTGCAGGTTTTTCTCTTCAGGTTTACCAAAACCATCTAATATGAGGTCAAACCTTAAGGCCTCGTACACACGACCGGATCTGTCCGCTGAAACCTGTCCGACGGACAGTTTCCAGCGGAAAAGGCTGAATTGTCCGTTGGTCCGCTGGTGCGTCCACACTAGCGGACAAAAATCCCCTCGGACCAGAATGCGGGCACGTAAACCACGTACGACGTCACTATAAAGGGAAAGACCAAAGTCAACGGCGCCACCCTCTGTTCCGCTTTTGCTAGTTACGTGTTCCCTCGTGTTAGCGAAGGTTTGGTTAGAGCCGATTCGCGCTTTTCAGTCTCCGCGCTTTACAGGTCGTATTCTCGGGTTCAGTGTGTGTGCTAGCGGGATCGTAGTTGACAATCAGTACAGGCTTTCAGGTCGTTTCTGCTTTGCAGTGGCGTCCTGTCCGCTCGTATCTGTTTGTTGTGCGTTCTTTGCAGGTAGTGCTGGACATTGGGTGTGCTTTCTGTTTGAGTGCGTTCTTGACTGACCAGCCGGCCGGTTTGAAGCCATGAAGGAGCAGCAGCGTCACTTTACGCAATTTGGTGCTGGATATGGGCTTGCTTCTGGATTTGCTCATCGATCCAGTAGTTTGGCCAGGAACAGGGGGAGGAGTTCCTGGACCAAGAATTGTTTGCGCCAGCGTGACCAATTCTCTCATATGCCTCTGCTTAGGGAAATCCAGGAGAATAATCCTGATGACTATAGGAACTTTCTCCATATGACGGACCCCGTTTTCAACCGTCTGCTGGATCTTCTGTCCCCCTATATCACGAGGCAGGACACTGTGATGCGCCAAGCCATCACGGCCGAGCAGAGGCTTATTGCCACGTTGCGGTACCTGGCGACTGGGAGGAGCCTGCAGGACAGGCATCTCGACAGGCATCTCTCCCCAGGCGCTTGGGATCATCATACCGGAGACGTGTTCTGCCATCATACAAGTTCTGCAGGCGGAGTATATTAAGGTAAGTTTCCTCATTTTAACATCACAATCTGTCTTTAATAATGTGTGCTAAAGTCTTGTATTTTTTATATTTTTCCAGAATAACCATGATTGTAATATGATGTGTGTTGAACGTTCCCTTTTCTCCCTATGCATGTTGATAAGCTTTCCATGTCCTTTTTGTTGGCCTACCTGCATATTTTTACCTTACCCACTATTAACCTGTCCAGCATGCTATCCTAGGGACAAACACACCTAGCCAATTTTTTGAGTGCCATTTTTTTGTCTACTCCATTGTAGTTCTTCCCCCCCCTAAAACTGTTTATTTCCCCATCAGAGGGGTGTGGAGTCTGTTAATTAAGTGGGCCTATATATTTGTGGCCAGAAATACTCACTGCACAAAGTTTTTCAGCAATTTGAATACTGTGATGTTGCACAAGGATGCTTTTTGGATTATGTTTGCAATGTTTATGTGCCAAAGTACTAATTTTCTTTATTTGTTTGTCCCCACAGCTTCCCTCCATGCCACAGGAATGGCAGACTGTGCCTTTCCAATTTGCCCAGCGGTGTTATTTTCCTAACTGCGGTGGAGCAATAGATGGGAAACACGTCTGCATAGTGCCGCCACCCCGTTCGGGGTCCTACTATTTTAACTATAAAGGTTTTCATAGTATCGTGTTGATGGCGGTGGTGTCGGCACACTACGAATTTTTGTATGTGGACGTGGAGAAGAACGGCCGGCTGTCTAATGGGGGAGTGTTCGCGCGGACTGAATTCTACGAGCGTCTACAAACTGGTGGTCTGGAACTGCCACCGGATGAAGACAATGTGGAAGGACTTCCGTTTGTTTTTTTAGCGGACGAAGCTTTTGGGCTTGGACCTCACCTCATGCGGCCTTTTCCCCAGAGGACCCTCACCTCAGAGAGGAGGGTGTTCAATTATCGGCTGGCCAGAGCCCGGAGGGTAGTCGAGAATGCCTTTGGGATACTCGCCAGCCAGTTCCGCCTGTTCCTGACAGCGATACACCTGGCAGAATATAAATTCGGTGCTGAGGCAGGACTACCCTCAGATACCCTTCCTGGCCTGGACACTGGTCGCGCTGGCTTGGCCACCCAATCTGCTTGTGAGGTACGCGACAAATATGTTGAGTACTTCATGGGTCGGGGGGCCATTGCTATGCCTGATCATATTTCTTTCTAATTCGGCCCCCAAAAGAAAGAAATATTCAAAGAAATAATAAATAATTTGACCATTGGACTTTATACAGTTGTTTGTCATTATTGCTTTTTCTCTTTTTATCTGTCTTCCTGGTTCTCCAACTAACTAGTGCACTTCTAGTGCCAAATTTAGTTCTCATGTTTTAGTAAATAACCACAATTGCACATTATTCACTCATCTACAAACTGGGTATTGAGCATAGAAAGAAGAAGCCACTATTTTTTCAGATTTTGCTGTAAATTTGTTTATTTGCAGCTTGTTCATTACCCAAGCTTTTTAACAATTTTGTAAGATTAATTTTGTAAGATTAAACTTATTCATGGGAGTCCCATGAATAAGTTTTTATAACGAAACATGTCGGGGTATTGCCATACAGTCTAATTTTACTAGTGAGTGCTGCGTTTTTGGATGCAGAGTGCGTTTGAAGTTTTTTATTTAAGTGGATGTGCAGCTGCATCTGACAGAAGTCCATGGCACCGTGAGTAGGAGAATTGGTTTCACTTTTTCTCGCTGATCGGGGGTCCGCCGTGACCGCTTCTCACCATTTTGACGTTTGAAGGAGTTTCTTGATGTGATATTCTGCTGTTTTACAAGATTTTGTTTGTGAGTGCACTGTTTGAAGTTTTATTTTGGTGTGCTATTAAACCTTTGATGGTATCACACTATTTGCACTTCTTTTGTCTCTCTCTGAGGCCCCGTACACACGACCAGTTTCCTCGGCAGAATTCAGCTTCCGACCGAGTTTCTGGCTGAATTCTGCCGAGGAAACTGGTCGTGTGTACACTTTCAGCCGAGGAAGCCGACGAGGAGCTCGACGAGGAAATAGAGAACATGTTCTCTATTTCCTCGTTGTTCTATGGGAGCTCTCGTCCCGCCGAGCTCCTCGGCGGCTTCAGTGCTGAACTGGCCGAGGAACTCGATGTGTTTGGCACGTCGAGTTCCTCGGCCGTGTGTACGAGGCTTAACATATATGTGGAACTGATTGGATGTCATATTTGGATTACATCTTTATTGACGGGAACAACTACATCTGATAAGGTTTTTTGTGCCAAAACACGAGAGTGTGAGGCATACCTATCCGGTGAGTGTCCATTTGATGGGGGAGGAGTCACTGAGCACTGTCGGGTGTGGTGGAAGTTTTTGAAAAAATTTGAAGATCGCAGGATCCTTATACACATGAACTTTGCTTTGTTTGGCCACGTTCTAAATTATTTTTAAAGACTGTCTCTTGCACTTTCAGTGCGTTCACTTCACGTTTAAGTCAATCACGGGTGTTTATTATTACAGTCACAGTTTAGTGTTTATTTCTTAAACTGGATATATTTTGTTTATTATCACTGTATATCATTACATATGGGTTGTAGTAATGTATTTTATATAGTCAAATATGCACAGTTATTTGATAGCGCTGTTTTAATTTGTTGACACTCCTTAGAGAGTTTCATCATCTTACATTCTTTTTGTTCACTTATTATCTTCTAAACAGCAGCTAGGCATCATCCACTCCTCCATAGGCGCAACGGTGGGCGACTTTTTAGGGCGCATTCTATAGATCACCCATTGTTACTATCAAATGTTAAAATGTACAAACAATAGAACTTACAAAGTTCAAACTTTTCTCTATTCACAACAACAGTCATGGTGTGATTTCACACCGGAACACGCCAAAATTTGAAGATGCACACATTCAGTGTAATTCGCCAAATGTGATTTATTCAACAGAGATACACAGACAAATGCCCACATGTGCTATCTGCCATCATGGGTGATCAATGTATGTGTTTTGTGGGTGCAAACCCTTCCTCTCAACTACTTGAGAATCGAGGAGGGGGTTGTACCCACAAAGCACAGACAATCGATATTCTGTGATGGCAGATAGCACATGTTGACACACTGTGTGTGCATCTTCAAATTTTGCCATATTGTTTTTAAAATCGAGCAAAATGGTTGGGGGGGGGGGGGGCGGGGGATAGGCGATAGGCGGGGGGGGGGTATGGTTCGGTCTTTGACACGGCCCATCATGTCGATATAATTTTTGTAATTCTGTTCAATGACTAACATCCTTTGCCTCATATTGTCCATCTCTGTGCTGCACTCCATAATCTGCTGTAAAGTGAAAAGTGCGGAACACCATCTTCATCCCCTAAAAAAAAAAAAAAAAAAAATTCAAATTATTATTTTGCAGGCCTATCTACATCTGTTTTGCCCTATAAAGCTGGGGTGACACTGACCTGATGGGCTGCTCATTTCCACCTCACCAACTTCAACAACTTCTCCTTCTTCGACAAATCCTCCTTCTTCCACAACTTCACCCTGATCTTCAACAACTCCTCCTTCTTCCACAACTTCACCCTCAACTTCAACAACTCCTCCTTCTTCCACAACTTCAACCTCATCTTCCACAACTCCTCCTTCATCTTCCATAAATCCTCCTTCATCTTCCATAAATCCTACTTCTTCTTCCTCAACTTCCCCTTCATCTTCCATAACTCCTCCTTCCAAAATGGCTTCTTCCTCCTCTCTTCCTTCCTCCTCCTCCTCCACATGCCGAGATGGTCTTTTTTTTGGCTGGGCCTCCCTGCCTCCTCCAAATGCTGTCCTCTTCTTTCCCCTAAATAACACAAAACAAAAGGTATACTCATCAGCGGGGTTTAAAATTTCAAGTCCTGAGCTACTAGCCAGGCCTCAAGAGTTACTCGCCACCAGTTGCCCCACCTAATTCATACACTGCCCTGCGCCTAATTGCACCCGTAAACATGCCCTCGTAGATTATCTCATGGAATGACAATGTTTTATGCAGAATCAAGTTACAAAATTCAATATTACCAACAACAACTTTAACAAAATGGGACAGGGCACTGGGGGCAGACCAGAGGGACAGGGCACTGGGGGAAGACCAGAGGGACAGGGCACTGGGGGCAGACCAGAGCGACATGGCACTGGGGGCAGACCAGAGGGACAGGGCACTGGGGGCAGACCAGCAGGACAGGGCACTGGGGGCAGACCAGAGGAACAGGGCACTAGAACTGGGTCTCTTCCCCATTCTCTTGCTGTCTACTCTGCAACTCCCATCCATCCTCTCTCTCTCTCTCCCATTCATCTCATCATCAGGAGCCTGTGTGTGCGGCTCCACGCTTGCATGTCCCCACTTCCTCCTTTTATTCAGGCTGGCAGAGAGGAGAGGAGCTGCAGCACAGCGGGAGGGAGTACAATCCAGCGCTGAGATCCACACAACTGCACAGCCATTGACACCATAGCACAGCGCACACTGACAGCGCACAGCACACATTGAGGCCAGCCTGTTCACAGTGTTCAGACTAAACTGTTGGACATTTACATAGAGCACAAGAAGAAGAAAACTGCACAAACTAGAAGGCTGGCGCTCTCATGTCAGGGCAACTTTCAGTGAGCGATGCACCAGAGTGGTATTTTTTGCAATCCTCCACCTCACTCATTACTTTCTGTTCTCCAGCTACATTGGTCGGGGCCCGGGGGAAGGGGGCAGGCTCAGAGAGGTCATACTGTTAGGTCCCATGGCTTAATGAGAATTGTAAGGAGAGCACCTGTGTACTGCTCTGCCTGTGCGCGGCTCAACAGACTACTTTTCCCGAGCATGCACCTTTCCTCTTCAGCCGCCAATCTCATCGGGGACTCTAAGTGTAGGCACAGATTGGAGGAAGATTGGTCATGCAACCCTGTCATCACTCGCCCCCAGCTTAAATCCACTCGCCAAATGCTAGTAGGCGAGTGGAAATTTTGAGGGCTGCTCATCAGCACACAGATATTGGAGAGCAGAAATCGCACACATTGCTTAGAAGAGGCTTTAAATTTTTATTGTTTTTTGTCTTCTTCCACCAAGCCCAAACTTAATTTTTATATGACTTATAGCCCAAGCTCTGATCCTGCCCCTTTTTAGCGAAGTGACACACATGGATGCCCCTCATAAAAATTCTTTCTCGGAGACCCTAAAAAAGTTAGTTTTTTTGGGGGGGAGACACAGGTGCTCTTGATTCCAGATGGGAAAACAGCTGCTTATTATCACTGTTGAGAATGAATCCTGTTTGCCTTTCACATTCTATTAATTTAGAAAAAAAACATCATCTTTTCCCCAATGTTTACAAACGTTGTTTTTTGCCAGATAGCCATGTCCAGGTGTGTTGTTCCTGGACCAACATCGGATTTCTGAGAAACGATGTGATGGAACGATGTTTACTACTACGATCGTTGAAAAAGATAGCTAGTTTCCAAAAACACATACAATTTCAACATGTGTTCAAAACTACAACCAGGCCAAGGAGGCAGATGTAGAAATATACATGCCAACAAATTAATAAAGACAATTGACCCAAAAAAAAAAAAGACTTACTTTTCTTAATAATTTTCTTGATCTTCTTAAACTGATGTGGCTCTCGCAGTTTCAAGTCCGACCAACGTTTACGGAGCTGTTCTTTTGATCTGGTGACACCAAACATCTCATGAATTCTCCTCGCCACCTTGTCCATAATTTCCGCCTTTCTACGGTTAGGGGTCTTGTATGGGCCATGTTCCCCTTCGTAGTCCTTGCTCCGCAGTATGTCAACTAACGCCACCATCTCTTCCAAAGCCATATTAGTGGCCTTATAGCGTTTGGGCCTGGATCGGGACGTTCCTGCCTCTGTCCCTTCATTTTCAGGCTGAGAGCTTAGTGCACGCTCGTGTGACATCGCCATTTTTCCGTTTCACAGTGATTAGGGGCGTGGAAAAGACGAAATGTTCCGTCATGGGCGGTGATGAGGGCGGCGTTTCATGCATACGCGGAGTGTATAGAAGGAAAATGACGTGATCACGTAGGTTATGCAGAGATTATTCAAGCGTTATAGAAGCGAGGAGCTACAGAGTTAACGCCATCTTTCCGTTTCACATTGATTAGGGTCATGGAAAAGAGGAAATGTTCCGTCATGGGCGGTGACGAGGGCCGCGTTTCATGCATACGCGGAGTGTATAAAAGGAAAACGACGTGATTATGTAGGTTACGCAGAGATTATTCGAGCATTCTAAGCGAGGAGCTACAGAGACGAAGGTAAGAAATTACAACATGGGATCAGCAGAGGACTAGAAACTTGAGAGCCATGGGATGGGGGTGTTGTCTGTTGTTTGCACCCTTTTAACGCTATTATGTATCTTGGGGACCAAAATGGTATTTTGTTCTCCAAATGCTTGGACACATCACAAAATCGAGATGTGAAGAATGCTCTACCTCTTTTTAATTTTTGTCTGGTGTATTCAGATCATGCAAGTATTGTTCTGTGTTGGTTGGACAGAATTAGGAAGTGTATTATGTCATCAATGCTGAGGGGCATGATATCTACACATGAAATAGTGCCTTGATGAATGCTATCATTAATAATAATTGTGGATGGTTATAGATGCCACGTATTTAGTGAAATGGAACCAAAGGGTCTGCATGTAAAATCTATTTTTGGTACAACAATGGGGCAGAGCTGGTCAGCATTTTAGCAGCAGGAGACACTGTGTTTGTATAGTAGGTCAAAAAATGTTGGGCACATATTCTGACAATGTCAAAACTGAGCCTTTTTTAAATCGTGTTTTCTGTTTATTTATCTTTTGTTAATCTAGACTAAAATTTGAAAAATGACAAGAAAGAATAAGGATAAGGATGGACCTATTACAGGGATCGGATAATATTATTAGATTGATCCACAAATATCGGGAAATGCCCATCCTGTGGAATACAAGGGACCCTTCCTACCACAAAAAAGACCTCAGAACGGCAGCACTGAAACAGATAGCAACCTACATGCAGACTTGGGTTCCAGACTGCAATTACAACATGGTCAAGGATAAAATTGCGAACCTCAGGAGCACATATCGAAGATCTTACAAAGATCAACAAAAAAAAAAATCAGGAGCAGCAGCAAGTGACCCAAAGGAGCCCAAGCTGTGGTACTTCAAGGAGATGGCTTTTTTGGGGGATCAAATGGAAGGCAGGGAATCACTTTCGAGTCTTCCTTCCAGCCTTCCTTCCACGCTTCCTTCCAGCGCAACTTCCCCAGATCCACACAGCCCTGCAGAGTCCGCAGAGGGGCTGGCTGACATGGACCCAGATATGTGAGTCTTCACTGATGAGGTATAGTAGTTTCCAACATATTTCTGGGCTGCTAATTATTGTTTGTTTATTGACTTGATATTGTAAACTAAAAGCCAAGCTTGGAAAAAAAAACACAAGTCGTGGGCATACAAATAGGTGTCAGGGATGACAACTGCAGGGGTCAGAAGGAGAGTCTGTTCAAGTTAAATGAAGAAAAACTAAAACAGTCTCGACCATGAAAATGTGTGTGATTTGATTGTGCAAAATATTACAACATGTCCCTTTTTTTTGACACAGGAAGAACAGACCAGCCAGGAGGCTGGTCCCCAGGCCCAGGCTCAGCACCACCAGCCAAGTTCCTCCCCTCCAGATGAGGCAACCAAGCGTAAGGAGGCGCATGAGGCAAGTGGTGGACGAGAGCCTCCAGATGATTAGGGAGGCCAGTGCTCTAATGAGGGCCCCCCTCAACCCCACTGAAGCCTACAGCGCCTCCGTGACTCATGAACTGAACCAAGGGGGGGAGGAGCAAAGGACCCTGGCAAAGGGCCTGATTAATCAGGTCCTTTGGTGGATGCACCGGGACCTGCTGACCAGGGACACTGAGCTATGTGACCCGGGCCGTCTGCTCAATATCATCCTCCTGCTGCCACATCATCCCCACCTGCAAGGGGCCGTGTACGGGTCCGTGAAAGTTCCGCTGTAAGGCAGCCTGGAAGGAAGTCTGCAAAGAACACAAGAAAGTGATTCCCTGCCTTCCAGTTGATTCCCCCCAAAAGTGAACTTGTTGGACTACCACAGCTTGGGTTCCTTTGGTCATGTGCTTCTGCTTCTGTTTTTTTTTTTTTGTGCCTCCTGAGGTTTGCCATTTTATCCTTGATCATGTTGGAAATTCAAGTCTGCATGTATTTTGCTATCTGATCAAGTGTTGCCGTTCTGGTTATTTATAATTTTTGAATTTGCCAAAATAAATGGCTTTTTGCTTTACGTTAAAACCTTGTCTATTGTGTTTTATACTGTGGTGATTAGGCATCAAACATTTAAAAAAATACAATGTGTCATTTACAAAGGACACAAACTCCTTGGGGGGGGGGACATTTGGTGTGCCAACTTGGTAAACAATAAAAAAAAATAAAAAAACACCCACCAAAAAAATATGTTGACATAACTTGCCAACAAAAGAAATGCAAAAAATATAGCAAGTAAAAAAAAATGCACAATGTTGACATAACTTGAAACCAAAAAAAAAAAAAATTAGATAAGATCAACATTAACTAAAAATAACATAAATATATACATGTGGAGGACCAAAAAAATGCAACATCTGGCTAGCAAACATTTAAAAAATATTACATCACAAGCAAAAAATGTAACATTTCAGTATGGGACAACTCAGTCTAAATGGCATCAGCAAGAGAACGGGTTTATTCTAGCAAGAGAACGAAGAAAAAACACGAGGCAATAAACGACACACTAGATATTTAAAATTATGAATGTGCCATGTCACAAACAAACGCAAGTTTTACCTGAACGAGCGCTCCCGTCCCCTCATTTTGTCTGAGCATGCGCGGGTTTTTTGTACGATGCTTTTGTGTAGTAACCATCGAACATGTCCGACGGACAGGTTTCCAGCGGACATGTTTCTTAGCATGCTAAGAAATTTTTTTCCGCTGGAAAACAGTCGGCTGGACAAATGTCCGCTGGAAAACGGTCCGATAGGCCATACAGACGACCAAACTTGTCCGCTGTAACTGGTCCGCGGACCAGTTTCAGCGGACATGTTCGGTCGTGTGTACGCCACCTAAGGCCTTGTACTCACGGCAGGACATGTCCGATTGAAAACGGTCTGCAGACCGTTTCCTTTGGACATGTCTGGCCGGGGACTGCCCGGGGACTTCTGTTCGATGGGTATACACACCATCGAACAGAAGTCCGTGCGTAAACAATACGCGGGGCGTGTCCGCGGTGTCGCCGCGTCGATGACGCGGTGTCGCCACGACAATGACGTGGCGACGTGGGCGGCCCGCCTTTAAAATGCTTCCACGCATGCGTCGAAGTCATTCGACGCATGCGAGGGATGGCGGGCGGCAGGACATGTACGGTAGGTCTGTACAGACGACCGTACATGTCCGGGCGGACAGGTTTCCAGCGGACTGTTTTAAAGCAATGCCAGGAAACAGTTGTCCGCTGGAAACCTGTCCGATCCGCCCGAAAATGGTCCGCTCGGGCCAACACACGGCCAAACATGTCTGCTGAAACTGGTCTGCGGACCAGTTTCAGCAGACATGTTTGGTCGTGAGTACGGGGCCTTAGAGTTTAAATTTGTATACAATCAGGCAGGCCCTTGCACTACATGGTTTTGGTAAACCTGAAGAAAGAAACCTGCAGGAAAACTGATAGTGTGTATGGGGCTTAAGGGAAAAAAGAACGAGCCAAGATAAGTTATACACATTAAAATCTGTGGTATCTGTATTCTATGCATTAGGATAAAAAGCCTTCTGTGTGCAGTAGCCCCCCCTCAGCCCCCTAATACTCACTTACCTGAGCCCCATCTCTATCCAGCGATGTCCACAAGTGCTTCAGCTGTCTGGGACTCTCCCTCCTGAGACATAGCAGCGGCACCAGTGGCTCCCGCTGCTGTCAATCAAACTAAGTTAGCCAATAAGGAGAGAGAGGGGGTGGGGCCGAACCACAGCTCTGTGTCTGAATGGATACATGGAGCTGCAGCTCGGGTGCCCCTATAACAAGCTGCTTGCTGTGGAAGCACTCAACAGGAGAGAGGAGTCAGGGGCTCCAGCCAGGGACCCGAGAAGAGAAGGATCCAGGCTGCTCTGGGCAAACCTCTACACAGAGTAGGTAAGTATAACATGTTTGTTATTTATTAGAAAAAATAAACAAGACTTTACAAGCACTTTAAGGAAACATAGTTCTGAAAATAGCACTTGGGTGTAACCAATCATTTAATTCTTCAAGGGCCCCGTAAATGGGGGGCGTGGTGGGGGAGAGTGTCCTTTGCCTACACACTTTGTGCTAAAGGGTGTCCCTCTTTCCCATCTCAGAAAGTTGGCAGGTATGATATTGTAAGGGAGCAAGATGGAAGAGAAAAATGTAAACAAAAACAGCAAGAGCATGTACATCTTACTATCAATATCTAATTTTAAAAATGCTTTAATATCACTGTATTCTGTATTCTCATTGGAGATTAGTACTGTGTGCACCGCGTACGTGAAAACAGTATTTACACAAATCAATACTGAAGTACTTTAACCTTGGCACCCATGTATATTTCTTGGAAATTATGAAGTCGGGAGCATAGCTTGCTTTTTACACGTGATTTGTAGTCAAACGTAGTAGTTGACATTTAACTGTCTATTTTAAGAGGCCCTTTTCCCGAATGAGATTAGTGAATTTATGCTGGCAGAAAATGCTTAGGAAAATGAAGGATGGGAATTGTCACAGGCTGATTAGGATCCAGAAGTTTTACCCATGCTCCCAGGGCTATATTTATTTACACGTCATGTTGCTCACGGCACACCTGAATGATGTCACCCATTTGTACAGGCCCTGTCCCTATGGTAATATGGTAAATGAGACAAAAAGAGAAACTGGGACTTTAAATATACCCCTATTGTCACTTATTAATATACACAAACAAAAAATATATTATATATAAAAAGACATCATTTTTATAAATAAAATTTAAAGCATATAGCAATCATCAGTAACTTCAAATGCATCACATAAACAGGCAATCTGTATCCTTTAGGAAGGTCAACGCGTTTCACAGATATACCACTTCTTCAGGAACAATAATCATAACAGAATATCACATTCGCAAAATTCATAGATACAGTCTGAAATAATTTTACATGATACATAGATACAGGTCTAAAATGCATATACTTTATATATTCTTTATGTATACTATGAACTATACAGGAAAAGAAGGGGGGCGGAGTTTATATGACTAAAAAAATCTGAAAAACCTGACAAAATGAGAGAGATACAGTCATTCCTTTTTTATACCCGCCGGCCCATGGGTGGACTACAGACTGGTACAAGATCTATACATGAACCAGATTGTCCAAAGGGCCAGACTGGATGAGCAAAAATAAGGATAAAGTAACTATAAAAAAAGATATATAAATAATGAATGAAAAGAGACAAGTATTAACTCAGTATGCCTCACTTACACTTTTAATAGATAGACAAATTGTAACCCCTAGAGTGATCAGGAGTTGAAATACATATATTCTGGATGAATAAGTTGAAAATGGTGCAGTAATATGATTATTTAAAAAAAACATGTTAGACTGCACTGTTGGAAATGGCATGGGGTCGCTATATCTGCACAACTACTTCTAAACTGTATACCAAAAAAAAAATCCACAATAGGTGTCTCAACACACAGGAAAGTATCTGGTGACCACAGATCATATAGGGCAGTGGTTCTCAACCTGGGGGTCGGGACCACCTCGGGGGTCGAATGCCGATTTGCCAGGGGTCACCAAATCCTGGGCTGTTCCTGAAGCCAGCACTGCTCTCCAGCCTTTTTGCGGTCGCCCAGCTGGGCTGTTAATGGAGCCTGCGGTCGCCCAAACAGCCTCTTCGCAGCTGCCCATTAAGTTGACGGCATGGCTGGGGGGCAAAGACTAGAGGTCAGCTGACTGGTGAGGAATGTGAAGTGGGAGAGGCTGGAGGAGACCCTATCTCCTGATTTTGGCATAGGTGTCACTGCGGCGAGACACCACAAAGTCTTGAGATACAGTGAAGCTGAAGACACAGTAAGTAACACTTCCTGTGATTATAGTTGCCATTAAAAGTCCTCACTACAGTTCTCAGATCAGCAGATGACCTTGATCAAGAGCACCTAAGTTGGCTGATCAGAACTCCCCGCCAGCACTGCCACTAATCCCAACTCCCCGCCAGCACTGACACTCATCCCATTACCCCCCCCACCAAGGAGTAAGAGAGGAATAAAAATAGGGAGTACATGGAAGGGAGAAAAAAGGAACATGGAAGGGAGGAACAAAGAACAAGGGAGGGAAAGAATAAGAGAAAGAGGAAAGACAACTAAAGAAAGGGATGGGGAATAAAACAAGAAATTTTGATAAAGAGAGATAAAAGAGAAAGAAAGGGGAACAAAGAGAAAGTGGGTCACGGCACTAGAAAGGTTGAGAACCACTGATATAGGGGCTTATTAGAAACCTCCAAATTAGGAGACATTTGAATTCCACTGTTGTTTTTGAAAGGAGCTGTTGAAGGAAAAGAACCTTCTCACAATGAAATATGGTGAAAGGTGTACCATGAGGCAACCTGTGCTGAAAAATGTAGTCCGCGGCCTATCTAAAGCAGCCCTTGGCATATATTTGCTGGTAGAGGATTAGTGAAGCCCAGAATCCCTCTTGGTTCGATAAAGGTGGGACTCTGGGATTCAGTAATACTCTAGGATTATGGATTATTAACCAGTTCCCGACCCCCGCATGTATATGTACGTCCACAATATGGCACGTACAGGCACATGGGTGTACTTGTACGTCCTTGCCTTCTAGCGGGTGGGGGGTCCGATCGGGACCCCCCCCGCTACATGCGGCGGTCGGGTTCGCTCGGGGAGCGATCCGGGAAGACGGCACGGCTATTTGTTAATAGCCGCTCCGTCGCGATCGCTCCCCGGAGCTGAAGAACGGGGAGAGCCGTGTGTAAACACGGCTTCCCCGTGCTTCACTGTGGCGGCGCATCGATCGAGTGATCCGTTTTATAGGGAGACTCGATCGATGACGTCAGTCCTACAGCCACACCCCCCTACAGTTGTAAACACACACTAGATGCACCCTAACTCCTACAGCGCCCCCTGTGGTTAACTCCCAAACTGCAACTGTCATTTTCACAATAAACAATGCAATTTAAATGCATTTTTTGCTGTGAAAATGACAATGGTCCCAAAAATGTGTCAAAGTTGTCCGAAGTGTCCGCCATAATGTCGCAGTCACGAAAAAAAACGCTGATCGCCGCCATTAGTAGTAAAAAAAAAAAAATTAATAAAAATGCAATAAAACTATCCCCTATTTTGTAAACGCTATAAATTTTGCGCAAACCAATCGATAAACGCTTATTGCGATTTTTTTTACTAAAAACAGGTTGAAGAATACGTATCGGCCTAAACTGAGGGAAAAAATGTTTTTATATATGTTTTTGGGGGATATTTATTATAACAAAAAGTAAAAAATATTGCATTTTTTTCAAAATTGTCGCTTTATTTTTGTTTATAGCGCAAAAAATAAAAACCGCAGAGGTGATCAAATACCACCAAAAGAAAGCTCTATTTGTGGGGGAAAAAAGGACGCCAATTTTGTTTGGGGGCCACGCCGCATGACCGCGCAATTGTCTGTTAAAGCGATGCAGTCCCGAACTGTAAAAACACCTTGGGTCTTTAGACAGCATTTTGGTCCGGGGCTTAAGTGGTTAATGCAATATGTTTGGTTTCTAAAGCCCCATACACACGATCAGAATATCGTACAAAAAATACCACTTTCAAAGCGATCGTACAATATTCTGATCGTTATTACACAGCTTTGGTCAGAAATTTTACGAAGTGTCAAAGAAAATATTTTTCGTACAATACCAGATCGTATGATTTTCAGTACAAACAGTACAGTTTTCGTCCGAAAATACAATACAAATACATTATATCACTTCCGAATTTTTGTTATACGAGGATTTTCGTACTTTAGTAAACCATTAATTTTCAATATGGAGACCAGCATGCAAAAAAACAAAAAAAACAAATGACGATTATTCATCTGGTGATCTCATTGTGTGAACTAGACTTTAGGCTTACTGATTTCTGTTGTTATTGAAGAGATGGTAAATAGCCAGGAAATTTTAACTTTGCAAGGGAATGTTCCTTTAACTTAGTGAATATGGTGAAAATTCTCTTTGCAAAGAAACATACAAGGAAAGTAAAACAACTGTATTTTTGCTTGCACATGATTTGATGCTAGAAAACAGTGGTCATGGAGAAAGGAAGTGGGGAGAAATCTCCCCAGTGTGGACCTAGGCAGCAACAGAGGTCTTAACCCTAGCTCAGTGATGGTGTTCCTTAGCACCCCAGATGTTTTGGACCTACATTTCCCATGATGCTCAACTGCACTTCAGAGTGCACGAGCATCATAGGAAATGTAGTTTCAAAACATCTGGGGGTGCCAATGTTTGCCATCACTGCCCTAGCTAATGCTCCCGTAATAAAATAAAAAAAAAATCATACTTTGAATCACTGAAGGTCCCTGGAATTTAAAGTATATGTGAACCCTTATCTTGTAAAACAGAAGGAGGCAGAGAGACAGCAGTACACTGATGTTTCCTGTGATTGGCTGTGCAGAGTGGTATGTCAGCACAAGTATGACCTTTAGAGGACAAGCAGGCTGTTCTCCCAGCACAACCAGAAAACTGACCTTGCTGGGATGGGTGAGTTACCATGCTTAGCATGGTCAATTTAAAATAGAAAAGCAGGGGTACTGGCAGGATCACCAGGTATTTTACACAAAGGAGGCACTGCAAGAGAGCAGGATACGTTTTAATAGCATACACAAATATTAAATGTTGGTGTAACAAACACTTTAATACATATCTGTAGAATTTGTTGGTACACACAAAACAATATACATTCATCAGTATTGAACTGAGAACTAAAATTGCTTTGTAACCACAAAGACATTGAATACCTTTCTGTATGTGGTGTACATAGAATTTAGAGTGCTGAATATGAGTAGTAATCTAATATAATTTATCAGTGACTCTTTTTTTTTATCTATTCAGAGGAAGAGGAGCACTGAAAGTGAATGTGTGATGATTGGCTGAACATTAACGTGATCAATATTAGTAAATACAGTCACATCTGTAAAACGCTTTGTGGTTTTATTACAATGTTATCATCCTAATGGAACATTCTAAGCTGCATTGCGTGTATAAATACCAAACTAATAACCTATTTTTTCTGATAATCTTAATTTTAAAAGATCCCTGAATGGAGCTTGGAGTTTGCTCTCTGAATTGATTGTGTTATCATCCGAAAGTACTCTTGGGCTGTATCTCCAACAAGGACGTCACTAATACCAGGCCAGACTACAAACCGCCTCAAGGACAATAACAAGAATGTGTTTATATTGTTTTCTGTAACAAGGACGGAAACCATAAGCTTTATAATATAGCAAACAGATAAGTTCTCTGAAGGAGGGTTGAAGCTCAAGCTTGAATTGAGATAAAGTACGTTTTTTGATCTGTATTTGTTGAATGAAGACAGCACATTAGGGGTTGTTGACCTTTAGGATAGCCGTGCTGGGAATGAGTACCACATTCTATGTGCAATGTCTGAATAAAGAGGATGCAAAAGAAACAAACACATTACAAATATTCAGAGTAAAGTACTGTAGACCATACACTGTTTGAATTTGGCCTTGTTTTTCATAAACTGGTTGAAATACACTTAGTAGGTGGCCCTATCATCCTCTCCCTCCGGACACCACCCGAATGAAAAATTGAAGGAGCCTTTTATGACCCTTTCACACGATAGGCCCGCTGGGATTTGCCTGTCTGTTTTTCAGGCGGATCGGAGTGGGCCACCCATTGTCTTCTATGGTCAGGCAGATATCAGCGGAGATGTGTACTCTGACACCCGTCTGCCATCCGATCTGACACGATCCGCTCAAAACAGATGGAACGGCGAAACGTTCGCCATCCATCCAGCAGATCGGATGAAAATGGACAGGCTGTCTGTTTTCATCTGATCTCGCCATAGAGAATAGGAACATGTACCTGCACATTGAGCAGAGACAGACCTGTCATCCGCCGGCTCAGCCGAGCGATCCCTCGCTGAGATAGCGGAGCCTGTCCAGCGGAAAGGGGCTTTTAATGCAGCCACTGTTCAGGTATTTTTGACAAAAAAAGATAGTTTGTATACTGCGCTGTGCCTCAAAGAAATATATATATAGCTGCCAGCATAGCTAATAGACAAACAGCAAATGAAAAAATAAAAAAATGCAGCGCTAATATATATAAAAACGTATGTGGGTTTAACACACTGAGAAAGAAGAATGAACGTGTGCTCAAAATGAATTGTGATGATAAACACTATAATATTATATACAATAAAACAGGAAAAATCGTGTGTCGTATGTGACTGGAAAGTCCCAAAATCAAATAGATTATTATGTCAACTATGACTGGAAAGTCCCGAAATCAAATAAATGGTTTCATAGGTGAAGAACGTGAGAAATTGCTAGGAGAGCCACCACTGACTGGAAAGAGGCTTACCGGAGGTATCAGACTTAAAGGGGCATATACCTCTTAAGTCATGAAGGCTTGTTGGTAATAATAACCAAAAGGGGTACAGCTGGTCACTGATCCTGAACGATATGCTAGTTTCAAGGGGTCTGGTCATCAGCAGAGTCTCAAAGGATATCTAATGAGGTTCAGAGAAGCAACGAATATCCACGTGTTCATGAGATGTAACTGTAAAGTAGAAAGAGATATTGCATAGTGTAATAACGTTGCAAGTTTATTTATAAAAAAGAGTAAACAGGAAAACTCACATTTGCGTCGTTAAAAACAGGCTCATCTGGAAAGTAGCATTGGCGCAATGTTGTTGATGTGTTCCCGCCAACGCGTTTCGTCTCCTAAGACATCATCTGGGGTCAGGTATTTTTGACAGCCAGCAGGGCAAACTATCAAAATACAATAGGTACAGCAGGAGATTCGTCCATCTGCGCTATATATAAAACTATCCATGTATGACCAGCTATAGGGGGAAGCATTAATGTTTTTTAAACTTCAGCACTTGTATACTGCTTATAGATCAAAGCAGTTTTTATGTTTCTGTTATGGGCCTATAGATTTAGCAATCATTTTGTCATTAGTTATGATATCAAATTAACAGACGTATCATTGTGTCCAAAGCTTTCTGCTATAACATAACACTTGACTGAATTATTTACAAAATAACTATTAGCATTTTAACCTCTTCAGTGCCGTGCACTTTTACCCCTTTCCTGCCAAGGCCAATTTTCAGCTTTTAGGGCTTTTTGCAATTTGAATGACAATTGCGCAGTCATGCAACACTGTACCCAAACTAAATTTTTATCATTTTGTTCACACAAATAGAGCTTTATTTTAGTCTTATTTAATCCCCACTGGGTTTTTTTATTTTCTTACTAAATAAATGAAAAAACACAGACATTTTTTTAAAAAACACGTTTTTCTTTGTTTCTGTTATTAAATTTCGCAAACAAATACCGGTAATCTTTCTTCATGAATTTAGGCCAAAATGTATTCTGCTTCATTTCTTTGGTGAAAATAACCCAAATCAGTGTATATTATTTAGTCTGTTGGAAAGTTATAGAGCTCACAATCTATGGTATATCTGAAAATTAATCAGTCATGATGTACTGATGGCCTTTCTCATTTCTTGAGACCCAAAAATTTCAGGATAGTACAGATATCCCTCACCCGCTCTCTGCAGGCTGAGGACCATAGCTGAGAGTGCAGCAGTGTTTGATCGCTCAGTTTTCATGCTTAGAGGCGGTGGAGGACAGCTGCAGCTGGGATCGGTGCTGTAGCCATCTAGGTGAGTATAATTTTCATTTTTTTGCGATTCCTGAACGTCTCTTTTAAAATGTACATTTTTACATTTACTGCAATGCAAAGTTAATTTAAATAATATTATCAATGTTTCTTATGTGTAGAGTTTGAAAGTATAGTATTTATTTACATGAGGAGCATCCATTTTTGTTAATTATATATGCAGGCTGTACTTCCCTCTAAAGCTAAATAAAGCGCTTAAACAAAAAGGGACTCATTCTTACTTTGCTGTTGCATTAATGTGGGTTGTTGCATTAAAGCAGCCCAGAGCACCATGACAGTCAAAAAAAAGTACATGCAGCTTTTTTCCTAAGCAGCCTTGTACAATGTATGGTGGTATGTTACTGTGCATTCTGGCTCACTGCAATGCATATGCTGGACCTCAGCTACTCATTTTCTGTCGCTTGCTGCAGCAATGCAACTCAAATTTGAGGACTATTCTGCTGTTGCTATTTTCTCTTAGATAATACATTCTAATGTTTTTTGCAAGATAAAACCTGATTTGTCTCTCCCTCTTATATTGCTACCTAACCAGGCTGCTCACATACTGTCCAGCCATGGAACAAAAGTTGTGGATATTGTCTTGGAAATAATATAATCACATTTTTATCTCAAGATTAAAATTGACCTAGTTTCTCCCTCTTATATTGCAGCCCAACCAAGCTCCTTACATACTGTCCCGCCACTGAACAATATTTGAGGCACTTGTCTTTCAAATAATGCAATCATATTTTTATTGTAAGGTAACATCTACCTCTTTTTTTCCCTTTTATACTGTGGCCTAACCAGGCTGTTTATATATTGTCCAGCAATTGAGAATATTTGTTGGCTATTGGCTCTCAAATAATAGACTCTAATATCCATTTCAAGGTAAAACCTGCCTCATCACTTCCTCTTATATTGCATCCCAACCAAGTGACTTATGGACAGTTCAGCCACTAAACAATATTTGTTATTGTCTTTCAAGTAATTTACTCTATACAGTATTCCATTTCAAGATAAACCCTGCCTTATCTCTCCCTCAGTCACTGAACAATATTTGTGGCTTTTGTCTCTCAGATAATACATTCTTATTTTTATTGCAAAATAAAACCTGCATTGTCTCTCCCTCTTATATTACAACCTAACCAAGCTACTCACATACTGTCCAGCCATGAAACAATATTTGTGGCTATTGTCTCCCAAATAATACATTCTATTTTTTATTGCAAAACAAAACATGCCTCGTCTCCCCTTCCTATATTGTGGCCTCATCAAGTTGCTTACATATTGTCCAGCCACTGAACAATATTTGTGGCTATTGTCTCTCCAAAACGACACTCTAATTTCTATTGCAAGATAAAACCTGCCTCATCTCCCTCTATCTTACATTGCGGTCTAACCAGGCTGCTTACATACTATCCAGCCACTAAACAATATGTGGATATTGACTCTCAGATAGTATACACAATTTTTATTGCAGAATAAAACTTTCCAGGTCTTTCTTTATTATAGAACAAAAAAATAGAAACCTTGCTGATGTTAACACATGTAGAAATAAATAGCTGCTGGCAACAAAATAGCTGTAACGTCACACCAATAAGTTTCCACTAAGTACAACTATAGTTGCTTCTTTCCCAGTCAACTCTCTTCCTTCTTTCTGAATATCCTCTCACTTCCTACAGCCTTGCTCTCCACGGTGGTTGCGGAGGTGCGCCACCTAGTGGTACTTCCTGGTCCGCTCCTGTGCGGCTTATATAAACTCTCAGCACTGACAGAATGGTGTTCCTCTATTGCTGACAGTACACCACTGTCAGCTGGGCTTCCAGACTCACCTGAACTGAGCTCCAGCTTCCTGAACTGGATCACCAGGACTCCTTGTTTGCAGCTACCGCTCACATCAACCAGGTCCAGGCTCCCAGGACTCCCATCTATGCCCAGCTATCTGCAACCGCAAGTACTCTGCTATAGAAACCAATTACTAATCGCTGATCTCCATACTTGCCGCTTGCTTCTAAGTTATGTTCACTGCTATGCTAATCTTATCAAGTACTATGGAGTTTCAATAAAGTCAACTACAGCTCTCATGTTAACGTTCATTGCTATAGATATCAATTACTATGCTCTGCTCTCCATGCTTGTCGCTTTGCTTTCAAGCCTGTGTTCATTGCTAAAGTACTAAGGAGTTTCACTCAAGTTTGAACTGCAGCTCACATGTTATGCTCACTGCTATAGATACCAATTACCTGCATTGCTTTACATGCCTGACGTTTTCTTCCATGCCTGAGTGCACTGCTTATACTATTGAATACTATAGAGCACCCCTAGAGTCTCAACTACAGCACACAAGTTTATCTTCACTGTTACAGATTTCTTCACCATTGTGCTATGCCTATGATGTCGGTTACTATAGTACTAACCATTGAACTATGATATGTAGACTATTTTGTCCATAAGGAACCCAGTCCTGTCTGTACAATACCAGTATCACTGAGTTCACTCCTGACCCCTAGTGTGCAGTCCCAGTACTGCGGCTACACTTATCCTATACCTGTTCTATACCATTTATACCAAGATTTACTTTTTTGTTGCTTATGCTAGAATAAGCACTATTTACTTTACTGAGGCTGTGATGATAGAACCCAAACTCTTAACTGAGTTAAGAGTGAAACCTGGGTTTGAATCTGAGAAGTCTGCGCAGTTGCGATCCATAAACCTGAATCGAATTTGGCGTAACGTTACAATAGCAAGACAAAACTATGCAACAGAATATAACATGTATGTTGTCATGCTAAAGCAATGATCATGAATGCTAAATTAACAGAAAGTCCCAATAGAAAGTGAAGGAAATATGAATTTGTGAAGACTTTAAAGCCCAAAGTGTGTGCCTTGGTGACAAACACCACGAATGGAATTGAACGACAGTTGTGCTAATCCATTGCTGTAATCACCACGTGAATCGTCACCAATAGGCAAAATGCACAATACAAATGCAAAATACAGAGTCCAATTCGCATGTTGTAAATGCTTAGGTATTGCAGTATTTTGAACTGACTCACTCTCCAAGGCGTATGAACTCAGTAAGCACCATATATTGCAGACATCCACATGGAATCAAAGCAAAGGAAACCACATATTGTAAATCCGCTAAAAGCTTTCATATACATACACGGTACCGTTTGTACTCGCATTATAAAAATTAATATACGCATAAAAACACAATTTCCAGGCTGTACGGCAAAGATGCCAGATGCCCCAGATGATGTCATAGGGGACGAAACGCTTTTGGCTGAGCCTACGCACACTTTGGACTCTAAAGTCTTCACAAATTCATATTTTCTTCACTTTGTTTTGCAACTTTTTGTTTATTTAGTATTTACTACCACTACTTTAACACGGCAACATACATGTTATATACTGTTGCATCTCTTTATTATAAACAAGCTTCTTATGTACTGTCCAGCGAATATGATATTTTGCTTGAAAGCTAAAGTCTCACCAGTACCCAGCAACCTTTTTGAGAAGATAGGTAGAGGAAGATTTCCCCACCCATGGCTGACCCTCAGTCAAAATAAAAAAAAAGTGGACTGCTCAAGTCAGAATGATTTTGAATGAATAGTTGATTTTGGCTGCTTACCTGCAGAGCTCCATAGGAAAAATACACTAGTTAAAGTGCTACTCCAGTTAGTTTAGAATCAAATCATAGCTACAAAGTTAAAACAGAACTCCAGACACAAATAACAAAATAAAATGAATAGTACAGTAAAAAATATAAAATTAAACAAATGGTTGCAGATATATGGCTGCTTTATTTACTTTCAATCCCTGCAGTACTTTTATCTGCCTGGGGTTTAGGTTTAAACATAAAACTTAAACCAGCATTAGTGACTGAAGCCAAGCAACCCAGTGACCAAGGCTATAGCTGTAAATATATCTATTCTTGATACTAAGTTACATCCTAACCCATCTTATGGACTCCAACTTTAGTAGGAAAGGTAAGCCTTTTAGGTCTTCTGACGTCTGCTCCATGTGTGGGGACATCCAGGGGGTGATTTTATGTCTACAATGGTGAAGAGGGTTCCTGGTGGATTCACATGACTGGAATCCATGTATGAATCCATGTATGAGAAAATATCTGAAATGGTGATTATTCTGTGACAGGCTGGAAATATGTCACTCCTTAGTTCCTGTGGACATTTTTTGCTTCTGCTTTGGGAAAAGCCAGCACGTGACAGGATGAATCATATAATTTCCTAGTGCCCCGATGAGGTCAGTGGTTAGCAATTAAATAACATTTCAATGCACAATAGAAAATATTTACAATGGGACCTGTTCCAGGGACGCTTGCTGTCTGATTTATCTACTGCAGACTCATCAGTAGGCAGTTATTAAACCTCATATGGCTACAGTCTAATTTTCCCATAACATCCAATTATATCTTCTCTTTAATTCTCCCAGTACAGGGAGGTTGGTGTAGACACAGACTGTATAAAGGGGTGTAACTAGGAATCTTTACAGGAGAAGTACAGCCAAAGCTCGTTTGGCTATACTTTTCCTGTGGATCACAGGAGTGAATTTCGTTCTGCACCCCTGCGAATCGTTTTAAGCAGACAGCGAACTTGAACCACGCTGTCGGCTGATGTCACAGAGCCAGTCCAGGCCCAGGAAAGATCGCGATCATATGGCGCAGCCTGAGCCAGCCGCTCCCCCCCTCCACAGCCCAGCTCTCCAGTGAGAACAGGAGGGGCAGAGCAGACAGCGGTGACTGACAGTCACCAGCTCTCTGCTCAGGGAGCTCTGAGAACCGAGCGATCAGCAGTATTTGATCACTCGGTTCTCAGCCTTAGAGCCGGTGGGGGACAGATGCAGCATTAGACCAAAGATGCATCCACCTAGGTAAGTATGATTGTAAAGTAAAAAAAAATAAAAAACATACCGTACTTCTCTTTTAAGCCCTTTAGTTTGTAATGATTCATTCTACCACAAGAAACAATTATATGTTTTAACCCAATTTCGAAAAGCAGAAATCACGCCATGTTCCTCCTTTCTGCATAATTACACAAGTGGCTGACATTTCAGTATGACTTTGTATATTTCATGGTCCCTGCATAACTCTCCTGCTACCCTTTCCAGATCACATCTCCAGTTAGCAGTTCTCACACACATTTTAACAAATGTGGGATAATACCTCTCAAATAAATTTTCACTGTTTCCCATGCGCTAAGTTTTCAATACATGCATGCTGTAACTATATATTTTCCTGTGATTAGCTGTACACTATACCAGTATCTGTATATATAGGCTGTTTTGATGTCAAAGAATTCTGCTTATATGTGTAGAACCCTGGTGTTTAGGCAGGGTTGCTAACAAATTTAGTTTGCCAGGTAGTAATTGCCCTGGCTAATTGTTAGGAGATCCACTGATTTCCCCCTAATTCTGGAATTGCTGCATTTCTCTCTTCTGTTACTACGTGGCATTGTAGCTGGTGACATTAGATAGACAAGGGCATAGCAAAGACAGATCATGAATGGATGGGGTGTCTCAGCCAATAGGCAAGGGTTTCTTTAAGTCTCTTGGCCTGCTGGGAGAGCCTACAGGTGTGCTTTGGGGGGGTGTCTGTGAATAGACTACATTGCATTGTGTCTGTCTCTCTGGCATAATGGATGGTATCATAACTCACAGGCAGCAGGCACTCTATCATGGCTCTGGCTAGCTCTGTCACAGTGTGTCACAGTGACATGGCTGCTGGGTGCTGATTTTGTTAACTTATTGGTTATAAGTATCAGCACCCAGCAGCCATGTCATGTGACACACTGTGACAGAACCAGCCATGATAGAGTGCCTAAGACCCCTTTCACACTGGGTTGGTGGGGGCTTCGGTGGTAAAGTTTTACTGTCGTTTTAGCAGCGCTATTCGGCCGCTAGTGGGGCCTTTTTTACCCCTGCTAGCTTTTGGAAAAGGGTTAAAACTGCTTGCAAAGCGCCGCTGCTCTTAGGCTTCAACACTGGAGTGAAAGGAGTGGCTTTTTCGGGGCGCTTTGCAGGCGCAATTTTTAGCGCTATAGCGCCTGCAAAGCGCCTCAGTGTGAAAGGGGTCTTATGCCTGTGAGTTATCATAATGCTGATGATCTTAACCAGTTGCTGATCGCTTGATAGCAGATTTACTGCTACAGGGCGGTTGCACTGCACAGGATCACATATATAAGTGTTCCTGCATTTCTGGGTATGGGAGCCAATCAGCGGCTCCGGCGGACTCAATGTCCACCGGTACATGCTGATCTTTATGTACAAAGGCAGATCACCGTTCTGTCAGTATGGAAGACATTGATCATGTGCTCCTGCAAAGCAGGTACATGGATCTATACCTTCCCTTAGTAAAAGCACCTCCCCCACAGTGAAAAAACACTTGTTAGGCACACATTTAACCCTTTGATTGCCCTAGATGTTATCCCCGTCCCAGCCAGTGTCATTAGTTCAGTGACAGTGCATATTTTTAGCACTGATCACTGTATTAATGTCACTGGTTCCCACAAAGTGTCACTGCAATATCACAGTCCCACTATTAGCTAGATTCAGGTAGGGGCGCGCAACGTTAGGCAGGCGTAGCGTATGGCATTTACACTACGCCGCCGTAAGTTAGATAGGCAAGTGCTGTATTCACAAAGCACTTGCCTCCTAAGTTACGGCAGGGTATCGTAAATTGGCAGGCGTAAGCGCGCCTAATTCAAATGAGGATGTGGGGGGCGTGTTTTATGTCTATTAACTGTGACCCGACGTGATTAACGTTTTTTACAAACGGCGCATTCGCCGTCCGTGTACATATCCCAGTGTGCATTGCTCCAAAGTACACCGCAAGGACGTATTGGTTTCGATGTGAACGTAAATTACGTCCAGCCCTATTCACAGACGACTTAGGCCCCATACACACGACCAGTTTCCTCGCCAGAATTCAGCTTCCGACCGAGTTTCTGGCTGAATTCTGCCGAGAAACCCGGCCGTGTGTACAATTTCGCCGAGGAAGCCGACGAGGAGCTCGACGAGGAAATAGAGAACATGTTCTCTATTTCCTCGTTGTTCTATGGGAGCTCTCGGCCCGCCGAGCTCCTCGGCGGCTTCAGGGCTGAACTGGCCGAGGAACTCGATGTGTTTGGCACGTCGAGTTCCTCGGCCGTGTGTACGGGGCCTTACGCAAACGACGTAAAATTTTCACATTTCGACGCAGGAACAACGGCCATACTTAACATTGACTAGTCCAGCTATTTGATGGAATAACTTTACGCCTGAAAATGCCTTACGTAAACGGCGTATCTTTACTGCGATGGGCTCACGTACGTTCGTGAATAGGCGTATCTAGGCATTTACATATTCTACGCCGAACTCAACGGAAGTGCCACCTAGCGGCCAAAGGAAAAATTGCACCCTAAGATACGACGGTGCAAGCCGTCGTATCTTAGCTAGGTTTAAGTGTATCTCAGTTTGAGCATACACTTAAACTTAGGACGGCGCAGATTCCGAGTTAGGTCGGCGTATCTACTGATACGCCGGCCTAACTCTCTCTGAATCTGGCTATATGAGTCGCTGATCGCCACCATGACTACTAAAAAAAAATATGTCCACGGATTTCTTTTTAGAAATCTGGTCACTTTACTGCAGGTGAACCTGTGTTTACACCAATTATCGAGCAATGTTTTTAGGGAATTAAAATCAAACTGAGCTGAGTTTTTGAGTTGGAAGGTTCTCTTCCTTGCACTTGACCTTGCATCATAACTTAGTAAATCAGGCCCAGTGTTGGTGAACTGTGTGCAGATAATGTACATGGCTGAGAGGAAAATTATTGACCAGCACTGTCGAAAAATGTGACACATCCTGTCACCTGCTAACTTTTCCAAGACAGCCACAAACAAACACAATCTGCGGGAGGTGAGGTATGGCGAGTTTCCAGTATGTCACACAGGGCTGCAATTACCGTTACACACAAACCTCCTACTCACAGATTCCAGCTCAGGGGCCCGATCACATGCTTCGCACCCCTGCCATCCCAGCACTGATCCCACTACAGGGGTCATGGCAGAAATGAAGTAGGTGTGTCTTCAATCCTTGCCACTGCACACAGTATTGAACAGAATGGTCTGAGGATCTGTACTTTTCCATAATTACTAAACTATTTGTTGAGGCAACCTGCTGCTGTACATGAGACTCCGAACAAACTAAAAGTTGCTTAACCACCTCAATACCGGACACTTTTTCCCCCGTCCTGCCCGGGGTGATTTTCAGCTTTCAGCTCTGTCACACTTTGAATGAAAATTGCGCGGTCATGCAGCACTGTACCCAAACAAATTTCTTTACCATTTTTTTCACACAAATATAGCTTTCTTTTTGTTGTATTTATTCACTGTTTTTTTTTATATATAAATAAATGATTTTTCTTTGCCCCCAAAAAAATTTTGCTTTGTTTCTGTTAAAACATTTTGCAAATAAATAATTTTTCTTCATAAATTTGACCAAAATGTATACCACTGCATTCGTTTGAGTCCACAATCTTTTCACTGGGAAGATTAGTGTTCTGCTATTTCTCCTCCCCCAGCTGTTATGCAGTCGAGAACTGAGATTATGTGATTACTTATAAAAAAGGGAAAAAAAGGTATTTATATATATTTTTTTATATATATATCTTTACACAAATGTTTTGTCTTTCATTTCCATTTTAAGTTGAATTGGTTGTTTTGCAAGGTGATCATTTACAATCACTTTAAGTTGTCCATACACTATACAATTAGATTGTACGATCTCTGTACAATCTTCTTTATATTTATCAAAACTGTGCAACGTTAGGACAAGCCTCTATCCATTCAAAAATTAAATTTTCATCCATTCAGGTAGATCCTTGCACTACATAAATGTTGGTAGACACCCTATGATACCATTTGCATTGGAATGTTGCTCTGCTTTTGCTCTAAGGCTTGTTCAATTACATTTAGATTGGTAGGGTGGAAGGAAAGAAAATTGCTTGATTCCCCTAATAAACACTGACTGTGAAGCCTCGTACACACGACCGAGGAACTCGACGGGTGAAACACATCTTTTTCCTCGTCTAGTTCCTTGTTAGGCTGTCGAGGAACTCGACAAGCCAATTTTCTCCATTCCCGTCAAGGAAATATAGAACATGCTCTCTTTTTGGCTCGTCGAGTTTCTCGACAGTTTCCTCGACGAAAATGTACACACGACCGGTTTCCTCGGCAAAAAAATATCTCCCAGCAAGTTTCTTGCTGGTTTTTGCCAAGAAACTTGGTCGTGTGTACGAGGCCTGATTGTGATGATTAGGGAAACTAAACTATTTTCTTTCCTTCCTTGCCTCCCGCTGCGCTATTTCACTCTGCCAATGGGAGGTGCGGGAAGTATTCCCAGCCGGTTGTTAGGGGCTATAGCCGCTGGGAGTAACTGTATGTAGAAAAATCGGATGTACTGGTTTTACTCAAGTTGACCAATCGATTCACTTAGGTACAATCAGCCTACCCTTACATGGATCAAAATTCGGCCAGTCCCTGAATTTCAATCCATGTATGGCCGGCTTAAAGGCCAACCATAGCTCAAAATTTGGTTGATTCAACCGTCATTTTTCAAAGTGCAAACTGTTCAACCCAGCGGGTTAAACAAAAAAAACAAAAAACAATTCCCCCATCCACATATTCATAGTAGACAGAGGAATCCTCCCCGCTGCTCTATTGTATTCTGACATCAGAATACACTGATCAGCGCCGCAGGCTATAGCTGGCAGTGCTGATTGAGTGGCAAAAATCAGACAGGGCGGTTGTACAGAGGTCAACTGGTAGATTGACTTCCGTTCAACCGCCCTCCCCATACATGGATCGAACATACATGGATCAACTGCTGAACCGGACAATTTTTGGGTTCAGTATTGAGTTGGCCCACACTTTGCAGCTATAACTGCTTTAGCTCTTCTGTGAATTTAGGTTTAAGAGAAAGAAACTGCCGCTCCAGGTGAGTGCACTGAGCAATCAATGTCCTCTCAGAAGCGTGGGTGCAGGCAATGCATGGAGCAAAAACTTAAAGAAAGGATTGGATCGCACTTCCACAAAATCCTTAAAAAGGTTGCCTTTAATGGTAAAAAATGGAAACAGCACTACAAATCACAGCAGACAGTGGGGTATATATCTGACGCGTTTCGCAGTGTAATGTCAACGCTTAGTCCACAAGGTTTAGGAGTATGTCTATGGGAATGTGTGACCTTTCTTCCAGAAGCGCATTTGTGAGGTCAGGCACTAATGTTGGACGAGAAGGCCTGGTTCGCAGTCTCCACTCTATATCATCCTAAAGGTGTTCTATCAGGTTGAGGTCAGGACTCTGTGCAGGCCAGTTAAGCTCCTCCATCCTAAACTCGATCATCCATGCCTTTATGGACCTTGCTTTGTGTACTGGTGCACAGTCAAGTTGGAACAGGAAGGGGCCATCCCCAAACTGGGAGCATGAAATTGTCCAACATGTCTTGGTATGCTGATGCCTTAAGTGTTCCCTTCACTGGAACTAAGGGGGCAAGTCCAACCCCTGAAAAATAGCCCTACACCATAATCCCCCCTCCACCTAATGATTTGGATCAGTGTACAAAGCAAGGTCCATAAAGACGTTGGATGAGCGAGCCTTCCCAGAAGAGTTAAAGCTGTTATAGCTGCAAAGGCTGGGCCAAATCAATATTGAACTCTATGGACTAATGGCCAGATTCAGAGAGAGTTACGGCGGCGTGTCAGTAGATACGCCGACGTAACTCTGAATCTGCGCCGTCGTAAGTTTAAGTGTATTCTCACACTGAGATACACTTAAACCTAGCTAAGATACGACAGCCTGTGCCGTCGTATCTTAGGGTGCAATATTTAGGCTGGCCGATAGGTGGTGCTTCCGTTAAGTTCGGCGTAGAATATGTAAATGACTAGATACGCCTTTTCACAAACGTACATGCGCCCGTCGCAGTAAAGATACGCCGTTTACGTAAGGCGTTTTCAGGCGTAAAGTTATTCCATCAAATAGCTGGACTAGTCAATGTTAAGTATGGTCGTCGGTCCCTAAATTTGAAAATTTTACATCGTTTGCGTAAGTCGTCCGTGAATAGGGCTGGACGTAATACGCCTTGCGGCGTACTTTGGAGCAATGCACACTGGCATATGTACACGGACGGCACAATCACGTCGGGTCACCCCCCATTAACATAAAACACGCCCCCCATTTACGCTACGCCGCCGTAAGTTAGGAGGCAAGTACTTTGTGAATACAGTACTTGCCTCTCTGACTTACGGCGGCGTAGCGTAAATACGATACGCTGCGCCGCCATAACAATGCGCGTCCCTACCTTAATCCGGCCATAAGACTGGGATGCCATTAAAGTTCATGTGTGTGTGTAAAGGCAGGTGTCTCAATACATTTGGTAATATAGTGTATGTATGGTCGTATTAAGGAATACTATGATGCTCACTAGCATAAAGCAGTTCCTTCTTTATCACCTTTCTCTTGTATTGTCTTTAGCTAGACTCAGGGGAAGATTTGTAGGCTTGAAAAACAGTTTACCATAAGTCCACTAAGTAGGTTACAGTGAAAGCAGAGTTGTGTGCACAGGGTCAGTGCAGCCTCCAACAAGCAGTAAACTTGCTCCCTATCTACTGTCAGATAAAGGTATAATCTCAGTGTGATTGGCAGTGCTCATCCTTACACACATGGAATTAGCACAGCCTTGTAGAAGCCTTGATTATCCCTTTTATTAACCTATTAACTTGTTGGCATCTATCAGGTCTGCTACCTTTGAATTCAGCATTATTTTCCCACAATGGCTGTTTTTATTTTCTACATTGTCACTCTGGTCAATCTCGGATCCTTTCACTAAAACTGCCCACAATTTTCCATCCCACTCTAAAGTTATTTTTTCCGGATCTTCTATATTTTTGGACGATTGTGGAAGAAGAAAAACAAAAACAAAAACAAAGCAGGTCGTTCAATAATGGTCAAACCCTGTCTGTTCTCAGGAACTGGGGAAATAGTTCTGGTTTTATCAGTCTCATATATATATAAATCATATGGGAAAATCCAACCAAACCTTAAAATAGTTTTGATATATTGCTGTACAGGATGAACTGCAATTCATAATCTTGATGTTTGTGCTCATAAAATTATTCCTTGGCTGCACACGGAATTCTAATACTAAATTTGATAGACATAACTCAGCTTTAGATGTATATCTATATCTAAGTTCTGTACAGTTCTCTGGTAACTCTGCATGAAGGCTTGTGTGGCATATTTCCTCCAAAAGCACACTGTGGCTTTATGTGACAAACAGAGCAAACAAGCGTCCGTCCCCCTGTGGGAAAGCAGGGGGACGCAGTTCCGGCACCTCTAGCATTAAATATATGTAATGGCAAGGGGTGCTAGTATACGCTGGAGAATCTATTGATTCTAGCTGCTGGGGGATCTATTTCTGCTGGAAGAAGTCTATAGTTGGGAGGGTCTGTTGTTGCTGGTGGGGGACTCTATTGTTGCTGGGGGGATCTACTGTTAAAGGAGGTGTCTATTGTTGCAGGGGCGATCCGGTGTTGAGGGGGGTCTATTTAGTGGAGGCCGCTCATGCAGGGCCCAGGGGCGCCGCCCCCTCTAATCCATGCGTTAGGCCATACATGCATGTTAGGTTAAACATGCAGGGCACCAGACGCATGGATTCCAATGTTTTTTTTTTTTAAGAAGCACATGATTCAAGCTGGAGGCTTCAAAAAGGGTGGGCTCAGGGCGCAGAGCACTACGCCCCAAGCCCACCCACGTGTGTGACAATAGCAAATTAATATTCACTATAGTCTTCCTGGTTCCCTGTACCGAGCCCAGCTGTTGGTACTATGTGGCCACTGTCACCAATCACAGTGATCACATGTCAGTTATACACAATGGATTTCATTCATGGCCATTCATTGTGTACTATTGTGATCTCTGTGATCACATGGTACAAGGGTCAATCACAGCAGACCTGTACCACGTGATAGCTTTGTCCATCGCCATTATCACAAAAGTACAAAATGGCACATAAATGGATGCCATTTATAAAAATGATTGCTTACAACAGTGATCAATACTGATCACCTACACAGAGCAATACAGTGTCACTATGTTTACACTGCACTGCTCTGGTCACATTATGTACAAATAAAAGTAAAAGAATTAAAAAAAAAAAAAAAAAAATTTACATACTGTCACCAGTCAGTATCCCTAATCACCACCACACCACAAAAAAAAAAAAAAAAAAAAAAAGCAAAATACATATATATATATTTTAATTACTTAATTTTCCCCAAAATGTTAACAATAAAATTATAAAATTTCAAAAAACTCAACTCACCATGCCTCTTACTAAATAGCTTATAGCTTGGGTGACTTTTTAAAAAAAAAAAAAGGATTATTTGGGGGTATTTGTACTGTACTGGCATTTTAGGGCCTCAAGATATTAGATAGGCCATTAGTACATCAGGACTGATCAATTTTCATATATACGAGGGTTCTCGTATATAAAATTTCTGCACTTTTTTAAACTTTATTAAATACAAAAATGTGTGGAAACATTTTGAAGACCCCTTGTATATACCATAGTCTGTAGACTCTATAACACAAGGCCGGGGGCTGAATCTGGCACTCCAGGCCATTTCATGTGGCCCTCGTTCCAGCCCTCCTCTGGTCCTCCTCCAGACCCCTAATTTCTGCTTACAAGCAATGCATTCAGCTTCTTCCCAGCAGCATAAGGAAAGGGGGGTGCACTGTGATGTAAGGGAGAGTGGGGGACTCAACCTCTGACGGTGGGGTGGCTCTTGACATCTAATGTAAGGGGAGGGAATGTGCTGGACATCTAATCTTACAGATACAACCGGCCCTTTTGAGAACAATCATAATTCTGATGCGGCCCACGATTAATTTGAGTTTGACACCCCTGGTCTATAACTTTAATTTGGGCAATTTTTAGAAATGGAGCAGAACACATTTTTGTCTAAATCTATGAAGATTACATTATTGCAACATTTTATAACAGAAACTAAGATTTTTTTTTTTTTTATTATTATTTATATATAAAAAATTAAAAAAACAGTGATAAATGCCATCAAAAACATTCTATCTGTCTCAAATAATGGCAAAGAAAATCATTTGGGTACAGTGTTGTATGACTGAGTAATTAGCAATTAACCACTTCCAGACCTTAGGTGTTTTTCAGATTCGGTGTTTGCAAGACTAAAACATTTTTTTCTGCTAGAAAATTACTTAAAACCCCCAAACATTATATATTTTTTTTTCTAACACCCTAGAGAATAAAATAGTGGTCATTCCAATACTTTTTGTCACACCGTATTTGCGCAGCGGTCTTACAAGCGCACTTTTTTTGGAAAAAATTCACTTTTTTGAATTAAAAATTGCGCCCGCTCGTGGCATGGCGTCAAACTTTTACCCTTAAAAATCTTGATAGGCGACGTTTAAAAAATTCTACAGGTTGCATTTTTTGAGTTACAGAGTAGGCTAAAATTATTGCTCTCGCTCTAACGCTCGCGGCGATACCTCACTTGTGTGGTTTGAATACCGTTTTCATATGTCGGCGCTACTCGCGTATGCGTTCGCTTCTACGCGCGAGCTCGTCGGGACGGGGCGCTTTAAAAAAATTTTTTTTTGCTTTTCGCATTTATTTTTATTTATTTTAGAATTTTTAACACTGAAAAAAAAAAAAAAAAAAAAATTATCACTTTTATTCCTATTACAAGGAATGTAAACATCCCTTGTAATAGAAAAAAGCATGACAGGTCCTCTTAAATATGAGATCTGGGGTCAAAAAGACCTCAGATCTCATATTTGGGCTTAAATGCAAAAAATAGAAAAAAAATAAAAAATGTCATTTTTTCAAATGACCAAAAAAAAAATGTGTCTCTTTAAGAGGCTGGGCGGGACTGACGTTTTGACGTCACTTCCGCCCAGCCGAGCTATGGGGACGGGCGAAGGAGATTTTTCCTTCAGTCCCGTCCCCGCTCACCAGCCGACAGCATCCGATCGCCTCCGCCGCTACCGACGGCTCCGGTAAGCGGCGGAGGGCACGGGAGAGCCCCTCTCCCGCCACCGATAACGGCGATCTCGCGGTGAATCCGCTGCGGAGACCGCCATTATCGGATTCCAGACCGCGCACACTAAAGATGGATACCTCGGTTGTGACAGCAGCTGCTGCCGTTACCGAGATATCCGTCTTTAAAAATAGGACGTACATCGTCGTGCGCAGGTCTGGAAGTGGTTAAAAGTGTGACAGTGCTGAAATCTGGTGTCTGGAAATAGAGCACCTATACTTACCACTACAATGGCTGCACCTCCTTCATTCGCTCCATTCAAGCGCTGCAGCCTTTGTCAGTGTCATTGGCATTGACTACTTTCAGGTTTGCTGGATGTCTCTGTACTGAGCCACGTGCTATGGTTCTATTCTCTGACCCCTACATCGACGCAAGATAATCAGAAGAAATATGGAGGATATAGCCATGCCACATGGTGGGGGACACATCCATCTGACACTCCTGACAACCCATAATAAAACAACCCCACATCATAATCCATCCTCCACCAAATGATTTGGACCAGTGCACAAAGCTTTGTTTTTCAGGGGTTGGGCATGGCATCTTAGTTACAGTGAAGCGAACTCTTAAAGCGGTGGTTCCCCCTTAAAAACAACTTTTTTTTATTCCACTGCCCCCCCACATTACAATCGAATTAAGGCTCTTATTATTTTTTTCCTGCTGTACATACCTTAGTACAGCATATTCACCCGTGCATCCGGGTTGCGAGTCCCGCGGGAGTGGGCGTTCCTCACATGCTGTTGATTGACGTTTTGCCCAAAAACGAGCTTTCCCCTGTCGCGTAAGTCGCGTCACGGTTGGCGAAAGGAGCCGAACGGCGAGTCGGCGCTATACTGCGCATGCGCATCGCCGTTCGGCTCCTTTCGCCAATCGTGACGCAGCTTACGCGACGGGGGGAGAGCTCGTTTTTGGGCAAAACGTCAATCAACAGCATGTGAGGAACGCCCACTCCCGCGGGACTCGCAACCCGGATGCACGGGTGAATATGCTGTACTAAGGTATGTACAGCAGGAAAAAAATAATAAGAGCCTTAATTCGATTGTAATGTGGGGGGGCAGTGGAATAAAAAAAAGTTGTTTTTAAGGGGGAACCACCGCTTTAAGGAGTCAGTATACCAAGACATTTTGGACAATTTCATGCTCCCAACTTTGTGGGAAGAGTTTGGGGATGGTCCTTTCCTGTTCCAACATGACTGCGCACCAGTGCACATAGGAAGGTCCATAAAGACATGGATAAGCAAGTTTGGGGTGAAGGAAATTGACTGGCCTGAACAGAGTCCTGAACTCAACCCGATAGACCACCTTTGGGATGAATTAGAACATCCCAGTTGATGGTGGCCTCACATGTGCATTCTCTGACCAGAAGTGCATTCTTTGATCAAAAGTGCCGGAGTTAAAAACCTGGAGTTTGCTATCAACTGCTTCTGTTTGCAAGGGTGGATTTTTTTCCCCTCTTTTTCTCTGACACTTTTTAAACAGCTTTTTTTCTTTTTCCTCTCTGCTAATTAAGGGGAGGGTTTAATTGTTCACAGGTGTGGGTTTGTTCACAGGTCTTCACAGGTGAGTATAAAGTGGCTGTACCAGCTCCCAGAGGAGCTGGCTCCCAGTTGATGGTGGCCTCACATGTGCATTCTCTGACCAGAAGTGCATTCTTTGATCAAAAGTGCCGGAGTTAAAAACCTGGAGTTTGAAACAGGAGGTAAGACAGGAGTCTTCATTATTTTTTCCAATCACTGATACAGAACAAGCTTGCAGCTAATAAAGTTGGAACTCTTGATATACCGAGAGCCCCCGGCGGCAACTCTGTATTCCCCGGCTTGGCGCCCCCCCCCCCCCGATACACCATTCACCTGCCAGCTGCACATCAATCCCCCCCGACACCAGCAGGACCCCCCTCTTCCCTAGGGCCAGAACTGCATCCCGGCAGCTACCGGCGCACGCTTCCTAGGAGTAGGACGTGTGGCCCACGGGATGTAGATAGGTAGGGCCCCATCCTCCTTCCCCCTCCCTTCATCGCCGCGACCGAGTGGCTCCCCACTCTTCCCCTTCTGATACCAGCCTGCTACCCCCTTGTAATTGGGTCACCTACCACCATCTCCTAACTCAATAACTACCAGTTGGCTATCCCCCCCCCTGCCCCCCCCCCCTCGAGGTCACCACCTTGGCTCTTTGCAGCCGGAGTGGTGGCCATCTTGCAACACCCTAGCCCCACTCCCCCTCTCTCAAATACCATTTGTACTTGATCCAGGGTTCGCCCGATCGCCTCTCAAATATGCCCCTGTCGTAGCATATTGGCGTAGCACAACCAGGTTTTTTTTGCCTTCCTCTGGACCAAGTCAGGATCGAGGATTAAGTTAATCCTTGATTAATCCCCCCTCCCTCCTCCCCCTGGTGTTTGGCGACTATGGTTAATCTGCAATTGAGAATTGATCGACGATCGACTATCAAAAATCTCAGCCGTTTACCCCAGCCTAAGCATATATCGTGTGCTTTGATCAACACAAGATCGGCAGTAAAACACCGACTGGAAATCCATGATTTCATTCTACAATATGATTTAGACTGCCTCTTTATTACAGAGAGCTGGCTTACAGCTGACTGTAACACCATTCTCGGAGAACTGGTGCCAGAAAACTATTGTATCATAACTGAAAACAGAATAGGGCAAAGAGGAGGAGGACTGGCGGTGATCCATAAGACTCATCTTGCAATCACTAAACCTGTCCTTCAAAACCCTCTTCCATTTATGGAAACCCTTACCCTGCAACTACAAACAAACTCCCAGGAGACCGTCCGGATTCTACTCTGCTATAGGCCACCTGGCCCAAAATCGCAGTTTCTCCCATCATTGACGGACTTTATCTCCACCTATAGCCTTAACAGCAAACACCTTTTGCTGCTCAGGGACTTCAATCTCTGGGCCAACTCCCCGCATGACCCCGTTGCCGACGCCTGCATTGATCACTTCGAAGGATTAGGGCTACAACAACTAGTATGTGGGCCCACACATGCTTCAGGTCACACACTCGACCTTATTTTCAGACAAGATCTGGAAATAAAAATCTTGGAAAATGAACCATTGCCATGGACAGATCACCATGCAATTAAATTCATTATTTCCGATTTCCCACCCTTAACTAAAACATCAAATCTAGTGACAACACACTGGACTAGATGTCAGAAGAAGCTCCACTCGGAACTCTTCAAAACCACGTTAAGGAAAAAAATAAATACAATTCAGCCGCATCAAACGGCTGAAGAAACGCTGGATACCATAAACACAGCCCTATTACAGTCAGCCGACTTAATAGCGCCGAAACGTAAAACCCGCATCCGGAAAAATAACTCCAGCTGGTTTAATAACCAACTGGCATTACTGAAGCAAGAGCGTAGAAGGGCGGAAGCCGCCTGGAAAAGAAGCTCTTCAGATGAGAACCTTATCGTCTACAAAGCAACAACAAGAAAATACCACAAAGAAATCTTCAAAGCCAAGAAAAACTATTTTTCCGAGGCTATCAACAGCGCCCTTAATCGCCCACGCGAACTCTTTAAATTGGTCACTCAGACCATGAATCCAAGATGTCTTGAAGCCCCCAATTCGGACTCACAAGAATTTTGCAGTGAATTGTCGGATTACTTCATTAATAAAATCGAGGGGATCCGACAAAGCATTCAGCAAAATAATTCCCCCCTCAACTCTCCCCGTAATGATTTACACAATACCTGCAGTAATTCACCACAACCAGGTAAGTTCACGCTGGAACCTATCTCTATCCATGCCACTAAAAATATCATCGGTACTCTGCATAACAGCACCGCGCCGAATGATATCATCCCCACTAAACTGCTGAAGGAATGCGCCGACATCCTGGCACCTCCTATCACGCAGCTTATCAACCAATCCTTCAGGGAAGGCATAGTGCCCTCCCAGTTGAAGGAGGGTATAATTCGACCCATCTTGAAGGAACCCAACCTGGACCCCAAGGACCCACTCCACCGTCGTCCAATAACAGGTCTAAATGTACTCTCAAAGGTAATGGAAAAAGTAGTGGTACAACAGCTGCAACATCATCTAGATACCCACAACCTACTTGACCCATTTCAATCGGGATTCCGGCCTGGACACGGGACAGAAACCGCATTGCTCAAAATATGGGATGACGCTCTCGAGGCCGCAGATGAAGGAGAATCTTCTCTTCTGGTTCTGTTGGACCTGAGCGCAGCCTTCGACACAGTAGACCACAAGCTTTTATTGACTCGGCTAGCTGAAGTAGCCAGAGTCGCAGAAGGCGATTTATCTTGGTTCTCCTCTTTTTTGGAAAACCGATCACAAATAGTGAAGTTAGGACCTTTCACTTCTGAGAAACGCACGGTATCGTGCGGAGTCCCTCAAGGATCCCCCCTGTCGCCGGTGTTATTCAACATCTATCTTCGCCCTCTTTTTGAGATTATTAGCAGTCAAAAACTGCTCTACCACTCATATGCAGACGACACGCAACTATATTTCCGCATTTGCAATAAAAAGGATCATCACCTCAATCTAGAGACATGCCTCTCTTTGATAGAGGACTGGATGACAAAGAGTTATCTTAAACGGAGAGAAAACAGAACTTCTCCTGTTTCACGCCAAGCGTATGAATCAACCTACAACAACTTGGACCCCCCCGCCCATTCTGGGCAAAATCATCACCCCTAGCGCCAAAGTCAAAAGTCTCGGGGTCATCTTTGACTCTCACATGACATTGGACGCACAAATAGGGTCAGTAGTCAGCGGATCTCACCATCTGCTGCGCCTACTACGCAGACTTACTCCTTTTATTCCCAAGGAAGACATAGCGGTCGTGGTGGGAGCTATTGTAAACTCAAGATTGGACTATGCAAATGCCCTTTACCTCGGACTCCCCAAGTACCAAATCGCTCGTCTACAAGTCGTTCACAATACGTCCGCTAGACTTGTGACTGGGAAAAAACCTTGGGAATCAATCTCACCTTCACTGAGAGCCCTTCACTGGTTACCAGTAAAAGACAGAATCACTTTTAAAGCACTCTGTCTAACGCATAGATGTATCTATGGGAATGCTCCCCATTATCTATGCGAAAAAATAAAAGCTCATAAACCCAATCGCGTTCTGCGTTCCACCAATCAAAATTTCCCCCAGATACCCAAAGCCAGATACAAGTCCAAAGGAGAAAGGAGATTCGCGGTCCAAGGGCCTAGACTATGGAACGCTTTGCCAACCAGCATTCGGTTGGAGGAGAATCACTTAGCATTCAGGAGAAAGATCAAGACTCATCTCTTTTGATACCAAAGGAGACAGGAACAACAAGCGCCCAGAGGCGATTAAATTTGCATGTGCTGCGCTATATAAGTTTTCATTCATTCATTCATTCATTCTTTCAGAGACTACGAGTCATACCTTCCCATCCAACATCAGTGCCTGACTTCACAAATGCGCTTTTGGAAAAATGATCAATCATTCCTATAGACACACTCCTAAACCTTGTGGACAGCCTTCTCAGAAGAGTTGAAGCTGTTTATAGCTGCAAAGGGTGGGCTAACTCAATACTGAACCCTACGGACTAAGACTGGGATGCCATTAACCACTTGCCTACTGTGCACATAGACCCCCTTTCCTGCCCACACTAAATTTTAGCTTCCGGCACTGCGTCACTTTAACTGACAATTGCGCGGTCGTGCCACGTGGCTCCCAAACAAAATTGATGTCCTTTTTTTCCCACAAATAGAGCTTTCTTTTGGTGGTATTTGATCGCCTGTGCGGTTTTTAGTTTTTGCGCTATAAACAAAAAAAGAGCGACAATTTTGAAAAAAAACACAATATTTTTTACTTTTTGCTATAATAAATATCCCATTAAAAAAAAAAAAAATGTATCTCCGTTTAGGCAGATACGTATTCTTCTACATATTTTTGGTAAAAAAAAAAAAAAAAAAAAAAATCGCATTAACCGTATAGTGACTGGTTTGTTATATTGCCTACAAAATAGGGGGACATAATTATGATTTTTTTTGATTTTTTTTTTACTAGGAATGGCGGCGATCTGCGGTTTTTTTTCGGGACTGCGACATTATAGCGGACACATCGGACATTTTCTGACACATTTTTGGGACCATTCACATTTATACAGTGAACAGTGCTATAAATATGCATTGATTACTGTATAAATGTGACTGGCAGGGAAGGGGTTAACCACTAGGGGACGGGGAAGGGGTTAAATGTGAAGCCTAATCAGTGTTCTAACTGTGGGGGGAGGGGGGTGACTGGGGGAGGTGACCGATCTGTGTCCCTAACTCCCTATGTACAAGAGACACAGATCGGTCTCCTCTCTCCCTGACAGGACGTGGAGCTCTGTGTTTACACACAGTGCTCCACGTCCCCGCTCAGTTACCGGGCAATCGCGGGTGCCCCGGCGGCCATCGCGGCCGCCGGGCACGCGCACAGTGTTCCCAGTAACGCGACGGGCGCGCGCGCGCCCCCTAGCAACTTCTAATGATAGGACGTCATATGACGTCCTGTCAGAACAACAGGGGATTCCGCCCGCCGTCATTTGACGGCGTGCGGTTCTAAGGAGGTTAACGTTCATGTGCGTTTCAAGGCAGGTGTCCCAAAACTTTTGACAATATAGTGTATATCACCATCTTAATCTGGCAGGCTAAAAAAATTATTTTTATTTTTTATTTTTTGTTTGTTTTTTGAAGGTAAAGAGATCAATCAATTAACAAACGAACTTGTTGGAAGTTCATCAAGAAAGTTTAAAAATGTAATGAGATTATCCTGAAGAAGAAATCTATTGCACATGTGTATATACAATATTTACTATATGTTACTATATCTTATTGTAATTCCTTGTCGCATGACAATGTTCTGCGTTTTACTATCAAATTTACTTTAGTTACTAATTAGCTTTGGTAAGTTGATCTAAATACACAAAGTTGTTCCCAGAGGTACAATTCACACACACTAGAACTTAGTGACAAAGCTTTATGGACAAAGGATCTGTGACAGTGAAGCTAATGAAAGCCTTGCACCATTGTGTTGTCCGGACATCAAGGCTGCTGATTTCTTTCTTTGAAATTAGTCACCAAGCGTAAAAGCTTAGGCCTTTTCAACCTTTCCGATTATTTCTGCTGGTAAGAAAGAATTAATCTGGGAACACATGACAGGAGTGCAAATCATTTAAAGGCACTTATTTCATTTCAAGGGAAAAAAATATCAATTGTTTAGGGCCACCAAAGAACTCAGAATTCTTCATCTGAGAAAAAAAGCCATTGGGTCATTTGTCTCAGAAACAAGCGCATTGGAGGTCATGTATGGAAGTTTGTGAAAGAAGGGGGTGCTGAGTTGTTCATAGCAACTAGTAGGTAGATTCACGTACGGCGGCTTAACTTGGTGCGGGCGTAACGTATGTTATTTACGTTACGCCGCCGCAATTTAGAGAGGCAAGTTCAGTATTCACAAAGCACTTGCTCCGTGCTTAACTTATCAGCAACCATTTTTTCTGAATCAAAACCATTCCATGTTTACGATTGTGATTAGCTGTGAATGGCCACAGCTAATCACATGGTACAGATGGGCTGTGATTGGCTCTGCCTGTACCATGTGATCACTGTCACCAATCACAGAGCTCATCATTACAAATGAATGGCATGTAACAAAACCAATAATTGTGTACAATTCACATGTGATCTTCTGTAATTGGCCACAGCGATCACATGGCACCAGCAGTGGGCCGGTATAGTGAGCTGTCATCGGCTGTGTCCGATGCACACAGCGGGTGGCAGATTGTGCCAAAAACGGCCAGTGGGACGCACAGGAGGCGCGATCCTGGGAGGATGTCATATGACATCCTCTCAGGGTAATGGTGCTCCCGCCTGGCCGTAATATTACAATAGGCTGGGCAGAAAGGGGTTAAAGTGACACTAAACCCTACATTTTAATCTAAATTAAAAACACATTTTTTTAACATCAATCGTTCTAAAATATCAAGTATACTATGGCTAAATGTTTTTCTTTTCCTTTCAAGAGTCTCTTACCATTGTTTTAAGGCTTCCTTGTTGCTCTATGTATGCTCGCTATCTTCCACTGATACAGCACTTCTGCTATTGTAGAGCAAGCAGCACCGTAATTTCTGGTCACATGTTCCTCTCTATTTGTACTAAAATTATCATAGAGAGGAATGTGTCTGTAGGTAGATTAGTCATCCATCTTCGAGGCAAGCAGGAAAGAGTAGCTTCATTCTTATACACAAGGGAGGCATGGAGAATGAACGTAGCCAACCCAGAATAGGAAGTCTGCAACCAGCAGAAATAAACTTTAATTTGAGAGAAGGAAGGTAGAGATTGCAGATACATTCCAGGTATATCTTTAGATATTGGCCCAGATTCAGGTACGACTTGCGCGGGAGCAAGTGTGATTTTCGCCGCGCAAGTACGGATTTGCTCCCAGGCAAATTTGCGGGTGACCCAGAAAGCAAGCTAAGCCTTAAATGTGCCATTTTTGCACGGAGGCAGTTTCTCTGCCCCGGCGCAATTAAGGGGCAATTTTGCTCAGGGAGCAACTTGCACTCTCATGGTTTTCCCTCAGCAAATATGCAAATGAGGAACTGCCACTGATTCATAAACTTGCGCGTGTGAGGAGCATTTTGCTCCCAAAGCGCGCAAGCTGTTTGGCCGGGGCAAATTTGCACTTTATAAAAGCAGGGGCAAGTTAGCAACAGATGGCCACAGGTCAGCTGGAGAGCAACTACAGCAGCACCAAGACGGACGAGCTGAACAAGCAGAGCACCCACACTTTCTGGATCTCACATCTGTGTGCCAACATGCCAGGGGCAGCTACAAAAATAAAAAAAAGCTCATAATCTGAGCATCAATAAAAAAAAAAAAAACTCAAAATCTGAACATAACCAAAAAACAAGCTCATAATCTGAGCCACAAAAAAAAAAAAAAAATGGTCATAATTTTTTTTTTCTTTTGGACATCCTTGGCCCAAGGGTGCCCCGGCTCTGGCTCCTCAGACGCCGTGGTGGAGCATGGGGTGGGGATGGAGGGGGGTGGAGCATCAACCCCTACTTCATCTCTCCTGGCAGGTGGTGCCTGCAAGCCCTCCATGGCGTTGGCCAGGCGGTTGAGGACGGTGTTGGTCTGTCCCAACATCCTCATCTGCCATGTGGTGGTGATCCTCAACTGCCGTCGGGTAAGTCTCCCCTCCTCCCGCACAGCAGCAGTGTTGGCCTCCACCGCACCTGCCAACCTGCTCACCTCCAAAGTTAATAATGCAGTGGCATCCTGCTGTTCAACCAGACAGGTCACAATGGCTGCGCAGTTGCCACTAACATCCTCCAGGGTCTCATTCTGTCGGTCCCCCCGGTCAGCATGGTGGGTGAGGGCCTGCTGGACAGAGGAGGAGGAGGATGCCAGGCTGTCCGCCACCCGCCCCAGGTCTCCCACCATCTCCCCTATATGGTGGGTCTTCCGGGCCTGCTCCTCCTGCAGACCCTCACGGAGGCTGGAGGGTACACCCCTAGTTTTAGAAAGAGCCTTCCTTGGAGGAGAGGCTGGGGCACGAACTGAGGGAGCAGAAGGGGAGGGGGTCACACAGGAGGGAGTGACACTGGAGGGGGGGACACTGGAGGGGCTTGCCCTGGAGGGGGATGATGTTATGGTCGGGGGGGTGGTGGGTCGGTCAGGGATGGTGGGATCCTCCTGGAGGGACACTGCTTTCTCCAGATTGAGGATAACGGCCTCCTCCACCACTTCCTCCTCCCTAGATGGACTCTGGCCGATATCCTCCTCCACCAACATGCCCAGGATCTGCAGAGGGCCTGACTGCACCCCATGATGTTCTGGGGATGGCGTGGGTTGCCCTACAGCCGACGACGGCCCAGCTTCATCATCAACATCTGTGGATGACACAAAACAAAAATGTTGCTGGAGCAACACACTTGTCACATGTTCCCTTTTACCCCCTCCCATGATACACAGCAGATATGAGAAACAAAAACTTGCTACATGTTCCCTTCTACCCCCTCATATGTTCACTTCTACCCCCTCCCATGATACACAGCAGATATGAAAAACAAAAAACTTACCAGTCCCCAAGTCCCCAACAGTGGAGTCATAGCCTGGCAGTCCCTCCACCTGCTCCAGCGCTAGACTCTGAGAGATGACCTCCTCCTCCGGATTGAGTCGCACAGAACAGGCTGGTCCTCCTCCGGTGCCCCTGCTGTGCTTTTTAATGAGGACAATTTTGTCCCGGACGCGACGCTGCATGTCCGTGAACTTTTTCTGGATGTCCATCCAAGTCCGGTCCTCAAAGCCCAGGGCATTGATGTCTAAGGTTATCGCCTCAAATATTGCCCTCCTTTGGGCTACGGTAGTATTTTGGCGTTCAGCGCCATACAGAACAGCAGTATGGCGCGTCAGTGCCTCTAGCATGATCTCCATCTCCGCTGCCACAAAATTAGCCTTTTTTCTTTGGCCGGGAGGTGCCATCTCGCAGCAAAGGGCAAAATTACCTTGCTCAGGGGGGGGTGGAACAAGCAGGATGTAATTTTGCACAGGACCTGCGCAGGTCTGCCCCTATTTATTTGCTCAGTGTAAGCAGTTGGGCAAAATTTGCCCTGAAAATAGGCGCAAACCACTGCTGAGTGGAAAAAAGATCATTTGCATAGGGCACACCCACTTTCACTTGCGCTGCCTTAGGCCCTGATTTTTGCCTTACAAAGGAGCAAATTAGCAGACAAAAGGAATCCTGAATCAGGTGGCAATCTTTCCAATTTGCCCCAGCGCAGAGCAAATCAGCTGCTCTTCACATGTGCAACTAAAGGGCAAATCTACCTGAATCTGGGCCTCTGTATATTGCATTTGTCTTAATAAAAAAAAATGTGAGTTTAGTGTTACTTAACGCAGAGGTTTCCTTGTGAGAAAAATGTACATATAAAGCTCCTTCATTCTAAAGCTGGTCAGCTGATGGCGGTTTAATGTGCAGCCAAAATATGAGCATACTTTCCCAGCCAGTGCTGCCCAACGTGACCATTTCTGATTAGGCCTATAGAGACAGCAGGTACCCTGCAGATACGTCCAACAACATCCAGGTTTTCTAACCAGTCCCAGCGCTATTCCTGCAGATAATCCATGACTGGCAGTTTCTTCCTGATCCCCTGCTGAGTTGGATCAGAACAATAAAAATGTCACATTTCGTATATCGTGTCCATTCTCATTTTTATTCCATAAATCTATGAGTGGGAGAAGGTAAGCGGACATGCATTTGCCTAGATCTGCCCATCTTTGATCTGTTCAGTAAATGCAGACTCTTACGCAAACTTTTTACATTCGGTCCGACAAACCTGAATGGATCTAGAGATCCAGCAAGTCTGTGCACATCCTCTTATCCTTAGGTCTAGTTTGATTCAGGTAATCAATAAAAAAGGGAGACAGACCTGTGTAAAAGGAGCCAAACTGTAATGTATAATCAGCATGAAAGCAGGTTGAAAGAGCCAGTTAGATGTTGGGGATTATTTACGAAAGGCAAATCCACTTTGCACTGCAAGTGCACTTGGAAGTACAGTCGCTGTGAATCTGAGGGGTAGATCTGAAATAAGGGGAAGCTCTGCTGATTTTATTATCTAATCATGTGCAAGCTAAAAATGCTATTTTTTCTTTTCCTTGCATGTCCCCCTTAGATCTAAAGCGACTGCACTTCCAAGTGCACTTGCAGTGCACTTGAAGTGCAAAGTGAATTTTCCTTTTGTAAATAACCCCCATTGTCTTGGATGGGAGGATATGAGTTAATGCCTTTAACAATTCTTTGGTCTTTTGGTGGGTTCTTCCCTGAGCCTGGCCCTCTAATCCTGTGATTATAAATATGGGAAAGTGGTCAGGTACGGAGTCCCGAAAAAAGTCCTAGTGAAGAGCTAAGAAATGTACCTCAGAGGCCTCGTACACACGACCGAGGAACTGGTCATAAATTAAACATTGTTTTCCTCGATGTGTTCCTTGTCAGGCTTGTGGAGAAACTTGACAAGCTCGCTTTGCGTACACACTGTCAAGACCAAATCTCCTCGTTCTCAAACACGGTGACGTACAACACATACAACGGCAAGGGAAGTTCGATTCCACTGGCACAACCCTTGGGGCTGCTTTTGCTAATCTCATGTTACTGCTTGTTAAGTAAAAGTTTGGTAAGAGACAATTTGCACTTTTCAGACTGTTACAGCGTGACAAATGTGCTATCTCCATTACAAGCGCTACTTTTACCAAAGGTGCGCTCCCGTCTCATACTTTATTTTGAGCATGCACGGGTTTCTTAGCATACACACGAACGTGTTTCTCGTTGAAAACCAGCCCGATGAGGAACACGACAAGGAAATTGAGACTCTCGTCAAGGAAAAAGAGAACTTGTTCTCTTTTTTTCTCGTCGAGCTCCTCAACAGTTTCCTCGATGAAAAACATACACACGACCGTTTTCCTCGGCAAAAAAGCTCTGCCACCAAGTTTCTTGATGGATTCTGTCGAGGAAAACGGTCGTGTGTATGAGGCCATAGAGAGCCCTCCAAGAGTTCTTAAGAATCCAGGTCTCTCATCAGACTGAGAGAGAGAGGCCCGATGCCCATAAGGGAATGAGATGGAGAACAACACCCGCAGGAAGTAGAAGGATGTCGCTCATCACTACCTGGATGTAAAGTCATCAGAACCTGGGTTCTCTCCAAAGACAACAGCCACTGGAAGAATGCACTCTGATGAACTCTGTATGACACAGACAATACTACCTTTGCAGGTATGTCGGGGCAGCACACAACCTGTAGTTAGAATTATGTAAATAGGGAAGAAGTATGTCTTTTGTAATCGCCTTTTTTGCACTTTTCTAAATAAAGCTTTTTGAAATGATGTCTATGCCTGGTCTGAAGTTACTGAAAGGGGTGTAATGCAGGTAAGAAGGACAAATAGTCTAACAAATGGGTCTTAAACACACTGGGGTATAAAGACATTGGTGTGGAAATGGAGCAGTGTAAAGACACAAGTGGTTACCTTGGGAAATGTTTAACAGCAGCCTGTCAGTAGCATGTACCTGTTACAGGTGGAATGGCCTCCAGCAGTGAGGGAGATGTTGTCGGCACTCCTCCTGCCAGCGGTATGTCTCCCATAGCTATGGGAGTGGATTTGCATGGCAGAGGTTCCCATCCTGTACAGAGGTACAGTAGTTCAAGAGTCAAGTTAGGTACATGTGTGGAGCCCACACAGGCTGCACTGTGGGGTCCACTCCCCTACTGGGGAATGATAGTGAAAAACATTAGACAGGTGGATGTGGACAGGACTCAGCATGCCTAAATGCGGATTACAGAAATGTTGTACATCGTCACAAGTACCCGAGAGTTAACTGGAAAACAGTTGCAGTGCAAGTGTACACGGTGTACGTTCATATCTATAGTAGTTATATTGTAAAGGAAAATATGTATTTAAAGATAATATAAAACATGTCATACTTACCTGCTCTATGCAGTAGTTTTGCACAGAGCAGCCCAAATCCTCCTCTTCTCGGGTCCCCCGCTGGCACTCTTGGCCCCTCCCTCTTGTCAAGTTGGTGCCCAGCGAGGAGGGAAACATGAAGGACGTGATGACCACTCTGTCACCTTTACCTGCCCTCCTGCTCACAAGCAGCTACAGGAAACATTACATTGAGGTTTTTTTCTGCTAAATGAGGTTTTAAGGCCTCACATACTTTTTCAAGACCGGATTGTGATTATTTAAAGTGTATGTATATCCTCGCAAAAAAAAAATCTTGGGGGTTATTTACAAAAGGCAAAACCACTTTGCACTACAAGTACAAACTACAAGTACAAAGTGCACTTGAAATTGCACTGAAAGTGCACTTGTAAGTGCAGTCGCTGTAAATCTGAGGGGTAGATCTGAAATGAGGGGAAGCTCTGCTGATTTTATCATCCAATCATGTGAAAGCTAAAATGCGGGTAAGTAATGATGCTTCAAGTACTAGGTATCAATAGTAGAAGGGTGGGGGGAGTGAAGGGAAACAAACGGGAGATTCGCGTAATGACAGTTAAGTTGAAGGCAGTAAGGAGAGAACAGGGAATATAATGTTTACAATCATAGTATAAAGATATTACATCAGGTAATCTAAGTTAGTACTATTAGGGGGTGGTAATGTTTGCAGAGTAATTGGTCCAAGGGGTCCAAAGTTCTTAAAATTCTGTTTTTTATTTTCATTGCATGTCCCCCTCGGATCTACAGCCAGGGCTCAAGTCCTGCGGGAACGTGTGTGAACGGAGTCCCTGCACTTTTTTCATAGCAGGAACGCAGTTCCCTTTGCAGGACTAGAGCAGCCGAGAGCTGCCGAGCCGCCTGAGCCAATCCTTCACTAAGCAGCGATGCCAAGCTCGAGGAGACATTCCTGCTTAAAGTTCTTTCTAAATCTCGCGATAAATCGCGGTAGACCTTCGCAATGTCTCCTAGGAACAATGACAAAAGCTCCCAGGAGACATTGCGGCATCGAGGAAGTGACGGAATACCCGCACACTACCCGATGAATCCATATACAGGAAGCGGCCAGTAACATAAAGGATAACTAAGGTACAGTGGATCAGAAAAAAATAAAAACACACGCGGTTTAGTAATTGTGCATATGAGTGCTTTTTTTTTTTTTTTTTTGGTGGGGGGGGTGAATCTTGGGTGGGAGTCCCCACACTTTTTTCCCCAGGACTTGACCCCTGTTACAGCGATTGCACTTCCAAGTACACTTTCAGTGCAATTTCAAGTGCACTTTGCACTTGTAGTGCAAAGTGTATTTGCCTTTCGTAAATAACCCCCATTGTTACTGGCAGGATCTCTAGGCAAAAAGATTTGTAACAGATTTACAAAACATTATTTGTTTAAAGTGGAGTTCCACCCAAAGGTGGAACCTCCACTTATCTGCTTGGCACTTGGCACCTTTGGCACCTTTCAGGAGGAAGGGGAGAACGGGTACATGTTTTTGACAGGTACCCATCCCCACTTCCGTGAGACTGCGACACGGCGACGTCCCTAGAAAGTTCGGCCCCCCTCCTCCTTCCTCGCCTCCGGGCCAGTTGGAAAGCGCAGTGCACTTTGTGCATGCACAGTAGGGAACCTGCTGTGAGGCCAAAGGGCCTTACTGACATTTTCCCTGACCACGAATTGCGGTGGCAGCACCCGAGAGCTGATCTGAAAATCGGCTGGGGTGCCAACATCGCGGGATCCCTGGACAGGTAAGTGTCCTTATATTAAATACTGTAGCTGCTGACTTTACATTTTTTCGTAGGGGGGCAGAACTTCGCTTCATGAAGCAATGAGTCATAATGCTATTCATACTTTGTAGATTAGGGTTTACATACATTTTATTGTATAACTAAAGTCAAAACTTTTTCTTTAGTTTTGAATAGAGTGGAGAGGGATTAGAACCCCTGTCAGTTTTTATTGCTATATGTGCCCCCATTAGGGAGATTCACCCTCTTTATGTGTCAGGTTTACTGTTACAATCAAAAGTAAAGAAAATCCTAAATTTTGGGTTGTCCCCAGAAAAGTAATAGAGAGGAAATCTTCCAACAGGGACACTAGTTCTGGTGACCGCAGGGATTTTCTCTCGCTTCCTGTTTAGCTATGGGACAGGAAGTGAAGGGAAATTTGCACAGATGGCAGAAAAAACACCTGACTGGGGTTGCTCTATCCAGAATGAAAAAAAAAGTTTTGCCTATAGTTCTACTTTAAAGAGGGGGTTCACCCTAAGAAAACATTTTTTTTTCCTAGCATGCCATCAAGCATACTAGCGCGAGCTAGAGTATGCCTTTATTTTATTTTTTGGCCCCGTACTCACAGTTTAATGCCGTAGTGAAGTTTCAGACTCCCTCTGGGAGTAGGCATTCCTTTTAAGAGGGGAACATGATTGACGGCCAGCTATGGCGCGTCACGCTTCTCCGGAAATAGCCGAAATAGGACTTGGCTCTTCACGGCGCCTGCGCCTAGTCTGTGCACAGGCGCCGTATAGCGCCGTGAAGAGCCGAGACCTACTCCGGCTATTTACGGGAATCGTGACGCGCCATAGCCGACCGTCAATCATCATCCCTCTCCATAGGAACGCCCATTCCCCGCGGGGAGTCTGAAACTTCACTATGGGATTAAACTGTGAGTACGGCTCCAAAAAAATAAATAAAGGCATACTGTAACTCACGCTAGTATGCTGTATTTTATGGTAGAATGTTGTTATTTAGGGTGAACCACCGCTTTAAGTGCACAAACCAGCATATGATAGTACTGTTTCCCATGTAGATTTGGTTACTAGAAATATAAACCCAGATATACTGTCAATAAATATGCAGCTATAAAACAAGCTAATTAAAGACAAATCATTCTGACAGCCGGTGACAGCTTATAAGATAATGAGACATAGGTAATAAATCTGTACTCACGAATTACACCTCTGTGTAATATTTAGCACCTAAAAATTCCATTACATTCTATGCGGAAACATGACTAGAAGACCTTGAGACAAAATATCTTGTACAACACAATTCTAGTCAACTCCAGAAAAAAGTGACATAAACAGCCCCACAAGGATAATGCAATCAGACACAAACGATTAGATTAGTAAAAGATTGTTTCTTATTATGGTAACAAAACAAATACTTTTCATACCCTAGGGTAAAAAAACATGAGATACAATAAGGTTTACTACCGTATTAGTTTATCTCCGTTGCTGGAATAGCCACAGGTAGGGGACGTTTTAGTTGTATGATTATACACAAAAGTGAAATGTACATGTTTAACAAATAGCTAATGTCTTTAAGAGCACAAATACAAAGAACTCATTAGCTACTAATACAGTAGAGAATAACTTCTTATCAGCACCTTGTTTACACCGTGCACAATTACATAAGTTTGCTATCTGGCCAAGGGGGACAGACAATGAATCAGAGACAGGGATTCTCTTGTAGACAATGACCTTCTTCCCCAATGCTATCTCTCAAGCTATATGGATCAAAATGCAGCCGGTTCAGCGGGCACTGGCCATAGTATGACTCATGTGTGGAAAATGTGGTTGAATAAAAGTCAATCTACCGATTGACTTTCGTTCAACTGCTCTGTCAGTATATGTTCCCTTAATCAGCGCCGCAGGTAATAGGCTGATGGCGGGGGAGTATCCCCACTGTCACAATGTAATAGACAGAGCCGAGAGACTTACCCCCCCCCCCCAAAATGTATGAATGGGGGATTTGAGTCCGTTGTTTTTGTTCAACACACTGGTTGAACGAAAAAATTAACAATGGCCCAGATTCAAGAAGCTATTGCGCCCGCGCAACCATAGGTTGCGCGGCGCAATAGCTGTTTTGCTCCCGCGTAGCGAATGCCCTTGATTCAGGAACATCGCTACGCGGACTGGAGCCTAGGATATGACAGGCATAAGCCTCCTTATGCCTTCATATCTCAGGCTGCATTCTTGCGTTGGCCGCTAGGGGGCGCGGCCATTGTGATCGGCATATAGTATGCAAATTGCATACTACCACCGATTCACAAAAGTTGCGCGGGCCCTGCGCACGCAAGGTACGGAGTTTCCGTACGGCGACTTTAGCGTAAGGCTGCCCCTTCTCATAGTAGGGGCAGCCAATGCTAAAGTATAGCCGCTCTTCCCGCTCGTGAAATTTAAATTTCACGTCGTTTACGTAAGTGATTCGTGAATGGCGCTGGACGCCATTCACGTTCACTTAGAAGCAAATGACGTCCTTGCGACGTCATTTGCCGCAATGCACGTCGGGAAAGTTTCCCGACGGAGCATGCGCTGTTCGCTCGGCGCGGCAGCGCGCCTAATTTAAATGATTCCCGCCCCCGGCGGGATCATTTACATTAGGTGCCCTTACGCAGGGCTAATTAGCATAGCGCCCGGCGCAATTTACGGAGCTACTGCTCCGTGAATCGCGGGCAAATCCAAATATTTGCGTGGGCGCAGAGCAAAATCTTTGCCCTTTGCCCACGCAAATATTGCGCGGCTCTACCTGAATCTGGGCCAATGTGTTTGGCCAGCTTTGCAATGGGGTTGATTTATAAGTAATTTTACCGAACAGAATAAAAATAATTTTTTTAAATCTGACCTTCAATCTTCCCATCTATTTTCTTTCATTCAAATCCTCTCCCCTTTCTCTCCTACAGGAACTTTTTTTTAACACTTATTTATTTTTTACTGTTTTTGGGAATACATCTTAATGCTTCCTGTGCTCCCTGTGCTCTCATCTTGGCAAGAATGATGTATACGGTACCCGCAGCCTCGTGGGATACCTAGTCCATGAGTCCCAGGAGGCCAATGGTTTATCCAGCTGCACCAAGTCACCAAGGGGACCGGCTACCTCTTTCTGATTTCTGCATCCTCCTGATGAAGTACTGTGTTGCATGAGGGCCATCAAGAACTTAGAAAAGACAGCTGGCCTTCTAATTACATCATTTCATAAGATGGTGGTGCTGTGCATTGCCACAGCATATCCCTACAAACACTTCTGGATCAATGGGTGTATTAGTACTTTTTTGTGGATAACCCAGCTATAAACAAATGGGGAGGGGGGTGATATATAGAGGGGATTGAAGTTCCTTTTTAAGCAAATCAACACCATTTACTCTAGAGAGCCTAGGTAAAATTCCTGCCTACAAAGGTACCTAAAAGTCAACCTTTTGGTTGCCCATGCTGGTCAAAGTAACAGATTCTTTATTGACTTTTCCTTGGCTGTGCGTACCTTCCTTGTGTTTTGCAGCCACTGAGCCACCAGAGAAATAATACCAGGTATCGTGGAGCACATACGTAACATTACCCTGCCTACTTACAATGTTGGATGGCCAGGAAGAGCAGGTAAGGCAGGTTTAGTAGTCCTAGGGCTGCAACAGGAACTGGTAGGAAATCTCTCAAAGTGACGGGAATTCCCTTCTTAGATAGTTGTCCTTGGAATAGGCATTCCCATTGAAAGATTTCCACTTACCTTTTTCTCTGGGACCAACTCTCCGATTTTGCATTTCCCTTTGCTTTCTTTCTCAGTGACAATGGTTATCAGTATAAATTTAAGGGTGAAGCTCCCCAATGAGGGTCTAGCCCTTTCCTACACTATACAAATTTAAAAAAAAAAGTTTTACCTGGAGATACACTTTTTTCGGGAATACATCTCCGTGCTTCCTGTATTATCATCTTGGAAAGAATGATGTGTACAGTACCCGCAGCCTCTTGGGATACCTAGTCCATGCATCTGAAGAGGTCATGGGTTATCCCGCTGCAAAACGTGACCAGGAGGACCGGATGCCTCTTCCTGATTTCTGCAGCCATCGTCCTGATGAAGTACTGTGTTGCATGAGGGCCATCAAGAACTTAGAAAAGACAGCTGGCCTTCTGATTACATCATTTAAGAAGATATTGGTGTGGTACCCAACGTGCTGCATTGCCACAGCATATCCCTACAAACACTTCTGGATCAATGGGTGTATTAGTACTTTTTTGTGGATAACCCAGCTATAAACAAATGGGGAGTGGGGTGATGTATAAAGGGGACTGAAGTTCCTTTTTAAGCAAATCAACCCCATTTATTCTGGAGAGCCTAGGTAAAGTTCCTGACAGAGTTGCACTACAAAGGTACCTAAAAGTCAACCCTTTGGTTGCCCATGCTGGTCAAAGTAACAGGTTCTTTAGAGACTTTTCCTTGACTGTGCGTACCTTCCTTGTGTTTTGCAGCCACTGAGCCACCAGAGAAATAATACCAGGTATCGTGGAACACATACGTAACATTACCCTGCCTACTTACAATGTTGGATGGCCAGGAAGAGCAGGTAAGGCAGGTTTAGTAGTCCTAGGGCTGCAACAGGAAGTGGTAGGAAATCTCCCAAAGTGAAGGCAATTCCCTTCTTAGGTAGTTGTCCTTGGAACAGGCATTCCCATTAAAAGATTTTCACTTACCTTTTTTTCTGGGACCAACTCTACAATTTTGCATTTCCCTTTGCTTTCTTTCTTGGTGACAATGATTAGCAGTGTAAATGTAGGTGTGAATCTCCCCAATGAGGGTGTAGCCCTTCCATACGCTTTACAAATAAAACATAAAAAGTTTTACCTGGAGAATGTGCAAATCACAAAGACATAGGAAACCCAGTAAACCGACACAAAACTTGAGAAATAAAAAAAAAAAACATTAAAGGGGTTGTAAAGGTTTGTTTTTTATTTTACATAAGTGAGAAATTCAGACAAAGAAAAAAAAAACATTCAGAAGGGAAATCGAAGGAAAATGTAAGTGAACCAACAATGCACTAGCTTAAAGGAACCTATTTAGAAAAAAAGAACATTAAAGGGGTTGTAAAGGGTTGTTTTTTTATTTTCTAAATAGGTTACTTTAAGCTAGTGCATTGTTGGTTCAATTTCCCTTCTAAATGTTTTTTTTTCTTTGTTTTCTTTGTCTTAGTTTCTCACTTCCTGTTCATCCTCAGTAAGCTGTTCTGGCTGACTAACCCCCAGCCAGAACGTCTCGGATGATGGGGGCAAGCTTACTGAGAAGAAACAGGAAGTGAGAAATTCAGACAAAGAAAAAAGGAAAAGGTAAGTGAACCAACAATGCACTAGCTTAAATGAACCTATTTAGAAAATAAAAAATGAACCTTTACAACCACTTCAATTTTAATATGTTTCAACAAATTAAAGTGTTTTTGTATATACCTCGTAAACTAAGCCATAAATGTATAGGTTAAACAGCTAGTAATTTTTCCTCAGATTGTTCTTCCATGACCACTGAGATAAAAGTTTCTACAAACTAAATTTAGAACCAGTTATACAGTTTGCATTAAATTAGTTGCTGTCTGTAAACATTAGCGGCGGAAGGGGGGTCTGATGTATAGTCATGAACTTACAGCTCTCCATAAGGTTCCATAAAGTTGAGGGCTTTGCTTTCTTGAAAGCTTATTTGAATGCAGAGGGAGGGGAGAAGATGGAAAGTTTCTAGGTGTTGCTGGCGATTTTTATGTCAAGCGTGTAGGTGGGGTGCAGCATGGTGTGGGGGCAATAACACACACAGTCCCAGTGCTATTAAAGAACTTAAAAGAGAAAACAAATCTGCACAAAAAATAAATTACAACCCTATATGAAGCGACTGAACACCAGGGTCAATAATCATAAAATCCCTGTAGGTAAATCAAAAGAGAAGGTGCAGCGCTGTTAAAAGTCAATGAAATATACAGGACACCATCCGTGAATACTTCAGTGCTGGTACACAAAGGACATGATATGGTGACTCCGCAGGTGCGATAAACCTCCACCAATAGAAAGATTGGCCTCTCACGTTTTGTATATTATATAATTATGTCTACTAAAGGAATGTTTATTGTATAGCAGGTGAGAGGAGCCGGGATGTCTATCTTAAAAGGTCATATCCCAGAGTCACCTTGTCTGGGTAAATGATTAGTTAATTAGCTCATGTAAATTATGTCAGACCTGGTGCCAGAAAGTCTACCCAAAAGATGTGTATTGGGCTCCTTATGTCATGTTGTGGGTGGAGTTGAGTCATTGTTCATTTTTTGTTACTGACTGTATATAAGAGCCTGGTTTTCTCATTAAAGACTCTATTCGTTTTGAACCTCAAACAGAGCGGTGTCTTGTTATTGGGGTTCGTTTGCCTGACTGTGGAGTGTCGATAGCTATCTTGGGTTCGGGGACTGGAGAAAAAGACTGGACAGCCGCACTTCCACGAAATTCTTAAAATGTTGCTTTTAATAGTAAAAAATGGAAACAGCACTACAAGTCAAAGCAGACAGTGGGGTTCGGAATGGAATATCTTAAACGGATTTAACCCCTGTCCCATTTGGGGTTCCGTTACAGACACTAATTGCTTTATTACTGATCGTTAATTTGTATATTATTTGTATATTGTATTGATGGCCGCGGTTGATGTCCCTTTTTTTCTATTAGAATTGTATTAATTTGAACATATTTTCTGATAAAGATATTTTATATATTTTTTTTATCAACTAATTTTATCAATAGTGTTGCCGTTTTGTATATAATATAATGGGAAATGTGCTGTATTAGCAAATTTCTGTTTGATTGCAATTCTACAGTTGTGATCATTTGGGTTAGCCCCCCTTTACATTGGCGTCATTCTTATGACATTTTGCCATGGTATGTCGGCTTCCTCTTATTGCTTCACATGATGCAGCATTAATGTCAATAGTATTGGATACGAGTGTAAATTTAGCACCTCCCCTTGCTGTGTCACGTCTTGGGCAGGACATCGGGTATCCATGGCAACCTATCCACACATTAGCGGGTGAACTTGACGCTTCCATATCTGCTGAAGAAGCCCCCGCCCTACAAGGGACGTAACGCATACAGAAGAAGCGTTGTGATGTCACCCACGGCCATCACGCTATCATTGTACACAACACTGTATGATCCGGCACCTGAATTGGTGCTGTGTATGTAAGTTTTTTTATTCTTGTTTTTATTAAATTTATTACTGAGACAGAGAGCACTATGTCCTTGCCCTTTGTATTTACATGATTGCATGAGACCTGAGATCATCATCGTGATCCTTTTTGGTTCCTGATCGATTGTGGACTTGTTTGTATTGCCTGTAAGGGAATGTGTGATTGACCCCCCATAACTAAAGGGTCCTTGCGTACAGGCGAGAGGCCAATCTTTCTATTGGTGGAGGTTTATCGCACCCGCAGAGTCACCATATCATGTCCTTTGTGTACCAGCACTTAAGTATTCACGGATGGTGTCCTGTATATTTCATTGACTTTTAACAGCGCTGCACCTTCTCTTTTGATTTGCTATTAAAGAATTTGAATTTAAGTAATGTAAAGACAGTTCACAATTAACCCAATGGGAAGGCAGCCCAGCTGGGAAAACTCACAGGTCCAAAAGTGTGTAGAGAGTAGGATACAGTCAAACTGACAGCGCCTGTTGAGAGGGGCAGAATGTGGCTTCACAACCCTGTGCTACTTTTGGATTACCTGGTGTACAAAAGCATCTTCAGAACACATCGATAGAAAGAATCTTCAAAACAACATCTTCAGAATACAATTTCATTTTATTACGGCAGATCATATCATTTCTGTCTGCACAGCACCTTCCAGTGGTTTAGGAAATCATTCACATTTGTAGGAAAACAGGTTTCATCTCAGCAGATACCAGGAGGCAGGATATAAAGTTCTGACCCGCTGGTTTAGGACCCTTGTACTCATCGATAGGTTCTACTCAATGTTTCTCCATTGTGTTGGCGATGCCAAAAAGAACCAGACTCGTTGTTACATATTTTTTGGTCATGTCCTAGCGTACAACTCTTTTTGGAAGATGTCAGATGATTAATTCATAAGCTTACTGATCTATCTCAGAGACATTTCTACTAAACATTACCCCACTCTCGAGATGTAGGTACAAGAGATCCCTCTTGATCCACATGCTTAATGCGGCCAGGGTGTGCATCCAACAAAAATGGAAACACACTGACCCTCCTTCGGTTGGTCAATGGATATCTGTGGTAAACAAGATCAACGATATGGAACGCCTAACAGCAGCCATGAAACTTAAAGCGGAGTTCCAACCACAATTAGCATTTTTTAAATGTATGTCCTTTCATCCTGCGTTTTTATAATATAAATCTGGTCACTTACTATTTTACAATCCGCCGCCGATCCACATAGATATTCAAAAAAGATAGTTTATAAAACTATATCTACACCGTTGTCATTTTGCTTTTGGGCATTGTGAAGCCAACAGGCACTTACTTCCTGGAAGTCTTGGATGGGGAGTGATAATTGGACAGCGCACTGCATCCTGGGAAATGATGACACACATTTCCCCGGAGCATTAGAGGGAGATGATGTCAGAATCCTAGGTGGTTTCAAAGGCAGATTTCGTAGGACCGCATAGCAACAGGCATTTCCAGATGAGTAAAAAAAAAAATCTTTTTTTTTTCTTTTTTAGTCGTAAGCTACAGTTTAAAGCAAAAAATTTTTTTTTGATGGAACCTCCACTTTAAGGAGGAACAGGTTCGCAAAACATGGTATTATTGGCACGACTTTGAGTGTTCACAAGATTACGCTTCATAACTATCCCCTTGAGTTGTACGGGCTTCAGCCCAGTAATAATAATTTCGGAACTCTTCAGCTAGCTTTCTGGGTGGACACCAGCCCCTGCACCAGTCCCTTTTTTCCAATTTTCTCTTTCCTTTATTCTCACTTATTCTTCCTTGTTCCACATCTATGTTATAATTTTGGTTTTATAAAAAAGAAACCAAGCTCTTGTTGCTTAAGCCTGCATGGGTAGGAACCCCCACTTATGCACTAGTATTGCATGTTTTTGAATTGTATGTTCTAGGGGTCTTGTTCTGAACTAACATTTTCTATGTAATCGGATTTCTAATGGTTACAGACTCATACAAGTTGATATGGTTCCGAATGTGTATTGAAATTTCTCATTGCTATTACTGTTGTGTATTTTATGATGGTTTCTGATCTACCATGTTTGGCACGCTACTTTTTGTTGTACTGTACTATTTGCTTTGCCGAAGAGCGAAATAAAAAACTAAAAATATAAAACAGGTTTCATCTGTTATTGTAGGACTCAGAGCTGTCTGCAGTGATATATAGGAGGAGAACTGCTGCATACTAGGACTTTTCTGCTATCAAGGATAGCTATTGCAACAACTGTGCGGTCAAGATCTGCAACCCCATCTTTTACACTTCACTCCCCTAACTGATCACTAGGTCATATATAATAAAAGCTACCTAGGAGCACCTTTTACTTACCTAAATCCATGGTCGCGTTAAGGGCTGGACTGGGACAAAAATTTGGCCCTGGACTTCATCCAGACTGGCCCACTTTGACAGGTCTCTCCCATTGTGGCCGGAGAACTCCTGCACCCCCCCCAACCCCCTCTCCCCCTTCACTAGCCACTAGCCATTCTACTTTATTAGATACTGGAACTCTTATAGGCAGTACCAGTGGGGAAGCTAGACATTATTTCACCCGGAGCAAAGAATCAGTTTGGTGCCCCCCCATTATGGGACAAGATTAGGCAGAAGTGAGAAACTCCCAGGCCATAGCTGTTGAGTCAGCTATCTGTCCCCTCCCCCATGCTTCTCTGTTCCCCCCAGGTAAGTGCTGCAGGAAGGGAGAGACAGAGGAGCGGAGGGGGGCAGCGGTCCACTGTCACTGAAGCCGGCCCACTGAGCCATCGGCCCACCAGGAAACTCCCTGTAGTCCCAATGGCCAGTCCATCCCTGGTCACGTTATGCACCAGTTCCCAAGCTTTCTGTCTTTCTCACTGCAGAATCGGAGAGTCCTTCTACTTCAGAAGCACATGTTTCTTCCCTTGCTTAGCATGTAAAGGCACTAAAAAGTAATAAGGGCACCTGTAAGAAGCCATCTATTGCAATGAGAAAATTGGTAGCAAAAGATCTGTACATCTCATGCCTCGTACACACGACCGTTTTTTCAGACGGGAAAACTGCTATGAGAGCTTTTTGTCGGGAATCTCGGCCGTGTGTATGCTCCCTCGCAGTTTTTCAGACGGGAAAACTGCCGGACAAAAAAAGAGAGCAGGATCTCTTTTTTCCCTTCAGGAAAAAATCCTGGTAGGAAAACCGTTCGTCTGTATAGTTTTACGAGGGGCAAAAAAACATGCATGCTCAGAATCAAGTATGAGACGGGAGCGCTCTTTCTGGTAAAACTAGCGTTCATAATGGGGATATCACATTCGTCATGCTGCAAAGCGCTGAAAAGCGCAAATCGTCTCTCACCAAACTTTTACTAACACGAGGATCAGCAAAAGCAGCCCAAAGGGTGGCGCCGTTGGAATGGAACTTCCCTTTTATAGTGCCGTCCTACATGTTGTACGTCACTGCGCTTTGGACGGGTGGACTTTTGTCTGATCGTGTGTATGCGAGGCAGGCTGAATGGAATTCTGTCCGGGAAACCAACGTTTTTTTAAGCGACGGAAAAACCGGTCGTGTGTACTAGGCATCAGGCTCTCGATCTGGTACTTTTGCCTTTGGTTTGTATAGATTTACAGCCAGAGACAAATTTTCATTGCTGGAGGACGTAGGCGCATAACCATTGGCAGCCAAAGCTCTCTGCTAGGATCACCCCTATTACACAAAACATTTTAATGAGCCTCACCTGGCTTATAGTATCTTCACAATATGTACATGTACTTGTATGACATGTCTGCATTTTTGCTGATGATGAAGAAAAATATGTTTGACTGATATAAATCTATGATCAGCCTGCTTTTTTACCTCTAGGAACTGGCCTACTGCCAATATTATGCAGTATAGTATTGTAGTAGTATGGTTTTGACTGCAGCAATAAAAGCATTTAGGGCTGTACTATTAAAACGGTAGTAAACCATAGACTTTCCAAAAAATAAATAAAAAGGCAATGGCATAGTGTGCTAGTATGCACCGCATACTAGCACATTATGAAATACTTACCTTAGAACAAAGCCCTCCAGCGATGCACTGTCACCACTGACAGGGCTTACATCTTCCCCCAGTCTTCCTTCCGGGTTTACTGGCTCTGATCCTATTAATGACTGAGCCACGATGACATAACTCCTGCTCATGAGCACGGCAGTTGCAATTTACGGCACAGAGCTCTGAAGGGATGTCATCTGGTGCATCGACTGTGAATATCTCCTAAACACTGCAAGTTTAAGAAATATTCGCTGTAGCTAAACTTTATTATAGGCTTACCTATAGGTACAAGTTCAAAAGCAAAGTTTACTACAGCTTTAACAAGCCATTTTATGGATGGTTGCAGAACAACATATAGCACCAGAGTCGACGAGGAATTGCTTTGAACATTTAATTGATTTTCCTCCACGTCCTCCAAGTAATAAGAATCTACAGCTTGAATGTTGTGTTGAATGTTATTGGGGCAACGTTTGTGCAATGTCCCACACACTTACATATATTAAACACTGAGCAGACTGTATACGTTAAAGTGGTTCTAAAGCCAGAAGGCTTTTATCTTAATGCATTATTGCCAAACCCCTCACTTGAGTCATACAATGACCTATAGAGAATATACAGTAATTGGATTTTATTGGTAGGGACATATATATATACTGTTGTGTTGCATTAGGGATAACATGTGTTGCTCATTCATGCATGCACTATTTTTGTAGAACAATGTAGTGTGTTACCATGCAATTTTGATGTGCTGCAATGCATGTTTGTTGGCAAAGTGTGTTAGGTTACCTTTTAAAATTAATGGCAGTCCATCATCCTAGCACACTTTACCTATGGTGCCATTATAAAGGAGAAGATTTTTTTATCTTACTGCATGCAGTAAGATAAAAAAAAATCTGTGTGCAGCAGCCTCCCCAGCACCCCCTAATTACTTACCTGATCCCCATCTCTCTCCAGCGATGTCCACGTCCACAAGTGTCTTAGCAGTTCAGGACTCTCCTCCTGATTGTCTTAGACACAGCAGCAGCACCATTGGCTCCTGTGGCTTAGTGTCAGAATGGACACACGGAGCTGTGACTCGGCTCGGGTGCCCCATAGCAAGATGCTTGCTGTGGGGGCACTCGACAGGAGGGAGGGCCAGGAGCGAAGAGGGGCCTGAGAAGAGGAGGATCCGGGCTGCTCTGTGCAAAACCAACTGCACAGAGAAGGTAAGTATAACATGTTTGTAATTGTTTTAATTTATTTTAAACAAGACTTTCTAATCACTTTAAAGTAGATGTAAACCCAATTTTTTTTATTATTTTTTTTTATTATTATTAAGGCTTTCATGACATCTGTGCCACAAAGAGTTAATCCAGTTTTGAGCAGTCCTCTTGCCTTTTTTTCAGTGAGATAAAAATGGGCAGACAGAGAAATAGGAGTCTGTTTCTCCCCCTTGCTGTGAGTGACAGATGATTTACTGAGGAAGGCCTGTGATTGGCCGATACGCACCTACAGGGAAAGAGCTTATAACGTGATGTCCAGCCAGGCACAGTGTGTACAAGGTGGCGCTACTGTGGAGCTTTTATATGTGATTTTAAAGATTTTATCCTGTAAGTGTGGCTTGTTTTTGGGGGCTCTTAATACATTTTGTATACAGAGAACACCCTGGTCTCTCTATTTATCATTTACATGCCCTAAATCCCTGAAATCTTGATCAAAGCTAAGAGGTGGTTTGTTTCCCTGGATGCAAGTGTGCTGAGTTGCCAATTAGAAAAGAGCCAGCTTGATTACCTGCCATTGATTATTTAAAGGAGGAGATTGTGTGAACTTGTGGGGAGATCTATTTATGAGTTTTAACTCATCTGGGAGGTGAGCGCGCATTTTTATTGGTGGTGGTGTGGACTCCTTTTGAGGACGAACAATCACAGTGATGGAATGGTGTTGAAACACTGACCATACAAAGAGTCTTTATTTATTTATTTATCGACTATTTATCACCAATGTCATGAATTATGATTATTAGATATATGCACTTTTAGTTTATTATTAATTGGTTTATATACATAGCGCTACATTTTTTTTTTCAACCAGTGTGGTGTATCACTTAGATTGTTTAGCAGCTGTGCACGTTTATAATAGGTTAATAACACAATAATTAGTAGCACAGTATTTACAATATTTTTGGCGCTGATTGTTTTCATCTTATAGGTGATTTACATATCTCATGCAGGAGCCTGAGAGAGATATTCTGTGTACTTCAGATCCCCTGCTCCTTTCTTCTCCAGCTCTCCCAGGATTGGCTGCTCCACACCTCAGCATGATTGGGCATCCTGAAGTCATCTGGTGGCTTTTCTGGGTTTTGACTGAATGTTAGTGATCATAGCAGAAGTTCAGTGTAAGAAATAGAAAGGAGAAAATGCATGTTGGGGAGTGTAGAGGTGGGCGGGAGTTTACTGACATCACGACTTCACCCACCAAGCCCTGGACAACAGACCCACCCACAGAATCTGCAGTTTTTCGGGTCTCATAACAGACAGAGGGGAGACATTTGACAGCTAAGGATACATGTAGGAGGCATGTCTATCCTTATAGATAACCACTATGGCAGTAGTTGAGAAACAATGAGAGTGGGTTTACATCCACTTTAAGCTTTGCTTATTTTCAGACTTTCCTGTTAGTGTTTGTAAGGGCATATTTTCTCTGTATTTCAGGTGTTTTGTGTTCATTTTATTTTTAGCCAATGGAAAGCTAGTTACTAGGGGGAAAAAACATGCAAACATCAATGTTTTACCTGTTGTCAGGGCTGGGCTCCTGCTTACGAGCAGCTCTTTTCTTTCAGTGCACAAAGGCTGCTCAGCTGTCGGTTAATTACCATCCACTCATTGTTTCCCCAGTGACTCACCTGGTTACCATGACCTGCCTCATTAGTCCAGCCTACAGCCAGCCAGTCCCTTTTGGCTATTTAACCACTTCCCGACGGCCGTACGACTATTGACGGCCGCAGGGTGGTTCTACTTCTCTGGGGCACCGTCAATTGACGTCCGCCCCTTTCCGCGTTCCCCGCGCGCACTCCCGAGCGTGCAGCGGGGAACTCCTGTGCTGGCCGTGTCCCTTGCACACAGCCAATCCCAGATCGACGTGAACGGCCAATCGGAGTGGCCGTTTGCTAGGCGATCTGTGCGGCCAATGAGAGATGATCTCATATGTTTACATATGAGATCATTTCTCATTGCCGGCTCTCACAGACAGCGGTGCTGTCAGGGAGAGAGGAGACGGATCTGTGTCTCTTGTACATAGAGACACAGATCGGTCACCCCCCTTCCCTCACAGTTAGAACACTCAATAGGCTACACATTTAACCCCTTCCTCACCACCTAGTTTTATCCCCTTCCCTGCCAGTCACATTTATACTGTAATTAGTGCATAGTTATAGCACTGATTGCAGTATAAATGTGAATGGTGCCAAAAATGTGTCAAAAGTGTCCGATGTGTCCGCCATAATGTCGCAGTCGCAATAAAAATCGCAGATCGCCGCCATTACTAGTAAAAAAAAAATAATAAAAAAAAATAATTCTGTCCCTTATTTTGTAGGCGCTATAACTTTTGCGCAAACCAGTCGCTTATTGCGATTTTTTTTTTTTTTTTTACTAAAAATATGTATCGGCCTAGACTGAGGATAAAAAAAAAATGTAAAAAAAAATTTGAGCTATTTATTATAGCAACAAGTAAAATGTTTTTATTTTTTTTCAAAATTGTCGCTCTATTTTTGTTTATAGCGCAAAAAATAAAAACCGCAGAGGTGATCAAATACCACCAAAAGAAAGCTCTATTTGTGGGAAAAAAAGGACGTCAAGTTTGTTTGGGAGCCACGTCGCACGACCGCGCAATTGTCAGTTAAAGCGACACAGTGCCGAATCGCAAAAAGTCCTCTGGGCAGGAAGGGGGTTTAAGTGCCCGGTAAGGAAGTGGTTAAACAGCTTTACTCATTTGCATGGTGCCCTTGCCTGGTCTATCTATCTCCAGCGTGTTCCTGTGTATGACTTGGCCTGGCTGACTTCTCTTCCGATACCAATTCCTGCGTTTGCTCCTTACTATGCTGACTTCTGGCTTCCTGACCTCGGCTCATCTGATTACCCGCTTTGGCATCCAAACCCTGGCTTCAGTTTATGACTACATTCTTGAACTGTGTTATTTTTTGCTATTTTGATAAGATGTGATTTTAACTGCATTTTCGGTCTCCACCGAGTCTATGGATCCTGACATTACACATGGGCCATGAATCCAGAAGATGCAGGCAATTCATCTAGTTATGTTTTATCCAGCTTGGACAAGCAGATTCAAACTGGTCATTTAGATCCTCCTACTACGGCTGCTCTAGTACAAAAAGTGTTGCAAGCCATCCCTGCCGCAGCTCTTGTCTCTGTTCAGGCAGCTGCCTCTAATGCTACCAATGTAATTGGTATGACGGGTTCTGCTCTGTTTCCCAGCATTTTTGGGACGATTCAGCTCACTGCAAAGGGTTTCTCAACCAGGTTGAAATATATTCTGAGATACTGCCCCAGGCATTCCCCTAGGACAGAAACAAAGTAGGCTTCATTATTTATTTTCTTTCTGGGAAAGCCTTGGCTTGGGCAAACCCTCTATGGGAAACACAAAAACCTGTTGTACAGAATTACCCTGAATTTGTGGCCTCCTTTAAAAGGGTATTTGATATTCCCGCCTCCACCTCTGCTGCCAAAACCCTCATGTCCATTAAACAGAGTAAGAGAACTGCTGCCGACTACGCTATTGAATTCTGTACTCTGGCAGCAGAGGTTGGTTGGAGCAATGGGGCTCTCGTGGCTTTTTTCCATTGCGTCTATCATAATATTAAAGATGAGATTGCAGCTCGAGATATACCTAGGAATCTTGAGGAGTTGATCTCGTTTGCCATTCTCATTGATTCCAGACTCTGAGAGAGACTCTGAGAGGAAGCCTCCTGTACATTTGGCTCTGAGCTTTACATTCCCATGCAGCTGGGATTCACACGTCTCTCTGCTGACGAGAGGGCCTTTAGGAGGAGGAAGAGATTGTGCCTTTACTGTGGCCAGACAGGTCACTTATTGAAGTCTTGTCCTACCAATCTGGGAAACACCTGCACCTGAGGTCCTGTAGTGGACAGTCCTTAGGTGGCATCTTTGCATCCCCAGCTATCCTGAAGGATAAGTCTCTAGTTCTGGTTACCATTTCCTGGTCTGAGTTTTCCATCGATACCCAGGCACTAATCAATTTAGGGGCTGCAGGCTGGTTCATAGATAGTGCCTTTGTGTTGAAGCACTCTATACCGCCGCAGCCTCGTGCCTCCCTACTTGCCATTGAGGCTGTTGAAGGGAGACCTCTAAAGCCTGCCCATGTGACCCATGAAACTGCTCTGTTGACCATGGCTGTAGGGGTTCTTCACCATGAGATAATCCAATTCCAAGTCATTTCCTCACCTCCATTACCCAGCTGTCATTGGTTATCCTTGGTTACAGAGGCACAATTCTTCATTTGATTGGAGTAGTGCTAAGGTTCTGTCATGGTTGCCACAATGCACTAATACATGTTTTTAGAAAGTGATTAAAGTCATGTGCACATCTTCCTACTCTTCATTGCCAGAAGAGTTTCATGAATTCAGTGATGTTAGGCCTGTATTTTGCCACCACATTGGCCTTATGATTGCGCAATCGACCTTCAACCTGGTGCCATTCCTTCTCATGGCCGGGTTTACTCTCTGTCTGTCTCGAAGGATAGGGTAATGAAGGAGTATGTTGCGGATTCACTATCCCAGGGGTTCATCCACAAATTTTCTTCACCCGCCGGTGCTGTTTTTTTCTTTGTGAAAAAGAAGAGTGGTGAACTGAGACCCTTATCTGATTCCATTGATAACAGAATAATTTGACAGCCTCAAGGGAGCAATGGTCCTCACTAAGCTCGATTTTAAAGGGGCATAGAATCTTGTGAGGATTAATGAGTCCCACAAATGGAAAACTGCATTTAATACTATGACCGGACACTACGAATACCTCATAATGCCCTTTGGACTCTGCAATGCTCCTACAGTTTTTCAGGAATTTAGTAACAATTTCCCTTGAGATATGCTGCAGCAATGTGTGGTGGTTTACCTCAATGATATTCTCATATATTCCAAATCCTACGAGAACCACCACATGGACGTCTCCCGTGTGCTACAGAGGTTAAAAGAGAACAACTTGTATTGCAAGTTGGAAAAGTGTGAATTCCATTGTGAAGAGGTTACATTTTTGGGTTATGTCATTTCTGCTTTCGGCTTTCAATGGACTCAGAGAAACTATCTGCAGTTTTACAGTGGCCTTGACCGATAGGTCTATGTCCTCTACAACATTTACTTGGCTTTGTGAATTATTATCAGAAATGTATTCATAATTTCTCTTCTCTGGTCAAACCTCTGAGGCCTCGTACACACATCCGAGGAACTCGACTGGCAAAACACATAGTTTTGCTCGTCAAGTTCCTTGTGAAGCCGCCGAGGATCTCGGCGAGCCAAGTTTCCTCATTGAACAACGAGGAAATAGAGAACATGTTCTCTATTTGGCTCGCCGAGAAACTTGTCGGCTTCCTCGGCCGAAAGTGTACACGCGCCGGGTTTCTCGGCAGAATTCAGCTCCGATCGAGTTTCTGGCTAAATTCTGCCGAGAAACTCGGTCGTGTGTATGGGGCCTGAGTCTGACTGATATGACCAGGAAAGATGACAACCCACAGGATTGGTCCCTGGGTTTCATTAAAGCCTTTGAGTCCCTCAAGGCCGCTTTTGTCACAGCTCCAGTACTGGCACATCCTGAAGTTGTCTCCAGCAGAATGCAATTATGAAATTGGGGACAAAGAATTATTAGCCATCATTTTAGCTCTTCTGAAAGAGTGAAGGCACCTCCTCGAGAGTACCACTGTGCCTGTCCTCATTTTGACTGACCATAAGAATCTCAAATTTGTGTTTATGACAGGTCCCCTTCCCCACTTCTGGACAAAGGGCTGTGGCCTGATCTCCCAGAAGTCCAGCCCCCCTCCTCCTTCCCCCCGCCACTGGGCCAATTAGAAAGCGCAGCGTGCATGCGCCATAGGGAACCAGGGAAGAAGCCAAAAGGCTTCACTGCCTGGTTCCCTTGCCAGGAATGGTGGCGGACGATTGGCTTGGGGTGCTGAAATTGCGGGCTCCCTGGACAGGTAAGTGCCCTAATATTAAAGGGGTTGTAAAGGTTTGTTTTTTATTTTCTAAATAGGTTCCTTTAAGCTAGTGCATTGTTGGTTCACTTACCTTTTCCTTCGATTTCCCTTCTAAATGTTTTTTTTCTTTGTCTGAATTTCTCACTTCCTGTTTCTCCTCAGTAAGCTTTCCACCATCATCTGGCTGGGGGTTAATCAGCCAGAACAGCTTACTGAGGAGGAACAGGAAGTAAGAAATTCAGACAAAGAAAACAAAGAAAAAAACATTTAGAAGGGAAATCGAAGGAAAAGGTAAGTGAACCAACAATGCACTAGCTTAAAGGAACCAATTTAGAAAATAAAAAACAAACCTTTACAACCCCTTTAAGGCCTCATGCACACTGGATGTTTTTGGAAATTTTTGCAGCTGCTTGTTTTTGGCAGTAGATGTTTTTTTCTACAGTCATTAAACTCTCCATAGTGTTATCCTATGTGTCCAGAAAGAAAAAGAAAAGAAGGAGGGCGCACCGGCATAGTGCATTACCAGATATAAAAGTTTTATTAAAAATAGAATAAAAGCAATAGTCCTACTCAAAAAACGAGCTTAGGTACAAGCTTTTCTGACAATCAAGCTGGATCTTTTGGCACCTACAAGTAGGACTTGATGACAAGAGGATCGGACTGTACCCCTAACGGCTGATGCGTTTCTGGGGCGCATCCCTTTCTTCACAGCCTAGGCGGTCCGTGGTCTGAAGAAAGGGGTGCGCCCCAGAAACGCACCCCTTTCTATTTGCAGCTATGATTAAGCACTAGCCAATAGTGCGAAACGAGTCAGCTGTTTTACCCCTGTGTCGTGTGCTGTGATTTGTAGTGCATCCTTCCTTTTTTAAATAAAGACAACCATCAAGGTTTTTTGGAGTGCGGCTGTCCATATTTCCTCTTTCTACTTGTTGCCTTGCGCATTGCCAGCACCCTCGATTTCCTGAGACCATACTGATCATCCTAACACAATCCACCTGGAGCGGTAACTCTTTCTCTTTCAGCGGTTAGGGGTACCGTCCGATCATCTTGTCATCAAGTCTTACCTGTAGGTGCCAAGAGATTCTGCTTGATTGTCAGAAAAGCTTGTACCTAAGCTTGTTTGTGAGCATGACTATTGCTTTTAATAAAACTTTTATAACTGGTAAAGCACAAGGCCAGTGCGCCCTCCTTCTTTTCTTTCTAGCTATATGAACACCCAATGTTCTGAGGAGGGCTGCAAGACTATAGACTTTGCCTTAACCACCTAACCCCCGGACCATATTGCTGCCCAAAGACCAGAGCACTTTTTGCGATTCTGCACTGCGTCGCTTTAACTGACAATTGCGCAGTCGTGCGACGTGGCTCCCAAACAAAATTGGCGTCCTTTTTTCCCCACAAATAGAGCTTTCTTTTGGTGGCATTTGATCACCTCTGCGGTTTTTAGTTTTTGTGCTATAAATAAAAATAGAGCGACAATTTTGAAAAAAAATTATATTTTTTACTTTTTGCTATAATAAATATCCCCCAAAAATATATAAAAAAACATTTTTTTTCCTCAGTTTAGGCCGATACGTATTCTTCTACATATTTTTCGTAAAAAAATCGCAATAAGCATTTATTGATTGGTTTGCGCAAAAGTTATAGCGTTTACAAAATAGGGGGTATTTTTATTAATATTTTTTTTTTACTAGTAATGGCGGCGATCAGCGGTTTTTTTTTTCAGTACTGCGACATTATGGCGGACACATTTTTGGGACCATTGGCATTTTTATAGCGATCAGTGCTATAAAAATGCAATGGATTACTATAAAAATGCCACTGGCAGTGAAGGGGTTAACACTAGGGGGCGGGGAAGGGGTTAAGTATGTTCCCTGGGTGTGTTCTAACTGTAGGGGGGGTGGCCTTACTAGGGGAAATGACTGATCTTCTATTCATACATTGTATGAACAGAAGATCAGCATTTCTCCCCCTGACAGGACCGGGAGCTGTGTGCTCTGTAACGAGCAATCGCGGGTGCCCGGCGGCGATTCCGCCCGCCGGGCACGCGCACGGGAGTCGGGGGCGAGCCCCTGGTGGCCTGGGCGAGAGCCGATGTTATACTACGGGCTCTCGCGCAGGGGAGCCGACTTGCCGCCGTAAAACGACGGTGGGCGGTCAGCAAGCAGTTAAACTAAAGACTGGACTACACCACCAGTGTCTATTGAAACACCGGAGCGCAGGAGATTTTTTGTTCTATTATCCTATGTGTTCATGCACACTGTAAGGGGTTTGCTCGGTAGCGGGGTGTGGGACCTCCTGAGTGGGTTCACTACACACTGAACTATACAGAGAGGCAGCCGAGGGTGGTTGAAAAAAAAGGGTTATGGTTTATTCTTCCATATTGCTGGAAACAGTGGCGTCACTAGGGTTGGTGTCACCTGGTGCGGTAAAATATGGTGTCACCCCCCCCCCCCCATAACATTTTTCAAATATTTTTTACCCTACTGTTTGCTCTCTGTTCTCCTTTCTTCCCCTTTTCTCTCTCTATCCATCTTTCTTGTTCGTTCTATGCCTTCTTCTTTCCATTTTTCTTTGTCCCCTCCCCCCACCTCTCTTTCTCCAGAACCGGAATTCACATCTCAGGAGCCTATAGGCCAGGGGCGTACCTAGAGCATTTGTCACCCGGGGCGGATCCAATATCTGGCACCCCCCACGTTAAAATGTAAAAACACCCCACTGTGCCCCCTGCATACCTCTGTATCCTTCAATATCTTTGTGTTACTACTGTGTACCCCCTCTCCACAACTGCACCTCTGGACCCCTTTACATTACACAGCACCCTGCATCACTGCACCCCTTTACATTACACAGCCCCCTGCATCACTGGACCCCTTTACATTACACAGCCCCCTGCACCTCTGGACCTCTTTACATTACACAGCCCCCTGCATCACTGGACCCCTTTAAAATTACACAGTACCCTGCATCACTGGACCCCTTTAAAATTACACAGTACCCTGCATCACTGCACCCCTTTACATTACACAGCACCCTGCATCACTGGACCCCTTTACATCTCACAGCCCCCTTCACCTCTGGACCCATTTACATTACACAGCACCCTGCACCTCTGGACCCCTTTACATTACACAGCACCCTGCACCTCTGGACCCCTTTACATTACACAGCACCTCTTTACATTACACAGCCCCTGCACCACTGGACCCCTTTACATCACATAGCCCCCTGCACCTCTGGACCCCTTTACATTACACAGCACCCTGCACCTCTGGACCCCTTTACATTACACAGCACCCTGCATCACTGGACCCCTTTACATTACACAGCACCCTGCATCACTGGACCCCTTTACATCTCATAGCACCCTGCATCTCTGGAACCTTTTACATTGCACAGCACCCTGCATCACTGCACCCCTTTTACATTACACAGCCGCCTGCACCTCTGCACCCCTTTACATCACATAGCCCCCTGCACCTCTGGACCCTTTTACACTACACAGCCCTCTGCACCCCTTTACATTACACAGCACCCTGCATCACTGCACCCCTTTTACATTACACAGCCACCTGCACCTCTGGACCCCTGCATGTTACACAGACCCCTCTTCAGTGCAGACACCCCCTCAGTGCAGACACCCCCCCCTTAGTGCAACCCCCCCTCAGTGCAACCCCCCTCGGTGCAACCCCCCAGTGCAAACACCCCCCCTCTTAGTAAAAACCCCCCCTCAGTGCAAACCCCCCTTAGTGAAAACCCCCTCAGTGCAACCACCCCCTTAGTACATCCCTCCCACCCCTTCAGTGAAATCCCCCCAGGTGCAAACACCCCCCTCCCCATTCAGTACCTCAGATCATCGCAGGCAGCGCCACGGCACATGGACAGAAGGTCCCCTCGGCCCCTCTGTACACACAAACAGAGAGGAGGGGGCTGTGCCTGTGTGCCGACCACCGCTAACAGCCCGTGGCTGTGAGAGGAGGGGATGGATGGTGCTGCGGTGTCACCCCGCAACCCCCCTCCTCTTGTACTGCGGCGCTCGGCGCTCCGATTCCGCGGCGCTCATGGCTGCAGTCGCGGGGGGGGGAGCCGCCCCCCCCCACATGTCAGCTAAAAAAAAAATTTTTTTTTTTTTAGGGATGGTGTCACCCCTCTAGCGGGTGTCACCCGGGGCGGACCGCACCCCCCGCACCCCCCTAGCAACGCCTCTGGCTGGAAACAAGTGCAAGCGTCCAAACAGCATAAACAAAACATAAAATAAACCCTGGCCACTTGGGCGTCTACCTTCACAACACAGGAACCTATCTATGGAGTCTGGCACAGCCTACTGCTGGGCAGACACTGCTGGTCTTCCAGCAGTAAACAATAGTCTTTTTGGTTTTTATCACACAGCAAAACGATCAACAACCACTTCACCTTCAGAAGTCTTCCTCCGCTCACTGCTCTCCTTAACTCAAAAAGCCTCCGGATGCAGCATTCAGTAGTAATCCTCTGGACAACTTATAGAGGCCTTAATTGCCTCATTCTGAACAGCTGACGCTATCCAACGTCCTTAAACCTTTCTGGCTACCTCTGCAGCCGACACCTGATAGTAATTGGTGAATTTTCTAATCAAGGCAGAAATGTATCTCCCGTCTGTGACAACACCCCCAGATTTACCTGACTTCCTGTCACAACACATAGGCTGTTATCAGCAGTTTTGGGCAGTGACGTTTTTGAACAGTAAAAAAAAACCAAAACTAGTAGGTTCTGAGAGACGTTTTTCAGCTGTAAAAACGCTCTAACGCTGAGAAACGTTGCTAAAAGTCAATAAACGCTCAAAAACGCTGCTCAGCAGCATTTTTGGATCCATTGAAAAAAAATGCTAATAAACGCTATTGCAAAAACGTTGAAAAACTCACTGCAAAGCTACTGGCGTTTTTATAACGTTATTTTAACCACTTAAGGACCCCTTCACGCTGATATACGTCGGCAGAATGGCACGGCTGGGCACATCAACGTATATGTACGTTGCCCTTTAAGCCCAGCCGTGGGGTCGCGGGCGCGAAGCTCCGTGACCGCGGGACCCGATCGCCGCTGGAGTCCCGCGATCGGTCCCCGAAGCTGAAGAACGGGGAGAGCTGTGTGTAAACACAGCTTCCCCGTTCTTCACTGTGGCGCTGCATCGATCGTGTGATCCCTTTTATAGGGGGACACAATCGATGTTGTCACACCTACAGCCACACCCCCCTACAGTTGTAAACACATATTAGGTCATACATAACCCCTTCAGCGCCCCTAGTGGTTAACTCCCAAACTGCAACTGTCATTTTCACAGTAAACAATGCATTTTAAATGCATTTTTTGCTGTGAAAATGACAATGGTCCCAAAAATGTGTCAAAATTGTCCGAAGTGTCCGCCATAATGTCGCAGTCACGAAAAAAATCGCTGATCGCCGCCATTAGTAGTAAAAAAAATAAAAAAATTATAAAAATGCAATAAAACGATGCCCTATTTTGTAAACGCTATAAATGTTGCGCAAACCAACCGATAAACGCTTATTGCGATTTTTTTTACCAAAAATAGGTAGATTAATAGGTATCGGCCTAAACTGAGGAAAACATTTTTTTTTATATATTATTGGGGGATATTTATTATAGCAAAAAGTTAAAAATATTGAATTTGTTTCAAAATTGTCGCTCTATTTTTATTTATAGCGCAAAAAATAAAAACCGCAGAGGTGATCAAATACCACCAAAAAAAAGCTCTATTTGTGGGGAAAAAAGGACGCCAATTTTGTTTGGGAGCCACGTCGCACGACCGCGCAATTGTCTGTTAAAGCGACGCAGTGCCGAATCGCAAAACCTGGTCAGGTCCTTTCGCTGCATTTTGGTCCGGGGCTTAAGTGGTTAACGTCCAGTGTGCATGAGGCTGCTGACTTTTACATTTTTTAGATTAACCAAAAAACCTGGAAGCTGATTGGTTTCTATACAGAGCTGCACTAGAATTTGCGCTCTTCAGTTTTAGTAAATCTCGCCCAATGTATTATAAGGATCCCCTCCAAACCATCACTTCTTCCTTTCTGCACTCTCCCCATCCATTAGCGTCATCTGTGACGTACGCCCCCTCCCCTGTCCCCGTCCAATCACATTCCTCTATCTCTATACACGAGGGATACAGCTGTCATTTCCAGGGATCTGCGCCCCTCCCTCGCCACGCTCGTTCCCTTGGTTTCCAGGCTCCCCACCGACTAAAAACGTCTATTTCGCCAACAACCCCCCCGTGGGGTACCGGCGGAACGGGTGGAGGCCGAGGTGGTTACAGGGAGGGTGTGGGGGATGAATGAATGGCCGCTGTTGGCTGGGCGGGGCGAGATTGCTGACCCCGCCCCCTGGGCTCTCTTATATTACACACACGAGGCCGGTGCTGTGAATATGGCGCTGAGGACGTTGTGAGACAGGCATCTCCAGGACCAACCCACCCACCGAGAGACGCTACCGAGAGACCCACAGTGGTGAGTCCACCCTAGGCCAGCATTTTATTTATACATCTATATGTATCTCTATCATCATGTGACCATCAGGGACTACAACACCCAGCATGGTCCATCTGTCCAATCTCCAGGCTGATCTATGATTTGTAGATCTCTCTGTACCATGTGACATTGTGTATAGATGGCATCCAGCAGGACAATACAAACCTGTATTCTTATCCTACATTTATAGTAGGATATCCCATAATATGGAGCTTGGATCACTCCCTTGCTGTGATTGGTGCAATCACATTCCATACTCATTTATTTCAGCTCCTTAGGAGCAATCCATGAAGATCACACACACCAGGGGGAGGATCCTTATTTTTTTATTTAAGTCCACTTATTTATTTTGGCTATAAATCTGATTTCTAAAGGAGTCACATGGCTGAAATCAATCTCTCTCTGATTATATTCTGGCTTTGTATAGTGAGCTGAGAGTCTTGTGATGTATTCTTTCGTCACTGGCCAGTTTACAATCCAGGTGTGTAGTTTTATATCCTACCCCTGTCTCGTGATCTGTGATCTGCATGGGGATAATTCATCAGGGGGGGGTGATCTGTTTTATAGATTTATCTGGGGGGGGGGGATGATCTGTTTTATAGATTTATCTGGGGGGGGGGTGATCTGTTTTATAGATTTATCTGGGGGGGGGGGATGATCTGTTTTATAGATTTATCTGGGGGGGGGGGGGTGTGATCTGTTTTATAGATTTATCTGGGGGGGGGGGTGATCTGTTTTATAGATTTATCTAGGGGGGGGGGGTGACGACGAAGGATCTGTCTTGAAGACTTATCTAGGGGTAGGGGGACACCTTATTTTTTGGGGGTTTTATAGATATAGGGGTGTTTTATAGGGGGGGGAGATTTTATCTGGGGGATCTGTTTTTGTAGATTGTATCTAGTTGGTGAAAAGGGATCTGTTTTTATAGATTTATCAAGGGGGGGGACAAGGGATCAGATTTTATCTAGAGGGGAAGAGGGATCTACGGGGGGGGAATCAGTTTTTAAAGATTTTATCCAGGGTGGGTCAGAAAGGGATCGTTTTTTTATAGGGGGGAGGGAGAGGATCTGTTTTATAGATTCATCTAACTGCTAAGACTTTTTTTTTTTTTTTCTGCTTTCAGGTTATATAAAAGGAACACGTAGGGGGTTATTTACGAAAGGCAAATCCACTTTGCACTACAAAGTGCACTTGAAATTGCACTTGGAAGTGCAGTCGTTGTAGATCTGAAATGAGGGGAAGCTCTGCTGATTTTATCATCCAATCATGTGCAAGCTAAAATGTATTTTTTTTTTCCTTGCATGTCCCCCTCGGATCTACAGCGACTGCACTTTCAGTGCAAATTCAAGTGCACTTGTAGTGCAAAGTGGATTTGCCGTTAGTAAATAACCCCCATAGAATGTGCTTTAATACAGATCATATTCTAACCCTGATCTTTTGAGATCTGCTTAATCAACGTATTTTTTTCCATTTTTAAAATCCTGTTTTTTGTTAAACTGCCATCCTGAGACTTCTAGAACGTCCTCTACGATTCTTTTCCTGCAGCGTTTTATCCGCAAACTCGTACAGCGTTCTCAGAGTCTGGGTCAGTTTGCGACGCTGTTACTAAGTAGATGATGGGGGTGTAGGCTTGTGATGTACAAGGCTGCTAGTGTATACCTGTCTGTCAAAGTTTCAGCCTGTCTAATGGCTGGTGGCGATGTACATTTAAGAATCTGTCCTAGAGTCAGATCCTTCCCTTCCTGATGCATACATTGCCAGCTGTGACACCGTGGCCTGTGCATGGACACGTGCTGGCCTTCTGAGCAGGGATTAATTGCAGGCTGGCGTTTTGCTCCAGCCTGGAACAGATTTCCCTAGCAGGGTCATATATTCTTTGATATACAAATTGTTTCTCGGGTACAGCCTGTCTTGAGCTTTTTAATACAGAGGAACCCTTAAGAAAAACTTTCTTGGGGATACTCTACAGCGAAGGATACGTTCGATTTAAATAAGACCAAGGAGTATGGCATAGTATTCGATACCGACGGCTGCTCTGCAAAAGTAATTCAATTAATCCCGTAATCGACCGATCGGGTCCACTTGTCTTCTTTTTAGGTGGCCCCAATCAGACCCTTTGTTATCCTTTATAGAGTGGCACATTACACCCACTGACATCTAATCTACCAAAAACAGATGGATGGGAATCTGCTCCGTATTTGTCTAGCACAGGGGTCTCCAAACTTTCAGTAAACAGGCCAGTTTACTATTCTTCTGATTTGGGGGGGGGGGGCGTATTGTGTCTATGGGGAGTACAAAATGAGCCAGTGTCAGTGGGCGTAATCCATCCCCCATTATTGGTGTCAGGCCTCGTACACACGGCCGAGTTTCTCTGCAAAAACCAGCAAGAAGCTTGCTGGGTTTTTTTTTTTGCCGAGGAAACCGGTCGTGTGTACACTTTTCAACAAGGAAAACGCCGAGGATCTCGTCGGGCCAAAAAGAAAGCATGTCTTCCTTTTCCCCGACGGCAATGGGAAAAGTTGGCTCGCCGAGATCCTCGGCGGCTTCACAAGGAACTCGACAAGCAAAGCGATGTGTTTCGCCCGTCGAGTTCCTCGGCCGTGTGTACGAGGCCTCATTGGGCCCCATCGTTGGTGTCATTGGGAGGAATCGTACCCCATCGTTGTCATTTGGTGGAATTGTGAGGAATTGTGCTCCATCACTGGTGTCATTGGGCCCCATAGTTGGTGTCATTGGGAAGAATAGTACCCCATCGTTGTCATTTGGTGGAATTGTGCCCCATCATTGGCATCTTTGGGCACCATTTTGGTGTCATTGGGAGGAACTGTGCCCTGTCGTTGGTGTCTTTGGGAGGAATTGTGTTCTTCTTTGGTGTCAGTGGATAAAATGGCACCCCAAGGGCTGGATAAAAGCAAGCAAAGCCCCTGGGCCAGAGTTTGGCGACCACTGGTTTGGGGGGGCTTCTTACTCTGGTGTTAATTTGGAAGCAGGGACCATTAAATTGTTTTTTGGAAAGAATGCCACTTGTATTGGTAGTGCCCCCCTTATACATATGACTAAAAAGATCGTTGGTGTTGATCGTCTGAGAGTCTCAAATTACTGAGTACTTTAGGAACCCATACCAACCTCCTGGTCATTAACGGCTGCTTTATTAGCTCTGTTTCTTCAGAAAGATCCGTAGAAAAGACACAGTGAACCTTCATTACATCATCAGTGGGAAATGACTGCAGCAGAAAGTTTTCCGTTCACAAGTCTTATGGCTTTAGGAAGACCGAACTGAGTCACAAAGTAACATGTCTGTGAATCATAGTTCTGCATGTCCTGGCTGTGGGTTGTTTATATGGTCTGATCAGTTGCTATGTAGTGAAAGTCTTCTTTGTTCTTGTACTACAGATTAGATAAAATTCTTGTCTTTTTCTCATACGCAGTTTGATAATCTCGCAACAATAGCATGATTTACACCCACGGCTGAGTATATTGTGCATATATACAATCAGTAGGGTATTATCAGCTGTCAGAGTGAATGGGGTGTGTTGGAGGGTTTATATTTATAGGGCAGTTGGCAGTGAGGGTGGTCATGTACGTGCTATCACCTACCTCTTGGCAGTACATGGGGTAGAAATTGGTGTCCAAGACCTTGAGCACATCCTTATCTTTCCTGTGCCCAGGGTGATACAGATAACTTTTATTGCAGGAATATAAAAGAAATAAATGGAATTGATCAATGACTGTTTTTGACAACTGTCACTGCTAGACTTGATCAGTCACTTATCTGCTAACTGCAATGAACTGTCCTCCCTTTTATTGTTTGCAGTATGATTTCCCCAGTTACACTTTAACCATAGTGTGTCAAGTAGCTGCTAAAACGGAAACAAGTTTACAGTAAACAGTTTTCACTGCAAGGTTATACATTTGCTTTAGGTGCGCTTAGTAGTTCACCCGAACTGATAGCTGTGTAGAGAGATTGACATTCATGGCTGAGGATCACGGTCCAGAATTGTGAGTGGGTAGATTGTTATCAATGGAGTACCCCAGATATGACGTAGATCCTGTACCATCTGTCAAGGGTTAAAATAGGATTGGTGGATTTGGCTCCTTCAGCATTTAGATGGCAGTTGTCCATGTGTTCATGATCTGACTGGCAAGTGTCACATAGTTGCAGTACAGATCTTCTTGTTGGCGGCATTATCCTGGGAGAGCAGCCGTTCCTGGCAGGGGGGTGACCTTCAGAACTGAAGGTGCCCATCATTAGAGAGCAAGCTGGGTCACAGTGATCTAAAGCAGGCATAGACCAGTTACGGCATTTAGAAGCCGCCAGGTTTTTTTATTTTTTGGCCAACTCAAAGCTCAATTTTTTTTGATTAGAGAACCTCAATTAGGTGCCAACTTCTAAGAAGTATTGGCGACCTGACAATAGGGATTTCCCAGTCCCGATCTAAACTTTACGAATCTTTTGTAGGCATCGCTTGCTTCTGATATTTACTGAATTTATTTAATGTGTACAGATTCTATTGTATGAGTTCATTCTGGTTTTTGTAGTTCATCGTTAATTTTTAAACTCTTGAGTCCAAAGTGGACTTCTAGTACACGAGGTACATTTTCTGAATTGCGCTAATTGTCTATTCTGCAAGTTGAGGAGTGTTTTTTTTCTTTTCTTATACCTTTAACATCTTCGGACATGTGGCAGCATGCAGATAAAGCTAACGATAGACATTAGCCTTCTACCATCCAGATTCCCTTGTGCGCATGCTTATAGGAAAGCATCATGGTGGGTTGTTGAGGTGTGCTGATGCTCACCGGCATAGAATTACCTGATACTCCGTTGTGGAATCGTGAACTGATCAGGCCATTATCCGGTGTTCATGATGGTAACTTTCTCCCTAGTCTGAAGGACACCCTTTCCTGACCACTCCATGCTGTGCACACAGGAGATGATGAATTAGGAATGTCATTTCCCTGACTCTTTTGTCTGGCAGTCACGTGACCTTGGCCTTGGGAGAAGCATTCACTTATTAGCCAGTAGCTCAGCGGCAAAGGAAAGGGTGGGGGTTTGGCAGATTCTGAGTAATGGGGCAACCAGTAAGAGCCGGTTTCTCCTTTGTGTAATGAAGCAAGGGAGGAGGGTTTGGTGAGGAAATGTCGTCACTTTCTGTCAGTGAGTAAGCATAGACTTGCCCACCCAGCAGCGTGCATTCTATGTCGGCCATACCCCGTGCTTACATTCTGAGGATATGGCTGCATTGTTTGTGAAGACAAGAAGTTGCCGTCCTTCTGTGCCATGGTTGCTGTGTATGACGTTGCAGACAATGGCCACAAACGGAAGGGTGGTGACAGCTGTGGCTTTCCGTGTTGGAAGTGTTGCCTTGCCATGTGGCACCTCGTTGGGCAAGGAGGTGCAGTGTTTTGTAGTTCCACAAGGATCATTAAACTACAGGTCTTTGCAGGCGTTCAGCAACGTTTGACGTGTAGGTGCCAGCATGCCACATCAGGTAAAGGCTGGGACTTGTAGTTCCACGACAGTCTGCCTAGGATCCTCCTACACCACAGATAGGAGGACTGAAGAAAACCTTGTCCCACTGGGCCCTATTTCATGGGGTTGTGGGGTGATATGAAACCTTTGGGTCTGGTTTAGGTGTGAAAAAATTTGCATCTAAACCGGTGAACAAAACTGCACCGACTCCAGATTGCAAACCGCAATTGGATATGTGTGAACAAAAGAAATTGAAGGTGTTGCCTATGGCAGCCATACCCCTGGTTATGTAGACCGTATTTTTTATGATTTTTTTCCCTAAGACCCCTTTCACACTGAAGCGTTTTTACAGCGTTTTAGCGTTAAAAATAGCGATATTAAAACGCTCATAAAACGCTCTCCATGCATCTCAGGCCTCGTACACACGACCGAGTTCCTCGGCAAAAACCAGCAAGAAACTTGCTGGGAGATATTTTTTTGCCGAGGAAACCGGTCGTGTGTACACTTTCGGCGAGGAAACTGTCGAGAAACTCGACGAGCCAAAAAGAGAGCAAGTTCTCTGGTTCCTTGACGGGAATGGAGAAAATTGGCTTGTCGAGTTCCTCGACGGCTTCACAAGGAACTCGATAAGCAAAACGATGTGTTTCGCCCGTCGAGTTTCTCGGTCGTGTGTACGAGGCCTCACACTGAGTCCTGCAAGCAGCATCTTTGGAGCAGCTTTTGGGCGCTGAAAAAAACGCCCCTCTCCATTGAAATTAATTGAAAGCGCTGTAAAAACGCCTTACCCTTTCACACGGAGGCACTGCAAAAATGCCCTAAAACGTTAGGGTCTTAGTGGTGCTTTACCAGCACATTGGGATTGCAGATGAGGCTTCGCTCGAATAACGATCGAAAAACACCCCAGTGTGAAAGGGGCCTACATTTTTATTGAAGATGTTTCAGAGAAAAATGGGCTATATCTATATTCTTTTAAAATCATAACTAAAAAAACTGGCATGGTTGTATTATTGGAATTTCATCACATACAGTAGCAAATCCTATTTTATTCATTTTCATACTTGCTCCTAAATCTATGGTAGCATCAAAAGATTGTAGATTACTGAATTTATGCCGATAATGTCTAATCCTGGGCAAACGTCCCTAATAGAATAAAGATTGTATTTCAGTGAATGACTCATCTGAAGCTGGCCAAACACACGTTACAATCTAATTGTACATTCTCCTTTAGACTTGCCAACAGCTACGTATTGCAAGGACCCATCTGTGTTGAGCATGGTTATCTGATTGAAGTCTTATGCGAGGCATAGACCGCTAGATTAGGTTCTGAAACCATGTGGATAGTGGAATCTCCTCTGGCAGCTGCTGCACCCATGTCTGCCTGAATACAATGATGCCTCGTACACACGATCGGTTTTCCCAGCGGACTTTTTACCGCCTGAAAAGTCGAGAAACCTGCTTGGCAGCTTTTCCCCCGTGAACACGACCGTTTTTCCTGGCAGGAAAACTGCCATGAGAGCTTTGCCTCATCGTTTTGCTCGTCGAGTTCTGTGTGAAGCTGCCGAGGATCTCGGCGAGCCAACTTTACTCATTGAACAACGAGGAAATAGAGAACATGTTCTCTATTTGGCTCGACGAGGAACTCGTCGGCTTCCTCGGCCGAAAGTATACACATGGCCGTGTTTCTCGGCAGAATTCAGCTCCGAACGAGTTTCTGGCTGAATTCTGCCGAGAAACTCGGTCGTGTGTACGGGGCCTCAACCTTCAGGATGATATGGCAGAGCAGGAACTCCTATTTGGATTCATACCTGAACAAATGTAAAATGAGTTACTGCAGAGGGGTAAATCCACGTCTTTAGTTTATTAAAGGGGTTGAAAAACCATCTGTAGTGCAGCAGCCCCCCTTTTACTTACCTGAATCCCCATCTTTGCAGTGATGAGAACAAGCCCAGCAGCTCTAGCCGCGGTCTTGGTCCTCATTGGATAGATTGATAGCAGCAGGAGCCATTGGCTCCTGCTGCTGTCAATCAAATCCACTGACACGGGGCGGGGCAGAGTATTACTCAAGTTTAACGCACTTTACAGGACTGACCATCCCAGCCATAAAAAAAAGTTATGTGATCTACTTCCTATTTGTAGAATGGTACTCTGTAATTGGCTATGAATGATTAAAAAAATATGATTGTTCAATTGAATTGCCCTCTAAATTTCAAGTGTTCCCCCCCCCCCCCATAAAATGCAGCAGTTTATTAAGCCACTCTGTAATTAAAGGGCACACCAATGGGCTCACTGCAGAAATAAAGTGATAAAAGTTTGTGAGGTACCAGGAGGCATGTGTTTTATCCCTGGTATTATGCAACTTCTTGGCACGGATAAAGGCCGACTCCAGGCACAGATTTTTGGAAGGTTTGCTGTGTAAACAGATGTTACCTGTCCTCATTTCTATCACATTGCTGGATTGCTTAACCGTATATTGCAATTGCCACTCTTTCTGCTGGTTAGTACAGGTCCTGCTGACCCCCTGCTGGTTAGTACAGGTCCTGCTGACCCCCTGCTGGTTAGTACAGGTCCCGCTGACCCCCTGCTGGTTAGTACAGGTCCCACTGACCCCCTGCTGGTTAGTACAGGTCCCGCTGACCTCCCTGCTGGCTAGTACAGGTCCCGCTGACCTCCCTGCTGGTTAGTACAGGTCCCGCTGACCCCCTGCTGGTTGGTACAGGTCCCGCTGACTGCCGGCTGGTTAGTACAGGTCCCGCTGACCCCCTGCTGGTTAGTACAGGTCCCGCTAACCCCCTGCTGGTTAGTACAGGTCCCGCTGACTGCCGGCTGGTTAGTACAGGTCCCGCTGACCCCCTGCTGGTTAGTACAGGTCCCGCTCACCCCCTGCTGGTTAGTACAGGTCCCGCTGACCCCCTGCTGTTTAGTACAGGTCCCGCTGACCTCCCTGCTGGTTAGTACAGGTCCCGCTGACCTCCCTGCTGGTTAGTACAGGTCCCGCTGACCTCCCTGCTGGTTAGTACAGGTCCCGCTGACCCCCTGCTGGTTAGTGCAGGTCCCGCTGACCTCCCTGCTGGTTAGTACAGGTCCCGCTGACCTCCCTGCTGGTTAGTACAGGTCCCGCTGACCTCCCTGCTGGTTAGTACAGGTCCCGCTGACCCCCTGCTGGTTAGTGCGGGTCCCGCTGACCCCCTGCTGGTTAGTACAGGTCCCGCTGACTTCCCTGCTGGTTAGTACAGGTCCCGCTGACTTCCCTGCTGGTTAGTACAGGTCCCGCTGACCCCCTGCTGGTTAGTACAGGTCCCGCTGACCTCCTGCTGTTTAGTACAGGTCCCGCTGACCTCCCTGCTGGTTAGTACAGGTCCCACTGACCCCCTGCTGGTTAGTACAGGTCCCGCTGACCCCCTGCTGGTTAGTACAGGTCCCACTGACCCCCTGCTGGTTAGTACAGGTCCCGCTGACTTCCCTGCTGGTTAGTACAGGTCCCGCTGACTTCCCTTCTGGTTAGTACGGGTCCCGCTGACTTCCCTGCTGGTTAGTACAGGTCCCCCTGACCCCCTGCTGGTTAGTACAGGTCCCGCTGACCTCCCTGCTGGTTAGTACAGAATTAAGTGATGAAGGCATTATGAAGTAATTCCCAAGGACATTCGTCCAGTAATTGAATGTACAAGGAATTTCCATAGGAACGTTCCGTCTGTTGCTTGTTGGGCATGCTGGGCCTTGTGGTTCCAGAGGACTGGTGACCCTGTGATTGTGTAAATGGTGGTCGTCGTGTCCTGAGGAGGACTGGTGAGTGGTGACCCTGTAATGGCGGGAATTGTGTACTGTACAATGACACTGTGTATAGCGGAGCTACCGATCTTCATGGGATACAGATCTCCATGCTACACCGGCCCCGTACATTTTACCCGGGCCGGCTGTGCGAGGATTATATATTATATTATATGGAGGGATGGAGTCCTCCTCCCCGCGGGGTTATCACTGGCCTGTTTAAACAGGAAGGTTTTGGCGCTCTCTCGGTCCTCCCCTCCCCCCGCTTAGCGCCCTTTATTGTTACATCGGGCGGGAAGTCTGAGAGGTGACGGGACCGCTATACGGTGAGTACACGGACACCGACCCCCCACCCCCTCCTCCACACACCGACCCCTGCAAGGTCACATCTACCGCAGGATGCCGGGGACATCACACAGCGACTCCTAACAGAGAGTACCCAGGGCAGCCGCACGGAATGAGTGTGTTATAGAACTCCATCATACTGCATGGAGAGAGGATGGCAGTGCCAGGGTCCCTGCATGGAGGGTGTATGTGTGATGTGTAGTATGAATGTGTATATATTATATATATTTACTATGAGTGAGGGTCACACTCACATAGGGTGGCCATACATTCAATGAGCTCCTCTACACACCACTAACCTGCCATATCTCCTGTACCTTTTGGGCCGTTTAATCCTCTTGCAGTTTTTTTCTTGTGTTTTGGTATTGTGTTGTGCTGTGTTTTGGTATTGTGTTGTGTTGCTGTGTTTTGGGGTGTCATGAACAATGAATGTCACTGAAAGTGTTACATGTGCTGTATGGTTTGTGTGTGCTGACAGAACACTGAAGTATGAATGGGGGCCTCGAGGGGAGAATGAGGTGTAAGCTCCCTTCACACCAGTGCGACTTGACAGACCAAAGTTGCATGACAAGTTGCACCTGATTTCTGCCTATGGAATTGTATAAGCCGCTGCAACTCTGTCTTGCACAAACTTTGAAAAGGTTCCTGTTTTTTTTTTTGCGACTTTCATGAATATTGACATCTGCACATGAATTTGCACCGACCAGCAGCTTTGAAATGGTGCAGAAGTAGTGCAGTTGCAGAGCTGCATTTGGTTTGAACCCGGGGCTAATGCTAATATCACGTGCCAGGAGCGCGTGTGCTACTAATATACTGTATACCATAAGGAGAGAGAGGTGTAGTTCTAGTATACTGTATGGAGGGAGAGAGGTGTAGTACTAGTATACTGTATGGAGGGAGAGAGGTGTAGTTCTAGTATACTGTATGGAGGGAGAGAGGTGTAGTTCTAGTATACTGTATGGAGGGAGAGAGGTGTAGTTCTAGTATACTCTATGGAGGGAGAGAGGTGTAGTTCTAGTGTACTGTACGGAGGGAGAGAGGTGTAGTTCTAGTGTACTGTACGGAGGGAGAGAGGTGTAGTACTAGTATACTGTATGGAGGGAGAGAGGTGTAGTTCTAGTATACTGTATGGAGGGAGAGAGGTGTAGTTCTAGTGTACTGTACGGAGGGAGAGAGGTGTAGTACTAGTATACTCTATGGAGGGAGAGAGGTGTAGTTCTAGTATACTGTATGGAGGGAGAGAGGTGTAGTACTAGTATACTGTATGGAGGGAGAGAGGTGTAGTTCTAGTGTACTGTACGGAGGGAGAGAGGTGTAGTACTAGTATACTCTATGGAGGGAGAGAGGTGTAGTTCTAGTATACTGTATGGAGGGAGAGAGGTGTAGTACTAGTATACTGTATGGAGGGAGAGAGGTGTAGTTCTAGTATACTGTACGGAGAGAGAGAGGTGTAGTTCTAGTATACTGTATGGTGGGAGAGAGGTGTAGTACTAGTATACTGTATGGAGGGAGAGAGGTGTAGTACTAGTACACTGTATGGTGGGAGAGAGGTGTAGTTCTAGTATACTGTGTGGAGGGAGAGAGGTGTAGTTCTAGTATACTGTATGTAGGGAGAGAGGTGTAGTTCTAGTATACTGTATGGAGGAAGAGAGGTGTAGTTCTAGTATACTGTATGGAGGAAGAGAGGTGTAGTTCTAGTATACTGTAAGGAGGGAGAGAGGTGTAGTACTAGTATACTGTATGTAGGGAGAGAGGTGTAGTACTAGTACACTGTATGGTGGGAGAGAGGTGTAGTTCTAGTATACTGTGTGGAGGGAGAGAGGTGTAGTACTAGTATACTGTATGGAGGGAGAGAGGTGTAGTTCTAGTATACTGTGTGGAGGGAGAGAGGTGTAGTTCTAGTGTACTGTATGGAGGGAGAGAGGTGTAGTTCTAGTGTACTGTACGGAGGGAGAGAGGTGTAGTTCTAGTATACTGTGTGGAGGGAGAGAGGTGTAGTTCTAGTATACTGTGTGGAGGGAGAGAGGTGTAGTTCTAGTATACTGTATGGAGGGAGAGAGGTGTAGTTCTAGTATACTGTGTGGAGGGAGAGAGGTGTAGTTCTAGTATACTGTGTGGAGGGAGAGAGGTGTAGTTCTAGTATACTGTATGGAGGGAGAGAGGTGTAGTTCTAGTATACTGTGTGGAGGGAGAGAGGTGTAGTTCTAGTATACTGTATGGAGGGAGAGAGGTGTAGTACTAGTATACTGTATGGAGGGAGAGAGGTGTAGTGCTAGTATACTGTATGGAGGGAGAGAGGTGTAGTTCTAGTATACTGTATGGAGGGAGAGAGGTGTAGTACTAGTATACTGTATGGAGGGAGAGAGGTGTAGTTCTAGTATACTGTATGGAGGGAGAGAGGTGTAGTACTAGTATACTGTATGAAGGGAGAGAGGTGTAGTTCTAGTATACTGTACGGAGAGAGAGAGGTGTAGTTCTAGTATACTGTATGGTGGGAGAGAGGTGTAGTACTAGTATACTGTATGGAGGGAGAGAGGTGTAGTACTAGTATACTGTATGGAGGGAGAGAGGTGTAGTACTAGTATACTGTATGGAGGGAGAGAGGTGTAGTACTAGTATACTCTATGTAGGGAGAGAGGTGTAGTTCTAGTATACTGTATGGAGGGAGAGAGGTGTAGTTCTAGTATACTGTATGGAGGGAGAGAGGTGTAGTTCTAGTATACTCTATGTAGGGAGAGAGGTGTAGTTCTAGTATACTGTATGGAGGGAGAGAGGTGTAGTTCTAGTATACTGTATGGAGGGAGAGAGGTGTAGTACTAGTATACTGTATGGAGGGAGAGAGGTGTAGTTCTAGTATACTGTGAGGAGTGTGTGGTGTAGTATTGTGCTGCATGGAGTGTGTTGTGTAGTACTAATATCGGAGTGGGTGGTATAGTAGTAGTTGCTCATGCACAGTGTTGGTAGATGTGTGGGCTGACATGGTGTAGGACAGACAAGGGAACAGATGTCACCTCTCCAGGGGCTCACCCATAACCCACACAGGGGAGATATCTGCTATCTACAGTCCCCAGTTTTTGTTGGCCAAGGTCATTATCTGTCTTACAGCACACTGTATGGTAAATAGCTGATTCAGCATATACCGATTACACAGCACTGAATGCAGCTGTTGGTGAAGGAACCTTTTTTTGTTTGGGACAGCTTGGCCCACACTAAAGTGGTGATGAAGCTGGAGTTAAAGTGAGGCTCCACCCAAAAGGGGAAGCTCTGCTTGTTCGCACCCTCCCCTGCCACATTTGACACTTTTGGGCGGGGGAGCAGGTACCCACTCCCTGGTAAGATTGCTGCATGGCCATCTATGTCATTTCCGGCTCCTTCTCCACGCTGACTTCTGGGCGACACACAGGTTCCAGAAGATGGCGTGGACAATCAGAAAGCGCAGCTTGACTCGCACATGTGCAGGCTGTGAAGCGGTAAAGGCTTCACTTCATGTTTCCCTTACTACAGATGCCTGCACCCAAAGCTGATTGACTAGGAATAGCTACATCACTGGATCCCTGGATGGGTAAATGTCCTCATTAGTCAGCAGCTACAGTATTTGTGGCTGCTGACTTTTTTTTTCTCTACAGACTTGAACTCTCGCTTTTAAGGTACACACAGGCTGAATGTCCGCCAGTTTAACAGAAATCGGATGACGTTCAGCCTGTGTATACAGCAGTCTGTCCAGCAGATGCCAGTCTAGCAACTGGTTTCTGTCAAACGAACGTGCTGGAAAACCAGCCTCCAAACAGCACTGACAGCCAATGGTTGCGAGCGCTGATCAGTGTTCAGAGCACAAAGGCACTGCAGGGGATATTGTCACACCAACCTCACTTACTATGGACATCTCTCAGGTTTTTTGTCCAGCCCGCTGGGTTGAACAAATAAAAAAGCTTCAGTATGTTCCTAGCTTTAGGCCTTTTAGCAGGTCTTCTCGACACACAAAGCTTTATGCCAAAAAAATCCATATGAAGGTTCTCAAAGCCAACATATTAAAGAGGAACTGCAGTCTGCTCACATAATTCGTAATAAAAACATCTTTGGCATTCTGAAGCTTCCCTCCAACCACTTTGCAAGTTTTATATATACTGTGGTTCTGTACTTGCCAAATATGCTTCAGAAATCTCCCTCCATGGAGTCTGGCTGCAATCATTTTAACTGTGGGCAGCTGAAGCTGCTGCTTGTCCACTTCCTGGATTTAGAGCCACACCTGCAGCTCTCATTGGCCCTCTTATGACTCTTCCCCTCCCAACCCCCCCCTTCTGGCAAAAACTCTTGTGAGCTGTGCATGATGTCATAATCCTAGGCTAATGACCACTGGCAGAGAAAAAAAAAACAACGACTTATCAAATTTAAAACAAGGGCAGAAGATTTAAAGGGGTTGTAAAGGAATTTTTTTCCCTAAATAGCTTCCTTTACCTTAGTGCAGTCCTCCTTCACTTACCTCATCCTTCCATTTTTCTTTTAAATGTCCTAATTTCTTCTGGGAAATCCTCACTTCCTGTTCTTCTGTCTGTAACTCCACACAGTAATGCAAGGCTTTCTCCCTGGTGTGGAGAACGCCTCTTGAGGGGGCGAGCAGGCAAGTCAGGGCACTCTACTTTGCAGATAGAGAAAGGTGCTGTGTGTTAGTGGGCGTCCTGACCCTCCTGCTTGCCCCCTCCCCCCTCAAGAGGCTTTCTCCACACCAGGGAGAAAGCCTCACATTACGGTGTGTAGTAACAGAGAGAAGAACAGAAAGTGAGGATTTCTCAGAAGAAAGAAGGACATTTAAAAGCAAAATGGAAGGATGAGGTAAGTGAGGGAGGACTGCACTAAGGTAAAGGAAGCTATTTAGGGACATTTTTTTTTTCCTTTACAACCCCTTTAATGGAAAGTTGAAAAAAGGCGGAGGTGAAGGTTTGCTTTAAATTGTCCTGGAACAATACAAGCAGCAGAGAGTGGGGAGGAAGAGGAAGAAAATTTGTATAGCACCAATTTTAGGAAGTACACTTTAGTGGCTCTGTGTTCTGGTTAAAACTGAGCTCCTCCCTAAAGAAAAGGCTCCATTTGTTTGCACCCTCACCTCACAGGTCCCAGAAGACTATGGGACCAATCACAAGTAGGAAACAGGCTGTGAAGCCGCAAGTCTTCTCTTTCGGGTTTTCTTTACTAGAGATGTCTGCACCCTGGACAGGTACATGTCCTTATATTAAGGCCGCGTACACACGATCGGTCCAAACCGATGAAAACGGACTGAAGGACCTTTTCATCGGTCCAAACCGATGGTGTGTGGGCCCCATCGGTCAGTTATGCTTCGGTCAAAAATTTTAGAACTTGCTTTAAAATTGAACCGATGGACGCCTAACCGATAGGTCAAAACCGATAGGGGGGAGAGCGGCACGGGGACGACAAGACCGCATGGGAGTGGGGGGAGAGCTGCACGGAGGGGGACAAGACAGCACGGAGGAGAGCGGCACTGGGGAACAAGACGGCACGGGGGGAGAGCGGCACGGGGGAACAAGACGGCACGGGGGACAGCGACACAGGGAACAAGACGGCCCTGGGGAACAAGATGGCACGGGGGACAGCGACACAGGGAACAAGACGGCCCTGGGGAACAAGATGGCACGGGGGACAGCGACACAGGGAACAAGACGGCCCTGGGGAACAAGATGGCACGGGGGGAGAGCGACACGGGGGAACAAGAAGGCACTGGGGGGAGAGCGGCACGGAGGGGGAGAAGACAACACGGAGAAGACTAGTAACTCCCCCCACCACCTGATACCTGACTGACCAGGTATCGGGTGAAGTATCTGACCATTTCCCCCAAGTACAAGTACTTGGGGAAATGCTCGGTATCGGTACCGATACTAGTATCGGTATCGGCACATCCCTACTTGGAAGCATTGAACTTCATTTTTCTCAGCACGTCGTTGTGTTTTACGTCACCGCGTTCTGACTCGATTGGTTTTTTACCTATGGTGTGTAGGCACATCAGACCATCAGTCAGCTTCATCGGTTAACCGATGACAGCGGTCAGTCCATTCGTTCTGATCGGATGGACTGACCGCGTGTACGCGGCCTAAGTCAGCAGCTACAGTATTTGTAGCTGCTGACTTATTTAATTTTTTTCTGAAGGAGCCTCCTCTTTAAGGTAAAGAAATCTTAGCGACTTCGGACTTTAGAACAGCTGCAGTATTTGCTGGATAGCATTAATGGCGAACAGTGTTTTATAGAAATCTTTCCGTTAAGAAAAGCCAAACATGTCTCCTTTCTTTGTGTGACTAAAGGCCAGACTGTATGTACTTTTCTATGTCTTCCATTAGTTGGATAGGAAGGTCTAGCTTCCACTTTGTTGGCCGATTATTTAAAACTCTGCAGGTCACACACATGCATATGCTTGTAATGTTTGTAACTCTTGCATAACCTACATAATCTTATTTGAAACAGTTTCAGTAAGAACGTCTATAACAACATTTATATTGGGAGTCATGTTCTTGTCTTTATGGTTCTGTTTTCTAAATCGGACATGTATTTTCCTCCAGGCAAGTACACACAGGTCCAGCTTAATGTGAAATGGTGGGGGGGTGAGGAGGAGGGATCTGAATGATCTCATATTCAGAAAGTTTAATTGAAAATGTTCTTAATTGCTTGGCAACTGTTGGAATTCATTTGTGTTTGAAAAGAAAAGTCTAGATGGGATTAACAGATTAAAGAACAAATCCACAATGATTGGTTTAGTATGTGACTCTTGATGGTTCTGCCTTTCCTTACAGTATGTATAACAATGGAAGTTCTTTAACAGATGGGTAACAGGGCAATGCAGCCTGTTTTACTATCTAGCCTAGGAGCTGGAGGACAGGTGGTTAAGGAAGATTCCATTTAGTCCGCCTTGAACCATTACAAAATTGAACTAATACAGATCTAATTTAAAAGAACCCATGTGGCCATACGTAGATGATGTGCTATGGTACCCGGAGATCTGTTGATGCCAAGAGATTTGAGATTCCTACAGAACAGAAATGTGAACCATCAGGAGAAGAGCTGTATCTGCCATTGCTGACACTGCAATAGTTGCAACTCTCGGCTAGACTTGGATAGTGTTTGAAAGACTGAGTTGAGTAGCTTTAACTTAAAGGGGTTGTAAACCTTCCGTTTTTTTGTACCTTAAAGCGGAGTTCCGGCCACAATTTCACTTTTTAAATATAAATACCCCTGTAATACACAAGCTTAATGTATTCTAGTAAAGTTGGCCTGTAAACTAAGGTCAGTTTTGTTAGGTTGTTACAGCATTTAGACACTTTATAAAATAGAAATTGACTGGGGCCATCTTAAGTGTGGGCATCATGAAGCCAGACTGTATGACTTCCTGGATTTCAGCCTTGCAGATCTCGCACATGCTCAGTGCTGCACAAGCAGTGTCAGATCAGGTTTTAGCACCTGTGCTGTCCAAGTCACTCAGTGCTGCACAAGCAGTGTCAGATCAGGTTTTAGCACCTGTGCTGTCCAAGTCACATGATTCTTTGAGACTGGGGAGTGCACAGACTCCTGGAAAGTTACACCCACTACATTCCCAGGAGTCTGTGCGGTGTAGGTTAGGAAGCATTAAGCACCTAGGTGCAGGAAGTGGGAAGATTAACTATTCTGCCTAGCAACAACACTTTGAAGGCATCTAAAAAAAAAATGTTTTTTCGTAAAGGACTAATGACATTTTTTTAAAACTACTGATGTAATTTTATATTTATGGGTGGAACTCCACTTTAATGCATCCTATGCATTAAGGTGAAAAAACATCTGATAGTTACCAGCCCCCCGTTTTTACTTACCTTAGCCCTCAAAAGTCCCGCGTCGAGAACATGCTGGATCTTGGCCCGGTCTTCTCGGCTCTTTATTGGATAGATTGATAGCAGCGCAGCCATTGGCTCCCGCTGCTATCAATCAAATCCAACGATGCGGGGGCAGGGCAGAGTCCAGCATTCGTGTCTATGGAAGCAAATGCTAGACTCGGGAGCGTGCCCGCAAGGTATCCCCCTTGGGAAAGCTCTTCCCAGAGGGGGTTATCTGAAGCGGGGAGGAGCCGAGGGACCCCAGAAGACGGCGTTCGGGGCCACACTGAGCAAAACGAGCTGCACAGTGGAGGTAAGTATGACATGTTTGTTTTGGTTTTGTTTTTTACATCGAACCTTTATTACCCCTTTAAGCCGACAATAGAAATCAAATCTCAACTGGTTCATTAGGGACTGGCCGAGATGTGAACCATCTATGGGCAGGCTTATGGTAACCAAGTCCCTCATTGATCAACTTGTGTACAACCAGCATGTTGAATTTTTAGCATGTGATTATTACCAGTGGCTATAGCTGCTAGCAGTAATCGCTGTATTCTCCCAGCAAGGATGGCCTCCCGACTGTGTTGCAATCCAGAGTTGCAGGAAAGAAAATTGCATTTTCTATGGCCTGCTTCAGTTTCTGGTAGTGTTCCCACTCATCTTTTTTTAATATAAATCAAATTAAAAAGCCCACAGGGGAGAGAGACCTTCTAGTAGAGGCCATGCTTCTGCCTCTTCTGGTCTCACAGGAGACACTGAGAGCAGTGGCAGCCATTGGATCCTGCTGCTGTCAATCAAATCTTGTGAGGAGGTAGCGGGGGTGTGGCCAAGCTCAAGGGGCTCTCATAGGTGTCCCCTCCGCACACAGCTTGGCAGAGCCAATAAGGGGACACCAGTGATTTTTTTAGCTGTTTGTAAGGCCCCGTACACACGACCGAGTTTCTCGGCAGAATTCAGCCAGAAACTCGGACGGAGCTGGATTCTGGCGAGAAACTCGGTCGTGTGTACACTTTTCAGCGAGGAACCCGTCGAGGAACTCGTCGGGCCGAAAAGAGAACATGTTCTCTATTTCCTCGTTGTTCAATGAGGAAAGTCGGCCCGCCGAGCTCCTCGGCGGCTTCCACACTGAACTCGACGAGGAACTTGATGTGTTTGGCACGTCGAGTTCCTCGGTCGTGTGTACGGGGCCTATAGGTGGCATTCTTACCACTGGTCAAAAATGTAAGGTAATTTTTTCCACTGATCCCTGACAAATTGATTGATTGACATGGATTCCCTGAGACCTGAAATTATTTCAAGGGTTCCTGCAGGGGTTGAGAGGCTGATCGATAACTGCATTTGTTTTGGGGACTAAACTTCCAGTGGATCCAGTACAACGGCTATTTTTTTTTTTTTTTTTTTTAATCAAAAAGGTTTTTATCGCTCACAAAACATACAAACAATGAAAGAATGACATCCTACACACTGTATTCCAACAGACACGGCAGCGAAATTGCAGGTCAAACATCAAAAGTGCAAAAGGAAATTATGTCGCATACTCAAAATAACATCTCTACCAGCTTGACACAGTTTACAGAACCCCCTGCCCCTCCCGCCCTTCCACCCCTCCACCCTTCAGATATCCTACCAAATGACCAAGCAGGGATCCCTGTCAGTTAGCCTCTGCCCCTACATCCCCCCCAAGTAGCCTTGCCTGTACCAATTCCAAGGGGCTCAGCCCAGGTGTCGCGAGCCATGGACCCCAAAGTTTAAGAAATTTCCCTGCGTTCCTTTTGTGTTGGTATATGTATTTTTCCATTAAGAGTGTTCTACCCACATGTTGTACCCATGTCTTGGTCGAAGGGGGTTCCCTCGACTTCCAGTGAAGGAGAATGAGCTTTCTTGCCTGGAACAGTGCCCTGGCGGATGCCACCCTGGTCACCTCCTCCGCTATCGCCCCCTCCAGAACACCCAGCAGGCAACAAAGTGGGTCTAGTGGAACAGTGGTCCGGAACACTGAATTCAGCGTAGCCAGGACCTCCGTCCAATATCTATGCAACTTGGGGCAACGCCAGAGTAGGTGAATCAGATCTCCCTGGGCCGCCCTACAGCGTCCACACAGCGGGTCGGAGCCCCGACCCATTCTGAAGAGTTTTACCGGGGTGAAGTGGACCCTGAGATATATATATACAGTTGAGAGACCCTCTGTGACACATTGAGCGAGCAAGTATTCACGGCCTGTAGCGCCTCCTCCCACAATTCCCCACAAAGGCTATTTTAGACAACCTTTCTCATCAAGGGGAGATCTGAGTGCCCTTTTTAAAGGAGAAGTTAACTTTTTAGAAAAAAATGATAAATGCACTAAGATGTCGGGCTTGTGATTTAGTCACACACAGAGCTGTGTAAATGACGTAGGCGTATGTCACAGCTAGTACAGGGAACTTCACTTCGTACTGCTGTCACAGGGAGGGGGGATTCGGGCAGGAGCTGCAGCATTGGGAACATGTTAAAAAAAGGTGACTTTGAGCCTAGGTTCACACTGCTGCGAATTCAAAATCGCGGTAAAATGCGCGATTTTACCGCGATTTCGTGGCTGCGATTTCGGCCGCAATTTAATGTAAATCGCGGCCCGAAATCGCAAAAAGTAGTACAGGAACTACTTTTTGAAATCGCAGATGCGGCGTCGCACTGATTAGGACAGTGCCATTGCCGACAATTGCCGCCGATTTGAGATGCGATTTGACATGTCAAATCACATCTCAAATTGTTCCAAATCCAAATGTCCAGTGTTGTAGCTCTACCGCTTTGCTCCTGACGGCGATTTCCAAATGTATTCAATAAGGGAGCAAAAAAGCCAAGGTACCTGGCAGTCAGCTTTGTTTTGCTGTGTGAAAGACCTAGTAATTGGTCTTTAATTGTAAATGTTAATTGCTTTATTGGTCCTTCTCCTTGTTTATAGGAAATGGCCCATTTTGATGGCACTCATCGTTTTTAATTGTGGGATTTGCCTATTGGCATTTTACTGGTATTGAGCCAAATGATGGTTTAATAAAGGAAGTATACACCCAGTGTAACTTGGCCAAAGTGTCCCTAAATTGCCAATATAAGGTTTTGGGACATTGTGTGAGCTCATATTGAGCATAGTGAGGTGTCTTGTGCATATCCTGCTGTGTTTAGTCTTTTATTTTTGCTCACTTTTTGTTTTTTTTATTTTTACAGAATGAAGAGTCTGCCTGCTTCTCTGTTTTCTTCATCATGGAATTTTTCTCAACTCTAACCCACCAGAGCCAAAGGAACTCTAGAAAGTCAATTTCCATACGCAGTAAATAGCAAAGACTTTAGTCCGAGACTCTCGGCTCTACTCAGTTTACTGCATATTTAATTTTTATAATAATTTATTGAATTTATTTTCATACCTCACTTTTTCTGTTTACATATTAAGTATTTTATTAGATTTTTTTATTATTTGATCATTGAGCCAAAAGTAAATATGGAATCAACAACAATTTTTAGTGTCGTTACCAGTGCCGTTAGCACCCATGTTGGGGTTGTGATGTCTGACTACCTTTGGTTGCTTGTGTTGGGCTTTGTCATAGCCTTTGTGCTGGCTTTCTCGGTTGGTGCCAATGATGTAGCAAACTCCTTTGGCACGGCTGTAGGCTCTGGTGTGGTAACCCTTCGGCAAGCTTGTATCCTGGCATCCATCTTTGAAACCGTGGGCTCTGTTTTATTGGGCGCAAAAGTAAGCGAAACCATCCGCAAAGGGCTGATTGACGTCAACATGTACAATAACACACAGAACCTGCTAATGGCTGGATCCGTCAGTTCTATGTTTGGTAAGTAAGATTTTAACTTTTTGCTTGGCTTTCAACTTGTATTATATATACAATACATATGTGTATGTAACATATGTGTAACTTCTGACAGTCCTTTTTTTTTTCATTAGAATGTCTTCTAACATGGAGTTGAAAAATCTTTGACCTATTTTTTTTCCAATGTCTTGCAGGTTCTGCTGTGTGGCAGCTTGCTGCTTCTTTCTTAAAGCTACCAATCTCTGGAACGCACTGCATTGTAGGAGCCACCATTGGCTTCTCTCTGGTGGCTAAAGGACAAGAAGGCGTTAAGTGGTCTGAGCTGCTTCGTATTGGTAAGTGTTTTTTTGAAGGATCTTTAATTTTGCTGCTGTATTTTGCAGGAAGGGAATTTGGCCCTATATTTTGCAGTGATATTTTTCTTGTAAAATAGGTACTTTAGAGGTTTTCTGCATTTCCCTGGAAAGTGGGAAATTAACCTTTTTGATTGAGGTTAATAGTCAGCAATGGGGTCCTCTTCAGACAGCACCTTTTTTTTGTACTATTGACCCATGCTTTCACAGCCTTAAGAACACTCTGGAATGTAATGAATAGACAGTGGACATGTCGCTTACCAGCAAGATTATATTGGGGTTCAGGTGTTGACATGTCATCCTCCTTTTTTATATTTGCTTAGGCCTACTACTTCTTCAAAAGATATTTACATACTTCTATATACCATGTATTCTGCTTAAAATGGAGCACACTTTTGGTTCTATTTAGGGAATGGACAGACCACTGGGTGTAGAAATATTAGTATCTGGGTGTGTGCGTGTAAAAAGTAATGTTTTGCATTATAACTAGTTTGATACCTGTTGAAATCGAGCCGTTTTATTCACCTCCGTCACTCCTGAAAGGTTATTCTCATTGACTTCCTGGTTTGCGGTGCGCATTCATTCTTGCTACATCACGGCCTAATGGGAACTGCAGTTCCCTTTAGGCTTAGCCTCCATGCCTGTGAGGGATAAGAGAGCATCTTCATGCAGGGCTGTAGTCCTAGGGAGGGGGTGAGCACATTCTGCTTTCCACCATGCAAAACGGCTCAGATGCTGGTGGAAAGCAAGAAGAGGAGTGACAGGAAGTGGCATTTTCAAACCTGGATTACTGTATTTTGGAGGTCAAAAGGAAAAACGAGGTAAGTGATATTTAAATGCTCTAGCTTGCAGCAATCAATTGATCTAATAAAAAAAAAAAAAAACCTTTAGTGTTCCTTTAAGAGTGAGGACATGCAGTGGCATCAATATAAACACAAGTACTTGAAACGATGGGAAGGAGATTGCCCAAACAAGCTTCCAATCCAAGGAAAGCAAGAGGTCTTGGTAGCCATGCTCCAATCCAATTCCATGTTACCCAGCGTGCTTGAATTGAGAAATAATACCGCTCAGAAAACTGCTGATCCCCTGGCTTTGCTTCCGTCCCACCAAGCCAAAAGGGTGCTGGCTATGCACAGGTGCATTGGATGAAAAGAGGTCCTGGACTGCCGCACTCCTTAAAACGATATCTTTATTCAGCAAGTGAAATCCAAAAAACAACCAACAATGTTGCAGTCAAAAAGAAGTGAACAAAAGGAAAAGGATGGCTGACATGTTTCACATCGTGTGATGCTTACTCGTTTTAAGGGGTGCGGCAGTCCGAGACCTCTTTTACCCAGCGTGCTTGGCAAAATTGACAATTGCGAATGTACACTGTGGAACTCTGCTTTTTGGGTTCAATGATCTATAAAAGCAACAGGTAGCATCTGAGGCCTCGTACACACGACCGAGAAACTCGTCGTAAAAGAAACATCGTTTTCCTCGACGAGTTCCTTGTCAGGCTTGTCTCATAGTTAATTCTGAGTATACGCGGGTTTCTAAGCATACACACAAACGTGTTTCTCGTTGTAAACCAGCCCAACGAGAAACACGACGAGGAAATTGAGACTCCCGATGAGAAAAAAGAGAACTTGTTCTCTTTTTTTCTTGTCGAGAACCACAAAAGTTTTCTCGACGAACAACATACACACGACCGTTTTCCTCGGCAAAAAAGCTCTGCCACCAAGTTTCTTGATGGATTCTGTCGAGGAAAACGGTCGTGTGTATGAGGCCTTAGAGTTAGGCAGTCCTCAAATTCCCCCCCCCCCCCCCCCATATACAGCTCAGCCTTTATGCAATGATACTGTTGTGTAAATTTGACCAACTGGTGGGTTTAACCTCTTCCATACCGGGCAGTTATACACCCATCCATACCGGGCCTATTCTGGCACTTCTCTCCTACATGTACAAATCATAATTTTTTTGCTAGAAAATTACGCAGTACCCCCAAACATTATATATGTTTTTTTTAGCAGACACCCTAGGGAATAAAACGACGGTCATTGAAACCTTTTATCTTGCACGGTATTTGCGCAATAATTTTTCAAACGCCTTTTTTTGGGAAAAAAATTGTTTCATGAATTAAAAAAATTTAAAAACAGTAAAGTTAGCCCAATTTTTTTGTAAAATATGAAATATGATGTTACACCGAGTAAATAGATACCTAACATGTCACGCTTTAAAATTGCGCACACTCATGGAATGGCGCCAAACTTCGGTACTTAAAAATCTCCATAGGCAACGATTTGAAATTTTTTACAGGTTACCAGTTTAGATTTACAGAGGAGATCTAGTGCTAGAATTGTTGCTGGCACTCTAACGCACGCGGCGATACCTCACATATGTGGTTTAAACGGCGTTTACATATGTCGGCGGGACTTGCGTGTGCGTTCGCTTCTGCGCGCAAGCTACCGGGGACAGGGGCGTTAAAAAAATAAATTTTTATTTCTTTTTTTATATATATATATTTATTTCTTTTTTACACTTTTTTTTTTAATTTTTTTTTTTTTTTTTATCACTTTTATTCCTATTACAAGGAATGTAAACATCCCTTGTAATAGGAATGTGTGTGACAGGTACTCTTTATGGAGAGATGCGGGGTCAATAAGACCCCACATCTCTCCTCCAGGCTGGAAAGCATGAAATCGGTGAAAAAAAATTCACCGATCTCATGCTTGTGGTTGCTTAGCAGCCGCAATCGCGGCTTTGTTTACTTACGGGACCCGGGCGTGACGTCATCACATCGCGCCCGGGTCCTCCGACGGTCATAGAGATGACTGGTGACCATCTGGTCACCAGTCATCTCTATGCTTCCTGCGAGCGCCGGACGATTCGTTCTCCGGGCCCCCGATGGCACGGGAGAGCCCGGAGAAGCACCGGATGGCGGCGGGAGGGGGGGGATGTCCCCTCCCGCCGCCTGTAAGAACGATCTAGCGGCGGAACCGCCGCTATGATCGTTCTTACGTTGTGCAGAATCGCCGGCAGTTTAGAAGGATATCTGAATGATGCCTCTTAGCTGCAGGCATCATTCAGATATCCACCCGGAAAGCCAAGGACGTCATATGACGTCCACTCTGAACGGCAGAAGTTCTTTGTGGACGTCATTTTACTATGGGCCGGTAGGGAAGTGGTTAATTTGGTCAATGGCCTCCAAGTGAACTTCTGCAATATTTTGCCTAGTTGGATCTTCTAAGCTCAGTGTGCCTTGTTTATTAGGGTTCATGTTGTCTTGTAACTACCAATTTAAAATTTGATCGCGGTTGCATGGACCATAAAATAATCGCATCAACACCGATCAACTTCTGTACAACCAGCCTATTATATTTTCCTTTATTGATCAGTGTTGCAGGCTATAGCTGCAGCGCTGATCATTGTATTCTGAAAGTGGGGAAGGCTTCCTTCCATAGGCATACAATAGCACAGTGTGTGTGTGTGTGTGTGTGTGTGTGTGTATATATATATATATATATATATATATATATATATATATATATACAGTGGGTACTGAAAGTATTCAGACCCCCTTAAATTTTTCACACTTTGTTATATTGCAGCCATTTGCTAAAATCATTTATCACATTTAAAGCGGGGGTTCACCCTATAAACAAACAAAAAAAAAAAAATGTTTTCTTCTAGCATAAATTAAGGCATAGTAGCGCGAGCTACAGTATGCCTGTCTTGATTTTTTTAGCGCGGTACTCACAGTGCAATCCTACATTGAAGATACCGACTCCCCGCGGGGAATGGGTGTTCCTATCCAGATTCCAGACGGAGGATGATTGACGGCCGGCTCTGGCACGTCACGCTTCTCCGGAAATAGCCGAAATAGGCTTGGCTCTTCACGGCGCCTGCACATAGATATAGTGAATGCAGGGTCCTGGGTTTAGTAACACTTTATGTACTGATTAGTAATAAATACACTGATTATAGTAGCTGCAGTTCAGGAGTTCTTTACTTTAGCCTTCTGAACTCTGATGCAAATAAGAGACATCTGCTTCCCAGATGTAGCTTGAACCCTTCACATATTACTATTACTTTTGTTGTTGTTTTTGTTTTACATGAGCATCTAATTGATCCATGTGTTTCTCCATCTAGTGTTGTCCTGGTTCATTTCTCCGCTGCTATCTGGAATCATGTCTGCTCTTCTTTTCTTCCTTGTGAGAATGTTCATCCTGCGCAAGGTAAGAATTCTGTAGTTTTAATGCCTTTAGCCAGTCATATCGGTTTCACACATTTTGTATACTAGCGGCTTTGGAGACTCGTATACCTCTGTCATATAAAAAAAAATTGTGCCTTAATCACTTTAGCCCCGGAAGAATTGGCTGCTCAATGACCAGAGCATTTTTTTGCGATTCGGCACTGCGTCGTTTTAACTGACAATTGCGCGGTCGTGCGACGCTATACCCAAACAAAATTGACGTCCTTTGACGTCCACAAATAGAGCTTTCTTTTGGTGGTATTTGATCACCTCTGCTATATTTTTTTTTTAACTAATAATGGCTGCTATATAATAATACTAATATATATTTTATTTTTATATTTTATTTTTCTGCAACATTATGGCAGACATATCACACACTTTTGACACATTTTTGGGACCATTGGCATTTATACAGCGATTGGTGCTATAAAAAATGCATTAATTACTGTGTACATGTGACTGGCAGGGGAGGGGTTAACACTAGGGGCAATCAAGGGGTTAACTGTGTTCCCTAATGTGTTATAACTGTGGGGGGAGGGGACTCGCTATAGGAAATGACAGATCATGGTTCCCAGCTTGTAGGTATCATGATCTGAACAGGGACAGAACAGGGGTGTGTGTGTGTTTAAACACACATGTCCCTGTTCTGCTTCTCGTGGCCATCTGTCATCGCGACCGCCGGTCACAAGCATCGGCTGTGCCGTGCACCCGCTATCCCACTCAAGACTCAAGAGGATGACAGTCTGCAATGACGAGCCGACCTGCCGCAGGATAATGATGGCGGCTGGTTGGCCATAGGATAGGTTTTAACTATTTTGCTCCAAAGGTGTCCTAGTCCATCATTAAAGCCTTTATTTATTTAAGCTTTATTTTCCCTTGAAACTTTTTTATGCACATGAGATTAAAAAGTAGTTTCAAGTTGGTGCTTTTGGCCTGCCTGAGCAAGACTGGCTAGCAAGATTTTATTTATTTATTTTCTGTATGTTTGTTTACACTGGTCAAGTGAATCTGTCAGTGACTGATTCAGTTCTAGCTTACTCCTTCTGTAGATGCATTTTCCTTTTCTGTTAGTCTTGTCAGATCACCGGATGAAAATAAAGGGGGCCTAAAAAAATAATAATTACACTGTAATTGCATCTATGATTTGGTAAGCTGCAGTAAACGATTGATTTTGGGTTTATTAGCACTTAAAAAAATCATTAGAATGAGCAGACTTGATGTGCAAATCTGATATACTTCAGCTTATTACACATACTTGATCACAATTCCAAGCGGTCTTTTAGGAAGAACAAAACTGCCTTTTTGTTAACCATCTATTACATGCAGAAAAAGCGGCATGTATATGTTCTCTGTTAAAGCTTTCCTACCGTAGTAAACATTAAAGCAGATGGACTACAGTATTAAATTCTATGCATTAAGATAAAAATCTGTGTGCAGTAGCCCCCCAATACTTACCTGAGATACCTCTCTCTCCAATGATGTCCAAGAGTCCGTCAGCCATCCGAGACTCCCTCCTGATTGGCTGACTGACAGCAGCAGGAGCCAATAGCGCCGCTGCTGCGTCTCAGCCAATCGGGAGAGAGGGGATGGGGCCAGGCTGCATCTCCGTATCTAAATGGACACAGGGAGCTGTGACTCTGCTCTGGTGCCCCCATAGCAAGCTGCTTGCTGTGGGGACATGCAAAAGGAGGAAGGGGCCAGGATCACAGAAGAGGAGGATCTGGACTGCTCTGTGCAAATCGAGTGCACAGAGCAGGTAAGTATAACATGTTTGTCTTTAGTGAAAAACAAAACCAGCTTTAAAGTGATTAAAGTTTTATCTTCAGCTTTTAGTGATGTTTAAATAGTTGGACCAAGTAAACTATTTACTTTGCTAAGACATGCAGCGACTCTCGGCTCTGAACGGTATGCAGCCTCGGCTACATACAGTGTATATAGCGCTGTATTTCAGTAGTGTGATGGTTAATTTCGTTCAACGCCCAGAAAAAAATTGAGTTGGGTGGAGTACTACTCAGCCATTGAGTGAAAGATTTGTATTATATGAATTATAGCTGCACGATTAATCGTAATAAGATCGCGATCGCGATCTCGATATCGGAACCGACGTCAGCAGCCTGCACCACTGGATGGATGCCTGGGCTTCTCTCACAGTTCTGTACAACTGTAGTGTGTATCCATGCGCCACCCAGTGGTTGCCAGCAGTACTGCTTCTGATGTATTAATATTTCTCACAGTTCTGTACAACTGTGTGTATCCATGCGCCATCCAATGGTTGCCGGCGGTACTGCTTCTGATGTATAAAAAGACCAGGAATTCTTGGAATTCGGGGCCCAAGAAATCCTTTTATTTCTTTATTTTTCTGTTTGCCCATTCCGTAGGTGCAGAGGGCCAGAAGGTTGACCGGGTGGGAAGCCGTCTGTTACTGCTGGGAGAGGATCAATTGCCTGTGCTGGAGCAGAGCTGCGAGACACTCTTCTTCTCACATGCCTGTCCTGGCCACGCCCTGACACTCACTATAGTAGTTGGCACTTCTAGGTCTTGCTCTGTCCTGTTTAAGCGTCTTCCCCTCTGCACAATGACCACAGGGGATTGCTCACTCCTCATTGCCACCATAGATGGAACAATATCCACAGATGGCATGTTCACACTAAATGAATGTATCTCCTGGCAAGGCAAGATGAAACCCTGGAATGCTTGCATAGAACAACTTGTTTATGGTGTCTACATGATTTAGTGTAAAAAGATTTGGCTTGCTCACAAAAGAAGTCTAGTGGCACTAGAGCAAAATATAAACCATGTGTTTGAGATCCTATCTATCATAATTTCTCATTGCTTCTGCAACACTTAAACCTACCTGGGGAATCTCAAACCGTAAAGACCAGAAAGATTTACCACCATTATTTAAAATGGGGAAACAGTGTGTTTTTTTTTGTTTTTTTTAACTTGTAACTGAAAATGCCACTTGCAGTAATAAAAAGGTTCCACAATTCTAGTCCAATTGCCCTTTTTAAGCTTCCTAAAGTTGAGAAATCTTTGTTTCTGTATCCAGAAAAGTGAACGAACATTAGATTGTTGTAATTTTGCTTTGCTGCTTGTCTTTCTGTGTTCTTAGTTCTTTATATGGGCCTGCTGCTGAGCTCCCTGTTGGAAGATATCTCTTCTATAGCTGTTTCTTATTCTGTAAAATACTTCATGACTATGAGAGGGCATAAAACAGTCAAATGCTGCAGCTTGTGACTCTATGTCTGAGCCCTATTTCAGTTTGTCAGTCATAGCCATGAGCTGAGGTTTTGAAGTATTTTGAAATGGTGTTTAAAATATTTTAGTTGCACTGCCGCTGGTGAAATTGGTTTTGTCCAAAAAAAAAAAAAAAAAAACAGCATTGTGACTTCTGCAATTGATCATTTTGGAAATGGAGCATGCATCTATAGAGATATTTGTCCAGCATCTTCAATGCACCTCCTAACTCACAGGCCCGCATAGACAGTTGGTAAATACCAAGAAAAGTACTTAAAAAAACAAACTATCTAAAAGCACCACTTTGCGCTTAGAATGTGATCACTAAGGAAAATAAAACTGTTATAGCTAGATTCAGAGAGGTTTACGCTGGCGTATCAGTAGATACGCCGTCGTAAGACTCGTAACTCTGAATCTAAGCCGTCGTACATTTAAGTGTATTCTCAAATTGAGATACACTTAAATGTAGTTAAGATACGACTGCCTGCGCCGTCGTATCTTAGGTGTCTAGTTCCGCCGGCCGCTAGGGCGTAAATCAGTGATATACGTCTATTCACGAACATACGCTTGCCCGTCGCAGTAAAGATACACCGTTTACGTAAGGCGTTTTCCGGTGTAAAGTTAGTCGAACAAAAAGCTGGCCTAGCCAATGTTAAGTATGGACGTCGTTCCCGCGTAGAATTTAGAAAATTTTACGTAGTTTGCGTAAGTCGTCCATGAATGGGGCTGGACGTAATTTAAGTTCACGTCGAAACCAATACGTCCTTGCGGCGTACTTTGGAGCAATGCACACTGGGATATGTCCACGGACGGCGAATGCGCCGTTTGTTAAAAACGTCAATCACGTCGGGTCACGAGTCATTAACATAAAACACGCCCCCCTGTTCCTCATTTGAATTAGGCGCGCTTAGGCCGGCCCATTTACGCTACGCCGCCGTAACTTAGGAGGCAAGTGCTTTGTGAATACAGCACTTGCCTCTCTGACTTACAGCAGCGTAGCGTGTATGCGATACGCTACGCCGGCTCAAAGTTAAGCCAGTCTTTCTGAATCTGGCTATAAATGTGTAAATCTAAAACATATAGCTGCTGCTTAAAAAATCATAAATATGTATCAACAGTGATATTAAAACTCCTTAATGTCCCAGAGTCCAAAATAACACTAGCAGGGCTTCGATCAAACACCCGTTTAAAAGGTTCCCAAAAAGTGTATATAGGAGACAGTAGTGCAGCTGATGGGGATGATTGTGATAGGTCAGAAAGTCTTTACAGCAGTGCGTCTTTCACCAAATGATTAATCACCACGTGGGGGGATTCAAATCCCCTTTGGGGATGCACTCACCAAAATGTAAATGCCACGTGGTGATTAATACTTTGGTGAAATAAGCACTGCTGTAAAGACTTTCTGACCTATCACAATCATCCCCATCAGCTGCACTACTGTCTCCTATATACACTTTTAAGAATCTTTCAAACAGGTGTTTGATCTAAGCGCTGCTACAGTTTGTAAATACTGGTGTTTTTAGGGCCTTTGACTTTTTTTTGTTTATGGACAAGTTTTTAAAGGCCTAAAAAAAGTTTTGGGGGGGGGTTTTATTTTCCCTTAGGGCTTATTCACACTTGCTAAATTACTGATGCTCAACAAACACTCCTAAAGCTTCTTTATACCATTAGTATGGGTGTCAGACAGGTGTCAGTGAGCTTTAGAATGGGGCATTTTACAAGAGTTAAACGCTCCCTATGCGTGGTTTCGTAGCGTTTGAGCGTTGAAACTACTCCACAATGGAAAGTGATGTATTTTAGATGCGTTTCATTTTTTAATAGTTCTGTGCAATTTTAGGTCCAGTTCAGGTGTGAATTCAAGTAGAAATTTTGCATTTGAACCGGTAAACAAAACTGTACTGGACTTACTGCAAACCGCAGCTGGATATGTGTGAACCTGGTTTGGTTGTACAGTACAGAGTGAGAATAGTAAACTGGGTGCCAGGGCCATAATCTAATCCTGGGGTTGCTACAAAAGAGTCATTGCCAAGATGAAGATGATTTTGGAGCCTACAACTTTCTGTGGCAACTCAATATTTTTCTATCCTCTCCTCCATTCTTCCCTTTTTTTTTTTTTAATCAACCCCTTTGCTATACATATATGTAGCAGACTGTAAATTAAGATGGGTGCTTGATGCTTCCATCAGTCTGCATTTTACACTGCTCTTAGTGCACTTTGTAATATGGCAAAATACAGCCCCTCTCTGTTCCGAATAAAGTCTGTGTACCTAATGCAGGTGGTCCCCGGGTTACAAACAAGAGCAGGGTCTGTAGGTTTGTTCTTACGTTGAATCTGTAGCTCCAGCCAAAAAAAACTATTTTTAAGCTTTTTGGATAACATAGGGAAGGGTTATCCCGTTTGTTTTGCTGTCTGTGCCCCTGTTTACAAGATTTTACCTCACTTCCTGTCCCAATGACAATTGGATTTAGAAAATTTTGGATTGTTGTGGAAACAAGCCTTGATGCTAAAGCATTAGTGGAGGTACCTTTTTTTCCCCCCATAATTTCTCTTAGGCCTGGTACACACGATAGGATTGATCCGCGGATACGGTCCGCCGGACCTTATCCGCGGATAAATCCTCTGCGGATTTTAATCCGATGGAGTGTACACACCATCGGATCGAAATCCGCGCCGAATTCCCATCGCGGTGACGTGTCGTGCCGTCGCCGCGATGATGACGCGGCGACGTGCGCGCCACTGTCATATAAGGATATCCACGCATGCGTCGAATCATTACGACGCATGCGAGGGATGGGTTCGGACGGATCGATCCGGTGAGTCTGTACAGACCGCCGGATCGATCCGCTGGTGCCGATTCCAGCGGATAGATTTGTAAGCATGTCTACAAATTTTTATCTGCTGGAATTCGGAAATATCCGCGGATAAATATCCGCTGGAACGTACACACCAGGGGATCTATCCGCTGAAACCGATCCGTTGAGATTTTTCAGCGGATGGATCCTCTCGTGTGTACGGGGCCTTACAGGAGTGAATTTCCCTTCCTAGAAGTAGATTTCATCTCACTTTGTGTTTTCTCCCTCCGTTTGTAAGTCAGATGTTTGTAACTAGGAGACCGCCTGTACATTTTTTGATCAGTCTTGGCCCCAGTGGAGCATAATGTGTCATGTTTCAGGGTTAGCTCCCTTTTACCAAAAAAGAAAAAAAAAAGACATTGCTAAGTGAGACCTAGTTATTGTTCACCTCCACCATTACAGGAGTGTGCTTTTATTTCTGATTCAAACCCCCTCATGTGTTATTTCTCTTCCCCTGATGCAGTAACTGTGAGCTCAGCAGTTGAGCGCTCACTTCTGCAATGGTGAATGTGAGCAGTAATGAATAGGTCTCACTTGGCAATGTCCTAGGTGTATTCCAGTCAGGCTTCAGGAGGTATGTAAATGGCCTACACCTATAGCAAGAGCATTATTCAACTTTAGGCAAATCTGCACAGTTTTAGATTTACAGAAATGTAGGCAATTTTTTAGTAAAGGTGAACAAACTCTTTAAGGTCAAGCCTCTAGCACAAATCAAGTGCTATTTGACTTCAGTGCCTGTAATAGTCTTTCTGGGCATAGTATGTGATATGATGGGAAGGGGCTGAATTTGCATAGAATGCACATAGTTTTCTTTACTTTGTCCTGAGTAGAGTACACTCCCTCCATACTTGTCATATGTACAATGGTGCACTTGGTGCAGTGTAAAGGAAGGATATTCAACTTTTCCATGCTCTGGAGATGTTTGGTTTTTAATTGTGGTGTTTCTTTTTCTTGCAGGCTGACCCTGTACCCAATGGACTGCGAGCTCTGCCTGTCTTCTATGCCTGCACAATTGGAATAAACCTGTTCTCCATCATGTATTCAGGCGCTCCACGTGAGTAAACCTTTTATTGTAAGATGTTGGTCTATTTACCTCTGGCTTGTACTTTAGAGCCCAGCATTAAACCCAAAATTTACTACTTTTTACTTTACAGGACTGAAATCTTCTAGAAGTCTGCTGGCCTGTATCCGTTAAAGAAGGCTGCAGGCTAGTGTATGCTGACATTTCTAACCTAACTAGTTAACCAACCTGGCTAAATCCCTACAGCCCTTTCCTCCCAAATCCTCCAGCAGTTATGCCTATTCTCCCCACTACTTCCCCCTCAGCATTGTCGGTGGCTATGAAGAAATGCAGAAGAATCTTATTTTCACACTTATTTCCTTCTTGTCACTCCTACAAGGCACTACCCATATAGTTTAATTTGCCAAACTTCACCATTATGCCATATGACTTGGAATAAGGGTCATCAGGTTTTCTTGCACTTAAGGTGTATGCAGCATGGAACCAGTTGAGTAACTCATGACTAGCTGATCAATGTTTAATGCATTGTCACACAGATTAATGACTCCACAAGGGAGGTTGAAGATGGTTCATCAGGAACCTTTGCACAAATGGTAGTTATATAATGTACATTAGATCCCTTCTACAGCTCAACTATAGAAAAAGCAAAAGCATTCAGACATCTTTTAGCCTTGACTGCCCCTTTTTTATAATATTTTTTGTTAATACATAGACTGCCAGGCTCTAGTACTACTGGGATCAGCAAGCTATTGGCATTCTTTGGAGAGACAGTAGCTCTACACAGCTCAGTTGATCCGAATGAATGAATAAATGGGTTTATTATCTACTGTTTTGAAACGCAAAGTGCGGCTGTTTAGTTCTGGGTTACCAGTAGTAGGAAAGATTCTGAAGTCATAATGCCCTCCTAATTGTCTCCTAACTGTTCATGGTGTTTTTACCATTCAGAACATGATCTGCTGCTTCCATTTGTAGTCACAACGGCTTGGCAAGCTGCATGCCAGCTCCATTATTATTATTTTTTACCCTACATAACCTCCATAGAAGTGGGTGAATTCGGGAGCCAGTCTAAGGATCAGGCCCTCATGACAGTGAGGGAGCTTATAATGGCAATAGAAATATGCCCAAGTACTAGGTATATTCCTTTGGCACATAAGCTTCCTGGCTCCTAGGATTTGTTTACCCTGGAGTAGAGGAAATATGTGACTGCATTGTTTTTAGAGGTCTTGTAACATAAGTCCTCTAGCTGCCAAGTGGTAGCTCACCAGCCGCCTTTGCTGTATTTCCATCTTCATGTTTGAATAACAGGTTAGTATAAGAATTCTGGGATGTGTCGTCACTTGGGTGATGTACCCTTGCAGTGGGGATCCCCTTCCCATATTGTAAGAGTTTTAATGTTTTATAAAGGAGAAGTCCAGCCTAAGCTTGTTTGGCTGGGATTCTCCTATGGGTCACAGGAGTGCAATTCGCTCTCTGCTGATGTCACATAATACAGTCCAGACACGGTGTCATCGTGACAGACTGGATCCGCCAGGTGCCTGGACTTATGCCTGTTTCAGCCTCTCAGCGAGTAGCTGAGAGGCTGAGACGGCCCCTCCACAGCTCAGCCCTCCAGCAGTGAGCATGGGGGGGGGAGGGGGTGCAGGGCAGAGAGCTGCTGACTGGCAAGTCATCAGCTTTCTGCTAGAGCAGCTGTGAAGAACCGAGCCATCAGCGGTGTTCGATCGCTTGGTTCTCAGTGCAGAGGCGCCAGGGGACAGATGTTGTATCCACCTAGGGAAGTATGATTCTGGGGGTGGGGGAACAAAAAAACATACCTCTCTTTCTCTTCTGTTCATGGACGGACACAGCATCCTTTGACCTTAGGTTATATCCGCTTCCTTCCAGGAGAGTTAGGCAGAAACAAAGCACTTTAAGTGTTAACAACACTTTCCTCAGTGCAGCTCATCCCAGGGGGCGTGGTTCCCCGGGTATAACCCACACCCTGTTCTAGCAGCTCCAGTTTTTTTCTGCCTAACGACAGGAGAGGACAGGCACTCTGGAGTCCTGTACTCTGGAGATTTTTTTCTTGCGATTTTCTTGCTTTTAATTATTTTGTTCCTGCATTTTTGTGATTCTTCTATCAACTGCCGACTGGGTGACAGGCTGGGTCTTGACTCTTGTAGTCCCCCCATGTTCGGCCATCGAGCGTGTGCCGGCCCTCAGCTCAGCTCTGGGTCATCCACGACAGGCCCCATTGCTCCAGGGGCGGCCGGGGGAACTACATGTTCCAGGACACACATATGACCGGTCTCTATGGCCTTGTCACAGTGTGTCTGGCCGACAGCCATGCCGTTAGTGGACGTTGGTTCTGTCCGGGATGCCTCCAGCCGGTATTCGCAGGTAGGGTAAGTAGTGGCCCCTTGCCCTGGCAAGGTGGTATGGGTGGTGTTTTTCCCTGGGGAGGTCGACTGGGGTCTGCCCTGCTTTCCTCTCTCCCCTTCCTCTCCCTCCTTCCCCTGACTGGGTAGCGGCTGTGAAGGGGGGCCTCCTGGGTTTTCTTTATTACCACCGGGGCCCGTGTGTTGTTGGGAGACTGTGTTGTTACTCTAGGGGGTGCTACTGTGTTGTATGAGGTGTTTGGTGCGTCACTGGGGATTTTTAACTGCGCCACGGCCGCCATTTTGCCGTGGTCGCGATATACATAGCTTGGCGGCCATTTTCCTGTAGCACGCTGGTGATTTTTTTTTTTTTACAGTAAAAGTTCCGCTGGTGATTTTTACCTCACACGGTGGCCATCTTGGAAATCTCTTGGCCTCTTGTGACAGTTTTAGCGCTGTGAAATGCTGTGATTCTTCCCTGAGGTGACAGACACAGCACAGCCAGCACATCAGAGCACACCTCAGGTTTTCAGCTCTCTCTGCAGCTGGGTGGGGTGGTGAGTCCCTGGGAGGCCTCTGCTTCTATTTTGCAGCCAGGAGGTGACCGGTGGGTTGTTCTGTCTTGCAGTACACAGCAGTGGGGCAACATGGAACCTGAACCTGGTGTTTCTGCCCCAGCAATGCCTGAGTTATACTTTAATCCCCCTACTCCTGCCGCATCTGTTGAGGCAGTGTCGGCTGTACTTGAGGCGTTTATCGCCAGGTTTGAAGCAGCTAGTGCCCAGAAGGGGGGTACAAAGCGCCCCCTCCCTGAGCCTGCTTTTGGGGATGTCTCTGACACAGACTCATTGCCTGCTGTTGCTTCTGGTTCTGTAATGTCAGATGATGCAGGCTTCACCCTCACGGACTGTGAGGATGACTCTGCCTCAGGGTCAGTAAATGATAGGGAATTTGTTGGAGCTCTTATTTCTGCGGTGCGTGATACTCATAAACTTGAGGATTTGGCGGGAGCACCAGTTGTGCCGGTCCCTTTTGGGTTCCACAAGCCGCCCAGCACCACAAAAGTATTTCCCTGTAGTCCTTATTTGGAGCATTTGCTATGTAAGGAATGGGACACGCCACAAAGTTTTTGCTGTTCCTAAAAACTTTGCGGTCCGTTATCCCTTTGAGGAGGACTTTTTAAAAAAGTGGGTCTCTCCTCCGTCAGTGGACCCTCCTGTGTCCAGACTGAGTAAAGCCACCACATTGTCTGTGGAAGGGGCTCCCGCTTTTACGGACCCCACTGATAGGAGAGTGGAGTCTGTGGCCCGCTCTATGTTCTCACAGTTGTGGGTTCGGCTGTGAGACCGGTCGTGGCCGGGTCTCTGGTGTCGCAGACACTGACTGAACGGGCAAAGTTGTTGCTGCAGAAGCTGGAGAAGCAGGATGCTTCCGAGACCTGCAAGGACCTGGCTGAACAATTGGTTCAGGGTCTAAAAATGAGTCTGTGAGTCGGCCCTGGATACGCTTCCCTTGCTTTCCAGAGCCTCCGCCGCCTTGTGTGGCTGAAATGCTGGTCTGCGGACCAATCCTCCAAGAAGGCCTTGGTGGATTTGCCTTTTAAGGGTGAGCAAGGTGCTAAGGCGCCCGCTGCAGGGCAGAAGCGCCCCTGGTTCCACAAGCCTGCGGACAAACCTGCTTCCGCATGAAGGTCTGCCCGGGTCTCGGGTGGGGGGCCGGCTTTGCGAATTCGCAGCTCGGTGGAGGTCTCTCCTCTCCGACCGTTGGGTTTGCAAAGTAGTTTCCTCGGGGTACAAGATGGAGTTTCTCTCTTGTCCACCAAACACATTTTTCCTTCCAACCTCCAGCTTCCTCCGGTTCGCCGGCAGGCTCTGTCAGGGGCTGTCCAGGATCTTCTGGTCAGGGGAGTGATTGTGCCAGTTCCCTCGATGGAACGGTTTCAGGGGTTTTACTCCAATCTGTTTGTTGTCCCCAAAAAGAAAGGGGTCTGTCCAGGGGTCAAGTCCTGGGGAAAAAAGTGTGGGAACTCCCACCCAAGATCCACTCCCCCACCAAAAAAAAATAAAAAATTATACCCTCATATGCATAATTACTAAAACGCATGTTTTTTTTTTAAGCATGTTCTTTCTAAATCCCGCGATAACTCGCGGCAGATCTCCGCAATGTCTCCTGGGAACAATGACAGAAGCTCCCAGGAGACATTGCGGCATTGAGGAAGTGACGGAATACTACCCGATGAATACATATTCAGGAAGCGGCCAGTAACATAAAGAATTAGTAAGGTTTGCCTGGCCCTGACAGTGACTCGAGCTGGGAATCGGCGCTTAGTGAAGGATTGGCTCAGGCGGCTCGGCTGCTCTAGTCCTGCAAAGGGAACTGCGTTCCTGCTGTGAAAAAAGTGCAGGAACTCCGTTCCCATGCGTTCCCGCAGGACTTGAGCCCTGGGTCTGTCCAATCCTGGACCTCAAGGCCCTCAATTGCTTTGTCAAAGTGCAAAAATTCAGGATGGAGTCGATTCGCTCGGTAATAGCAGCGCTCCATCAGGGGGACTTCATGGCATCCTTGGATATCATGGACGCATACCTGCATGTTCCCATATGCACAAAGCACCAGAGATTTCTGCGCTTTGCGATCGGGGAGGACCACTTTCAATTTGTGGCCCTCCCTTTCTGCCTGGCCTCGGCACCACAGGTTTTTACCAAGGTGCTCGCCCCGATACTGGCCCTGCTGAGACAGCGAGGGTTCGCTATCGTGGGATATCTGGACGACCTTCTCCTGAGAGCTTCCTCAGGCTCAGAATTAGTAGAGGACGTGTCTATCACGTGTCAGACTCTCCAAGAGTTCGACTGGCTTCTGAATATCTGGAAGTCAGTGTTGGTTCCGTCTCTGCGTCTGGAATACCTAGGGCTAGTCCTGGATTCCGCGGAGGCAAGAGTTTTTCTCCCAACGGAGAAACTTCAGACTCTGCAATCCCAGAAGTGGTCGTCTCTTCGATTCTGCATGAGGGTTCTGGGTCTGATGGTGGCCTCTTTCGAGGCAGTTCCTTATGCCCAATTCCACACCAGGGAACTACAGAAGGAGATTCTGTCACGTTGGGACAGGCTCCTTCTCTGGATTACCAGATTCAGTTGAGTCAACTGGTCAAGTCTTCCCTGGTGTGGTGGCTGCCGTCTCCGGTGCTTCGGGCCGGGAAGTAATTTCTGCCATGTCACTGGACAGTGGTCACGACGGATGCCAGCCTCTCCGACTGGTGGGGCGTTTGGGGTCCAGTCCGACAACGCCACGGCCGTGGCTTACGTCAATCATCAGGGAGGCACACGAAGCTTGGCTGCAGCGCTGGAAGTAGCGCACATCCTTTGGTGGGCCGAAAGGTCCGTTCCGGCTCTATCGGCCGTGTACATTCCGGGTGTTCAGAATTGGCAAGCGGACTACCTAAGTCGCCGAACACTGGACCCAGGAGAATGGTCATTTCACCCGGAGGTGTTTCGGTGTCTGTGCCAAAAGTGGGGCACTCCAGACGTGGACCTTCTAGCGTCCCGTCTCAACCGGGAAGGTGCCACGGTTCGTGGCTAGGTCGAAGGACCCATGGGTGGACGCGTCAGACGCGTTGGTGGCTCCTTGGGGTCACTATCGACTGATCTACGCCTTCCCTCCTCTGAAGCTTCTTCCTCGCCTGCTGCGCAGAGTGGAAGCCGAAGGGATTCCAACAATCCTGATCGCCCCAGACTGGCCGCGCCGCTCCTGGTACGCAGACCTGGTGCGTTTGGTGGCAGACGCCCCCTGGCGTCTACCTCTGAGAGAAGATCTTCTGTCGCAGGGTCCGTTCTTCCACCTTGCTTTAACGGCCTGGCTGTTGAGAGCCAGGTACTGAAGGACCGAGGCCTGTCAGGCTCGGTGGTCTCTACCATGCTGCGTGCACGGAAGTCTACCTCACGTAGGATTTACCATCGTACGTGGAAGGCCTACATCTCTATGTGTGAGGAGATGAAGTGGCACCCTCGTTCAAACGTGGTGTCTAGGATTCTGCTGTTTTTACAGTGGGGAGTGGATCAGGCTCTCGCCTTGAGTCCGGTTAAGAGTCAGATTTCGGCTCTGGCCGTTTACTTTCAGCGACCCTTGGCGGCGCACTCCTTGGTGCGTATGTTTGTACAGGGGATCCGACATTTGGCTCCTCCGGTGCGCCATCCACTACCCCCATGGGACTTGAATTTAGTCCTTTCGGTGCTTCGGGATGCTCCCTTTGAGGAAATCCGAAAGATCCCTTTGTTGACTCTGTCACAAAAGGTGGTTTTTCTGGTAGCAATTACCTCGATCAGACGAGTATCTGAACTGGCGGCCTTGTCTTGCAAGGCTCCCTATTTGGTCATCCATAAGGATAAGGTGGTGCTGTGGCCGCAGCCATCTTTTCTCCCGAAAGTGGTTTCGGCTTTCCACATTAACGAGGACATTGTTCTTCCATCCTTAAGTCCTCACCCGAAAAACCAGAAGGAGGCCACTTTACATTCCCTGGATGTGGTTCGGGCCCTACGAGTGTACTTATCTGCTACGTCTCCGTTCCGAAAGTCGGACTCACTGTTCGTGTCGGTGGCTGGTCCCAGAAAAGGTCTGGCAGTCTCGTCGACCACCATTTCTAGGTGGATCAGACAGGTTGTGCTTCAGGCCTATGCCCTGAAGGGGCGGGCGCCTCCCTTTCTGGTTACGGCACATTTGACCAGGGCGATCGGTGCCTCTTGGGCTTTCCCGCATCAAGCCTCTGTGGTACAGGTGTGTAAGGCAGCGACCTGGTCGTCGGTCCACACTTTTTCAACGTTTTACAAGGTGGATGTGAGTGCATCTTCTGATGCCTCCTTCGGCCGCAAGGTGTTACAGGCAGCAGTTTAAAGTTGGATTTGTGTACTCACCGTAAAATCCATTTCTCTGAGTTCATGGACGGACACAGCACCCACCCCTCCTTTTGTTTGTACTGCTTGTTACGAACTGGAGCTGCTAGAGCAGGGTGTGGGTTATACCCGGAGAACCACGCCCCCTGGGAGGAGCTGCACTGAGGAAAGTGTTGTTAACACTTAAAGTGCTTTGTTTCTGCCTAACTCTCCTGGAAGAAAGCGGATATAACCTAAGGTCAAAGGATGCTGTGTCCGTCCATAACTGGATTTTACGGTGAGTACAAAAATCCTATTTTTTTAGTCTTGGGGTAGAGGAAGCAGCTGTATTGCTTACCGTACTCCTTTCGCCATCACTGGCCTTCTCCCTGAAACTCCAGGCTGTGGGTGATCCTTCAGTCCTCATATACAATGCTGGCCTTTTTTTAGTCCTGCATTTTATGCAAGGAAGTAAGTGTACCACCAAAGGCTGGAGCGCCTTTGAGAAGAAGCCCAGTGGGAATGGTACCACAGATGGAGGGAGCCTGCTGGATTGAGGTATGGTGTAATGCACCTTATTACTGTGCCCCTAGACTCTCTCTTAATGGGTAACCTTTGCAAACTGCAGAGCCGCAACTGCAAGAGTATTTTTATAATTTAATGATTGTCTTATTCATGAGTTTAAAGCAGAGTTCCAGGCTTTTTTTTTTTTATTATTAAAAGTCAGCAGCTACAAAAAGTGTAGCTGCTGACTTTTTAAATAAACAGCCACTTGCCTGTCCAACGATGCGGTCGCACGGAGCCTCACTCCTTTCCCCCTCTCTGCGGTGCCTTCATTGAAACTGTGGGCACCCGGCCTTGAAAGGTTGCGGCTTCACGGCTGGGTGCGCATGAGCGTGTCACGCTGCGCTCTACCAGTGGACAGGCAATCTTTTGGGACCTGTGACGTGTCCCAGAAGATTGTCGAGAGGGAGGGGCCGTCTAGGGGGAGAGGAGGAGTTGCCTAGGCGGTTGGAAGGAGGAAGTGGGACAGGAAGTCCTACTCAAAACTTGTGTATTGCGACTCGTCTTACAGCACTGCTCCTACATTTTGTAAGCTGTTTAATTCCAGTCCCATAGTCTTTCTTCAATTTAGCATGAAGCTTTTGAGGATTTGAAAGTCTGGAGAGCACTGCACACTTGGAGTTCATTTTTGAACATTCAACAGCTGTTGAGCCGTTACTAATGGTTACTTTTCTGCCTTAATCCTGTAATGCCGCATACACACGATCGGTCCATCCGATGAAGCTGACTGATGGTCCGTCGCGCCTACACACCATCGGTTAAAAAAACAATAGTGTCAGAACGCGGTGACGTAAAACACAACGACGTGCTGAAAAAAAACGAAGTTCAATGCTTCCAAGCATGCGTTGCCTTGATTCTGAGCATGCGTGGATTTTTAATCGATGGTCGTGCCTACTAACGATCGGTTTAGTCCTATCGGTTAGGAATCCATCGGTTAAATTTAAAGCAAGTTGGCTTTTTTTTAACCGATAGTTAAAAAACCTATGGGGCCCACACAAACCGATGAAAACAGTCCATCAGACCGTTTTCCTCTGTTTAACTGATCGTGTGTACGAGGCCTAAGGCAGCAAAGGTCTACTGTCTGCCTGCTTACATGCCACCATCTACATTTTCACAGTGGCTGAAAAGCTAAATGTTGTAGAATTTTTTGTTTGCAGATCTGTCCTTAAAGTGGATGTAAACCTCAAAAATGTTTTTCTTTTATTTTTTATGTCACAATGTAGAGTATAAGATTTCTTATCATCTGTGCACACAGAGTTAATCCAGCTCTGAGCAATCATATTTTATTGTTCAGTGAAATACAACAGACTTCCAGATAAAAACCAAAGTCATTCCTTCTGAAAAAAAGTGCACAATTCACATCCCCTCCCCTGTGTTTTGATTAAATGTTTTCAAAATATGGGGTGAGTCACAGTTCAGTGCCATGAGAAAATGCGACAGCCGTCAGAATATACATAGAGCTAGAGGGAAGAGGGGAGGGGGGTGTGAATTGAGCACTTTTTACAGAAGCTGTGTATGTCTGCAAGCAGTGCACGAGATATGTAAATAAACCGTCACTCAAGCAAGGACTTTGGTTTTTATCTGGAAGTTTGTTTTATTTCCCTGAACAATAAAAAGAGGATTGCTCAGAGCTGGATTAACTCTGTGTGGCAAGACTGGGCACAGATGATAGGAAATATTATTATCTACATTGTGACATAAAAAAAAAAACAGTCAGCTGTATTAGAAAAGGTGTATAAATTAAAAGTGCTAGTCATATGCAGGCAAACAACGATCTCAATTGTTTGCATATCAGATCGCTTTAGTGTTCATGTGTTTGTGTTCTGCAACATTGAATACGTGAGGAGCTGCAGCTGCTAATCGCCCATAGCTGCATCCTCCTGGTATCTCCAATCGGACAGTTTAGATTCAGGCAGAACCATTTCTTAAAAAATGGTCAAGGTTGGGTATTCATCCAATTTTTGGTGCAGGTCAGCCAATGCCCATATTTTCTCAAATGTTTAGATTGTTTAGCCTGTTTTTAAATGCAATTTTTATTTCTATCATTTTTAAAGTATTGTTTGTAACCTAAAGCTGAACTATTAGTTGGCCAAATATTGTTTCGATCAATCAGTTAATAACCTTAAAAAAAAAAGTGTTGTATAATTTAGTCAATCTGTAAAGTTTCAAAAAAGGCAATTTTTTTCCTAAATATCTCTATGCAGTGGTAAATATAAAAAACAAACCATATGGTTAGGGAGCAAAATCTCTAATCCACTCTGAGAATAACACAGAAGAGATATACTGTATATACTATTAAAGGGTGAATCTGAAATGGAAAACTTATTGGTCAAAGGAATTTTCAGACAGTGTATGTGGTTTTCATTCAGAAATGAAATTAATTTTAAAACAGAATGTTAGGCCCCTTTCAGACTGGGGCGGGAGCCGCGGTGGCGGTATAACGCCGCTAAAAATAGCGGCGCTATACCGCCGGGATTGCCTCGCGAATCACCTGCTTGTGGTCCGGTATTAACCCCCCGCTAGCGGCCGACAAAGGGTTAATACCGCCCGCAATGCGCCTCTATAGAGGCGCATTGTAGGCGGTATTGCCGCGGTTTCCCATTGTTTTCAATGTGAAGGAGCAGTATACATGCCGCTCCTCTCACCGCTCCAAAGATGCTGCTGACAGGAGATTTTTTTGTCTCCCGCCAGCGCATCGCCTCAGTGTGAAAGCCTTTCACATTGAGTCTGCATTGAAGGAGTTTTTCAGGCGGGATAGCAGCGCTGTACCGCCTGAAAAACTCCTCAATGTGAAAGGGGTCTAAAACAAGTGAATATTTCAAACATTCTTTCATTCAGCGAATGTACAAAGATTTTTCAAATTAATATTCTCGTCTGAAAATTGATCCGTGTGGCCAGCATAAGGCTCGGTAAGCACCTATGCAGTTTGCTTTTGATCTGTTTCTACAGTGCTTTTTGCTGTACGGTTTGATTTGTGCACACTAAATTTTTGCTGTGATTTGCTGTTTTTTTTTTTTTGCCAATTTGTTGGGCAGATTAAAAAACACAAATTGCTGCAAAAATGTATTACATGCTTTTCTGCAGCACATTAAAAGCAAAATGTTTGCATTGAAAAACATCCTTGACCCTTTCCAAATACGCAGCAGCTGAAAAAACGTAGATGAACGTGTCCCATAGAAAACCATGTTAAATGAACTAGTGTGTTTCTGTAAAAAGCACGAAAAAACACATAGGTGTGAACCAGGCCTAAGACATTTAGTAACATAATGGGGTTTAAAAAACTAAAATTAGCCCTTTATAGTACAAAAAGAGCAAATCGCTTACTGTTAAGGTGTTCATATATTTTTTTTTTTACTGTGGAACAGTGAAAGTAATATTTACAGTAGAGATTATTTGCACTTTTTGTACTATAAAGGGCTAATTTTCTTTTTTTTTTAACCCCATTATGTTACTGGCCGACTTTATCGATTAATTTCATAATCGATTCGTTGTTTCAGCCCCAGATCAAAACGTGCCTTTCCTCCATGGTCCTGTCCCTCGCTGGCATCTTCTCCTGGGTGCAAGTCATATCTGCAATAAAATCCAGCCTGCCCTGACCTGGTCACAGCAGAACTTTAGTTCCACTTTAAATGGTCAGCCTGGAGTTTTACCAGCTGCCATCCCATAATTCCAAATCACTAGCAACCAGTTTGAATTTATCAAAACGTACTGTGGGGAAAAATGTATCCTGGCATTGCTGACCTTTGCCTTGCTGCTCTAAATAACCTTAATACTTTTCTAATCTGCTTACCTGGAAGATGGATGCAAATCTGAAACCCTGGCTTTATATGCTAAATGTGTGTGGTGGTGTGTGTGTGTTCTTTTTATTTTATTTTTTTGGGTCAATAACTTAAAGTATAAGTTCACATTTTACAGAAGATCTGTAAGGTGAACGCACACACTGTACCCTCCTACCCCCCACGGTCTGCTGTACCTGAGGCCGGCGATCTCCCGCATGTTGACATCGGGTCGCCGATTCACCGGTCTGGGGATTTGAAATCCCTGTGGCTGTCTCTCTTCTCCCCCGCTGACAGGATGGGCTAGGCGGGTTTTAATTGGTCGGCGCTGACCAGTTAGAAGGCCTATTACGTACCTTTTTTTAAGAGGTAAATTTAGGAGATTGGGCCGCAGGGATTTAAAATCCCCAGATTGGTGAAACGGCGACCTGATGTCTGTCTCCTAGCGGGTGATCGCCAGCCTCAGGTACAGCGGGACTGGGGAGGGGGGGGGGGGGTTCAGCGTAGGTACACCTTACAGATTTTCTATAAAGATAAACTTGCCCTTTAAGTAGGACTAAAGACAAAGCTTGTGCCGCCCCCCCCCCCCCCCCATTTGAGTTGGAGAGGATTATAAAACCCCCTTGTCAATTTGCCATCTGTGTCCCATCGTAGAGATGGCCCTTTATTTTCAGTCCCACAATAACCAAGAAGTCGGAGACCTCCCCCTCTATTCCTGTTCTGGAGATTTTCTGTTCCTTCCAGTAATAATGGTAAACATGAAAAACAGAAAATTCCTTGACTGGGGCACAGACTAATAAAACCAGACGTGTTCTAATCCCTCTCCACTCTTTCCAAAACTGAAGGAGAAAAGTTTTGACTCTAGTTTTATACATTAACGTATTAATAGAGGGAACTAGCATTGTCAGAAAAAGTTTAGTAAAGGTAGCTCCCATATTCTGTTGCCTGTTCTTGTTGCTGAGTGATGTTTAAGTTTCTAAATGTTGAACTCCAAAACCCTTTTTATTGGGGCCTGTTCACACTTGCCTGCACACTAAACTGTAGGGGTTTAGTGAGCGGGCAGCATCGCATCACACATGTGTTTTTGTTTTTTGTGTGTAATATGTGAAGTGACACTTAATTCATGTCAGCGCGCAGTAGTGCACTACAGTTGCTGTGTGGTGACCTATTGGGAGGGGCAATATTACACAAACATGCTGCATACTGACACACAGTTATGGAGTGCAGAGAAATACCCCCTTCTGGTGTGAACATGACATCAAAATACATTTTTCTGTATGTCGCTGCAGTTGCCTGCATCTATCTATGATGGAAAAATGCAGGTAACTAACTGCACATGGTGTGAATGGGCCCTAAAGAGAACTCTTCTCTGAAATTACAAAGTTTTTATTATGGCTGAAAGTTTCTGCCAACACATAATTGCTTATGTAACTGCTATAGATAAGAGCATTCACAGTTTGCCTCCTTATGTGTAGTGTTACAATGTGAAGGAGTTCTGAATCTACAGGTTTTAGTCTTGTGTATCACTTATGTGATGGCTTTGGCTGGACCCACAAGCTGACCCCCTTGGATGAAGCTGCGGAATTCTGTTCCACATGTAGGCATTATAGGAGGGGATGGTTTTCATATGTATCTGTTTTTTTTTCTCTTCCAGTTCTTGGATTTGACAAAGTTCCTCTGTGGGGCATCGTTCTCATCTCTGTGGGATGTGCTGTAATTTGTGCTGTGATAGTCTGGTTCGTCATTTGTCCCAGGATGAAGAAGAAAATAGAACGTGAGTGTCTCATGTCTCTTCCATTTTTATCTAGAGGCTTTGGTATAAATAGATATAGTGTAAAGTCAGATGTGAATGTGTTGGAAGTCTGAAATTGGCTCAGACATGTTCAATTCTGAATTGTCTTATCACATGACATGAAGTCCTCTGCAATGGATTATATACCCATGGGCACAGGAAGAACGCATGTGGACTTGAGAGCCACTCCTCATGACTTGTCTTGCAAATGAAGACTAGCTGGCAGCTCTTTTGAAGTTTATTGGTTTGAAATGTCTAAAAAGGTTTAATCATCCCTTCGGCTCTTCCAACAGGTGAAATCAAGTCCAGCCCCTCAGAATCTCCACTGATGGAAAAGAACAGAGATCACAGCCATATCTTAAAACCAGATCAAGAGGTGAAGCTGCCACTTGGCAGCGGTATCGCAGCACAGACTAAGGTGCCCATTATAGACATGGTGTCTGTGCCTATACCCTCCCGGGCAGTAGAGGAACGTACTGTGACCTTCAAGATGGGTGATGGAGATGATGTGTCAGATAGAGAGAAGAGTCAAAGTATGGAGACCAACATTGACCAGCCAAACAGTGGTGAGTATAGTTGTGTTCAGTTTATATTACATTTGCACTGGTTTATGCACCAATATGTTTGTCCCATATTACACAAAATTAATGTGTGTGTGTGTGTGTGTTTGGAGGTTTTATTTTCCCCCCTCGTCCCAGCTGCTGGCCATGTAGTAGAGGGTTATATGATCATCGACTGCCTTGTGATCATAATTTTTATTTAGAAATCCAGGCCTTTTAAACAATTGCAATCACTGTTAACATTCTGAGCAGCCATGGAGGTATGTAAATAATTTTTAGCTACAAGGTAGTTTTTCCAGGTGGGCCTGATAAAAAGGTCCATGCAGTCAGATCTAGTCATCAAAAAATAAATAAAAGGGCATCTGTCCTCTTCCATTTAGGAAGAGGATAGTCGGGTGCAAATTGACAGCGGAGTCCATTGCCTCCTGGCCACCCATAGAGCAGAGTGGGTTCTGTCAGTGTCCACACTGCAGAACCTGAGCAGACATGGATGTGTCACCTGCCAGCTCTGCTCTGAACAGCAGGGGATCTGTGAGCTGATCGGAATGGAATCTGCCCATTTTAAAAGGGGCCTAGCCGTTTAAACCATACAGGACAGATTAAAGTATTTTCGTATTTATGTATAGTACATGCTTTTCTTCACGTATTGAATGCTTTTCTTTGCATAAACATTCTGCTTGCCCATCCCTTCAAGCTACATATAAACTTGTAATGTGAAGCCTAGGCACATAGTCTTTGAGCAAATATTTGCAAGTATGATACAGTATAGCTACATGCTTCTTGTCATGTGCCAGCCAGTCCTCCCCATAACCTTCATGTTTATTTGTTTTACCTGTAACACGAGAGGCAGTTAAAATAGACTATAGTTGTATGTTACAGCACATTTTATCTAAATAGCCACCAGACCCCCCTGCAGTAAATGTTAAGGAAAAGGCCAACCATAACCTTAAAAATTTCCCCTTTCCCCCTTACTTGTCCTGAGCTGTTAGAAGACAAAAAAAATCTGTATACTTGCCTTTTTCGAATCCATTTGGGTCCAGCCATGTGATCCCACAATTCTATTCCCCCTGTGTCAGTGAATGACTGCTGCGGGGGAGGGATGCTGTTAACAGGTGGGCTATGGTTGACATCACGACTCCTGGAAATTCAGAGACTTTGACGAGTGTTCCTTAAACAGAGCTGCAGGATCATGTGACCCAAGCAGAACAAAAATGGGCAACTTTTAAATTTTTTTGATACAGGGTAAGCACGATTAGGAGAGGGAGGGAACAGACATTACCAATGCCTGTATTGAAGACCAATTCCTTGCCCCATTCATGCTTGTGCTGGCCAGCTGCATCTGTGTGATCCTCTCTAGCAGAAAAATATTACTTCTCTCTGATGTGCAGGAAATTGTTTGGTAGTCTCTGCTAAAGGTTAGAAACGGATGGAGGAATATGGAATATTCACCTTTTCAGACGAGCCAATGTTTTATATTTAACCTGTAGTTAAAAGGTTAATACAAGGAAACAGATTCTGCTCTGTACTCATTAACCACCTGCTGTCCAGGGCAATTTAAAAATTTTCACACATTTCTTGCAAGAAAATTACTTTAAATAAACACTTTGCTTTAAAAAAAAAAAAGAGTCCCTGTAGAATAAAATGGTGGCTGTTGCAGTTTTGTTGCGATATTTGCGCAGCCGTTTTATCAATTGTCTGTGTTTTTTATTTATTTTTTAGGCAAAAACCCATTGAAATTAGTTTTAGCACACGAAAAAAATAAAATGCCCTCTTTTTTTTTTTTTTTTTTTATCTATATGTGATTGTTGAGGTAAATGGATAACAAACATGTCAGGGCTCAAAATGGCATACACCAAAGAAATGGTGACAATCTACAGTACTTTTTAAAATTTGTATTTTTGTCTGCAGAATATCCCTTTTTGGAGTTGTCTTGGAATGTCAAATACAGCTTTGGTGGCTCCAGCATAGTTTACAATAGGGACAATGCCAAGTAATGTAGCCATAGCACTACTGGGGCAAATAACCTGGCCCTGGCCTTTTGCTGTATTGTACTCCTAAGTGTTACACACATTCAGGCTAATCATGTGACCAGAGAGCAGCTGAAAATGTTGCCTTTCACCTACTACCTATAATGTACTATTTACCTTTTTCAAGCAAGCACAACCACCATGTGACACATGCTTTTATCTTCTTTCTGCAATGCTAAGTGCCGGTTCACACAGCCGCCTGACAAGTCGCGCTCCATGCATTGCAATGGAACCGTTCTAAGTGGAGCGATTCAAGTCACTCAGACTTAGAAAAAGGTTCCTGTACTACTATAGAGAACTTCTATACAGAAGTCGTTTTGCAAGTCACGCTGTACAGGGCGGCTTCAGATTCGGGCCACTTTAAAGCCGCTCCTGTGTGAACCGGCAATAACTGTTTGACCTACAGATTGGGTTTGTTATGTATAGCAAATGATAGCTGCACCCCCCCCCCCTTTTTTTCCCTTTTTTTAATGCTCTATTCACAACATCTGGATGTTCTTGAATCGCCTGCAGAATCTGGCAAAACGCTCAAATGCGCCAAAGTTGGCTCCAAACAAAGGTAAGAGCTACTTTTGCTATGTTTTTGGAGCAGAGAGTAACCCATTCAAATGAATGATGCTGCTCCAAAAATGTGGCAAAAACCATGCATTTAAAAATGCAGTGCTCTGCAGTCACTAGATGAATGGGGCCTAATGCCCTGTACACACGATCGGTTTATCCGATGAAAACGGACTGATGGATTTTTTCATCAGATATCCGATGAAGCTGACTCATCAGTCGTGCCTACACACAATCCGTTAAAAAAACTACCGTGTCAGAACGCGGTGGTGTAAAACACAACGACGTGCTGAGAAAAATGAAGTTCAATGCTTCCAAGCATGCGTCGACTTGATTCTGAGCATGCGTGGATTTTTAACCGATGGACGTGCCCACAGACGATCGTTTTTTTTTTTCCGATCGTTTTTTTAACCATCAGATAATTTTAAAACAAGTTCCTAGTTTTTTCACCGATTATTTAAACTGCTGTTAAGAACTATATGCCACATTTTTGGCATTTGTTTTACAAACCTAGATGCTGTTTTGAACCATGTGTTGATGCCTATGCTATGCAGGCTTACATGGTGAAATAATATACAGACCTTAATGGTATGCATGAGTGGACCATTTTAAACTTTTTTTTTATTCTTTTTTTTTTTCCCCAGGATCCGTACAGTTGCCAAATGGAAACCACGTTCAGTTCAACCAAGCTGTTAGTAATCAAATGAATTCTAGTGGTCAGTATCAGTACCACACGGTGCACAAAGATTCAGGCCTGTACAAAGAGCTGCTACACAAATTGCATTTGGCCAAAGTAGGAGATTGTATGGGAGACTCGGGTGAGAAGCCTCTGCGCCGCAACAACAGTTACACCTCATACACCATGGCAATCTGCGGCATGCCACTGGACTCCTTCCGAAACCGCGAGGTCGAGGCACGCCCTGAAGAAGCTGAGAAGTTGACTTGGCATGCAGCAGATGGGAAGAAGAGGGCTCGCATGGACAGCTACACCAGTTATTGCAATGCTGTGGCAGATACGCATCAGGATGTTGGAGAACATGAGGAAGGCAATACCGAGGAAGAAGTGATAGACAGGAAGAGTAGCAACTCTTCGTTAGAAGAATGGCATGACCAGGATAAGCCTGAGGTGTCCCTTCTCTTCCAGTTCCTGCAGATCCTCACTGCCTGTTTTGGCTCCTTTGCTCATGGTGGAAATGATGTCAGGTTAGTATTTACAGGGCACAACTCTCTGATATTTTAACATGAACCTGTACTTTGGCCATACTAGGCAATAGCAGGCATAGTAAAGAACATGTGCTCTTCTTTCTCCCACTGCTTGTTCAATGTTGGAACAGATTTTTTCATAGAAATTCTAGAAAGTGAACAGGGTTGGAGCTTACACAGAACTTAGGGCTGGTGACGGTACTTGGGGCAATCAGGCAGAATCTCATGTTTAGAGTGTTCAATGATTCCCTTTATACCTGAACACAAAAGACTTCTGAGTCCCATAACATGTGAGGGAGTAAAGACTCCTCAGCTTGCCTACAACCCAGCAAGCCTGTTAAATTGCTTTGGACGGGCAAAGTAAAGGTTTGCATTAATCCTTCCACCATAAAACATGTATAACTTGTGGAAGTAAATTACAAACTGGTTTATTTGAGTTGTTTTATTTTTTGTGTGTGTGTGTGTGTGTGATTTTGTACGTTTCTGGGGGCTTTTTTTTTTATTAATGTGAAAAATGTCCTCTAAGCAGTTACCCTCTTCCAGGGCTGTGGAGTCGAGGAGTCGGAGTCGGGGGAAATTTTGGGTACCTGGAGTCGGAGTCGGCAAACAATACTCCGACTCCTACTAAATTTAGATTGGAATTAAAAAAAAAAAAAAAGCAAGTTTAAATGTCCCAATTCACAAAAAGTTATAATTAATGACTTCTCTACTGTAAGAATAAAGACCAATGCATGCAGTGCCTCACGTAACCGCAAAACATACACGTTAAGTGACCGTGAAGAAGAATGCTTTTCATGTGCTTCACTATATGGCACGCAACGCACAATTAGGAGCTGCAATACTTATACTTTCCATAGTGTTGTGTTCTGCTTTTACAGGGAACGCATGTTAGAGAACCAGTAAGTGTCCAAATAAAAAAATTCCAACATGAGTTTTATAAAGCACTAAAAGAAGTTGAAAAGTATGATCGCTCATCAAAACTTACTGTTGAAGAAGCCATCCTTGTTTATCCAGAGATCGTTAGTGATGTGGCCAGAATAGTTACTGCAATGCCACCCACCCAAGTCAGTGTCGAAAGATTATTTTCAGCCCTAAAAATAATAAAGTCTGACTTAAGAGCCTCTATGAAAGAGGATCTGGCAGAGGCAATTCTCTTCCTTAGAACTCTACATTGAATTGATTTGCATTTGCTAAGCCTAGAACTACATTTCAAGATTAATATAAACCATTTCTAGGTTTTGCAGATTTTGTTTTTGGTTCATTATAGATAAGCTTTGTTTTTGTTCTAAAACAACCAAATAATGTGGTTTGTATTTTTGAACTGGTAAAGATCCTGTTCCTGATGTTTATGCCTGCTGCTACTATCCAGTCACTTGATTGTTTTCATTGTGTTTGTCTTTTGCTTAAACTGTGCAATACAGTAGACCAGGGATCCTTAAACTACGGCCCTCCAGATGTTCAGGAACTACAATTCCCATCATGCCTAGTCATGTCTGTGAATGTCAGTGTGTTGCAATGCCTCATGGGATGTGTAGTTCTACAACAGCTGGAGGGCCGTAGTTTGAGAATCCCTGCAGTAGACTGTTGGCTTCCCAGCCAGTAGTCCTGTGGTAGGTTGCGTTTCTTTCCCTCAAGGAATGTATAAAATACATTTGCATATTAATACAGAGGAGTCGGAGTCGGAAGTACATAAAACTGAGGAGTCGGAGTCGGAACATTTATCTACCGACTCCACAGCCCTGCCCTCTTCAGTGCTGACCTATTGTTTTCTTTTGAAAGTTCTGGCAGACATGCTGGTCCCTTGAACTTGAATATATTTGAAGCCCTGTACACACGACCCAGATTCTCGTCAGGAAAAATAAGTATTTTTTTTCCCTGACGAGCTTCCTGGCAAGAATCTCTTGCCGGCTGAGTGTGCAGACACACACCATTCAAAAGAACTGCCGTTCTTTTTGAATGGCACAAACGCGGTGACGTCATCGACTACGATGAGCATGCGCTTGTCATATTCGATGCCGTCGCCGCCTTCTTGTTTCACCCTACCAATGCCTTGGAAGCTACCGCGCATGCGGCAAAGTCATTTCAAGCATGCCCGGGTTTCCATGGAGAGGTAAGTATATACACGCTCCGATTTCTCAGCAGGAAAACACTGCCGAGAATCTCACAACGAGAAAATAGATAACAGGTTCTTTATTTTTCTCGTCTAGATTCTGGGCAGTTTTCTTGACGAGAAACCTCAAAGTACACACGCACGGTTTACTTGGCAAGAAAGCTCTTGCTGGTTCTTGCCGAGAAAACCATGCCTGTGTACGAGGCTTAATGCCCCATACACACGGTCGCTTTATGTGATGTAAAAAAAACAACGTTTTTAAAAACGTCATTTTAAATGACCGTGTGTGGGGAAAACGTTGTTTTATGTCTTCTGAAAAACGACAAAAAAAATTGAAGCACGCTTCAATTTTTTGTGTCGTTTTTCCCAAACGTCGTTTTTTGTGTCATAAAAAATGACCGTGTGTAGGCTAAAACGACGTTTAAAACAACGTTTTTAAACCCGCGCATGCTCAGAAGCAAGTTAGGACGTGAGTTTGAATGGAACAGAGTGCCGTTGTACGTGCTGAACGTAACCGCGCTTTGCTAGAGCTTTTGGAAAAAACGATGGTGTGTATGCTACATCGTTTTTGAAAATGGAGTTTGAAAAACGTCGTTTTTTTTCATCGCATAAAACGTCGTTTTTTTCTATCACAACAAACGACCGTCTGTACGCGGCATTAGTCTCTGACCTAGAAAAAGCATGCTTCAAGTGAATTTTGAAGTGTGTGTGTGTGTGTGTGTGTGTGTGTGTGTTGGCTATCTTGAGTCCTCTGCTGGGTTTGGCACATAGTTATTTCCCATGTGAAGCCGCTATCAACAAAAAGCTATTTTTTTATTATTATTATTATTATTTTTTTTTTTAAATGATCATCTCATAATAACTTCTTTATTGCAGCAATGCTATTGGACCACTGGTTGCCTTGTGGCTGGTTTATGAAACTGGAGATGTGACCAGCAAAGCTGCTACCCCTATTTGGCTGCTCCTGTATGGAGGCATCGGTATCTGCATTGGCTTGTGGGTTTTGGGACGTAGGGTCATCCAGACTATGGGCAAAGATCTAACTCCTATTACACCATCAAGGTAGGTTACATAACTTATAACAGCAGTATACTAAAGTATTGAAATTGCGTTGAATGTGGATGCACAGTGCTCAAAACCTTAGGGTTGCTATTTAATGCTAAAGCGGGGCTGGTAAGGAGCAACATGCACAAATCCTAAATGTATTTTCGCCCACTACCCTTGCCAAAGGTCTACATGTCTAATTCTACACAAACACTTTAGAGTACAAAACTATGCTTTCAATTTTGCATACCTGGAAGAGGATAGAGGGCAGAGGAGTTCGAATAGAAAAGGACTATTCGCACACACTAACGTCACTCAACCACTTCAGCCCCGGAAGGATTTACCCACTTCCTGACCGGCCCATTTTTTGCGATACAGCACTACGTCGCTATAACTGACAATTGCGCGGTCGTGCGACGCTGTACCCAAACAAAATTGTCGTCTTCTAGGCATAGATCGATTGGTTTGCGCAAAAGTTACCTTGTCTATAAACTATGGGATAGATATAGAGATTTTTATTATTTTTACTGTTTGCGGAATTGCGGCAGACAAATCTGACCCCAAATTACACTTTTTGGGGACCAGTGACATTATTAAATAGTTCAGTGCTTAAAAAAAAAAAAACACTGATCAATATATACATGACACTGGCAGGAAAGGGGTTAACTGTGTTCCCTGGGTGTATTCTAACTGTAGGGGGGATGGGCTGCCTGGAACACCACAGATTGCTATTTGCGATTACTGGGAACAGCAGATCTCCACATCCCCCTTTCGGAATGGGGATCTGCCTTGTTTACATAGGCAGATCCATGTTGTATATTGCGGGTCGCCGGCTGACATCGAGTCCACTGGGCGCACTCCTGCAGCGCGCAACAGGCCCGCTATATCACAAGCGCAGACCGATGTACACCTATGGCGATTTTGTACTATCAAGCCACCTTGCCACAGTATAATTGGCGGGGGGTCGGGAGGCGGTAAATGGTCTAGTATAGGCAACGCCTTCTCCCTTAGAAGATATTTGTTTCCTTGTTGTACCTTTTAACTGATTGCTAGGATCTTTACCACCTGGGAGTGAACCTTCTGCTGCTAGGAGGCATTAATGCCACCTTGATGCTGCTTCTTGGTTGCTGCAAGTATTTGGTTGGATGAGTTGGAAAACTAGTTTGTTCCACAGCATGCAGTGGCTCTTCCACCAGCTTATACATCCTGTAGTAATGTATGAGCCAGTGGGAGAAACCACACCAGGTGTTCACACACACACAGAAATGTTGAATACCTGCAGTGGTTGCGGAGCAGCATCCCAGTGTTGGGTCAAGACACAGGCCACTGGAAAGGTAAGTATAGTGCCGCTTCTTTTTACAAGTATACATTTTTGCTGTAATGACAGGATCGCTTTTAGTAATGTGTCATGCCCTGTGAGTGCTTGGTTTTTGAGGGATGGGTGCAGCTTGTGGTGTACCCACTTGTTAAGCAAAGTAGGGAGTTTACCATTAGTAGTAATCAGTTTTTGTGGTCCTAGTCTTTTACATTTTTAATCTTGCTTTTGTCTATTCAGATAAAAACTTTGATTGTCTATTTTCCTGTGTTTTTTTTTTTTTTTCTTAGTGGTTTCAGCATTGAGTTGGCATCTGCTCTAACTGTTGTGATTGCATCTAATGTTGGTCTGCCGATCAGTACTACACATTGCAAGGTGAGGAATTGGACATTTTTGGTTTTTACCCCCCCCCCTTTTTTTTTTTTACTGATTATGTTTTGACTAAAAACTGCAATTTACCATTTACAGAGACTACCATACTGGCCTAACCTTTTTAGTAATGCTGTTAACATTATATTCTGTTTTTATCACTGCTGGTTGCAGAGCAGCTGCTGCTAAAGGATGACCTTGCTGCTGTCAGGCAGAATTTGTGCTGTGGTAGTTGGTGAATGGCAGTCACTAAGTGATACCAACCCACTGAGGACTAAATGCGTCTGAAGCAACAGCTATATGAAACAAATTTCCAGCTTATTTAACCACCTCAATACAGGGCACTTAAACCCCCTTCCTGCCCAGGCCATTTTTCAGCTTTTGGCACTGTCGCACTTTGAATAATAATTGCGTGGTCATGCAACACTGTACCCAAATTATGTTTTTTTTTCCTCCCACAAATAGAGCTTTCTTTGATATTTGGTATCTGGTATATTTTGATAATATAGTTTTTCTACAGTGTTTCAAATGAGAGTGGCTGTTAAGATTGCAATGCTTGAGCCTCCTGATAGTTTTGCTTTTATCCTGCAGAATACATTTTGCGGTATCTCAGCATTAATGACTTCTCTGATTTTGTTCTCAGGTTGGTTCTGTGGTGTCGGTGGGATGGCTGCGTTCTAAGAAAGCTGTGGACTGGCGCCTGTTCAGAAATATCTTCTTAGCCTGGTTTGTCACTGTGCCAATCTCTGGCCTGATCAGTGCAGGCATTATGGCACTCTTCAAATATGCCATCTTCCAGGTTTGATCATGCAACGTCATACCACCTGCTAGCCAGAATAGTCTCTCAGGACCAAAGATCCACTGCACGTAGCCCATCAGTGCAAACTCCATGAGCTGCTAAGGACACAAGCAAATCGCCTCCCTCCCAATCCCTGCAAGACGGGCTGTGAATATACATCTGGAATATGCAATGTGCTCCCTCTGCAAGGGACGGGCAAGATCTTTAACAAGGAGTAAGATGTGGATTTGAAGCAGGATTATCTAGCCTTCCCTTAGTGCTGTAAAACTGCTTTAATGCTTTTTAGTATACGAGAAGAAAAAAATCAACCCAATCTACCTGTATACGTATGCTGATCATTCCTCAGTATTAATGTTTCTGTATATAAAACCTGCTTGTAAGTCAGCCTTTTCTTTTCCAATGTAAATGTTTGCTCATCTTGTTTATATCACCCAGGAGACTCTAAAATGTTTATTTCTCTCTTCTCCATATCACTTTTCACCACTGCTCTCTGTAGGCCTGCAGATCATTGCATGGCTTGACAGTGGAATGGTTGAGTGGAAATTTACTACTTCAAACCAGGTCCAGATACTTTATCAATGTGAAATCTTAACCTAGATTGCTCATCTCATCAGTGGGGAAATCATGTCCCATTATAGTTTCTTTTTTTTTTCTTTTTTTATATATCATAGCAGAATCCAAAGTATGTTTGTTCTGTTGCGGATGTCCTGTCTTTGGGATTTGGGGGTATAGGGATTCTTCCTTTCCCCTCTGTGAAGGTGCAGTTCTGGTTATTCAGGAGACTTGTGATAATGCAAATAAGGATTTTTGTCCTGCATAGTGTCCATTTCACTAGTCTGTTTTCATCTGTTACTGGTGAAGCAAAAATAAATCGCACTAATTCCACCATATCGGTGTTCACTCGTCTGTGACCGCTTTCCAACTACCTAACATTATATACAGTTCAGTAAATGCAATGGGATGCAGGGAGAAAAGTCTTGTGTTTTTTATAGAAAATATATTAATGCTGCTAAGTGTCAGACCATGAAGATACAGGATTCTGTCTCGCTGTGTTTTTGATGGGTTACACAAAAAAAAATCAAAACCTTTTGCATAATGCTCTACACACAACTATATGCAGCCAAGTGTATGCTTTTACATGTGACCTAGCTCCACCATGTGTGCAAACTAGTATAAATGTACTGCACTGGGTTTAGAGGTGATGCAGAAAGCTATGGTACCAAAAAATGTTAAAGGGCAGAAATTTTTTCTTTGGAACACCTTGCACTTGATCTGAGGCAGGTAAGCTCCATAGACCAAAGCAGGATAGGGTAACTCTATCCAAACATAAAACAATCTCTTGTAATGTTGTCATGGTTTTCTTGACGCACACAGTTCTATAAAAAGACATTGAGGCTGATTTAAGAAAGTGGAGAATCCTTTACCTAATAAAATTGGTAATAATTCACTTCCAGTTGTCGTTTTTATCTGCATGTGATTGGGCAATCGGTGAACACCGCTACAATTTTAAGAAGATTCTCAACTCATTGTATCCGTTATGGGAGCTATCTTTAACATGCCCTGAGCCTAAGATTGCAGACAGACAATTTTATTAACCAGCTAACATGGGGTACCGCCTGCTTCTAGCAGTCTGACTACAGGAGTGCACTGCAGCAGGTAAATTGACAAACATGGCTCCTTGCAGTTAAAACATTGTATAAAACTGGTTGAACAATGGCAGTACCCAGGCATTGAGATCTGAAGAACATGTGCAGAACCTACCCACACTCTCCCTGGTAAACCATACATATAGTTACAAATGTGTTTTTTATTTTAACGAACCCTTAACTTTCAAGTTCCAGAGACCCCAACATTGTCCACATCGGGTGCCTCATCAAGGAGTTTTGTAATATTACTGAACATATTTGGAGCTCTGATAACATGTTCCATTACGGACAAAAGCACCCCTCCCTCCAGTGCTAATGGGTATGTGGGCTCTGCATGCTCTATTTTGTATCAAGTGTGTGGGGTGAGTGATATATATATACACAGTGTTTAATCACCAAGCAATTGCCAATTAAAGTAGCACAGTGCCGAATAACAAAAAATGGTCTGGCCACGTGGTTGAAATGGGGGTAAAGACCCTTTCTATTCAAAAACCTATTGCCAAGTGTCAGGGAATGTAATTTTTCACTGGGTAATCCTTGGTTTAAAAAAAAAAAAAAAAAAAATCCTGGGGAGATTGGCCAAAGAATTGTTATGCCTTGTACACACGACCGGTTTTCACAGCAAGAAAACTGCCATTTTTTTTATATTGGTTGAGAAAACCGGTCGTGTGTATGCTCCCTAGCTGTTTTCTCGACAAAACAACTACCCGACAAAAAATTGAAACCGGGTCTCTTTTTTTGCGTCGTGTTTCCCGTCAGTCTTTTTCTCATCGCGAAAAACGGTTGTGGTTTTTTTTTCCACGCGGAAAAGACCCACATGCTCAGAATCAAGTATGAGACGGGAGCGCTTGTTCTGGTAAAACTAGCGTTCAGAATGGAAATGGCACATTCGTCACTCTGTAACGGACTGAAAAGCGCGAATCGTCTCTCACCAAACTTTTACTAACACGAGGATCAGCAAAAGCAGCCCAAAGGGTGGCACCATTTGAAAGGAACTTCCCCTTTATAGTCCCGTCGTACGTGTTGTACATCACCGCGCTTTGGTCGGACGTTTTTTTTTTTGCATGAATGTGTGTATGCAAGTCAGACTGGAGAGCAATCACAACGTGAAAAACGTTTTTACAGCAGCTGTTTTTGGCAGTAGACGTTTTTTTCTACAGTCAATAAACTCTCCATCGTGTTATCCTATGTGTCCATGCACACATAGGCTGTTATCAGCAGTTTTTGGCAGTGGCATTTTTGAGCAGTAAAAAAAAAAAAACTAGTGGGTTCTGAGAGACGTTTTTCAGCTGTAAAAACACTCTAACGCTAATAAACGCTCAAACGTCACTCACCAGGGTTTTTAACTTTTGATCCATTGAAAAAAATAACATTTTTTTCTTTAACTGAAAAACGCTATTGAAAAAAGCAAAAAAAAAAAATTGAAAAACTCACTGCAAAGCTACTGGCGTTTTTATAACGTTATTTTAACGTCCAGTGTGCATGAGGCCAGTTGGGAACAGAATCCACGCTGTGAAAGAGGCCTATTGCCTCACCACTCCCCTGTTTGTTGGAGCAGAGCGGGCGAATATTACATCTGTGTCCACTGAGTTTCTGCAGAGCGGACACCGACAGCCCGCTCTGTTGTATGGGCTGCTGAAATGGACTTTGCTGTTGGTTTTACACCTGACTGCCTCCAATCTGCTATGCCTAAACGGGAGAAGACTAAATCCCCTTCCATAATTATTTATTTTAAGCTGACCCAGAGGTAGGTGGGTGTAAACAGACAAGTCCATTTACACCTGCTTGTCTAGAAGGATAAATGGACCTTCCGATCAGGTCCACCTGAAAAACTGACAGGCAGACTTAATTGGAACGCCTGTGAAAGGGGCCTTAAGGTACAGCTGAGTGAAAATTCACAACCAGTTTTGTAAACAGAACGGGCATGTTACAGATATGTCCTAGTAAATATATATACTATTTTGGGAGGTTGATGCTGATAGATTTTTAGATGGATTGGGTAAGGTCTCATACACATTGGACACTTTGCTAACTCTCTTTTCCTCCTGGCAGCAGTTTTGGCAGAAAAGCCATCTGACACTTGTAAACTTGTGTAACGTGTTGAGGTGCACCACACACTAGGGCGTATTATTTCTTTGGATACACACAAACAAGAGTGCTGTTGGTAAGTGGTCACTAGATGGTGCTAAAGCACAGTAGATGAGTTATACTGGATGGACTGATGCATATGTGTGTGTGTATATTATTATTATACAGGATTTATATAGAGCCAACAGTTTGCGCAGCACTTTACAACATCAGGGAAGACAGTACAGTTACAATACAATTCAATACAGGAGGGATCAGAGGGCCCTGCTCGTTAGAGCTTACAGTCTAGAAGTATATATATATATATATCTTATAAAATAAGGCATATATCTAAAGAAACAATTAAAATGTCTCTTTGAAAATAAATGATGATGATGTATGTGGTGGCAAAGATGACAGTAATAGCATACCAGCGCTGTGGGGATCACTGAATAAACAGGCGAGGCCAGAATTGGCTGGAGCGATGGTACACGGTATGGACAAATTGTACAACGAATACCACTGGGCTGGCGCACCAGAAGTGCCTTCAGGAACTGCGGAAGGATTGGGAAGAAGCCATATGAGCTCACAGGAATGAGGCTTGAACCACAAGCAACCCAGCTGCCATGACAATGCGTTTCATGGTCTTGTCTCTTTTTCAAAGGACTATAGCGCCTAAATGTTGGTAATTGTTATTTATTTCTTTGGAAATGGATTAATGCTCAAGCTCTAAACATGCCTAGCATGCTGCTCCTGAATATACTGGCTGTGGGATTTAAAAAATAATTCTGCCTCAACTCACCTGAATGCCTATGTTGGGATAACACGCAGGGGTGTTTAGAGACAGGAAAACAAAAATAACACCAAATGCTCCTAGGATCAGTAGAAAAAAATAGGCCTTAAAGTTAAGAGGAAAGGTCGGTTATGTGGGAAGAGGAGAAGAGTTTGACGAAGGAGTCTGAAAAATTTTAATGTCAGGAGGTGTTAATGGTCTCGTATAGAATGTGAGGGGGGAAAAGGATGTCCCTCTACCTCATGGGATCCTGGTGGTGGGAAGTTTCAGATCCCCTTGTGATTTGGTTTAGTGGGGGCATTCTGATAGGTCAGCTGATCAGGGAATATTCTGGTGAATATACCTGGTCACGCCATTTCCGGTCCTGCTGGTTGCCGTCTTGGAGCAGGTGGAACAAACGTGATCACTGCGGTCCCCACACATCTCGTTTGACAAGCTAGCAGCCCCAGTGCCGGAATAGGCACTTTTAAATGTAAGTAGCCATTTGGCTATACTTTTTAAATTTGCTCATTTTAATAAACTTTATTACGCTATGGATGTCCTCCATTTTCATTTTATATCCGGCCTGTATCTATGAGGAGGAAGGTGTACTTATATCTCCAGCCAAATTCCATGTGAGCAGGCACAATCCTGCATAAGAGCTGTTTGACTTTCTATTTGGTTAAAGAAGTCAAATCTTTTTGGTAAGCAGACTACATATTTAATCACTTTGGGTGACTTATCACAGTTTGGTGAAGGATAACATATTAATTGCCGTATTTGAAGATATCATCACAGTTGCAAGATTTCCGTTGTTGGATTTTTTTATGGACTTTGTGTTTCTATATTGTTGGGACTCTTTATTATTATTATTTTTTTTTCACAGTGTTGCACAGGTGTATTAGTGATCATTTGCCTATTCACGCTATTTTGAAGGTTTTTAAGTTATGTTATATAATGTGTATTTGTATGGGTACACTACTATCCACACTATCACCATTTATAGCGCCCCCTAGCTCACATATATACTATTCTGGAGGGGTCAGCTAGGATAGGTCATTTAAGGTCAGCTGACTGTTCCAGAAGTTCCTAAGCCTCCTATTTAAGCAAGGTGCCAAGGGGGTCTTTGCCAGTCACCAGAAGGAGTTTAAACAGCGCTGAGCAGAAGAGCTATAATACAGCCAGGCTCTCATTTCCTCTGGCAACATGGAGACCTTCATTTGGCAGCTTCTGGAGCAGGCCTGAAATGGCTGGAGGTGAAAACTGACTCAGGCAGTGTGTCTTTTCTTACCTGTGGGTCAAGTGGCTCCGGGACCAGTGAAGATCGGCTGGAAAAGAGGCTTTTTTTCGGTTTGTCACGCCCAGCAGGAAGAGCAAGATGTGGTAGTCTGTCCGTCCCGGAACCTCTCCCTGTGCAGTGTTCTTCCCACTGCCTTCACGGTCTGCAGCAGATATTCCTTTAGGAAGCAGTGAGCCAGACTTTTTTGCAAAACTGTCCTCTATTTCATCTTCCTTAGAAAAATTTGTCTTTGATATGCCCTTAGTTAAAGCGGGGGTTCACCCTTAGAGGGCACTTTTCCCCCTTAGATTCCTGCTCGTTTTTACTAGGGGAATCGGCTATTTATTTTAAAATATGTGCAGTACTTACCCGTTTACGAGATGCATCCTCTCCGTCGCTTCCGGGTATGGGCTTCGGGAATGGGCGTTCCTTCTTGAGTGACAGTCTTCCGAGAGGCTTCCGACGGTCGCATCCATCGCGTCACGATTTTCCGAAAGAAGCCGAACGTCGGTGCGCAGGCGCAGTATAGAGCCGCACCGACGTTCGGCTTCTTTCGGCTACGAGTGACGCGACGGATGCGACCGTCGGAAGCCTCTCGGAAGGCTGTCACTCAAGAAGGAACGCCCGCTCCCGAAGACCCATACCCGGAAGCGACGGAAGAAGATGCAGCTCGAAAACGGGTAAGTACTGCTCATATTTTAATACAAATAGCCGATTCCCCTAGACCGAACGAGCAGGAAGCTAAGGGGATAAAAAAATTTTTTTTACAAATGGGTGAACTCCCGCTTTAATATACATATTCCTCAAATAATGCCTGTCTCGGCGGGTGTTTGGTCAGCGGCTGTCTCTGCCCCGCAAACCCGTCACCCGGAGCTGACTTGACACCTCGTCAGCCTGGCAAACATGGGAGTGACTGAGAATTGTTGCAAGAAATGTATTCCATGTATTATGTTGCCTCTGGGTTATCATCTGTCAGCAGCTGTCAAAGAAACATTTGGCAGGGGTTATATATTGATTTATTATCTTTATTGCCTTCTGCCAATTTCTTTTACTTAACCACTTCCTTACTGGGCACTTAAACCCCTTCCTGACCAGAGGACTTTTTGCGATTCGGCACTGCGTCGCTTTAACTGACAATTGCGCGGTCGTGCGACGTGGCTCGAAAACAAAATTAACGTCCTTTTTTCCCCACAAATAGAGCTTTATTTTGGTGGTATTTGATCACCTCTGCGGTTTTTATTTTTTGCGCTATAAACAAAAATAGAGCGACAATTTTGAAAAAAAAAATAATATTTTTACTTGTTGCTATAATAAATAGCTCAATTTTTTTTTTTTACGTTTTTTTTTATCCTCAGTCTAGGCCGATACGTATTCTACATATTTTTAGTAAAAAAAAAAAAAAAAAATCGCAATAAGCGACTGGTTTGCGCAAAAGTTATAGCGCCTACAAAATAAGGGACAGAATTATTATTATTATTTTTTTTTTTTACTAGAAATGGCGGCGATCTGCGATTTTTATTGGGACTGCGACGTTATGGCGGACACATCGGACACTTTTGACACGTTTTTGGCGCCATTCACATTTATACTGCAATCAGTGCTATAAATATGCACTAATTACTGTATAAATTTTTTTTTTACTAGAAATGGCGGCGATCTGCGATTTTTATTGGGACTGCAACGTTATGGCGGACACATCGGACACTTTTGACACATTTTTGGCGCCATTCACATTTATACTGCAATCAGTGCTATAAATATGCACTAATTACTGTATAAAAAATTTTTTTTACTAGAAATGGCGGCGATCTGCGATTTTTATTGGGACTGCGACGTTATGGCGGACACATCGGACACTTTTGACACATTTTTGGCGCCATTCACATTTATACTGCAATCAGTGCTATAAATATGCACTAATTACTGTATAAATGTGACTGGCAGGGAAGGGGTTAACACTAGGGGGTGAGGAAGGGGTTAAATGTGTATCCTAATTAGTGTTCTAACTGTGGGGGAGGGGGGGTGACCGATCTGTGTCCCTATGTACAAGAGACACAGATCCGTCTCCTCTCTCCCCTGACAGCACCGCTGTCTGCGAGAGCCGGGAATGAGAGATGATCTCATATGTAAACATATGAGATCATCTCTCATTGGCCGCACAGATCGCCTAGGAAACGGCCGCTCCGATTGGCCGTTCACGGCGATCTGTGACTGGCTGTGTCCAAGGGACACGGCCAGCACAGCAGTTCCCCGCTGCGCGCTCGGGAGCGCGCGCGGGGAACGCGAAAAGGGGCGGCCGTAAAAACACGGCCTCCCAGAGAAGTAGAGCCACCCGGCGGCCGTATATAGTCGTACGGCCGTCGGGAAGTGGTTAAAGCTGACAAAAGAGATAAGTCAGAGGAAGAGAGACGCAGACCAGTGACTCAATCCATTTTGAATTGGTTTTCTCTTCCGTTCATGGACAGACACAGCAGCAGTCATGACTTGTGGGTATTAGCCTTCAATCAGGAGAGGACTAGGCAGAAAAACATGTTAAAGTTTTAATCACATCAAAAACTGTACAGTACCGCCCATCTCGCAGCTCAGCTTTTTACTGCGTAGCATAAAAGTAGGACATGGGTTCCGAGTTTTCTTTTTCTATTTGTTTCCTACTTTTCTTTTGTTCCTGAGATCTGCCATCAACTGCCGACTGGACATCAGATCCTTGTAGTCTCCCCAGTTTCGGCCATCGAGCGTGTTCCGCCCTTTAGCTACACGCTGGGCCGTTCATGACATGCCCCTTCGCTCCAGGGGTGGCCGGTGAGCTACATGCTCCGGGGCACGCATATGACCGGGCTCTGTGTCTGAGTCACAGTGTGCTGGGCCGACAGCCACCTCCGTAACCGTGCGGTAGATGGTCTGTCTGGGATGCTTCCAGCGAGTCCACGCAGGAAGGGTAAGTAGCAGTACCCCTGCTTCGGTAGGGGGACATGGCTGGACATTCCTGGAAAGGTCGAGTAGGGGGTTCCCACCCTTTCTACTTTCCCCTCCTCCCTGGGCTGGCTGCGTCTGTGGGGGGGCTCCATCCGCTGGTGGGGTCTGCGCTGTGTGGGTCTGCTTTCCTGGGGGTGCTATTTACTGCCTCTGTGGGGGACTCTGGGTGTTCACTGCTGTGATGTGTGTGTTTTTACTTTGTTTACATGAAGCCATTTTGGCGGCGCCGGGCGCTGTGTTGTTCTCTATCTCTCCTCGGCGCCCATTTTCTTGTAGCCGCGCGCCTTTTTCCACAGGGCGGCCACTCTGTGGCCATTTTGGGAGGGATTTTGACCTCTAGTGCTGGTCAGTACGGCGCGAACGGTCAGGACACACGCGGCAGAGTGACGGGTGGCTGTGCTGTGAGCACCTCAAGCGGGAGACGGACGGCAGCTGTTTGCAGTGACCGGCTCGGGTGGTGAGTCCTCTGGGGGGGCCCTCGTGCCCTGTGGCAGTTAGGGGGGTGGGCTGTGTGCTTGCCTTACGTCCCTGCTGGTGTCAGATACGTGGGTCAGCATGACGTCAGAAGTGGACGCCTTTTCCCCTGAAATCCCTGAGTTAGCAACTGGTGCCACTGCACCTGTGGTATCTGTTGATGCTATGTCGGTGGTCCTGGAGGCTTTTGTTGCCAGGGTGGAAGCGGTGCATGGGAACACGGGGGGGTAAAAAGCGTCCCCTCCCCCTGCCATCTTTCAGGGACAACTCTGACATGGAGCCTCCTGGCCCTGGTTCTGATGTGTCAGAGGATGCAGGCCGTGACCGTTTGGAAAGTGAGGATGACTCCGGGTCCGGGTTGGCGTGTAATAAGCAACTTGTAGGAGCACTTATTACCGTGGTGCGGGATACTCTTAAGATGGAGGATATGGCAGAAGCGACAGAGATGTCGGTCCCTTTCGGATTCCGTAAGCCGACCCGCACTGCTAAGGTGTTTCCTTGTGTATCCTATTTGGATAAGCTTTTGTACAAGCAATGGGATAGACCGTAAAAGTTTTTTTCGGCCCCAAAAAGTTTGGCGATCCGTTACCCCTTTGAGGAGAGTTTCCTGAAGAAGTGGACTTCTCCCCCCCGATAGTGGACCCCCGTGTCCAGATTAAACAAGGCGACCACGCTTCCAGTGGAAGGGGCTCCTGCTTTCAAGGACCCCGCAGACAAGAAGGCTGCGGTGGTCTTATGCCGCCTGACCTGGCTAAAGTGTTGGTCTGCAGACCAATCTTCTAAGAAGGCCCTGATGGATTTACCTTTTAAGGGCGACAGGCTTTTTCGGAGCCTCTCTGGATGACATTATTAAAGATGCCACAGGGGGGTAAGAGCACTCTACTCCCGCAATCCAAAAAGGATAAGGAGCCACGCCGTAGGCAGGGGCCCTCCTTCACCACGCACAAGCGTTTTTTTCGTCCACCCGGTGCTGCAGGTAAACACTCCCAGGCCGATAAAGCGCCTGCTGAGGGACAAAAGTGTCCCTGGTTTCGCAAACCCAACAAGCCTGCGGACAAATCTGCGTCCGCATGAAGGTTTGCCCCCGCCCCACGCTCGGGTGGGGGGCCGTCTTCGCAGATTCGCCGGCTCGGTGGACGTCTGCTTTCCGACCGGTGGGTTTGCAAAGTAGTTTCCTAAGGGTAGAAGATAGAGTTTCTCTCTTGCCCCCCCAAACAGATTTTTCCCCTCCAACCTCCAGCTTCCCCCGACTCGTCGGGAAGCCCTGTTTGGGGCAGTCCGGGATCTGCTGGTACGCGGGGTGATCATACCTGTTCCATTGCAGGAACGGTTTCAGGGTTTTTACTCAAATCTGTTTGTGGTACCAAAGGAGGATGGGGTCTGTCCAATCCTGGATCTCAAGGCCCTCAATTGTTTTGTGAAAGTACGAAGGTTCCGGATGGTATCGGTTCGCTCTGTTGTCGCTGCACTCCATCCAGGGGATTTTCTGGCGTCCTTGGACATCAAGGACGCATACTTGCATGTCCCCATATGCTCCAGCCATCAGAGATTCCTACGATTTGCGGTCAGGGAGGATCACTATCAATTTGTGGCTCTCCCTTTTGGCCTGGCATTGGCGCCAAGGGTGTTCACCAAGGTGCTCGCCCACAGCGTGGCATCGCTATCGTGGGCTACTTGGACGATCTTCTTCTGAGAGCTACTTCAAGTTCAGACTTGGAGGAGGACGTGTCTATAACCTGTCAGACCCTCTGAGATTTTGGTTGGGTGCTGAACATTCAGAAGTCAGTATTGGTACCAACTCAACGCCTGGAATACTTGGGGTTGGTTCTGGACTCCTCAGAAGCGAGGGTGTTTCTCCCAGTGGAAAAGTTACAGACTCTTCGGGCTGCGGTGCGGCAGTTGACATCCCAAAGATGGTCGTCGCTCTGCTTTTGCATGCAAGTCCTGGGTCTCGTGGTAGCCTCCTTCGAGGCGGTACCGTATGCTCAATTCCACACTCGGGTGTTGCAGAGGAAAATTCTGTCCAGATGAGACAAGCGCCCGTCATCACTGAATTGTCAGATCCAGGTGAGCCACCTGGTCAGGCCCTCCTTGGTTTGGTGGCGGACATCACCGGCACTTCTTTCCAGTAAGTTGTTCCTTCCTTTTCACTGGACGGTGATCACGACAGATGCCAGCCTTACCGGTTGGGGGGGAGTCTGGGGGGTTTAGTCGGCCCAGGGTCGCTGGACTCTGGATGAATCCCGCCTGCCAATCAATGTCCTAGAACTTCGGGCGATCAGGTGTTGCCTCTCCATGTGGTCTCAGAGGCTCCAGGGGCGCCCAGTCAGGATCCAGTCAGACAACGCCATGGCGGTGGCGTATGTCAACCATCAAGGAGGAAAAAGAAGCTTGGCTGCAGCATCGGAGGTCGCTCACATGCTGAGGTGGGCAGAAAGGAGCGTACCAGCCCTGTCGGCCGTATACATTCCAGGCGTGGAAGACTGGCAGGCGGACTACCTGAGCTGCCAGCTGCTGGACCAGGGAGAATGGTCTTTACACCCGGATGTGTTTCAGCTCCTAATGGGGCGAGCCGGACGTAGATCTCTTGGCTTCTCGACTGAATCGTAAAGTATTGTGGTTTGTGGCCAGGTCAAAGGACCCCTGGGCGGACACAACAGATGCGTTGGTGGAGACGTGGGGCCAGTATCGGTTAATCGATGCCTTCCCTACCCTGAAGCTTCCTCCCCATCTGCTTCGCAGAGTGGAGGCCAAGGGGATTCCAATGATCCTAATTGCTCCAGATTGGCCTCAGTGTCCCTGGTACGCCGACCTAGTGCGTATGGTAGCAGACGTCCCTTGGCGTCTACCGGTGCGAGAGGACCTGCTGTCGCAAGGTCCCATACTGCATCCTGCTTTACAGTCGCTGGCTTTGACTGCATGGCTATTGAAATCCAGGTGCTAAGAGACCGGGGCCTGTCGGATTTGGTGATTTCTACCATGCTGAAGGCACAGAAGTCTTCCTCTTGGAAGATTTATCATTGCACGTGGAAAGCCTACATAGCCATGTGTGAGGAGAGGAGGTGACATCCGCGCACTTATTTGGTTTCCAGGGTCCTCCTGTTTTTGCAGCATGGAGTAGACCAAAAGCTTGCCTTAAGTATGATTAAGGGGCAGATTTCTGCCTTGGCTGTCTTCTTTCAATGACACTTGGCGGCTCACTCTCTGGTGAGTAAGTTTGTGCAGGGGGTTTGGCCTGTGGCTCCTCTGGTCTGTCCTCCACTACCTCTATGGGACTTGAATCTGGTCCTCTCTGTGCTTCAGAACCCACCGTTCAAGAACAATAGGGTGATTCCCTTACTGACACTTTCCTAGAAGGTGGCTTTTTTGGTGGCTATTACGTCAGTCAGACAGGTTTCTGAGCTGGCAGCCTTGTCCTGCAAGGCTTCATATGCGATCTTCCACAAGGATAAGGTGGTGCTGCGTCCACGGCCTTCTTTTCTCCCTAAGGTCTTTTCGGCTTTCCATCTCAATGAGGACTTTGTACTTCCATCTTTGTGTCCTCTTCCGTCGCACCCTAAGGAGGCTGAGCTGCATTCCTTGGACGTTGTCCGAGCTCTGCAAGTGTACTTGTCTTCTACTGCTTCGGAGGTTGGACTCATTGTTTGTTTCGGTGGCTGGTCCTAAGAAGGGCCGGCGGTCTCGTCGGCCACCATCTCTATGTGGATCAGACAGATCGCGATTCAGGCTTATGCCAAAAAGGGGCGGACGCCCCCTTTCCTGTCACGGCGCATTCGACCAGGGCAATAAGTGCCTCTTGGGCTTTCCGACATCTAGCGTTTGTTTCCCAGGTGTGTAAGGCGTTGACCTGGTCGTCCGTTCACACTTTCACTAAATTTTACAAGGTTAATGTGAGTGCATCTTCGAATGCTTCCTTTGGCCGCAAGGTTTTGCAGGCGGCTGTTTAAAGTTGCAACTCCTCCGTTGAGGAGCTCTGGTTGTTGGGGTGAAGTTTGTTTTGATGCTGTTTTTCCCACCCCTCGTTTTTGAAACTGCTTGTGGACGTCCCACAAGTCAAGACTGCTGCTGTGTCCATCCATGAACGGAATAGAAAAAAAGGATTTTTTTACTCTCCGTAAAATCCTTTTCTCTGAGTTCACGGACGGACCCAGCAGCAGTCTTGACTTGTGGGTATTGGCCTTCAATCAGGAGAGGACTAGGCAGAAAAACATGTTAAAGTGTTAATCACATCAAAAACTGTACAGTACCACCCAGGGGCGGTCCCTCTGGGTACAGCCTCTCTCCCTGCGTCTCGCAGCTTAGTTCGTCAAAAAGCAGTACAAACAAAAAAAGGAGGGGTGGGTGCTGTGTTCGTCCATGAACTCAGAGAAAAGGATTTTACGGTGAGTACAAAAATCCAATTTTTTGCTTATACCCCAGCATTTTATCTGGTTTTGGTGGGTCTGCTTGGTTTACATTCAATGAGGCATTTCGTCAAAAGCTGCGCATCCAACCAGCCGTGCAATGGGGGTTCAAATGATGTTGGGTTATGATTGAATTTGTTTTTGTCCCAGAAACCATTCATTGCATGACAACCAAGCACTACGGTTAATGCTAGTACAAGTACAATGTATATATATATATATATATATAAAAAAAAAAAAGTGTATGTTTTGCATTCACTGATGGGCAATGTCACTGGCTTAAAGGGGTTGTAAAGGTTAAAAAAAACATCCCTAAATAGCTTTCTTTACCTTAGTGCAGTCCTCCTTCACTTACCTCATCCTTCGATTTTGCTTTTAAATGTCCTGATCTCTTCTGAGAAATCCACACTTCCTGTTCTTCTGTCTGTAACTAAACACCGTAATGCGAGGCTTTCTCCCTGGTGTGGAGAAAGCCTCTTGAGGGGGCGAGCAGGAGTGTCAGGACGCCCACTAACACACAGCTCCTTTCTCTATCTGCAAATTGAGTGAGTGAATAACTTGTATAGCGCTACACATGCAAACTAAATCGCCTCAAGGCGCTTATTCCATCCGTTGTCTTCCTTATCCTTCAGAAGAGGTGGGTCTTCAGTTTTTTCCTGAAGGCCCGATGGTTTTCTTCCATGTGTAGAGAGTGTCCTTACTTGCCTACTCGCCCCCTCAAGAGGCCTTCTTCACACCAAGGAGAAAGCCTTGCATTACGGTGTGTAGTTACAGAAAGGAGAACAGGAAGTGAGGATTTCTCAGAAGAAATAAGGACATTTAAAAGCAAAATCGAAGGATGAGGTAAGTGAAGGAGGATTGCACTAAGGTAAAGGAAGCTGTTTAGGAAAAAAATGTTTACCTTTACAAACCCTTTAATACAGTGTTTCTCAACCTTACTAGTGCCATGACCCCTTGATAAAATTTGCCAAGTTGTGGGGACCCCTAACAGTAAAATAATTTTCTTAGCGTGGGTTGTCAGCACCCAAGGCAAGACAAGTGATTTGTGCCCCTAACCCATGGACATTTAATTCTCCCTGAGTCCCTTCCACTCTGCATTTTAGGATGTACCACTCTCTTTGTTCTCCTTTCTTTCCCTTTTATCTCTCTCTATCCCAATTTCTTTTTTTCCCCTCCCATCCCTCTCTAGCCATCTTTTTATTGTTCTTTCTCTTATTCGTTTATCTGTTTATAGAATTTGTTACCTTTAAGCTGATCCTAACAATTACTACAAGTGAGGGTATTCCCCCATGGGGTACTCACAGTAGAGTGTAGGAGATAGAATAAGCCTATCTGGAAGTAGTATGCAATGACCCAGGTGTAGATCATACTGCAACGAATCCTTGTGGTGAAAGGGTGAGAGGAAACACAGAGTACCTAAGGGTTCTAGGAGGAAGTGTTAAAGTGCGTGACCAATGGTGTGATGTAATGCAACATCTGGTCATCTACATGAGACTGAGCTCAGAGTGGCTGAATTTTAGCACCAGTTTTGAATTGCGCACTGTGAAGTGAAAACATTTCATTCAAACATGGCCCCATTTTACACAGTAAGGGTCAGAGATTCAGGGTGACCCTGTTTTACCGGTCCATGAAATTGGACTGTATATAAAGTCTAGACTTCACTCATCATGGTGGGCATACCCCCAAAGAGGTCTTAAAGGATTGGGTTACATAGCGATGGATCTCAGCATTGGACCTGTATAGCACCCTGCAGCCAACTCAATGTAAAGGCATGGTGAACACCCCACACAGGATCCAGTGCTCGAAGCAACATTGCAAGGACCCCATGCTGTGGGTTCGGCCTGTATGGTTCCCTAGGTTTTACTGAGGTTACACCAATCCTGCTTCTGTGTAGGTATTACAAGATATTAAACATTTATCGAAGATTTATAAGATACAATAATTTCTCAGGTAAAAGGTCCTTCTACAGACACTTGAGAAAAACTAGTGGAGTTTGCCAGTGTCAAGTCACCTGAAGGTACGAGCCTATAACTCATGTTGTATTAGTAAGATATATTGTTTTTCTTTGATTTGGATAGAATGTGAAAAAGTTAGATCAGTGGTTGACAAGTCTCTAAATGCAGGGGGCCTCAAGTGCAGAACCTGATATCACCAAAAGGACTGAACATACTGTTCAGTGAATGCGATTCCTAAAAAAAGTTGCCTGAGACCACAGGACATTAAAGTCTATAAACATGTTACCAGAGATGGTCAAAGACTGCAAACTTACCATAGGAGTTGAAGAATGGGGGCATGCTTCAGAATAAATATTACATGAGACCGTTAGTGATCACTGTTATACCAGCAACTTTACAAATCGATGCTTTTATATTTGTTCTCTCTATATGCCCTTAACCACTTCCAGACCGCCGCATGTATATGTACGTCGGCAGAATGGCACGTACAGGCACATTGGCGTACCTGTATGTCCCTGCCTAGACGTGGGTCGGGGCTCCGATCGGGACCCCCCCCGCCCCCCCTCCATGCGGCGGTCGGATTCCCGCGGGGAGCGATCCGGGACGACGGCGCGGTTATTCGTTTATAGCCGCCCCATCGCGATCGCTCCCTGGAGCTGAAGAACGGGGAGAGCCGTGTGTAAACACGGCTTCCCCGTGCTTCACTGTGGCGGCTGCATCGATCGAGTGATCCCTTTTATAGGGAGACTCGATCGATGACGTCAGTCCTACAGCCACACCCCCTACAGTTGTACACACACACTAGGTGAACCCAAAATCCTACAGCGCCCCCTGTGGTTAACTCCCAAACTGCAACTGTAATTTTCACAATAAACAATGCAATTTAAATGCATTTTTTGCTGTGAAAATGACAATGGTCCCAAAAATGTGTCAAAATTGTCCGAAGTGTCCGCCATAATGTCGCAGTCACGAAAAAAATCACTGATCGCCGCCATTAGTAGTAAAAATAAAAAAATAAAACTATCCCCTATTTTGTAAACGCTATAAATTTTGCGCAAACCAATCGATAAACGCTTATTGCGATTTTTTTTACCAAAAATAGGTAGAATACGTATCGGCCTAAACTGAGGAATTTTTTTTTTCATATATGTTTTTGGGGGATATTATAGAAAAAAGTAAAAAATATTGTTTTTTTTTCAAAATTGTCGCTCTATTTTTGTTTATAGCGCAAAAAATAAAAACCGCAGAGGTGATCAAATAACACCAAAAGAAAACTCTATTTGTGGGGAAAAAAGGACGCCAATTTTGTTTGGGAGCCACGTCGCACGACCGCGCAATTGTCTGTAAATCGACGCAGTGCCGAATTGTAAAAACCCCTTGGGTCATTTAGCAGCATATTGGTCCGGTCCTTAAAGCGGAGGTTCACCCTATTAGGTCACTTTGTTTGATATAACAGTCCCCCCGGTGTGCCTGACGATTTGGCGGTTCCAAAAAAATATAAAAATCTACATACCCCCTTTTCAGCATCTCGAGCAGGCACATCCGGGTTGTAGGGGTTCGGGAATGGGCGTGTCGGCTAGCTCCGCAAAGGATTTTGGGAGCTAACACGTGTGTCTCTGGACGGTGACGAGACACAGCAGCTAGAGAAGCAATCTCGCGATCTTTCGAACGTCACCTGACTGCACGCGGTCAGGTGACGGTCATGTGACCGGGGGCGGATACAATTCTCCCATAGTAAACATAAATTTATATGCTAGGCACAGCGGGGAGTGTCCTTTTCAGGACGCTGCCGGCCGTTGTCCTAGCAACTCAGCAGTGTTGACGGCGCGCCTCGCCGTCACACTGCGCATGCGCGGGATAGAGCGGTGAATGCTGGGACAGCATTCACCGCATCCCGGAAGATCCTGCAGGACGGCTTCAGAGTGCCAGTAGTAAAGATGGCAATGTCCATCAGAAAATTTTATAAAATATCTTTCTGGGCGATATCGTAGTGCTAGCGGCAGCGAGGATGAGACTGGTGAGTACTATTTTCTATGTACCACCAGCGTGACAAAAAGCTCTTTAAAAAAAACTGTTTTCCCGCGGAACTCCCGCTTTAAGTGGTTAAAAATGACTTGACAATATTTCTCTCAGCAAGATCCATTAGAGCTATCAGAAGAAAACAGTGTGATAGAATATCCATTAGATATGTATTACTCTGTGGCACTGCTGGGAAGAATTACTCTGTTGGTCCTGGACACCATGGTCACAGGGACAAAAAAAAAATAATAAAAATTGAAAATTCAAGATTTTAGAGTTGTCACTAGAAATAAGGAAGGAATAGAAGGAAAATCTTCTGTGTCATGTGCTCAGGTAACCAATGGGATTTCCCCTTACTTTCGAACTTTTTGTTGTGTACCCAGAATAAAAATATTTAGGGTCATTGGGTGCTTCATCCCAATTCAATAAATATTCAAAGTAAATACGCTCTACTCCATTAATGAAACGACAAAATCAACAGTTGGAATTTAAAAAAATTCTTGGAAATCCTAGAACATTGCGGTTCATTTACGAAAACTGGAAACTGGAAAGTTCAAAATCTGGTACAGCTCTGCATAGTAACCAATCAGCTTAACTTCAGCTTGTTCAATTAAGCTTTGACAATAAAACCTGGAAGCTGAATGGTTTCTACGCAGAGTTGCACCAGATTTTGCACGCTCCAGTTTTAGTAAATCAACCCCATTACATAGTTACACTTAAAGCAAAACTCAACACACAACTAACAGGCAAGGCTACAAAAAACAAATAGTTTATTTACACACATTTTAGAGATTTTGGAAAAATGATCATCCATAATTGCTGATCACTCAGACAAGGAAAATTAGCTCTTAAGGGTGGAATTACAACCATTTGTAAAAGACTTTATCTTCTACAGTCTGTATTTCAAGCCTCACTGGGCATTTGTACAAGTAAGACAGCATGGTCTCGGTGTAGCCAGTTATAAAATAGAGCTTGTTTGGAGCAAACTTTTGGAGAAGGATGGCACAGATCACTATAACATTGGCTCGTCTCTTGATCAAAATCTCATTAGCCAGACAGCCATGGAAAGTGCCAAACATAAATTTTCGAATGTAGATATCTTCTATAGTACGCCCTGCAGCGCCCTCTTCACCATCCAAGTTACCTGAAGAGAAAAAAAAAAAACAGTAACAGGATAAAGGAGATTTCACAATAGCCGTCAAAGACTTATATACAGAAAGCTATAATTTACAGCTAAATTCATTAAATTGGACTAAAAAAAAAAAGAAAGAAAAAGAGAAGTTGAGATTTGTAATTTTATAGAGAAACATCCAGAAATGTAAATTGTGCCTAAACCAATGGAAAATGTATCTTTTCACTTGAATTTCTCCTCAAAATAGTGCACTTCCTGTCATGTGTCTGGACCTACAGGTAGGCAATCCTGTGCCTTGATCCCCAAAGCTGTGCATCTGTAGTGTTAATCCAAAACTTGCTATACACTAATAGAATCTTTTTCTTCTTTTAGCCCGCGGGCTGACCTAAAAAAAAAAATCTAATAGATTTCTCCATCTCCCACTGAGGCTACTGTAGTCTGACAGCTAAAACTGCTGGCTGTCAGAATGCAGTGGGCAAACAGTGAGACAAACAGTTCAGCTGAGATTAATCCGGTTCCTTCAATTTTTGAATCAAAGGATGTCAGACAGGCAAGTGCTGACAAGGCCACCCACTGTTCAAATATGGCCTGTTCATCAGAAACCGAATGAAAGTCAACCAGTTTAAGGGCAGCTTTAAAACACAGTGCTTGTAAATATCAGTCTTGTGTGATTTGGTGATATCACTACTGTGCTGCTCACTTCTGCCTCCTGCAGTGAAAGGTTCTTCCTTTACCCCTTTCAACACCTGCTGTGCCGCAGCTGCCGCCCAGACTCCCCACCCTTTCCTTACCTGAGACCGATTAGATCCAGCGACTGTGGCTCCTGCCGCTGTCTCTCTCCTCATTGGACAGATTGATAGCAGCATATCTGTGTCAATGGACGCAACGGGACTCAAAAGCGAGCATGCACAGGTGCCCCAAGGGAAAGTTGCACCCCATGAAGAGGGCCCTGGAGCACTGGTGGGAGACCACAGAAGAGGAGGATCGGGGCTGCTCTGTGCAAAACTATTGCACAGAGGAGGCAAGTATGACATGTTTTTTAATAAAAATAACACACACAACAAAGCTTTATAACCACTATGAAGGCATCTCATTCTAAAATGCAAAAAAACAAAAAACAAATAGTTTTACATAACGCAGCTGCATCGGCACACACATAGGACAACCAACATTGGAGGTGATATTTTTTATAAAGTAATAGTATCCCTGCATTTCTCTTCTCAGTTTCTCTCACTCATTCAGCTAAATGAACTCCAGCGCTGACAGGGAGGGACAAATAAGAATAACTTCAGGCGTCCGATGTCCTTATCAACCTATGACATCAACAGTTGTTAGAATGCCAGCAGCTGTCCTGCACAGTGTTTAAGGTTGTAATGCTATAGAATTAAATCTGTAGCTTTCTGTAACAAAAAGGCAGGCTTAATCCACCTACCGCCTTGTTTTCAATTTTAGAGGCACCCCCAGAGAACCCAGAAGGCACCTTGAATACAAAACATTTCTGTAGATCCCAGCACCTCCCCTATTGCTTCTTAAACATTTTACCCTGAGAAACGAGAAAGCAAATTTACCCCCCCCCCCCCACAGAGACAGTACAGCTACAATGGCACCACAGGTAATATTGGTGAACGGTGGTCCTTAGCTGTGGAAACTGTGCCCAGAAATGACAACGTCCCTCTAAGAGAGGAAACCACCGATGTGTATTGAAAGTTAAGAGCAAACTTGTCACTTCCCAATTGGGACCATCTGCTAATAATAGTCAGCCAATTGACTCCTAATTCAGTACTCTGAATTTTTACCCAGAACCAACAGCAGATAAAAGGTCTTCATCTGCATACTCATACCATGTCAGGGGCATAAAAAGTATGGAAGCTACTAGAGAAGTGTCACAGCCATGCAAGTAGCATTTTCAAAAAGGGAGCCTCCATATTTTCAGTACAGGTTTTAAAAGCAGGGACTTAAGTTGCCTGCATCCGTTATGTCAATGAGCACCCTGGAAATCCATGAAGCTCAAACGCAAACAGAAGGTCCCCCACACACGCATTCCTTGAACACGTTTTGGAGAGTAATACTATAGGCAGCTCCCGTTCACCACTTCTCAAATTGCTTTTTGCCTAACTGCCCTACAAATCCAGTGGCTTCAATGCTTTCTGGGTCTCTGACCTCGAACAAGAAACCAAGAAGAGTTACAACTTTATTCCAACATCACTTGTAACATGCTTGCTCTGGGCCAGTGACCTGGAGTGCTGAAGCCAGAAATGGCCTTGGCAAAAAGTGCACTGGTGATCCTGGGTGTAAAAAACTAAATTACAAAGTACAAACTTTTCTTAGTGCAACAGTAAGGAAGAAACTTTGAAAACAATGTACGGGAAGGTTGAACTATTTTGCCTTTCCTGTTTAGGGACTGTTGAATCATTTATGTAGAACCTCTTAAACGCTTTAAAATTATACTCCTTATAATGATAAAAACAGAACGCCATCAGGAAAGGGAAATGTCTATCTTTAGGAGTTGCTGTAAAACAGCAACATTTATAGTACAACCAGAAGGTGGCACTGTTCTATTCAGGCCTGTCTATGACGCATTTTACTGCAGCAGTGAAAAAAACAAAGGCGATGTGAAATGATGTATCCACAAATCACACAGATTTAATTGGTTAACAGACTTGCTGGAAATCAGCTTCCATGGGTCAATGAAGGCAGATTATGCTGCTTGATTCCAGCTGTCATTTAAAGGACTTGCTGTCTGTAACCATCCTAACCTTCATTTTGCCCAGGTTTTATACATCTCTGCCTTTGTATTTTAACGATTCAGCCTATCTATTGATTGAAACCACAAACATTTTAAATGCAAAATGTTACCTTTTTTTTAAAAAAAATGCCCTATAAAAGAGGGATTCTGTTATCAAAAGAGTAAAAGCAGGTTCACAAATATTTAGTCCCAGTTCACACTGGTGCGATGTGGGAAACCCTGCGATTTAGTGCCGGTTCCCGCATCGCACCTGAATGACACACTGGTTCACACTGACCATCTGTGAACTGCTGAGGTGTCAATGTAGAGTTAATGACACCCCCAGATAGGTTCGCAGTGCAGGAATCGGATCGCATACAGAGAAGGAAAAATGTATTTTATACCCTGTTGATTTTGTACGTTTGCCCACTGACAAAAATGATCAGTCTATAATTTTAATGGTAGGTTTATTAACCACTTAAGACCCGGACCTTTATGCAGGTAAAGGACCTGGCCAGTTTTTGCGATTCTGCACTGCGTCGCTTTAACTGACAATTGCGCGGTAGTGCGATATGGCTCCCAAACAAAATTGGCGCCCTTTTCCCACAGATAGAGCTTTCTTTTGGTGGTATTTTATCACCTCTGCGGTTTTAATTTTTGTGCGCTATAAACAAAAATAGAGTGATAATTTTGAAAAAAAATCAATATTTTTTACTATAATAAATATCCCCCAAAAATGTATAAAAAAAACGTTTTTTCCCCTCAGTTTAGGCCGATACGTATTCTTCGACCTATTTTTGGTAAAAAAAAAATAAAAAAATAAAAATAAAAAATAAAAAAATCGCATTAAGCGTTTATCAATTGGTTTGCGCAAAATTTATAGCGTTTACAAAATAGGAGATAGTTTTATTGCATTATTAATTATTATTTTTTTACTACTAATGGCAGCGATCAGCGATTTTTTTTGTGACTGCGACATTATGGCGGACACATCGGACAATTTTGACACATTTTTGGGACCATTGTCATTTTCACAGCAAAAAATGCATTGTTTACTGTGAAAATGACAATTGCAGTTTGGGAGTTAACCACTATGGGGCGCTGTAGGGGTTGTGTGTGACCTCATATGTTTTTCTAACTGTAGGGGGGTGGGGCTGGACGTGTGACGTCATTGATCGTGTTTCCCTATATCAGGGAACACACGATCAATGAAGCTGCCACTGTGAAGAACGGGGAAGCTGTGTTTACACACAGCTCTCCCCGTTCTTCAGCTCTGGGGACCGATCGCGGGACTCCGGCCGCGGAGCTTCGGACCGGGTCGCGCGCCAGCGACCCACAGCTGGGCACTTAAAGAGGACGTACAGGTACGTGCTTGTGCCCAGCCGTGCCATTCTGCCGACGTATATCTGCAGGAGGCGGTCCTTAAGTGGTTAACAGTGAGAGACAGAACAACAATAATACCCCAAAAAAACACAATTTCAAAAAAGTTATAAATTGATTTGCATTTTGATGAGTAAAATAAGTATTTGATCCCCTATCAGCAAGATTTCTAGATCCCAGGTGTCTACTATACAGGTACCAAGCCGAGATTAATCTCAGCTTGGTACCTGTATAAAAGACACCTGTCCACAGATGATTGGATGAGTTTAGCCACAGATTTCAGCCAATGGTTTTGTCTGAAACCTGCTGATTGTGTGAGTGTACACTCACAGAGGCCCTGGATGTTAACCCCCTTCCCAGACAATGACATTAGTACAGTAATATTACTGATCACTGTATTCGTGTCACTACTGACGTCAGTTAGTGACTCTCCCAACCAGAGTCAGTGATCACCGCCATTACAGTATAGCATCTATAGCTGCTTAAAGGGGTTGTAAAGGTAAAACATTTTTCCCTAAATAGCTTCCTTTACCCTAGTGCAGTCCTCCTTCACTTACCTCATCCTTCCATTTTGCTTTTAAATGTCCTTATTTCTTCTGAGAAATGCTCACTTCCTGTCTAACTCCACACAGTAATGCGACACTTTCTCCCTGGTGTGGAGAAAGCATCTTGAGGGGGGAGGGGCGAGCAGGAGGGTCAGGACGCTATCTACTTTGCAGATAGAGAAAGGAGCTGTGTGTTAGTGGGCGTCCTCACCCTCCTGCTTGCCCCCTCCCCCCTCAAGAGGCTTTCTCCACACCAGGGAGAAAGTGTCGCATTACTGTGTGGAGTTACAGACAGAAGAACAGGAAGTGAGGATTTCTCTGAAGAAAGAAGGACATTTGAAAGCAAAATGGAAGGATGAGGTAAGTGAAAGAGGACTACACTAAGGTAAAAGGAAGCTATTTAGGGGGGGAAAAAATTACCTTTACAACCCCCTTTAAATTCCAGTATATATACACACACCAGTGTTTGTAGATGCTATAACTTTTGCACAACCAACTGATATACACTTATTGGGATTGGGATTTTTTTACCAAAGACATGTAGCGGAATACATTTTGGCCTAAATTTATGAAGAAATTTGATAGATTTTTTTATTGAATAGGTTTTCGAACAGAAAGTAGAAAATATTGGGATTATTTTTCCTAAAATTCCACTCTTTTTTTTTTATATAATAAAAAAAACAGGATGTGATCAAATAGAGTCAGCAACCAAAAGCATTAGGGCTCTTGAAAAAGCATGGTAGCCAAGCATTTTCAGAAGGTCAACGATGGCAGCCTACTCATTCCTCTTAAACAGGTTTTTCTTTAACATCATTTTTCATAAATTTATATGTAAAATCCTGTAGATCTTAAAGTGACTGTATTGCATAAGGGTCAAACAAGTAGAGACATACCTGTAAAAGGAAGAGGCACTATATCTACTGTCTGGTGGCTTGTGTCACAAAATGCTGCTCCCTGGCTGCTGCACATATTTAACACTTTAACACTGAGCGTATGAATACCTGCTACCCCCACCGCACACAGTGGTTGGTCCCTCTAGCTAGTATGTCACATTAGGGCATACAACTGTCAGGAGGAACCACTGTGCAATGTGACAGGGGAAACAACTGCTTTACCTGACTGGTCAAATACCTGCAGCAGCTCAGGAGCAGATCTAGGGCATTTCAAGATGCATGCCACCAGAAAGTTAGTGCCTCTTTTTACTTGTGTGTCAACTTGAAAATGTTTTAATTGTATTTACAATGTCACCAACGTTTAGCTATTATGCTATATCAAGTAGCTATATCTCAGGAACATACTACAATACTCAAAAGGAAAGGCACAGTTCTTATTTATAACGAATACTGAGGTTAAACAGCTCTTACTTGAGTGTTGAGACAGCCAGCCTTTCCTATGAGCAATAAAGTGCGGAGGGTGGGCTTCTTCATAGGTCACAGGCTTGTCACCTTTACTCACACGCACACGTGCTGCCCGGTTCTAGGACAAGATGAAGATACATTAATATATACAATCAGCTGTGACCTTGGTTTAAATGGTAGTTTTTCAAATCAGTCCTTACATCTTGTGAAGATGTGATCACATCTTCAGATCATAAAGTGGACCTATAATTCTGTAGAATCTTGTGTACCCCAAAGAGAAATATTTTATAAAGCTTGTTCCATTAACAAAATGCATTTATTTTTAGTTAATTTCAACCTCAAGCATAACTGCCTTATATCAATCCTTTATAAATACTTAAAGTGGTTTTAAAGTTTAATGGTTTCTTACCGTAATGCACTCTCTGCATTTCACCCAAAAAGGGGGGTACCTAGTTTTGACAAGTAAATTACTATCAAGCCATTGAATGGCTGGTGTCATAATTGACCACATGTGCAGCACCAAGGCAACTGCAGATCAAACAGAGGGCAAAATGGCAGCAGCTCCCTGGCTGTAACATATTGGAGGGTTTTTTCCCGCTTTAATTTAAGCTTTGTGAATTGAGCCTATAGTGTCTCTGGAGGATCCCAAAATGAAAACAAAATATGGGCAACTCACCTTTAGACATATGGAGGTTGTCTGAATGGCACGAATTTGACAATATCTGGGAAGAATAAAATCTAGTCCTTTAGGTAAAACCTGAAACCAAAAAAAAAAAAATTGTTGGCATGCGTTAAAAAGGAGATGAACTCCAGAGTTAAAACGATAATTCTCCCACTCAACAAGACTCTGGTCCGGCTGCACCTGGAGTATGCTGTCCAGTTCTGGGCACCAGTCGTCAGGAAGGATGTACTGAAACTGGAGAGAGTCCAGAGAAGGGCAACAAAACGAATAAAGTGTCTGGAGGATATAAGTTATGAGGAAAGGTTGCGAGAGCTCTGAACTTATTCTCTCTGGAGAAGAGACGCTTGAGAGGGGATATGATGTCAATGTACAAATACCGTACTGGTGACCCCACAATAGGGATAAAACTTTCAGTGCTGTCACACTTTGAATAAAAATTGCGCGGTCATACAACACTGTACCCAAACTAAATTTTTTGCATTTTCTTCCCACTACCACTTTGCCGCTGTTATTCTGTTATATGGTGGGTGGCAAGTGGTTAAAAAGGGACATTGTAATTGTAATAAAAAAATCATAAATTTAATAAAAAAAGAAACGTAACCTTTTTTAAAGTGCCCCTGTCCCCTCGTACACAGAAGCGAACGCATACGTAGGTTGCGCCTGCTTATGTAAACAGCATTCACAACACACATGTGAGGTATCGTCGCAAACGTTAGAGCAATAATTCTGGCACTAGACCTCCTCTTAAAGATCAAAACAAGTAACCTGTAAAAATAAAAAATTCCTATAGAGATTTTTTTTAAGTACCAAAGTTTGGTGCCATTCCACGAGTGTGCGCAATTTTAAAGCGTTACATGTTAGGTATCTACTAACTTGCCGTAACATCATCTTTTATATTTTACCCAAAGAAATTGGATTAAATATTGTGTTTTTGTTTGCATTAAAAATTAATCAAAGAGTATTTTTTCCCCCAAAAAATTACTGTGCAAATACCATGTGACATAAAAAACACGACCACACACCATTTTATTCTATAGTGTCTCTGATAGAGATTATATGATATAGGGCAGCGAGCATCTACTTTAATATATATATATATATAAAAAAATGTTTGGGGGTTCCAAGTAATTTTCTACAAAAAATATGATGATTTTTACATGTAGGAGAGAAATGTCAGAATTAGTCCGGATGGCAAATGATTAATACCGCTCTAGGCCTCTTGCACACGAAACTCCTGCTTGAGCATCTACTTTTTCAACTTTTTTTTGTATGTATTTTCAAACAAACTCATTCTTGTTCTGCAGTATGTAAATGTACATTTGCGCATGAAGCGTAAATTACTGACCAGAAATGCGGTTTTATTTTTTTGTACTGAAGAATGCACGGCGCTTGTTTATGAGTCTGTGTGCATGGGCACATTACAATTAAACACTTGCCGACCAGCCATCATACCGCGGCAGGTCAGCTCGTTCCCGTGAATCACCGTAGCTGTACATCAGCCCGTTTTACAGCTATAGCAGGCGCGCACGCTGCACGACGGGGGAACTGATGTCCGCCAGCAACGCGCGATCGCTCCACAGGGAGCCAGAACGGGAATATATCAATGTAAACAAACAGATCCCTGTTCTGTCAGGGGAGGGATGAGAGAGAGATTCTCCTCCAGTCAGTCCACGCTGCCCCCACAATTAGAAACACCTCCCTAGGGAACATTTAAGCCCTTGACCGCCCCTCGCCCCCTAGTGTTAGCCCCTTCCCTGGCAGTGACATTTATACAGTGATCAGTGGCTATTTCTAGCTCGGATCGCTGTGTAAATGTCACTAGTCCCAAAAAAGTTGCAAAAGTGTCTGATCTGTCCACCACAATGTCACAGTTCAGAAAAAAAAAAAAGAAAAAAAATATCGCTGATAACCGCCATTATTGTTAAAAAAAAATAAAAATTATAATAAAAATGGCATAAATCTATTCCCTATTTTGTAGATGCAAACCAATCAATATACACTTATTGTGATTATTTTTTTTACCTAAAATGTGTAGAAGAATACATATAGGTCTAAACTGATGAAGAAATGAATTTATTTTTGGATATTATAGCAAAACATTTTTTTTTCAAAATTGTCGTTTATAGCGTAAAAAAAAAAAAAAAAAAAAAAACACACAGCAGAAATGATCAAATATCACCAAAAGAAATCCATTTGTGGGGGGGAAAAAAAAGCACATTAATTTTGTTTGGGTACAGCATTGCACGACCGCGCAATTGTCAGTTAAAGCGCAGTGCCGTATTGCGAAAAAATGGTCTGGTCATTAAGGGGGAAAATCTTCCAGTCCTTAAGTGGTAAACGGGCTGTATTTTAGCTCAGTAAAAAATAAAGAGATTTGGCTCCATTCACATTGTAACGCCGTGGACGCGGCGTATTTTGCCACGATTAGTTAACTTTTTTTTTTTTTCCACAAATAATTTACATTGATGTCTATGGCCGAACGCCAATGCCGCCTGAAAAAAAGGGTCCGGGACTTTTTTTCAATGGAAATTCTCCCCTCCAGCGGCACGGGCGTCGCGCTTCAGGCGTTTTGTCGCCTAGACTCCTGCTTTGATATATTATCCTCAATACTTCTCCTTTATATGTCCTTTCCTCTCTCCTCCTCTACCTGCTTATTTTGATACATTTTATTACGATTTATTTCCTCTTCGGGATGTATAAATCTTTCTGTATTGAAATATTATTTGTATCTCATCTAATATTTTTCAAACTTTTAAATAAAAATCTGGACTGAGCTTTTTCAGGCTGCAGTGTGCAGGAGGACCTAGGATATTTGCCTTCCTACCGCCATGACTGGAAATCTCTCAGCACAATGCTCTAAAAAGCCTACTGCGACAGGGAATAATAGGCACACAAGAAAGAAAAAACCCCGCACAGGATACAAAGTCTTTACCTGTAATAGACACACAGCACTGCTCATGGACGCCGCCATCTTCCAGCGTACCAACGAGTCCCGGTCAGCGGCATCGTACGTATGACCTTGTGGTAGAGGAAGCGAGGAAGGGCAGCGACATCTGCAGGGCGAATGAACGAACTACAACCGATAAGGTTCTCGGATCGTCTGATGTGGCGCAGAAGGAAGAGATTGCAGGGCGCCAAAATGATCTCTGAACTGCGGAAAAGTGTTTCTTATCGGAATAAGAGACTTGTAAGATATATACAGAGGATATAGGATAGTTGTCTGTGTTTTTACCTCATGTGTGAAAGGTGTCATTGCAGTCATTGGCACCTCTGAGGGGAGAATCCTGTCCTCCCTAGCAGTGGCGTCACTAGGGTTGGTGTCACCCGGTGCGATGAAACATGGCGTCACCCCCCCCCCAGCAGGATAGGGGCATCACGCGCCTCTCACGTCGTCGTCCCTCAGCCTGCCGCAGTGCTAATTGATAGTGTCACCCAGGGCATTCTTCTCAGGGGAAAAGGTGCAGGAACTCAACCTCGCACCACACCTTCCCCCAAAGTAGGGGGGTGGGGGGGGGGGGGAGCGTGCTACAGCAACTGGGTGTGGGAGGGTCCAAAAGGGTCATTAAATACCATAAGGGTGCTACATACAGAGTGCAGAGTTCAGGTGGGTGCAGGCTACAGAGTGCAGGTAGGTGCAGGGTGCAGGTGGGTACAGAGTGCCGGGTGCAGGTAGGTGCAGGGGGTTGCAGAGGGCAGGGTGCAGGTTGGTGCAGGTGGGTACAGAGTGCAGGTGGGTGCAGGGTGCAGGTAGGTGGTGGGTGCAGGTGGGTTCAGGGTGCAGGTGGGTACAGAGTGCAGGGTAAAGAATGCAGGGGGGTGCAGGAGGGTACAGAGGGATGGGTGCACAGTGCAGGGGGTGGTAGATGCAGGTGGGTGGTAGATGCAGGTGGGTGCAGGGGGGTATAGAGTGCCGGGTGCAGGTAGGTGCAGGGGGGTAGAGTGCCGGGTGCAGGTAGGTGCAGAGGGCAGGGTGCAGGTTGGTTCAGGAGTGGTAAAGAGTGCAGGGTTCAGGTGAGTGCAGGGTTCAGGTGAGTGCAGTGTGCAGGTGGGTACAGAGTGCAGGTGGGTTCAGGGTGCAGGTGGGTACAGAGTGCAGGGTGCAGGTGGGTACAGAGTGCAGGGTGCAGGTAGGTGGTGGGTTCAGGGTGCAGGTGGGTTCAGGGTGCAGGTGGGTACAGAGTGCAGGTGGGTGCAGGGTACAGAGTGCAGGGTGAAGAATGCGGGTGGGTGCAGGTGGGTTCAGAGTGCAGGGTGCAGGGTACAGAGTGCAGGGTGAAGAATGCAGTTAGGTGCAGGGGGATACAGAGGGATGGGTGCACAGTGCAGGTGGGTGGTAGATGCAGGTGGGTGGTGGGTTCAGGGTGCAGGTGGGTGGTGGGTTCAGGGTGCAGGTGGGTACAGAGTGCAGGTGGGTGCAGGGTACAGAGTGCAGGGTGAAGAATGCAGGGGGGTGCAGGAGGGTACAGAGGGATGGGTGCACAGTGCAGGTGGGTGGTAGATGCAGGTGGGTGCAGGGGGGTACAGAGTGCCGGGTGCAGGTAGGTGCAGGGGGGTACAGAGGGCAGGGTGCAGGTGTGGTACAGAGGGCAGGGTTCGGGTGAGTGCAGGGTGCAGAGTGCAGGTGGGTACAGGGTGCAGGTGGGTGCATGGTGCAGGTGGGTACAGAGTGCAGGTAGGTGGTGGGTGTAGGGTGCAAGTGGGTGCAGGTGGATACAGGGTGCAGGTGGGTTCAGGGTGCAGATGGGTACAGAGTGCAGGTAGGTGGTAGGTGCAGGGTGGGTACAGGGTGCAGGTGGGTGCATGGTGCAGGTGGGTACAGAGTGCAGGTAGGTGGTGGGTGTAGGGTGCAAGTGGGTGCAGGTGGATACAGGGTGCAGGTGGGTTCAGGGTGCAGATGGGTACAGAGTGCAGTTAGGTGGTAGGTGCAGGGTGCAAGTGGGTTCAGGGTGCAGGTGGGTACAGAGTGCAGGGTGCAGGTGGGTACAGAGTGCAGGGTGCAGGTAGGTGGTGGGTGCAGGTGGGTACAGAGTGCAGTGTGCAGGTGGGTACAGAGTGCAGGTAGGTGGTGGGTGCAGGTGGGTACAGAGTGCAGGTGGGTGCAGGGTAAAGAATGTAGGTGGGTGCAGGTAGGTTCAGAGTGCAGGGTACAGAGTGAAGAATGCAGGAGGGTGCAGGGGGGTACAGAGGAATGGGTGCACAGTGCAGGTGGGTGGTGGGTGCAGGGGGGTACAGAGTGCCGGGTGCAGGTAGGTGCAGGGGGGTACAGAGGGCAGGGTGCAGGTTGGTGCAGGTGTGGTACAGAGGGCAGGGTTCGGGTGAGTGCAGGGTGCAGAGTGCAGGTGGGTACAGGGTGCAGGTGGGTACAGGGTGCAGGTGGGTGCAGGTGGGTACAGAGTGCAGGTAGGTGGTGGGTGTAGGGTGCAAGTGGGTGCAGGTGGATACAGGGTGCAGGTGGGTTCAGGGTGCAGATGGGTACAGAGTGCAGGTAGGTGCAGGGTGCAAGTGGGTTCAGGGTGCAGGTGGGTGCAGGGTGCAGGTGGGTACAGAGTGCAGGGTGCAGGTAGGTGGTGGGTGCAGGTGGGTACAGAGTGCAGGTGGGTACAGAGTGCAGGTAGGTGGTGGGTGCAGGTGGGTACAGAGTGCAGGTGGGTGCAGGGTAAAGAATGTAGGTGGGTGCAGGTAGGTTCAGAGTGCAGGGTACAGAGTGAAGAATGCAGGAGGGTGCAGGGGGGTACAGAGGAATGGGTGCACAGTGCAGATGGGTGGTAGATGCAGGTGGGTGGGTACAGAGTGCAGGTGGGTGGTGGGTTCAGGGTGCAGGTGGGTGGTGGGTTCAGGATGCAAGTGAGTACAGAGTGCAGATGGGTGCAGGACTGTCTTCCCTCTCCCAGCACAGACACCCATCCCCATTCCTGTATAATTAGCCCACTTTAAAAATCACCCCTCACACAGACCTCAGATACAGCGCGGCTTAATCCATTGCGAGACCTGCCCCTCCTGTCAGGCTCCTCATGACCTTCAAGACACGCTCCTTCCTCCCCTCCTGTCCGGCCAGGTTCTCTGCACTAACCCGCACTCCCGCAGCCGCCTATTACATTAGAGCCGGGGCTGGTGCAGCCGCTGAGCCGCGCCGCCCGGGCGGAGAAACGGAAAGCACTGTGTAGTGACGTGCCTGACGTCACATCATCACACAGTGCAGTGTGACAGGCGCAGGCTGAGCTGGGGCTCGCCGCTCGCTGGCTCAGTAGGGGAGGAAGAAGAAGGAGGTGTCTGAGGCTCAGTAGGGGAGGAAGAAGGAGGTGTCTGAGTGGAATGTTGTTCCAGCCCAGCGGTGAACCAACGAACGGGTCAGCTGAAAAAAAAAAAAACGAAAAAAATTTCTCATCGTCGGGATGGTGTCACCCCTCTAGCGGGTGTCACCCGGGTGCGGACCGCACCCCCCGCACCCCCCTAGCAACGCCTCTGCTCCCTAGTGCTCGAATACAAATTGACACCAGTCAGTGACACCGGTCGTAGGGTGAAATTACTGCCATAGAGGTGTCAGGACTTTTTATTTTTTCACATTTTGCATAGAATTGGGATGTTGTAGAAGTCATTGGTGTCAGTGCCTTGTATTTAGGGAGGTTCTCTTTATGTGACCATTGCCTCAGCTTACCAAACCATCATCCACTCCTTTACATAGAGGAAGAATACTCTTTATAATAGAACTGAAGACTGAACTTCTTTTTTTTTATTATTCTGGATAGAAGGCCATACACTATTCACTGATAAATTCTCAGTACATTGGATGACGAATGCCGTTTAGATGCACTTCATAACTTCCACAGATTTTAACATTACATTTTACAATGAAATGACGTTACCAAATGAAAACCACGTTCAGCTTTGGTTTACATTGATGCGATTTGACATGCCAACAGTGGAACTGTCCATATCGGTGCAACGCCGACTTTATGGCGCCGCACTGATTCCCAAAAGTAGTTTCAATAGACGTCTGTGCAGGAAACCGCACAGATGTCTCTGAAATCGTCTGATGCCGCGTACACACCATCACTTTATGTGATGAAAAAAAAACTACATTTTTAAAAACGTCAATTTAAATGACCGTGTGTGGGGGAAAACGTAGTTTTATGTCTTGTGAAAAACGACAAAAAAAAATTGAAGCATGTTTTTCAAAACGTCATTTTTTGTTTCACAAAAATTGACCGTGTGTAGCAAAAAAGGACGTTTTTCATCACATAAAGTGATGGTGTGTACGCGGCATGAGAGTTTCCAATCACAGCTGATCACCATGTAAACACAAGCCGGTTATCAGCATTCCTTTCCTCACACTGACAGCATAAGGAGAGACGATTACCGCCTTGTGTGAAAGGGACATTACACTGATTGTGTAAACACACAGCTCCTGGTCCTGTCAGGGGGGGAAATTACCTATCGTCTGTTCATACAATGTATGAACAGCGATTTGTCATGTCCCCATGTCAGGAAATAAAGGGACACCAGGAATAGAGGGGTAGTGGCTGCTAGTACCACAGACTCACACAGACTATTACCTAGTAAAGATGTGTATCAATGGACTTTCTCGGTACTGATAACATGAGTCGATATAATAAAAAATTACATTTATTATACATAAAAACATACAATGTTCCGTAAATAAAACAAGGCTAGGACTAACAACCCCACATAGAGATACAGAAGATGTTATTGCAAAATGGAAGGAACCGTGAGGTATCAGCAGATGTGAGGGGGGAGTCCTAGAAGAACCTCTACCGGTTTTGCGGCGAACGTTTATTGAATGGTCTGTGCAATAAACAATGCATTTGTCAAGACTAGCAATACATAAAACATAAGAAACAATTAAAACATTAGGGAAGTCAAAAAATTACACATTACACCACACAACCGCTTACCCGGAGTCAAGGACCGCAGTGCAAATTCGCTGTCCAAAGTCCACCGTAGCGAACAAGGGGGAACAAAGAGTAGGTAAAAGTCTAATGCCGCATACACACCATCACTTTATGTGATGAAAAAAACCGACATTTTCTGTGAAGTAAAAAACAACGTTTTTAAAACTTCAATTTTCAAAGACGAAGTTGCCTACACACCATCATTTTTCTCACAATGTTCTAGGAAAGCGAGGTTACGTTCACCACGTTTTTCCATTGAAGCTCGCTTCATAACTAGCTTCTGGGCATGCGCTGGTGTAAAAACGTTGTTTTAAATTGACCGTGTGTAGCAAAAAACGTTGTTTAAAACAACGTTTTTACACCAGCGCATGCCCAGAAGCTAGTTATGAAGCGAGCTTCAATGGAAAAACGTGGTGAACGTAACCTCGCTTTGCTAGAACATTGTGAGAAAAACGATGGTGTGTAGGCAACTTCGTCTTTGAAAATTGAAGTTTCAAAAACGTTGTTTTTTACTTCACAGAAAATGTCGTTTTTTTTCATCACATAAAGTGATGGTGTGTATGCGGCATTAGACTTTTACCTACTCTTTGTTCCCCCTTGTTCGCTACGGTGGACTTTGGTCAGCGAATTTGCACTGCGGTCCTTGACTCCGGGTAAGCGGTTGTGTGGTGTAATGTGTCATTTTTTGACTTCCCTAATGTTTTAATTGTTTCTTATGTTTTATGTATTGCTAGTCTTGACAAATGTATTGTTTATTGCACAGACCATTCAATAAACGTTCGCCGCGAAACCGGTAGAGGTTCTTCTAGGACTCCCCCCTCACATATGCTGATACCTCACGGTTCCTTCCATTTTGCAATAACATCTTCTGTATCTCTATGTGGGGTTGTTAGTCCTAGCCTTGTTTTATTTACGGAACATTGTATGTTTTTATGTATAATAAATGTAATTTTTTATTATATCGACTCATGTTATTAGTACCGAGAAAGTCCATTGATACACATCTTTACTAGGTAATAGTCTGTGTGAGTCTGTGGTACTAGCAGCCACTACCCCTCTATTCCTGGTGTCCCTTTATTTCCTAACTAATTTCGGATGATGGTACATTTTAATTTTTCCCATTAAACCAATCTGAGGCTATACTCAAACTCTTTGCATGTCCCCATGTCAGTCCCACCAGTTAGAACACACCCAGGGAACATGATTAACCCCTTCCTCGCCCCCTAGTGTTAACCCCTTCACTGCCAGTGACATTTTTATAGTAATCAATGCATTTTTATAGCACTGATCGCTATGAAAATGACAATGGTCCCAAAAATGTGTCAAAAGTGTCCGATGTGTCCGACATAATGTCGCAGTACCGATAAAAATCGCTGATCGCCGCCATTACTAATAATTTTTTTTTTTTATAAAAATGCCATAAAACTATCCCCTATTTTGTAAACGCTATAACTTTTGCGCAAACCAATCCATAAACGCTTATTGCGATTTTTTTTTTATGAAAAATATGTAGAAGAATACGTATCGGCCTAAACTGAGGAAATGTTTTTTATATATATTTTTTGGGGATATTTATTATAGCAAAAAGGAAAAAATATTTTTTTTTTCAAAATTGTCGCTCTATTTTTGTTTTTAGCGCAAAAACTAAAAACCGCAGAGGTGATCAAATACCACCAAAAGAAAACTCTATTTGTGGGAAAAAAAGGTCGCCAATTTTGTTTGGGAGCTATGTCGCGCGACCGCGCAATTGTCAGTTAAAGCGACGCAGTGCCGAATCGCAAAAAGTGGCCCGGTCATTGACCAGCAATATGGTCCGGGGCTGAAGTGGTTAATGATCTTTGGCATGTTCATCTGTGCCGAGTGTATCCTAATATATATTATCCGCTTTAAAACTGAAACTTTGTGTGGCTGCTAGTACTCAATTTTGTCTGTCAGTGACAGCTGGGGTGCCCACTGATGATTAGGAAACCAATAACAGAGTGGCTCTCAATCATTATCAATGTGTAAACTCTGGCCTAGTGATCAAATGCAGGCTGATGGATCCATTGTTATAAATCAAAGCTTTTAGCCCGCAGGTGAACACTGCCATCTTCTGGGAGAGAGTCCCATAACCCTTTCACGCCGACGGATCGCATATATGCGTCCTCGGCTTTCAGGGGTTATACCGGGATGATGCCTGCAGCCGCAGGCATCATCCCGGTACCGTTGTTTAGAGCGGGCGATCGGCTTTCCACACATAACAACCGATGCGGCTAAAAGCCGCTCGGTTGTTATGCCGGAGGAGCGGGAGGGGACATCCCCCCCTCCCGCCGCCTCTCGCCGCTCTGACCGGGCCTCCCGTCCCACCGGGAGACCCGATCCACGATCCGGCGCCTCCAGCGTCTCGGCGAGCTCTGAAACAAAGCCGTAAACGGCTTTGATTCAGTGTCCGCATTGAAACCACGGAAGCGGCGTCATGACGTCACTTCCGGGTTTCTCAGATGCCAATGGCGCCGGATTTAAAAAAGTACACAGTATTCAGAATCGCCGTTTTCGGCGATCTGAATACTTTGAAGTGCAAAGGAGGGCTCGGGGGTCTTTTAGACCCCCGATCCCTCCATAAAGAGTACCTGTCACCACCTATTGCTGTCACAAGGGATGTTTACATTCCTTGTGACAGAAATAAAAGTGATCAAAATGTAAAAAAAAAAAAAAAAAAAAATTTAATATTAGAAAAAATAAATAAGAAAACAAAAACAATTTTTTTTAAAGCGCCCCCCTCCCCGCGAGCTTGCGCAGCAAAGAAAGCGCATACGGAAGTCGCGCCCGCATATGAAAACGGTGTTCAAATAACACATGTGAGGTATCGCCGCGATCGTAAGAGCGAGAGCAATAATTATAGCACTAGGCCTACTCTGTAACTCTAACCTGGTAACCGTAAAAAAAGTTTAAAGCGTCGCCTATGGAGATTTTTAGTTACCGTAGTTTGTCGCCATTCCACGAGTGCGTGCAATTATAAAGCGTGTCATGCTTGGTATCTATTTACTCGGCATAACATCATCTTTCACATTATGCAAAAAAATTGGGCTAATTTTACTTTTTCATTTTTTTAAAATTCATGAAAGTAAATTTTTCCCAAAAAGTTGTGTTTAAAACACCGCCGCACAAATACCGTATGACATAAAATATTGCAACAATCGCCATTTTATTCTCTAGATTCTCTGCTAAAAATATATATATAATGTTTGGGGGTTCTAAGTAATTTTCTAGCCAAAAATATGGATTTTAACTTGTAAACACCAAATGTCATACATAGGCATAGGCATGAAAGGGATATACAGTATTTAATAATTCATCTCTCAGATACAGATGCACTTCATGCACAAGGTGTACAGACTTTTTTGTCTTGGGTTGTACATCGTATAACAGTCACAGTGCACTGCCATTCATTGCAATTTGAGGCTGTACATTGCACCTGTGGCTCCCTTATGCCAGCTATTTACGCTCCATGCAGACTGTTTGCCCTCTTGTGGCTGTGTACATAAAGGAATGCCCAATCGTTGGGCTTTAGCCTGCAGTGGAGCCACAGCTCAAACAAAAAAGAAATGTAATTTTATTTCAAGATCACACCACTGTGTCCAAATGATATGTGCACAGGGTCCTCTATGGGGTTCAATAAGGATTTACAACTTCTGGAGATACTCCTATAAAAAATCAGTAAATGGAAATTATATATATATACTGTATATATATATCAATTTCCATTTACTGATTTTTTATAGGAGTATCTTTTTTTCAGTTTTTCATAAAATATAAGTAATAAGTATTTATGTATGCAGATTAGTTTTTGTTAAAACTGAACTTTACCCGTAACATTTTGATAATATTTACTGTTTAACGCAAGAACATAAAGTGCCTTGAAAAAGGATTCATACACCTTGAAATTTTCCATATTTTGTCATGTTACAACCGAAAACTTAAATTATTAAACTTATTTTATTTGGATTTTATGTGATAGACCAACACAAAGTGGCACATAATTATGAAGTGGAAAATATTAATGGCTTAATTTTTTTTTTTTACAAATAAATATTTGAAAAGTGTGATGTGCAAATGCAAATGTATTCAGCCCCCTTAACTTTGATACCCCTAACTAAAATCTAGTAGAACCAATTGCCTTCAGAAGTCACCTAATTAGTAAAAAGAGTTCATCTGTGTGCAATCTAATCTCAGTATAAATACAGCTGTTCTGTGAAGCCCTCAGAGATTTGTTAGAGAACCTTAATGAACAAACAGCACCATCCAATCTGAGAGAGCTTGAGCTATTTTACAAAGAAGAATGGGCAAAAATGTCACTCTCTAGATGTGCAAAGCTGGTAGAGACATCCCCAAAAAAGACTTGCAGCTGTAATTGCAGAGAAAGGAGGTTCTACAAAGTATTGACTCAGGGGGCTGATTACAAATGCACGCCACACTTGGTGAGCACAGGTAACTGAGGCTGCAATGGTGAGCACAGGTAACAGAGGCTGCAATGGTGAGCACAGGTAAACCGCGGCTACAATGGTGGGCACAGGTAAGCTGCGGCTGCAATGGTGGGCACAGGTAAGCTGTGGCTGCAATGGTGGCACAAGTGAGGTGAGGCTGCAATGGTGGGCACAGGTAAGCTGCGGCTGCAATGGTGGGCACAGGTAAGCTGCGGCTGCAATGGTGGGCACAGGTAAGCTGCGGCTGCAATGGTGGGCACAGGTAAGCTGCGACTGCAATGGTGGGCACAGGTGAGGTGAGGCTGCAATGATGGCACAGGTGAGGCTGCATTGATGGACACTAGTGAGGCTGCACTGATAAAGTTGTTAATATTTATTTTTGTAGCTTAATTCTGCATAAAACATTTAAGTGTAAGTTCATGACATAATTTATAAGGGCGTGTAGGGATCGGTTGGGGCAACTGGTGGTAAGTAACCCTTAAGGCCTGGCTAGTAGCTCAGGACTTGAAATTTTGAGCCCTGCTAACGCTATACATTTTGAGAGCCTCCATGGTAGGAGCACATATATAATAATGGATAGATTGAAGGCAGGTTTGCCTGGAGGGAGCCCACCCCTCCTTAAAGGCACTGGACACCCAGTAAATGGCAGCAAAGGTGTCCAGTCCATCCCTCTACCGAATAACCAACAGTACAAACAAACGGCAACTGCCCCAACCTATACGTGGCCTTAACAGCAAAGAGCACATGGAAGGGCAACACATGTGAAACAACAACAAAGAAAAATTCCCTGCCCTCAGTCTATCCATTACTATATATGTGCTTCTACTATGGAGGCTATCAAAATGTATGGAGTTAGGACTTCAGATAATACTAGGGTGCCTTGTCGCGGCCTCTCCAGCTCAGGCATGTTTTTGCAAATGTGTGCTAACTTAAGGGCACTTTCACACTGGGGCAGGGGGGCACCAGCGGTAAAGTGCTGCTATTTTTACCATTGTTTTAGGCTGCTAGCGGATCGCTTTTGAACCCCGCTAGCTGCTGAAAAAGGGTTAAAAGCACCTGCAAATCGCCGAAGCCCTCTTCGGCAGCGTTGTCCATTGCTTTCAATGGCAGGGGCATTTTCACACCAAAAAGATGCTGCTTGCAGGACTTTTTTTCCCATCCTGCAAGCGCACTGCCCCAGTGTGAAAGCACTCACACTGGGGTGGAAGGGGAGGTGTTTTTCAGGTGCTATTTTTAGCACTTTAGTGCCTGAAAGATGCCTCAGTGTGAAAGTAGCCTAAATCCCTGTTTTTAACATGAACTGTTAGACAGGACAATTTGGTTGTAGGGAACACACTACAAACACGCTTCAAACGCACCGCACCCCTTTAAGCCAATAAAGCCAAGCCTAAAAACATATAGAAAAATGCACTGCAAACGCATTGCTACACATAGTGCAAAACGCATGCAAAATACAGTCAAGCGCGCTTCAAACGCATGTAAACATGCAGACAAAAATGCATAGTTATGTGCAGTTTCTGGTGTGAATGGGTCCTAACAGATACAATCGCACACACTCATATAAATTTATTTTTATTTGTTGATATTTTAGATTTCATCATGTGGAAATATAATCAAATGAGAAGCCTTTAATAGCCCGACCCGTCTCCTTCTACTCTACAGTATCTTGAACATGAAGTTTAAAGCTTCACACCAGGGAGAAAGCCTTGCATTACGGTGTGTAGTTACAGACAGAAGAACAGGAAGTGAGCATTTCTCAGAAGAAATAAGGACATTTAAAAGCAAAATCAAAGGATGAGGTAAGTGAAGGAGGACTGCACTAAGGTAAAGGAAGCTATTTAGGGAAAACATTTTTTTCCTTTACAACCCCTTTAATACTCATGTCCAGACGGAAATGTTGTATTGTTGACTGGTATTCTGGTACATTTTCAAGAATGTTGATGGTTCATTTTTGCTCTCTCTTCTGTTCTCACCCTGTTCAAAACAAAAAATGTTATTGTTTCCTAACAGATGTATTCCATTTTGTTATGCACTTTATCTAACTGAAGCAATTCTACATAGTATTCATGGTTCACTCTGCTTGGTGTGGTTTAGCTGAAGTTCACTATAATTTGTTTTTGGGAAACTACACAAAACACATCAGGTTTAGAAATGATGTTCATAAAGGAAAGAGAAAGGCACCTCTAAGTGCAGTGGTTAAAAGATTTATTACAGACACAATGGGGTTAAAAACACAAGATAGTAAGAGATCATAGGCATATAATGATTTGTCCTCATGCGGATCGCTGTAATCCTCGTCTGGGGGAGAGAGAGAGCCATCCTGCAGCTGTCAGAATCCCTAGTGACGTGGATTGGCGAGAAGGTGAAGATGCGATGAGGGGCCCAGGTTCTGGAACCAAGCTGAAACGCACATGTGACATCAGATGAAGGTGGTGGGCGGTAACACATTTCGGATCATGCACGGCTGCTTCATCTCCCTCCTTTTTGTAATGGTGTTACCTGCAGGTGGCTGCCTCTCCTAAAAAATGCTGCTCTGAGCGGATGTCTTTTAATGCTGTGAAGGCTAACAGCAGCAGCTGCTACTAAGAAAAGTTGAACCGCTTACCTTCCTCCTTTTGACTTCTCCACCAATCACAAAAGTCATATTACTACTCTCACATAATGCATTACATTCTGTGAATGAAGGAGGAGCAGTTACCAGGATCTTCTCCCCCTATTCACGCTGCTTGCTATGGGGGTACACAAAGAAGAGGAGGAGCCAGAAATGCTGGCATGGGACCTCAAAGGGGGTTTGGGGCTGTTTTGTGCAATACTTTTGCACAGAGCAGGTAAGTATAACATGTTTGTTGAAGGTGAAAACAGACAGCGCTGCACCCAAAACAACAAATATAAATAAAATTGAAGTGACACAGATTTTTATCAGCAGATAACCTAAATGCATAAATATGTGTGAACAAGGAAGCTCTACAACACTAGTTACAGTAAGGCTCCATTTCCACTAGTGCAACTAGTAATGTGACTTTGAACACAAAGTCGCATGACAAGTCACAGCCCATTGATTTCAATGGCACCCATTCTATACGACTTTGAAAATCAGTGACTTTGAAAAGGTGCCTGCAACTACTTTAATGGGACTTTGATCCAGAGAGTGTAAAGATGGACCAAAGCTGCACTCAAAGTCTCACTCTAAATTGCACAACTTTGGGGTCGCAATAATGGAAACATAGCCTCTAAATTAAATAAATCACATGATCCTCAGCACACTGTTTGGATAGCCCTAAAGAAGAGCTCCAGTCTGAAAAAAATTAAAAGTCAGCAGCTACAAATACTGTAGCTGCTGACTTTTTATATAAGAAAACTTACCTGTCCAGGGATCCCATGATGTTGGCAACCTGAGCCGGTTCGGTAATCGGTTTCAAGGGCAGGCACCGGCATTGTAAGTAAAGGAAACCGGCAGTGAAGTCTTCAGGCTTCCCTAGAGAGTGTAATAATTCTTCCTCTGCAGAGCATTGCTCTGGAAAAATGAAGGTAAGGAAATATCCTGGTTCAAATGAAACCCAGACACTACCTTCGGCAAAAAAGACGGATGAGGACGTAACACCATCTTGTCCTTATGAACCACCAAGAATGTCTCTTTACAAGAAAAGGTGCCAACTCAGAAACCCTTCTTGTGCAGGTGACTGCCACTAGAAAAACTAATTTCTTTGTCACAAGGAGCAACGGAGCCTCCTCCATTGGCTCAAAGGGGTGTTCTCTGAGAACCGACAGGACTAGATTCAAATCCCATGAGCACAGAGGTGACCTAACTGGTGGATTTATCCGTGTCACCCCCTGAATAAAGGCCCAAACCAAGGAATGTAAGGCAAACGGTCTTTGAAAAAATAGAATATTGATGGGCAGGGATTTTTTCGAATTCCGACCACTTTCCTTGGATGGTATTCCCCTCCAGGACTGCTCCCCAGCCCAAGAGGCTGGCATTAATCGTTACTATCCTCCAAATCACTGGTATGATGGTTTTCCCCTCCTGTAAATTCCTGTCTTTTTTGCGGCCGTAAGGAAGACTTTCCTAGGTTGAGAATCCACCCTAGACGTTCCAGGTAACTGACCGTGCGGACAACACTCTGGTCTAGCCCTGCTACGGACTGATCCATCAGTAATAGGTCGTCCAAGTATGCTACTACGGCTATAGCCTGGGCCCTGAGTCTTGCCAAAAGTGGTACCAGCACCTTTGTAAACACCCTTGGTGTAGTGACCAACCCGAAGGGCAAGGCCACAAACTGAAAATGCCGCTGTTCTATTGCGAACCGCAGAAATTTAATGAGCTGGGAATATTGGGACATGGAGATACGCATCCTTGATGTCTATGGATGCTAGGAGTGGCTACCCCCGACCGAATTTATTCCATTCGAAACGAGCGGATGTTTAGAAACTGATTCAGACCCTTGAGATCTAGAATAGGTCTGACATCTCCGTTTGGTGTGGCACTGTGAAGAGATTTGAATAAAACCCCCTTCCCTGCTCTTCTAAGGGAGTCTCTATGATCACCCCCTGAGATAGCAGGCTGTCTAGTGCCTGGAATAAAGATCCCCTCTTTATAGGGTCCTTGGAAACGCTTGATCTTAGGAAACGAGATGGAGGAAACCTTCGAAACTAGTCTGTATCCTAGAGATATTGGCCCAGATTCAGGTACGACTTGCGCGGGAGCAAGTGTGATTTGCGCCGCGCAAGTACTGATTTGCTCCCATGCAAATTTGCCGCTGATTCTGTAAACCAGTTAAGCCAGAAATGCGGCCATTTTCCCGCGCACGCAGCCTAGCTGCTCCGGCGCAATTTTCGCGCAATTTTGCGCGGGGTGTAAGTTGCGCCTTCATGGAATTCCCTCAGCGAATATGCAAATTAGGTACTGCCGATGATTCAGAAACATGCGCGTGTGATGCGCATCTTGCGCTGGAAGCGCGCAAGCTTTTTTCCCTGGGCAAACTTGCTCCTGCTAAAAGCAGGGGCAAGTTAGCAAAAGATGGCCAAATGTCATCTGAAGGAGCGCGCAACTTCAGCAGCACCTAGACAGACGAGCTGAACAAGCAGAGCACCCACATTTTCGGGACCTCACATCTGTGCACCAACATGCCAGGGGCAGCTATGGTTCTTGATATTATATTGACTGAGCCGACTCGTAGGAGGGCACGGGAGAGGATTTACAGAGGGCGCTACAACCTTTTTCAGATGACTGATACTGAGGTGTATCGCATGTTTCGCTTTAGCCCTGAGGTCATCCTTGAGTTGGTAACAATCCTGCAGGATGACATCAGCAGCCCGACCCATCGGGGACAGGCAGTGCAGCCACTGGTGAAGGTAGTGGCAACCCTTCATTTTTTGGCAAGTGGCTCATTTCAGCGCACAGGTGGAGTGGTGGCGGGGATGTCCCAATCCAGCATGAGCAGGTGTGTGCACCAAGTGATCCCTGCAATACTCAGACGAATGGGCACACAATTTCTCAAACCAACCATGGCTGACCTGCGGCAGAAGGCAATCAGTGATTTTTATGCATTAGCCAGATTTCCACGCACTGTGGGTGCAATAGATTGTACCCATGTGGCACTACGCCCCCCCCCCGGCTCCTCGAGCATATCTACTGCAACAGGAAACATTGGCATTCGATAAATGTGCAGATGATTGTGGATGCACATGGCCTCATATGGCATGTCCGTGCCAAACACCCAGGGTCAAGCCATGACAGTTTTATTTACCGACACAGCCCCATCCCAACCGAGTTTGACCAGAACATGTATGGAGACAGCTGGCTGATTGGTGAGTGACATGGGTGTCAGGTATGACTGCCCCTCCCCCCATGATGCACACATCACAAGGGGCACATGCACGACTAACATTCTCCTGTCTTTTCCCTTCCAGGTGACTCTGCATATGCCCTGGGACCTCACATGATGACCCCATTTCGTAACCCTCAAACACCAGGAGAGGAAAGATATAACGAAGCCCATGCACGTACCCGTGCGGTGGTGGAGTGCACATTTGGCATTCTTAAATCTCGATTCAGATGTCTGGATAAATCAGGGGGGACCCTATTGTATTCACCCAACTTTGTATGCCAAATCGTAGAGGCATGTAGTATTCTCCACAATTTAGCTCTAAGAAGGGGCATGCACATTGAGCTACGCAATGACCTTACCCCCGAACCACGCAACCCCCCCCCCCCCCAAGAAACACTACCGGATCTTCTGAGGGAAGAGCAATCCGGAATGGTCTTGTGGAACGTCTCTTTGCACATTAAACACACCCTGATCTTGTCACAAGTATAATGCATGTATGTACACCACTGTAGTCCCTAGCACACACACGACACATGCACCCCAAATTGGATTAGACCCAACAATACCCCATGGTATTAGGGAGCAGCAACGCCGCGTCAAGGCTCCAATTATGTTGCTGTCCATTCATACACCTTTCACATGGCAGAGGGTGACACCCCTTTTCCAGCAGGAGTGCCACCCCCCCCCCCATTCACACACCAGTCACACTGTAGTATACACTCCTCACCGTGTGTAGGGACTACAAATAAATATAAAAACTCATATCCTGAGCATATAATAAAAATAGAAACTCATATCCTGAGCATATATAAAAATAATAAAAAAATCATATTCTGTGGGGAAAAAAAAATGTAGACATTAAATTATTTTTTTGTTTTTTTCTTTGGGCCAAGGATGCCCCGGCTCCGGCTCCTCAATCTCCGTGGTGCAGAGGAGGCATGGGGTGGGGGTGGAGGGGGGGAGGAGCATCAACCCCTACTTCCACACTCCTTGCAGGTGGTGGCTGCATGCCCTCCATGGCGTTGGCCAGGCGGGCGAGGATGGTGTTGGTCTGGGCCAACATCCTCATTTGGCGGGTGGTGGTATCCCGCTGATGCCGGAGGGTAACTCTCGCCTCCTCCTGCACTGCAGCGGTGTTGGCCTGCACAGCAGCGGTATTGGCCTCCACCGCAGCTGTCATCCTGCTTAACAAAGCTGGTGTGGTCTCCTGAGCCACCAAGCAGGTGACTATGGCCTTAGAGTTGCCACTAATTTCCCCCAGGCTCTGTGCGACATGTTTGTCCCGGTCCGCATGCAGGGTGAGGGCATGCTGCATAGAGGTGGAGGTGGATGCCATGCTGTCCGCCAGACGACGCACCTCTCCCACCATGGCCCCTATATGGCGGGTCTGTAGGGCCTGCTCCTCCAGCAGACCGTCACGGAGGGTGGAGGGTATATGCCTCGTTTTGGACAGAGCCTTCCTGGGAGGAGAGGCTCGGCCACGGACAGAGGGAGAAGGGGAGGGGTCCACAAGGGAGGGGCTTGCCCTGGAGGGGCTTGCCCTGGAGGGGGATGACGTGCTGGGCGGGGGGGTGGTGGGTTGGTCAGGGATGGTGGTCTCCTCCTGGAGGGAGCCAGAGTCCTCCTGGATGAGGAAAAAGGTATCCTCCTCCAATACCACTTCCTCCTCCATACTTGGCCCCGGTATGATCTCCTCCTGGACCAGCATAGCCAGAATGTCCATGGGGCCTGACTGGACCCCTGGCTCTGGTCTGGATGGGCTGGGTCGAGCCGCAGCCGAAGACGGCCCAGCTTCTTCTTCCTCATCACCACCTGTGGATGACACCAAAACGAAATATTTTGCTGGTGCAACACACTTCTCACATGTTCACTTGTACCCCCTCCCATGATGCACAGCAGATATGAAAGAAAAATAACTTACCAGTCCCCAAGTTCCCAACAGTGGAGTCGTACCCTTCAAGTCCCTCCACCTGCTCCTGCACGAACGTTTGTGCAATAAGCTGCTCCTCCTGATTGAGCCGGATCATACATCGCGGCCCACCTCCCATGCCACCAGTATGTTTCCTGATAAGGGCCAGTTTATCCCGGACCCTGCGCCTCATATCATTTAATTTCTTCTGGATGTCATCCCAGGTACGCACTTCATTACCCAGGGCATTGATGTCCAGGGCAATGGCTTCATATATAGCCCTCCTTTGGGCAATGGTGGTGTTTGCCCGCTGGGCACCATATAGGACTTCCTTATGCTGCTGGAGTGCAGCAATCAGGATGTCCATCTCCGCAGCCACAAAGTTGGCCTTCCTTTTTTTGGTCCCTTTGGGAGGTGCCATGTCTTGCAAATGGGCTGAATTTCCTTGCTCAGGGGGGGTAGGAAAAAGCAGGATGAAATTCAGCAAAGAACCTGCGCAATTCTGCTCCTATTTATTTGCTCAGTGCAAGCAGCTGAGCAGGATTTGCCCTGAAATTATGCTAGGCGCAGTTTGACGCATGCGCAGACGGCAGCGCTCTAACTGCGCATGCGCGCGCCCGGCGCAAACCTCTGCTGAGCCGAAAATTCCTCATTTACATAGGGGCACACCCACTTTGACTTGCACGGCCTTGCGCCCTCAACTTTGCCTTAAACAGGAGCAAATTAACTGAACAAACGATTCCTGAATCAGGTGGCAATTTGGCAAAATTGCTCCAGCGCAGAGAAATTCAGCTGAGCGGCTCATGTGTAAGTAATGGGCAAATCTACCTGAATCTGGGCCATTGTGGAGATGACCCATCTGTCCTGGATTTCCTCCTGCCAGACTCCTGCGAACTGCCGAAGTCTTCCCCCCACTCGAACAAACGGGGGCTTCCCTTCATATGGAGGCCTTGGGGCCCCCAGGACTTTTTCTGGCCTTGAGCTTGGTTCTGAGGCCTTCCTCTTGGAGCTGATGGCGGAGGCCGTCAAGACTGCCTGGAGGCTGTTGCCCCAGGAGACGGAGAAGCCGAACGCTTAAATGAACAACGCCTACTTCTTTTAACTGGAAGAAGGGTACTCTTTTCACCCGAGATCTTCTGGATGTATTTATCTAAGTCATCCCCAAAAAGTCGTTCCCCATGAAAAGGGAACTGAGTCAGGTAATACTGCTGACCAATGCTTAAGGTCAGGAGAATTCGAGACGCCGCGTCCCTCTATGCTTAACCCATCGCAAATTTTTAACAGCCAAATTGTAAGTGCAATACTTTTAGCAGATTAAATATTTTGTTAAGCAGTATTACGCTATGGAGTCTCTTTCTGTTTTTCATCTCTTGAGACATTAAGACACCATCCTGTGCTTGTGAGCTATCTGCAGTGAGTCTGTTGGGAGACTTGAAACCCCTGTGCTTAGAGAGACCGCCGTGATAGCAGTCACCTACTTTTGGTAAGGAGACTACATTACCACTACTCAGGTGTTTTATTGGTGGAAGAAGCTTCCTCTTTTTCACAAATTCAACTTTGTGCACCATTATGAATCACACTACAAGGATTGCTTTTGGTTTATTGATTTAAATCATCAATGTGGGACTATTTTTTCACCATTTATTATTCCATTTTCATTTTTTTATTTTTTCATCACCGGTTGGTTTTGAATGTTTAGATGCACTTTTAGATTTGTGCACTTTATTATACACATTTATTATTGTATACTTATATTTACTTATCAGGTTTTTCACTATTCATTTATGTAGCGCTGTACCTCGTTTCATTTATTGTGCAAAATTTGGTATTCTAATTTTTTGGTACTGGCAGCTGTACATCCCATTATCACTGTGGGAATTTTTCACTTTGACACTTATCTAGCACAGTGTTTTTCCTTGTTTTTGGATTTTTTTTCTTTTCGACCAATGCTTAAGCCAGAGAACCCTCCGCATATGAACTAACATGAGGGCAAGGCAGGACATCTGATGGAGTCCTTAATAGTGTCTACAGCAAAACAAAGAGCCCTAGGCAAATCTGCTAGGTACGGGACCACTTGCCCTTTAACGACTTGCTTCACCTTGTCTCTAAGGGATTGACAGATGTCAATCACTGCGACCGCAGGCTGGGCAACAGTACCAGCCATAGAAAATGAGGCTTTAAGCAATGACTCCAGCCTTTTATCCGCTGGATCTTTAAACACCTGAACGTTGTCTACCGGATAAGTAAGACTTGTATTCAGGAAAGAGATAGCAGCATCTACTACCGGAGATTTCCATTTCTTAGAGAACTTCTCCTCCATAGGATAGAGTTGAGAAAACCTCTTAGGAGGAATGAAATGCCTACCTGGATGACCCCAGTCAGCATAAATAAGCTGTTCCAGCAACGGATGCGTACGAAAAGCGTGCGACCCCTATGGAGGCTTCAGTGAACCCAAAGAAGAAAAGGGTGCTTTAGCCATCTCAGCAAGGGGTAGCTTATATCCAAAACACACCATCTCGTTGAGGGATTGGACTAATAGTCTTTGAGCCTGTGAAGCCGCCAAGGCTTCCTCTGGGACTGAGTCCTCTAAAGAGGAACTGTCCTCTTGCGCCCCTGCAGGGTCCTCAAAGGGTGCCTCTAAATCTCCTATCCACTCCTGATCTGCAGATAATGGATCCAGGATAGGAGAAGGGAATCTGCCACATTTCTCCTTGGACTGGGAAGAGGCTGCAATCAAGCTAGCTATCTTCCCCTCTAAACCAGCCAAAGTCATCTTTAGTGACATATCCTGTGCATATGGAATGTTGGAGGTAGCCACAATACCCGACATGTCTGCTGGCTCAGTTTGGTCAGCCGCTCCATGTCTCTTTAAGGGGAGGGTGACACAGTGGGGGCACAACTAGGATTCCCAGGACCCGACTACGGTGCCCCTTGCGCCCATTCTCCCTGTTTTTGTTCCTCTCTTACGGGAATACATAGTCCTAAGCACAAAGCAGAGGTACTGTTATACACATCTATTGCTGCGTTCAGTCTAGCAATGGTTAATATGCTGCTTTCAATAACAACAGCCAGATGCTAAATAGATGCGTCCTGACAATGCCTGTAGCCAGCACATGCCCTTGGATAGCTTATCTGTGTCCCACCGTCAACCACTGTTCCACTCCTAACAGTTGCGCTTTTAAAAGCTAGCCTGCTACTGTGCCGTAGATGCGTGCATGCTGAAAACACGTGCACGTCGGCTGCACCGAGTCCCGCCCCCTACTCGTGATGTCAACTCCGTCATAAAAGGGAGAAGTTCTCGGTCCATTACTGGAGTCACAGCGGGACAGAGAGGAGGAGGAAGGAGCCTACCGAGCGCACCTGATCCAGCATTGGTGTCAGTGGAAACAAAAGTGCCTACATTAGCGTCTATGGCCATACTTTTTAGTTAGCTGACAACAGGGGAGGCAGAAAACGTATACAACAAGAGGCTGCTGATACCCAAAGGTTAAAGTGCGGCTGTCAACACACAGGTATGTTATCTTTACACCCTTTAGTGGACAAACAGGCAAGAAATCTTCTACTTAATACAAAAAGAAGACCATAGGATGTCACCCAGGCTCTTCTTAACTTACCCTTCCCGCCGCAGGGTACAAACTGGAATATCACAGTGACCCAATCTTCACCCATCACGGGGGGTTGGTGCCATGCCAGACCTTCAGGGACAGGGTCCCCTCTATATGTACGGTCTACTGCCTTGGACCTGTACAGCGCCCTGCCAGAGCAAACCTGTGGTAAAGCAGTATGACCAAGGCGCTGGATCCCAGGGCCCAGCTCTCTTTGAGAGAAGCATTACAGGCAAAACCTCGTTCATCTATACCGAGGCTCGGGTACCATTCACTTTTGTCTTTGTTTATAGACTTTTTGAATAGATATAATAGCGTAGCTCTCAGACCCTGACCAGGCCATATATGGAGCACTCTTTAGCAAAGTATTAACCGTGACCAACACCTTAGGCACTGGCGGAAAACTGAGGTACTCCCTGTTTGGGATGGGTTATATAGGAGGGGGGACTTCCTGTCTTGATCATGCCAGTGTCTATTACCTGAAGGTGTTCCGTGATGTACAATAAAGAAATAGTTTTTTACCTAATGCAGAGAATGCATTAAGGAACAAAACTTTCTGCCTTTACAATCACTTTAAGCTCTGTATGTATTAATACATCATTAATTGTGTATTTCTAAATGCAACTAGTGTAAGTATCTACATTTGACGTGGTATAGGCCCCTTGTAAGCCCCTATACAGCAACACTCAAGCTAGGAATGGAAAGGACAGAGCTGAGAACTAGTCAGGTGTGTTGCATGTACAGTGCCTTAAAATGGTGTTCATACTCCTTGAAATTTTCCATATTTTGTCATGTTACAACCAAAAATGTAAATGTGTTTTATTGGGATTTTATGTGATAGACCAACACAAAGTGGTACATAATTGTGAAGTGGAAGGAAAATGATAAATGGGTTTCAACTTTTATTACAAATATATATCTGAAAATTGTGACGTGCATCTGTATTCAGCCTCCTTTACTCTGATACCTATAACTAAAATCTAGTGGAACCAATTGCCTTCAGAAGTCACCCAATTAGACCCCTTTTACACTGGAGCGGTGCACTTGCAGGACGCTAGGAAAAGTCCTGCAAGCAGCATCTTTAGGGCGGTTTGGGAGCGCTGTAATTAGCGCTCCCAAAACGCTTTGTGCATTAAAATGAATGGTGCAGTGCTTCCAAAGCGCCTTAAAAGCGATTCGGAAGCGCCACAACACACCCTCCTTTGGGGTTAAAAGCGCCCCGCTAGTAGGCAAAAAGTGCCTCTAAAACGAGCGGCGCTAACGTGGCCATGGCCCCAGTGTGAAAGGGGTCTTAGTGCATAGATTCCACCTGTGTGTAATTCAATCTTAGTATAAATTAGGTTTGTTAGAGAACCCTAGTGAATACAAATTCACGCTACACTTTTCACATATTTATTTGTAAAAAAAAATGAAAACCATTTATCATTTTCCTTCCACTTCACAATTGTGTGCCACTTTGGGATGGTCTATCACATAAAATCCCAATAAAATACATTTCCGTTTTTGGTTGTAACATGACAAAATGTGGAACATTTCAAGGGGTATGAATACTTTTTCAAAGTACTGTAAATGTGCTGATAAGGAACTTGATATGAAGAGAGAGCAGAAAGTTTACCTCATAAGTCTACTGCTCTATTACTGTTTCCTCAGCAGGCTGAAGGGGGAGAAGAGACATGAACACAATCACTAATTGTAACAGAGAAAGTGGTATCATCTGCTGGCTGTACTTACTTGCAGGGCTTTGTAAAATTCAGGAGTAACAGAAATATAAAGACTTTGACAGTTAAAATAGCTTCCTTATAAGAGTTTCATCTGTATATTTAGCGGTTTGCCTGAAGTTCAGCTTTAACAAAACAGGCATCACAAACACATGGCTTGGCAGGCAGTCTGCAGCATCAGATGTTCTATTTTTACACTTTGCTGTTGCACACAGCAGTATCATTGAGAACTTTGGCTTGATGAATAAGTGGGAAAATGAACATTGATCTGTAGCAGATTCTTGCAAAAATACATGTGCCTAAGTTTGCCCACCAACAATAAACCTGCCCCTCAGCCAATCTAGAGTCAGCCTTGTACAGCATCACTGTTTGTTCATAACTTTTTAACCACCTACCTATTATGGAGATGTAATAGGAAGTGAAAATGGTTTGAACATTTGCAAAGGTGTGCGTGTTTACAGACTTATGTAGAAATGCATGTTCAGAAAGCTTGTAATCCACAAAATGATACTGGTCTGATACATCTATTTTGCAGTTATACCTTGCAAAACACACAATGGGGGTTATTTACTAAAGGCAAATCCACTTTGCACTACAAGTGCAAACTACAACTGCAAAGTGCACTTGGAATTGCACTGAAAGTGCACTTGGAAGTGCAGTCACTGTAAATCTGAGGGGAAGATCTGAAATAAGTGGAAGCTCTGCTGATTTTATTATCCAATCATGCGCAAGTTAAAATTCTGTTTTTTACTTTCCTTGCATGTCCCCCTTAGATCTACAGTGACTGCACTTCCAAGTGCACCTTCAGTGCAATTTCAAGTGCACGTTGCACTTATAGTTTGCACTTGTAGTGCAAAGTGGATTTGCCTTTAGTAAATAACCCCTACTGATCTCTCTTAATTTTGTTCATGCACTTAGCCCTCAGTCACATTAGATTGAAGTCGCAGCTTTTTGCTGGCAATGACACCGTTCCAATCAGTATGATGCTGACTTGCTTCGTGCCACACCGATTTGCAAAAGTAGTTCCTGCACTACTTTTGCTAATTTCGAGTGCGACTTCAATAGACATCTGTGCATGACGATGTCATGACGATGGTTGGAGACTGAAGACATGCTGTAGGCTACAGACAGGGAACATTGATCCAGGAATTACTTGCTGTGCCGCTCTAAGCTGAGATAAAGATCTCCCCGCCGGTTCCAGTGAAGGGAGCAGGTGCAGGTGCCAAGTACCATTTTGGGGTGTAGAAGCATCAAGAGAGAAAGGAAGGAAAACCGCTCACTGACCCAGTGCATGAATATGTGAATAAATGTGGCCTCATGTTGCAGCAATGGCTGAGGCCACATTCATTCACGTATTCATGCACTGGGTCAATGAGCAGAGACGGAACATGTTATGAGAACATGTTATAAGAGACTGGTAAAGATCATTGCCTTTGCATTTCATTTTCAAATTGGTGCTCTCAATACTCACTTCTCAGGTTTGAAGGGTGCATCAAGTACCAAAGGTCTCTTGTACTGCAGATTGGCCAACAGGAGGTTTGGTGTTGTAATGTTTCAAAAGCTTTACAAATTTGCTTTGGGAATTGTTTTTAATTCCTTGATTAATGAAGGCTGTTATAGAAAAAAAGATGGAGGATGGGCAGACCACAATAACCCACAGCAACTTATCAACAATCATTTTTCTTGAGTGTGAATGTAAGATCTGCTTGAATGCTTGTTGCCTTTTTAATTTAAAGTCACCTAGGCAAATGAGAGTAAAGCTTTATACAGTGTTGAAGTTACTATATGTATTGTTCCCTAGCGCCTCTCTTAAATAGTTTCTTTTTTAGACTGAGAGGTTTGTAGTACGGCTGAAGAAAATGTTTGTGAGCATAGACCAGACCAGACATATTATGGTTTTTCTTTTTTAATTTGCAATATTCTGAAACAAATCAAGAGGAAGATTTTTTTTCTGTTTGTCTTTATCCTCTTGCTTTGACACTTACAAGGCTCAGAAAAAAATAGTGAGAAAGAGACGAGAAAACAGAAATATAAAGGAAGACAGCAGCAAAAGAACCCCACTGGCATTCAGAAAACGAACAAGCTGTCCTCTTGTTTCTCTTATATATAGATTTATGTATATATATATGTATTTATAGGATTTCTGTTTAAAGGGCATGCAAAAAATTAAACAGCAACAAATGAAAACAAGTCAGGCCGGAGATTCGCCTCTCCTCTCCCTTGGGGTCACTGCTCTGAACCCTGTAAACTTGTGTAAAATTGGCATTCGAGGAAGGAGTGTTACACATATGCTCCTTGCCTTTTCAGTTAGGGATGCGCAGAAGAGTCTGTCCTGGCAATGAAGATCAGGCACAATAGCAATAATTGGATTTCTGCTTTCCCTCAATCCCTGAAGATTTTGGTTGCTGCTTTTTCCCAGTGTATTCAAAGAGGATCAGTCATCTCAACACAGTGAAAGTAGCCATTTTCTGTGCAGAACCAAAGCTCATCCTTTGTAGAATTAGTCACACTAGATCCTAGTGAATTATAATCAGTTTCCTGCGTTCTTCTGAAAAGTAGCTCAAGTCACGAAAAGGGCCACCTCCAATGTGAAGTAGATCCACTTTAAGGGAAACTTTTGCATCCTGGAAGATTCAGTCCTTTACACTGGACTTATATTTATTATCCTTGGATCATACATTGCCGCCCTACAAACACAGAAAATCCTATAAACCCTAAACCTTCTGCAAAAAATGTCATACACTACAAAATAATGGATATCTCAATAGTAACTAGAATTCAGAAAAAAACATCATCTCCTTGAGGACCACTGAATGAAAACCCAAGCTACTTCAAAGGAAATCTATAAGAAGAATCCCTGTGATATATCCGATCTCAGAAGATCCAAGAGGCGTCATGGATTCTGTGCACAGACCCCACATGTCAGAGGAGAATCGTACTCACTGAGAATTGACAGACTTTAAGCACACTCCAAAAAATGCTGGCCATGCTTTGGGACTGGCTCTCCCACTGCAGACAATGGATAAGACCATTATTTACAGGGTGTGGTTATGTTGGAGCTGGGTCGCTTCTTAAATATATATAAATATATATATTTTTCTTCTTTCAATATAAATAAATATATATATTATATATATAGATATATCTATATGTATAATATATATATTATTTTTGCATTCCTAAAGCAAAAGAAAACAGAAACAGGTAGCAGTGGGGGCCCCTGGGAGAACTGCTTTGCGGAAATAAAAACAAAAAATATATATATTTTTTTATTTTATGTCTTTTAAATTTTTTTTGTGTGTTTTTTTAAAAGTACCTTTTTTGTTTTCTCTTTGTTCTGTTTGGACGACTCATTTCACGTTGGACGCGCAAACACACGGGAAGGAACAGCTCCACGGGAAGGTTACAGTTCTCTCCCCCCAGCCCCTCGAGATTTCAGATGATCCCTCCACCCCTCCACAACCCCCCAAATAAAGCCAAAAAGACCAAAGGGAAGAAGGCTGAAGGTCAAATTTTTCTCTCTGCAACAAGTCAATAGATGCACCTACCCCTGTAGCATGATAGGGGTCATACAGGTTTCAGCTTTCCCTTCCCCAGCTTGGGAGGGGTAAGAATGCTTAGAAGTTCAGAAGGGAAACATACAAAGGAGGCTTTTTTTTCCTACAACATTTTCTTGTCCTCTTGCAAACATTTCATGAGTCCAGGCAGTGGATGTCTGGGGTATGTGTGCACATGGGGGGAGGGGATTGAGGGCCACAAGAATAGAAGAGTCTGGATTTGGAGGGGTTGAGGGGGAGGAGGGATGAGAGGGAACGGCACAAGCATGCGGTCACGTGCTTTTCCTCGCCGCTGGAACTCTGTGAGCGGCGGAGCCAAAAGTCTCTGGCACTTCCTCTTTTCTGGTGAAGCCAGGAGGGCATTACTGGAGGCTGTGTAAAAAGAGATAAAGTCATCTTGAATCGGATGTAAAAATTTAAGTAGTAGATCATACATCTTTTAGATTTCTGCCATTTTGACTTAAAGCTATGATGTGATAGCTCCCAACTAACTCTGTTTTGAAGCTAAATTCCTCTGTCCATTTTTCTTCGTAGTTTATATCCAAAAGCAAAAATTTTGTATATTGCAGCTCATACATGCTATGGGGTGGATTTACTAAAACTAAAAATGTGGTTCCATTGTGGTAACCAATCAGCTTCTAACTTCAGCTTTGACAAAAAACCTGGAAGCTGATTGTTTTTTATGCACATCTGCACCAGATTTTGCACTCTCCACTTTGAGGCTGGGTTCACACAATACTACACTACAGCAGTACGACTTTCATCCTACTTTACTCTGCGACATCAGTCCTACATTGGTCCTACATCCATCCGACTTTCATGAACAGGATACTACTTTGATCCGACTTTGCGATAGTCTGACTTGTTCTTTGACCAATCAAAACAATCCCAGAGTGAGATAAATTCCTTTTACTGCTGCTGTAATCACATGTCAGATGTCAAAAGTCGGATAGTAAGGACAAGGCTCCTACTTTGGTCCGACTTCAATGATATTCAATGGAGTGAAGTAGGATCAATGTCGGACCAAAGTAGTACAGGGAGCATTTTCAAAGTCGGACCAACTTGTATCGAACCAGTTAAGACAGGTCTCATAGGGAAACATTGATTTTCACACGTCATGCAACATAAACTCCCAATGTCGGAGCGTTTGTCGGACAAGTGTGAACCCGGCCTTAGGCTACTTTACACACTGAAGGCAATTTTTAGGTGTTTTAGCGCTAAAAATAACGATTGTAAAGCACACTGGAGAGGTGCGCTTGCGGGATGTTATGAAAGTCCTGCAAGCAGCATCTTGGGGCGGTTTGGGAGCGCTGTATACAGCGCTACTAAACCGCCCCTGCCCATTGGAATACATGGGCAGCGCTTCCGAAGCGCTGCAACATGGGTGATTTTAACTCTTTCTTTGGCCTCTAGTGGGGGTTAAAAGCACCCCGCTAGCAGCCGAAAAGCACCACTAAAACAAACGGCTCCTTACCTCTAACGTGCCGTGGCCCCAGTGTGAAAATAGCCTTAGTATATCAACCCCTGTATCTCTTCTACAATAAAATAATCTTACCTGCCAGTTTTCAGTCTTGTTTACAATGTACACTGAGCTGCATACCTGCAGCTCAGGGGTACATTCTTGGCATGGTGCCTGTGTGCCAGGATGTCATTCAATGCCACATAATAAAAAAGAATAAATACCTGTCATCCAATAGCTGGGGAGAAGATATTGGTGCCTGCGAGGGACCTTGCAGATGTCAGAGCATTGCTGGGGAGGTTAGCATTTGTGGCTTTAGTTCCTCTTTAAATGTGGTGGCTGCACTTGTTTTTTATTTGTATGCTTTTTTTTTTTTTTTTAACCTGGAGATCCAGCCAATAAGAGCTGCATGTGCAACAGGCTCTAATACCCCTGTAAAAACAGATTATTGGAGGATTGCTTTCTCAGAGGTGGTTTTGAGCTGGTGTACAGGCAGGTAATACTGTCACCTCCTGAATGCTTTTTTCTTTCTTAATCGCAATCTGGATATTACATTGAACCACAGCACCACAACCACCATAGCCACAAATGGCATATGGTTGCGGTGAAGGCTTAAATTGAAGGTCCGCCTAAAAAAAAATATTAAAAGCCAGCAGCTACACATTCTGCAGCTGCTGACTTTTAATAAATGGATACTTACCTATCCAAGGTGCCCGATGGCGGCAGCCGAAGCCCATCAATCGCTCGGGTCTCGGCTACCCCCGCCGCCATCCTCGGTGTGGGAATCAGGAAAGTGAAGCATTGCGGCTTCATTTCCCGATTCCCTATTGCGCATGCGCGAGTCGCGCTGCGCGTCCTCACTCGTCCCTGCTCTCCTCTGGGACCTGTGTGTTTCCCAGAAGACAGCCGGGGGGGGGAGTAACGTAGACCCAGCAGATTCTGCGGGGGTCTATGCCCGGAAGTGGGTGCAAATACCTGTATTATACAGGTATCTACATTCCCTCCCCCCTGAAAGGTGCCAAATGTGACACCGGAGGGGGGGAGGGTTCAGAAAAGCGGAGGTTTGATTTTTGTGTGGTCCTCCGCTTTAAGTTATTTTTTAATTTCCTTTTAGATATAAGCTGTAACCGCTTGAAGTGTTAGCTTATTTATTGGTCAATTCTATCTAAATATACCTATGCATCTGAAGTTGGCTATACACTACTGGTTACAAATGAACCAGTTAAAATAGCGTATCTCGGGGTTGATTTTTTTCGACCAAAATCGGTAACCCCGAGTCACGCTCTGGGTAGCTGTGCAGAGCCTGCAGCGCGCGCTGGCTTACCTTCTCCTGGATCCAGCGATGTCACCGCGCTGTGTGAGCGAGCGGGACCTCGCTCGATTCACACAGCGTCCTCCTGTGCCGTCGATCTCCGTTGCCTGCGACGTTACGATGCACGGGAGCGGAGATCGGCGCCAAATTCAAAAAAGTAAACAAACACTATACATACAGTATACTGTAATCTTATAGATTACAGTACTGTATGTAAAAAAAAAAAAAAAAACACTTGTCCCTAGTGGTCTGCCCAGTGTCCTGCATGTTCTTTTATATAATAAAAACCTTTTTTTCTGCCTGCAAACTGTAGATTGTCCATAGCAACCAAAAGTGTCCCTTTATGTCAAAAATGGTTTTAGAGCAGCTAGAAAACAGCGATAATAAATTATAATCACTTGCAGAATTGTGCGATAGCGATTTGTGGGGAAATTCGTCATAAAAAAAAAAATAATGACAGCAACAATTCTGCAACTGAGCAAATTTCAGTGATTTTGAGTTGATTACATTATTGAATAATTTTTATTAGAATTATATTATTATTTGTTATAATTATTTATAATTATTTATTATATTATAATTTATAATTTTGTTTTTAAAAAAATGTCATACCCGGGATGCCTATTAGATTCTTGTTTGGTCAGATTTAAGTGAGTTATTCCAAAAAATTACAGACCTACAGTATAAAACGCCAAATTTCCTTGCAAATAATGGTACCACTTTTAGCATGTTTTTTCTGAAAGAATCATACCGCCAGGGAGGTTAATTAAGCTTTGAAAAAATAAAAAAAACCTGGAAGCTGATTGGTTTCTACACAGATCTGTACCAGATTTTGCAAATTTTTGCAGTTTTAGTAAATCATCCCAGTGTATTTTGGTCACTATGTGTACTAAGTATGTTTTTGAACCAAAGCATCTAAGCAAGGTTTCTGGGGTTTTTTTGGTGTGGGGGGGGGGGGGGCTGTTCCTTTTTATCAGTTGTTATCTGTAAATGCATGCAAAACATTTTTTTTACACAACATACAATATAGATTGTACTAACAGATCTTCTTTTTACAACTAACAAGGTTTTTTTCTAGCAAAGTCGCCTTTGATCGTATACCCTAATTTTATTTTATACTTAAAGTGGATGTAAACCCTCTCCTATACCCAGTGAAGTGAACAGCTTCAGATGATACACAGAGATAAAACAAATCTACATGTATATATGCTGTCTTCAGCTTGCCATATTCTTTAGCATTTTTACATCATGCTAGTGGGAGTGGTGTCTGGGCTTACACTTTGTGACAGCTGATTGGAGCAAATTCACCCCCACCCCCTTCAAATAGGCAGAAGAATGAAGATACTTTCAGAGCTGTGCTGTGACAAGACAAGCTCTCTGCTAATCTATTCATTGCACCCACCCAACATAAATCTCAGGCTGGTTTTACCTTCCCTCTTGGAGAACTTGTCAGAAGTTATACTGATAACAGAGGAAAGAAACAACAGAAGGACACAGGATTCAGGGCTTTGGAGAGAGATAATTAAACACTAAAGATAGATGTGCCTAGGTAAAATTTCATGAATCGGGTTTGCATCCCCTTTAAAATAGATAACCCTCCCCCAGCAAGGATTATTCACCTATTCCTACTCTTTAGCCACCTTCACATTGCAGAAGAAGTCTTCCCTGGAAAAGCTTCAATGTCAGAACTTAAGCAGGTGGATGTGGACCCCAACCCCCTTCCATGTGACAGTACTTGGGTCTGACGTTTAGACACTCAGGCCCAGGAACTGTCACATGGGTGAAGTAACCTGCTGCCCCATACTTCGGAACCAGTCTGTTATAGTAGCCTATCAAGAGTTTGAAGGAGTGGTGAAGGAGTGTGGATCAGTGAGAAGTCCTTGCTAAGGGGTGTGTCATCAGGAGTTACTATACACTGAAACAAGCAAACAATAGAAAAATCTGCAATATCTTACTGTCACTGGAGGGGTGCCACAGGGGCCCCTGAGCAGTGGAAGTGGACATTTTGCCACTTGCCATCACGGCGATGCCAAACACGGGTTTCTTCAGATTGGCTGGTACGAGGTCGACCCTGTGTATCGATGTATTGTGTCAGGCGTATGTAGGCGATACAGGCAGCATCCTCTCCCACCACATGGACGTGAGGATTCAAGATGGTCGTATGGATTGGCTTGTTGTTCTTAGACAGCACTAAACACAATGAAGATTAATTTTTTGGGTTTTAAAGAGAAATATAAAATAAAACATCAAAATCAATAAAATGGTTGCATAAGTATAAGGCCTCATGTACACAAGAAACTAGCAGCTGTAAAGCTCTCTAGTGTAAAATCACCAGAGCTTTCATGTTTCCTTCAGGTGCTGTGTACATGTGCCAGTTCAGGTAATTGGACATAAGCGTCTGTATTTGTTTAAACGCTGATCACTTGTGCATTGGAGTTTAAAGCGTGGGTAAATGCCAATGCAGAAACGATTAACACTTTCACGTACAGACACATACAGCCAATTACCTGTAATGCAGGCTGTACAAGGCACCTGTGGCTCGCCAAGTGTAGGAAAGTGCCAAATATTTTATGCTATATTTTATAAACTTACTACCCAATTTTTCTCCTTTCTTTGTCCATGTGCATGAAGTCTAAATAATTCCTGTATAGCACAGGGTGTTTTATGTTGTTTTTAATAAGGTCAGTCTGATGCTGTTCGGTCTATATACAGCCCTCTAGTACTAACAGAAATGTTATCATCACCTTATCACCAGATTTTGGCAGCATGGTGATGGTCTTTCAATATAGGAGTACCAAAAAAACCCAGAAACCATTATTTCAGTCATTCTCAGAACTAGAGATTGATCAGGTTGGATTTTATTTTCGGATTAAACTAAAGGAAAACTTTATTTTTAGTTTTGGACAGAGAATTAGACAGGTATTAGAAATACCTGTCAGATTTTTGTTGCTGTCTGTCCCATGTTAGGGAGATTCACCTTTTGTATTTGTCATGTTTACTGTCATCACTGAAAGAGAAAAAATCTAATTCTAAATTTTGAGTCCCCAGAACATTAATAGATGGGAAATCCTTCCTTGCTTCGGAGGGATTTCCTCTCATTTTGATGTTGGCTTGGGACAGGAAGTAAATGGGTTCTCCCCAGTGAGACACAAATGGCAACATTTTTATTTATTTTTTTACCTTCATGTATTAGATACACAAAGGTAAAAAACCTTCAGTATGCAGTTCGCCCATCAGCCCCTCCTAATACTTACCTGAGTCTGAACTCGATCTTGATGATTGAGAGCGGCTGCTCTCCCACGTCTCTACCTCCTCATTGGCTGAGAGACGGCTGTGGGAGCCATTGGCTCCTGCTGCTTTTAATTAAAGCCAGTGAGGAGGGGGCGGGGCCAAGCCTTGTTTAGTGTGTCTTATGGACACACAAAGTGGGGCTCGGGAGCGAGAACGCATGAGTGCCCCCTTACCAAGCTCACTTGCATGGCGGTATCTCTATGATCCCCTCCCTCTTTTTCATATACATTAACATGCATACTTAAGTAATCTGAGCATACATGTTAACTTTATTTGTAAAAAGATCTTGAATGTTTATAGCCATCTTTAATTTTGTGTCCCTTGAAACTTTAAGGAGTGAAATAAAGTATAGGTCATTTGGGTTAATTGCACACATTTGTGAAGTGTTTTGGACCTTTCATCAGGTTTAATACATTTTGACTATTTTTTTTACATCAAACCTGTAATTAAATATTTACTAATTAAACATGGCAATTTATAAGGTTCCGCCATATTTTTTGAGGTAAGTTTAGCCCCTTATCATTTGGCCCATGTTTTATTCAGGCTGACTTGCCGGCCTTAAAGCCTAACTCCAAGTTTTAGTGAACTTTAAATAGTTCATTTGGACCAATCTGGTCACATACAGCCTCAGTGTGCTCTGTATAAACTATATGTAGCATCAGCGGGATGGGGACTTTCTGTTCCGCTCCCAGATCAAAATTGAGTTTGGCTAAGCACTGTATTTATGAACGAATACAAGTATTCCTCTGATTGGCTGAGGACGAAAGGCATGATGCTACGATCTCCACCTCAGCCTAATCAGAGGAAACCGTGTATTAATTTGTAAAATACAAAGCTTCCTGTGAATAGCTTCCAGTGCTCAACCTGGTTCTATTTTGTTCCGGGAGCGGGATAGAAAGTTCACTTCCCTATGCCACACTGCTGTGTACTGTATGTAGCTGATGATACATACAGTTTATACAGCGCACACAGCTGCTGCATGTGTTAGTGAAAGAAATTGTTTGCTTGGACCAGCTTAGTCCAAATGCACTACCTACCCTCCTAGTTAGGTTGCTAGGGAAATTTAGTTTTTGGCTCCCTCTGTAGTCAGAGGAGTTGAATTGTCTGCTTTGGTCTGCTATGGCTCCACAAACTGTGGGATTGATTGCTTCCCACTAGTGCTGTTAAGAAACTTCTAGAGCTTGGGGTAGGAAGATACAAATCCTCAGCTTAAATATATACTACCCTCTGACTAATCCCCGGGAAGGTGTGCCCAGTAGGTGGTCAGAGAGGTTAAATAGGGTAACGCCTGGGCAGAGGAGTAAGTGTGTGCCTGATCTGACATATCCAAGGATTGACTGCTGTTGCTTCAGGGGCTACTTTCCCATGGAGCCATCAAGGATTAGCTGCTGGGGTACTCTGCTCTATGGACAGAACCCCCAAATTCTGGATCTCTCTTCCGGATCTGTGAGAAGAGCTTGATTACTGAGCTGCAGTATCCATGGTCCCCTGTTGTGGATAGTGACTGTTCCAATTAGCCCTAAATTTGATTGTGGTTTTCAGCTGCAAGGGTTTTAGGCTTCTCTGTTCTACTATACAGAGTAAACTATTGCTATAGAGAAAATTATCCTCAGCTTAAATTGACATTCGGCTTTTTGAAGTATCCCATTCCCTATTGTTTTCCTTCTACCGCAATAAACCCCAAAAAGACACCACCTGGGCTGTTTTCTGAGTGAGTTTACTGTGTGCCTGTCTACCTGAATAGGAAAGAACCTGGGCAAATCCAGCGGCCTTTGGGGGGTAAATGCTATTTAAAGTTCCCCAAAACCTGGAGTTAGCCTTGTGCCTTTGGTGAAAAGACTTTTAATTTTCTAGATGGTTGTCCTTTATTAAAATGAAAGGGCAGTTTAGTACACAAGGGGAGAAATATTACATATAGGTTAAGCTGGCATGCACTGCTCAGTTTTATCGTTCAGCCAGCAGGCCATTCAAGGTGGATGCTGAAATCCTCCCTGCTCCTCCGCTGTCAGAATACACTGATCAGCGCTGCAACCGACTGGCTGCATTGTGCTGATAGAACCAACATTTTACAAGCTTGTTCATGAGAAGTTGATCATTATATCGACTTCACTCGAACGAGAATGGACATGGATAGATCGAATTCAGCAAGTCCTTTGCCGAACCAGCCAAATTTATATCCATCTATGGCCAGCTTTACTTGTGTACGTGTATAAATATACATAAGAGGATGCAAATGCCTAATGCATTACCACAATTTTTTTTTATTGAAAGTACACAACAGTGTTATACTTACAAAGTAGCAATAAAATCAAGCTTGTCATACACAAGCTTAAATTGGTGAGGCGGGTGAATCTCAGGCCACACAGTCAGCTAGCTCTGAGGAAGGAGGTCTGTCTCCCAAAACACGTAAGATTTTCCACCGTGTGGCTGTAGAGTCACCCACCTCACCAGTTTAGTGTTGTATATGACAATCTTGATTGTATTCCTATTTTGTGAGTACAACACTGTTGTGGGCTTTCAATAAATGCTTTTTTTTTGGCAATACACTAGGCGTTGGTGCCCTCTTGTGTATATTTTTACAGTGATTGGAAGGACCGCCCTGTCTGAGGAAATTTGCATCACTGAAACCATTGCCTACCATCGTCCTGTTGTTTGAGGTAGTCCTGGGATTGAGCGCTGGATGGTGTTTTTGGTTTGTCTTGTGTACGTGTATGTTGATTCCCTGCGGTGACTGCAGAGTTTGGTGATTAAGACAAAACATACAATCTATATATGCATATTCTTATTGCTGTAATTTGCTACTTTGCCACTAGAAAGTGCAATAGAAATACAGTGCCCAAATACAAGGACAAATGCAGTCAATGTATAACTATGATTATTCACTATTTGTGACCCTTTATGGTTTCATAGAGAGAATCTTCTTTACAAGACAATTATCAACAGATTAAAAAGCTCTATCACAGGGTAAATACATTTTCTGTTTACATACTTCTTCCACCTTGTATATGGGATATTATTCTGGGAATGGATACTTCGATTTAAACCTTACCTCACAGCAGGGCCGTCTTAATAGCATCATGGGCCCCTGGGCAAAGCAATGCACTGGGGCCCCCTACCAGGCTGCCCCAATTTACACACCTACTCTCAAAAATTAAAGTATAAATAGTTGATAGAATTAAACATATATTTATTAGTACTTTTGATAAAATTTTATTTAAACAGTAAGAAAACATGCCATAAATCAAAGACTAATGAACACAAAGAGCACAGTATGGGGGAGGCAGAAGGGCACAATACAGGAGGAGTCAGGGGGACACAATACTGGGATCAGGAGGGCACAGTACAGGTTTTCGGGAAGTTGCCTGGGACACAGCCATCCTGGGACAGCTTAGTAAAAAGCGGGACTGTCCTGTCAAATCCGGGACAGTTGGCAAGTATGATGTAATACTAGATTATCATGGGGCCTCCATGCACCTGGGGCCCTGGGCACTGCCCAGGGGTGCCCATGCATTAAGACAGCCCTGCCTCACAGGTGTTTTTCCTACTGACTTTAAACCTGACATCTTAAGATCCCTTGTATAGGCAGCTGTTCTCTGTTTTAAACAATGATATATCTGAGAATGTTCCTAGAAACTAGTAGTCAGGTAACCAGTATACACCTGGAATGACTCACTGACAGCTAATAATGTTTATAACAGACATTTTAGCCATGGATGTAGTAAGAACATTTTGATGTGGAGAGGATGCTATGTCGAACAGGAATTTGAACATATGGTATTTTATCATGCTAAAAATAAAATGGGCATGGTAAAAGTTATTGTATTTATAAACCCTTTCGCCATTTTTCCTGAATGTACTAGAGCCAATTCTTGTCTCCTTTAGGCTAGGTTCACATCTGTGTGGCTCTGCGGGCATATTTGTGTGGGCACTGCATCCCTTTCATTTGAATGGGCTGGCGTGCCCCCTGAAATGCAGAGGAGAGATCTTTGCAACATTCCAGAAATCTCATCCTGCACAGGAACTGTAAGTGCAGTGTAGTTCCTAGTGCGATGTTATTTCCAGTGCGAGCACACCGCTCCTGCATTTTTATGTGTGGGTGGTTGCAGCTGCGGGGTCGCACCTGTTCACGCAGCCGCAACTATCTGCGCAGGTGTGAACCTAACCTTAAAGACTCTTTCATGTGGGCTTCAGCTTGCTCACATATGTGTTGATCATGAAGAACGTGGCAATGCTCATTATTGATTCTACAGCATTTATGACATGTTTTTGTTGCTTTGAAAAAGCTACAAGAATGCTTGATGCCCATGAAAGTGTTGTTTTTCTAGAGTGAAGCACCTAACCACTTGACCTCTGAGAGGCAGTATTTGTAGCTGCTGACTTTAAAATTTTCTGGGGGAGACTGGAGCTGCTCTTTAACTGCTTGCTGACCAGCCGCCGCAGTTATACTGCAGCAGGTTGGCTTGACTGAGCAAATCGCTGCACCGGTACGGCGGTCCCTTTAATGGCTATAGCAATTATAGCTGGAGACAAGGCGTGTGGTTGGCGGCCGCGATGTCCGCCGGCCACCCGCGATTACTCTACAGAGAACCAGAACAGGGATCTGTCAATGTAAACAAACAGATCCCCATTCTGTCAGGGGAGTAGAGAGAGATCGTCTGTTCCTAGTAATCAGGAACAGCAATCTCTCTTCTCCAGTCAGTCCACTCCCCCCACAGTTAGAAACACCTCCCTAGGGAACACTTAACCCCTTGATCGTCCCCTAGTGTTAACCCCTTCCCTGCCAATGTCATTTATACAATGATCAGTGGCTATTTTTAGCTCTGATCACTGTAATAATGTCACTGGTCTCCAAAAAGTGTCAAAAGCTTCCGATCTGTCCACTGTAATGTCGCAGTCCCACAAAAAATCACTGATCACCGCCATTACTAGTAAAAAAAAATTGTTTTTTTATATTTATTATAGCAAAAAGTAAAATGTTTTTTCTTGTTTTTTCAAAAGTATTTTTTTTGTTTATAGCGTAAAAAAAAATCACATAGGTGATCAAATACACCAAAAGAAAGCTCTATTTGTGGGAAATTTAGATTTTGTTTGGGCACAGCATCGAACTACCGCGCAGTTGTCAGTTAAAGCGACGCAGTGCTATATCACAAAAAATTGCGGGTTAATCTTTCCGGGGCTGAAGTGGTTAATGACCACTGTGTTTTTTTTTTTACAGTGGAACCTTGAATTACGAGGATAATTCTTCCAGGAGAATGCTTGTAATCCAAAGTACTCGCATATCAAAGCGAGTTTCCCCATTGAAGTCAATGGAAACAAAAAAAATTTGTTCCGCATTGACTTCAATGGCATGCAATACCACATGCGGCCAGAGGTGGGGGGGAGGCACTCGAAAAGGGCCGCGGACACCTCGGCTGAACTCAGAAAACCTCAAAAAGACTTGAAAACAGAGTATTTCCGAGCATTTACAAACCGTTCGGCTCTGCTTGGCTCCGGGGCCCCACCACCTCAGGCCAAACGCGCTATTGCACACCGCTTTGGCTTGAATCCGGCTCATTTTGCGAGACAACACTCGCAAACCGAGTCAGGATTTTTTTAAATACAGTGCTAGTGTTGCGAAAACGCTCGTTAACCGCAATCCAAGGTTCCACTGTATAAACAAATTTTTTTTAGAAAAAGGCCCTGAAATGTCAGAACAAATGACTCCTTTTTGGAAAGTAGACAGTTCAAGGTATTTAGGCATGGCGAGTTTTGTAAAGTTGTAATTTTTTTGTCAAAGCTTTTGGGAAAATGAAAAAAAAAAGTTCATTTAATTTCCTCAATTTTTTGTTTCTTACAGATTGTCATTAGTGCAGTACGGCGGCATCATATGATCACTGGTGTAGCGGTGATCAGGGATATTTTAAATATTTTTTTATTCAATTTGTTTAACATTTTCTTTCTTTATTTACGATTCTTTTTTTACATACTGTCATCAGAGTAGTTTAGTGTTACTATAGTGACACTGTACTACTCTGGAAGGGGGGGGGGGGGGGGGTGATCAGGGATTCTTTTTTTTTTACACTATCATTGCTTATAACAGTGATGATCTTGGTTATAACCAAGTTTTAACTGTCATAAATGGTTTTCATTCATAATGGTTTGCTTACTATTGTGATGCTGTGATTGGCTACAGCTAATCACATGGTACAGGGTGCCAGGTACCATGTGATAGCTGTGGGCCAATCACAGTAGTAAGCATGCTGTCATGAATGGAAGCCATTCATTACAGTTTTGCGTACATGTTATCATGTGATGGCCATGTCACAGCGATCACATGATAACCCAGCCACTCACAGCTGGACCACCCCAGGGGGCGTGCCGGTGCGCATGTGCGGATCTAGGGACCAGTACAACCCTTAACCTGGCTATGCCACCTGCTAGCAGTAATTGTAGTCGGCAAGTGGTTAAAAGGGAAGTGATGCAGAGGAAATTATGTATTTTCAAATTTTGGTTGGGTTGTGGTGTTATAGCAGACATTTTTGTGAATTCTCTGCAAGATGGTTTTGTTTACTTTGATCTCTTTGACACTGGGCTTGATCCAGCTCAATTTTGCTGACGTAAAAAAAGCTTTGCCAGAAATGTTCAGTGCCTCTGCTTTTACCTGGCACTGGCACAGTTTCTGGCTGGTTTGATGCTTTTGCCTAGACACAGAAGAAAATGGTGTTAACTGGCAGCTGCTGGAGTGGCTCTGTCTTATGCCTCATTTCCACTGAGCGGATCGGTTCGGGATGGTTTGGTACGGTACACTATTTTGAGTGTTTCCATTATGAAAGCGGCCCATACAACCGAACCATACCGCACCATTCTGGGTCCTGCTTCAGATGTGTGGCCATAGAAAATGGTACGATTCGGTTAGGGCGGAGCTACAATACATTCCACTGATTGGCGGACACGCTAGGCATTTTTTCTAAACCCTGTATGGCCCCTGACGGTCCGACTTGCAGTGGAAACACTCACCTGAGTAGGCCGAACCATTCTAACCCTTCCAAACTGTACCGACCCGCTCAGTGGAAACGAGGCATTAGTTATCTATTATTTCCCTGTACATTCTGGTATACAGGAGCCTTTATCTCCCTTATCCCAGTGCCCAGCTAACACTTTAACCACTTAAGACCATTATGCAGGTTAAGGACCTTGCCCCTTTTTGCGATTCGGCACTGCGTCACTTTAACTGACAATTGTGCGACGTGGCTCCCAAACAAAATTGGCGTCCTTTTTTTCCACAAATAGAGATTTCTTTTGGTGGTATTTGATCACCTCTGCAGTTTTTATTTTTTGCGATATAAACAAAAATAGAGTGTAAATTTTGAAAAAAAATCAATATTTTAAACTTTTTGCTATAATAAATATCCCCAAAAAATATAAAAAAAAAAAATAATTTTTCCTTAGTTTAGGTCGATACGTATTCTTCTACTTATTTTTGGTAAAAATATCCCAATAAGCATTTATTGATTGGTTTGCGCAAAAGTTATAGCGTTTACAAAATAGGAGATAGTTTTATGGCATTTTTATTAATAATTTTTATTTTACTAATAATAGCAGCAATCAGCAACATTATGGCGGACACATTTTTGGGACAATTGTCATTCTCACAGCGAAAAGTGCTATACAAATGCACTGATTACTGTGAAAATGACAATGGCAGTGAAGGGGTTAACCACTAGGGGGCGCTAAGGGGTTAAGTGTGCCCTAAGAGAGTGATTGTTACTGTAGGGGGGCGTGGCTGTAGGTGTGACGTCACTGATCGTCGTTCCCTATAACAGGGAACAGACCATCAGTGACACTGCCACACAGATGAACGGGGAAGTTGGGTTTTCACTCACCTCTCCCTGTTCTTCAGCTCCTGTGACCTGATCACGGGACATCGGTGGCGATCCGGTCCGCGGGAGCGGTCACGGAGCTTCGGACCGGGTCGCGAGCACGCCGCCGGCACACGCGCGACCCACGGCTGGGCTCTTAAAGGCAACGTACAGGTACGTGCCTGTGCCCAGCCGTGCCATTCTGCCGACGTATATCGGCGTTAGGCGGTCCTTAAGTGGTTAAAAAACCTTCACTAACACGCCATAAATGTTCTAGGTTCTGTTAAGGCGGGATTATAGAGCATCACCATTGAAATCAATGGAAGCAGTTGACAAGCGTTGATGCCTCATGAAAGCAACATGCTGCTTTTTAACACAATGGAACACAGTGCTATCTCTCTTGTGTGAACAGCACTGTGTGGTGTCATTGTAATATTCATGGCAGGCTTTGAAGGACAGTTTAAGGCTTTAAAAATGCTGAATAATTGCTGCATAAACACATGTTATTCACACGTGTTTGAATGAGCCCTAAACATCTAGAATGGAATATCCAAACTCTAAATTCAACATTATTGTCCCTCCTGACTAATATGTGTCCTTCCTAGATTCCACTGAAGCAACAGAGGTTTGGATTTCATAAACTTGCTAGTTTGTAGCCACAGAACCACGATTCAATTAGTGACTTTTGTAAAAAGACAGTGCAGTTGGGTAAACAGGAGCCTTTCTTTTCTTTTTTTTCTTTTTTTTTTACATTTTTACCCACTCCCACCAAAAAGAAAATAATTGCTATTTGTACAGAAAGTGACATCTCCCTGCATTGTCTCCTTACAGTTTTCGAAGTAAAATCGATGAAAATCTATCCCCTCAACAAGGTTACCCAGAGCTTCTGGCTCAAACGTAGTCAATCCAGGGTCACAAATTTTCCTAGAAAAAAAGGGATTCGTACGTTAAAAAATATGCATGTTTTCTCCAACCATAAATAAATACAACCCCAATTCCAAAACACAATGCAATGATTTGCAAATCTCATAAACCCATGTTGTATTCACAATAGAAAACACATCAAATGTGAAACTGAGAAAGTATACCATTTAAAAAAAAGGCAAATTTGAAGTTGATGGCAACAACACGTCTCAAAAATTTTGGGACAGGGCTATGTTTACCACAGTATAGAATCCACTTTTCTTTTAACAACACTCTGTAAACATCTGGGAATTGATGAGACCAGTTGCAGGAATGTTGTCCTGTCCTTGCCTGATATAGAATTCTAACTGCTTAACAATCCTGGGTCTTTTACGGCGATCAGCAATTTTTAGCGGGACTGCGACATTAGGGCGGACATATTGGACACTTAACTGACATTTTTGTCACTTTTTTGGGGGCCAGTGACACTAATACAGTTAATAATATGCACTGTTACTGTACTAATGACACCACGGGTGATCCAAGGGTTAAGTGTGTCCCTAGGGGGTGTTTACTAACTGTGTGGGGATTGCTCTGACTGGGAGAACACAGAGATCCGTATTCCTGCTAAAACAGGCAAGACCTTTCCCCGAAAAAGACATTGAATGGGCACATATCCTGCTCTTAAAACCTGAACATATCTTTCAGCATATATGCTGTATTGCTGCATACTGCTCTAATGCATAACATCAGAGATGCAGGCTTTTGAACTGAGCTCTGATAACAAGCCAGAAGGTTCCTATCCTCTTAATGCGGAGGTCCTGGTGCTCATGGTTGCCAAAAAAATTTAACATTTTGATTTGTCTAACCACAGAACAGTTTTCCAGTTTGCAACAGACCATTTTAAATGATCTTTGGCATAGAGAAGATGGTAGTGTTTCTGGATAATGTTCAGATTTCGTTGCATGATAGAGCTTTAACTTGCATTTTTGGATGGCAAAAACAGACATGTTCACAGACAGTGATTTTTTTTAATATTCCTGAGCCGATGCAGTGATGTCTATCACAGAATCATGCCTGTTTTTAATGCAGTGGCGTCTGAGGGCCAGAGGATCACGGTCATCCAATATTGTGTTTCGGCCTTGTCCACAAAGATTTCTCCAGATTTTCTGGATTTTCTGCAGATGATGATTTATTTAAAGTCTTTGCAATTTTACGTTGAGGAACATTGTTCTGAAATTGTTCAATAATTTTCAGATTCAGCTTTTCACAGATTAGTGAACCTCTGCCCATCTCTACTTCTGAGACACTCAGGCCGCGTACACACGGTCAGTTAAACCGATGAGAACGGTCTGATGGACCGCTTTCATCGGTCCAAACCGATCGTGTGTGGTCGCCATCGGTTATTTATCCATCGGTTAAAAAAAAGCCAACTTGTTTTAAATTGAACCGATGGATTCCTAACCGATAGAAACAAACGGATCGTTAGTACGACCATCGGTTGAAAAACCACGCATGCTCAAAATCAAGTCGACGGAAGCTTGGAAGAATTGAACTTCGTTTTTTTCAGCACGTCGTTGTGTTTTACGTCACACGATCGTTTTTTTAACCAATGGTGTGTAGGCACGACTGACCATCAGTCAGCTTCATCGGTTAACCGATGAAAACGGTTCATCAGATTGACCGATCGTGTGTACAGGGCGTCAGACTCTCTAAGATACTCTTTTAATACCCAATCATACTGACCAGTTACCAATTAATCTAATTGGTTGCAAAATGTTCTTCCAGCTCTTCCTTGTTAGTACCACTTTGCCAGCTTTTTGTTGTCCTGTCCTAACTTTTTGAGACATGTTGCTGCCATCAATTTCAAAATTACCTGTACTTTTTTCTTAAAATTGTACATATTCTCAGTTTAAACATTTGATATGTTTTTATTTTCTATTGTGTATAAATCATTGCAGTCTGTTTTTATATAGATTTAATGCAGCATCTCAACTTTATTGGAATTGGGATTGTATAGCCCAGCTGGTTTCTTTGTCACTTGTTCAAAAAGTTTTTTCAGGTTATTATCAAATTAACATTTGAACTTCCCTACAAAATCTGCTAACAGCTCTTGGTATCCAGTATCATAAATTAACCTAGAAATGCAGCTAGTCTTCTTATGATCACATAAAGCTACCAGGTAGCTGATGCTGCATTCCATCTTCATACAGAGCTGAATTATTAAAAGAAAAGTGTGAGAATCAAGTTTGTCCCAGAATCATACATACCTAGGTGGATGTAGCATCGGTCTGATGCTGCATCTGTCCACCATCGCCTCTGCACTGAGAACCGAGCGTTCGAACACTGCCGATCATTTGGTTCTGACAGTTGGGCTGTGGAGGGGGTAGAGCATCCAGCTCAGGCTCTCGGCGGCTCAATTAGAGGCTGAGCCAGGTGTCCATCCAGGGACCTGGCGGATCCCGTCTTCTATTGTCGTGATAAGGCAGGCCCTGGTTCCGCTTCTGTGATATCAGCAAAGAGCGGACTTCAGCCCGCTCTCTGCTGAAAATGGGTCACAGGATTGCAAAACGTATTGCATTGCTGTGATCCATAGGAGAAGTACAGTCAAACGAGCTTTGGTTATACTTCTCCTTTAAATTTTAAATGTTCCAGGACTGAAAATGTTGTGATCATGCGTAAAAGAGAAGTATGGCCAGAGCCTGTGCTCTCCTGTGACCCAAAATCAGCTAACAGCAGACTAAAGCCACAGAACCGCTCCAGGCTTTGAAATGGTCCCAACCATAATGTCGAAGTCCGCCCAGATGCCTGAGTGGCAGCTGCTTCAGCCTCTCAGCAGTGCGCTGAAAGCCTGAGCCAGCTGCTCCTGCCTCCTCTTTAGCTCGGTGCTCCAGTGAGCTCTGGAGGGGCAGAACAGAGAGCACTGACTGACAGTCACTGCTCTCTGCTCAGAGAATACTCAGAACTGAGCGATCAGTGGTAATGTAATTGCTCAGCTCTCGGGCTTAGAGCTGATGGGAGACCAATATTGAATATTTTATTGAAGGATTAGTTTACCATTCATATATATTTCTAACAAAACTCTGCATGCATTCCAGCATCCCCAGCTCATTACATACCATTGCTCAGTGTTTTAAAAAAGTGCTCCTTTTCCATCCCATTTATGTAGGCCATTCTCAACCTTTCTTCAAAAATTCTCAGGTAGCTGGACCTCCAATGTCCTGCCTAAATGACAGGACAAGCCATCGGTTGGCAGTGGGCCCCCAGCTGGATGTACTTTCTATCCCTCTAGCAGCAGCAGTTGAGTTCATATTTATGTGATTGCTAATGCAAGAGGGGCAAAGAATGCTCTGCACATGCATGCGATTTGAATGAGCCTTAGCACCTGCTGGGGGTGCACTTTTAATTTCCAACCTGTCTTGCATGAAAGGGGTCCAGCTAGCTGGGAGTTTTCGCAGAAAAGCTTTGCACAACCTACAGAATTAGACTGGAAGGAGCATTTTTTTTCTGTTTCAATATTTTTATTAAAGGTTTTCACAAAGAGTATAAAAATTATAATGAGGATTTTAAACAATACACACTTTTCACAATATGGAGTGCTTATACTATATATCAACAACAGAAAAAGTTTGTGTTACCAATCAAAGGAAGAACAGAAGGCATGTAGCCCGAAGCCCCGTATTAATTATAGATTACTCCCTCTAGAGCATCATTCTTTGGCCTTTCCAAGGCACTTAGCTGTGGGCATATGGGTTATTCTCAAACATTATCGGTCTAACAATTATATCTTGCAAAGAGGCTACAAATACCATGTCAACTCAATATGGCATATCATTTGCATAAAATGTATTTGAATTGATGCAGTACTGGGTTCGCCCTCCATATAGTAAAACCTTGGTTTGAGAGTAACTTGGTTTAAGAGCGTTTTGCAAGACAAGCAAACGTTTTTAATAAATTTTGACTTGATATACAAGCAATGTCTTGATATACAAGTAGCGTCATGTCATAACTGAGTATAAAAGAGAAGAGAGGCGCCTCTAAGTGTAGCAATATGGTTACATTTAATGAAGGTACAAGATTTAGCAACTCACATGGTTGATGATTACAAGAGTCACATCTAAGCATTCCGTGGTAAAGCTGTCCACATAGACCATCCTCCACACCGCCATCGACATCATCCCTTCCACACTGCACTCCATGACCGGTTCAAGCTTCACTTTCAGATCACTCTACTGCAGTGTAGTCTTCCTGGTCACGATTGCAGACTGACAGCGGTGAGAGCTGGTGGAGAGTTGTGGAGGACGGTCTATGTGGACAGATTTACCCTGGATGCCTGTTTTAATCATCAACCATGTGAGTTGCTAAATGTTGTACCCTTCATTAAATGTAACCATATTGCTACACTTAGAGATGTCTCTCTTCTCTTTTATACTATCTAGCTCCTGATGGATTTTGCTTCTAATCCCCTTGTGGAGGCTTCCATTTGTGGATGGTCATTTTTATGGTTACACAACCTGGTCAGATTGCTATAATCTTTTTATATGGGCTATAAACTGAAGGACCTATGAATAAATGGTTGTGAAATAAATTATTTGAATTTCCATTATTTCTTTTGGAGAAATTTGCTTTGATTTACAAGTGCTTTGGATTACAAGCATGTTTTTTGCTACTGGAACCGCGTATGCGTAATATTTCAATCACACAAATAAGAGAGAAGAGAGAGGGGGAAGGAAAGCAAAAGGGAGGGAGACCCATCCGAAGGCATACTAATCGGGTCTAGTCCTGGGATCATTGGTCAAGTATCTGATCCATGAGCCCCAGACTTTTTAAAACACTTTTTATTTTGTCATTTAGAATTAAAGATTTCACCTACTTTTCAACCCAAAAGGGCATGTTTAGGAGATTTGGTTAGATTGATTTGAGCAAGGGCATTTTTTTAAACAATCTGAGCAGTGCTATGTAATGAGCTGGGGATGTTGAAATACATGGTGAGTATGTTGGAAATGTGTCAGAAAGGTGAACTAACCTTTTAAGAGTATAGTGGTTCTGTAATTTGTGAAGCTATCAAAGATGTGGAAGAAAATTGCTTTATACGATAGTGCAATACTTTCTCATGCAACAGAATGAACAAAGAAACATCTTCTGTTATAGTCAGGAGACCTAACCCTTTTCTGCACAATAGCATATAGTAAATATTTTCAATTTTCTTTTGTGTCCCTTATCTTCTATTATTCATAATTGCAATGTATGTTAATAGTAAAGCTTGGTTCTATATGTTAGTAACAGAGCACAGCAACTCACGCATATGCTTCGAAGTCTCCATTATTCACTGCCTCAATCAGCTGTTCTGTTATCTTAATAATCTCCTGTTTCCGAGCTGGAAAACAAAGTGGTTGGTTAAACTAAACAGAATAAAATGAGAAAAGTACTGAAGAAAAAACAGTCTGGTGAACGTCTGAAGGAACACATAATGTTAGATGAGATACTAATAGTAAATATAAGTATGAAAGAGGTGCTAAACAAAAAAATGTTTCAGCCCTCAATTCAACAGATGAAAACAAGTGCAAGGACCAGAATGTGGAATTTGGGGCAGTACCTCAAATCAAAATGTAAGAGTCAGGCCCCATACACACCATAGAATCTATCCGCAGATAAATCCGTGCAAACGGGTTTCAGCGGATAGATTCTATGGTGTGTACACTCCGTGGGATATTTATCCGCAGATAAATCTCCCCTGGGATGGATTTCCAGCAGATGGATATTTGCTGACATGCTCAACAAATCCATCTGCTGGAATCCATTCCAACGGATGGATCCGCTCGTCTGTACAGACTTACCGGATCCATCCGTCTAAAGGGATTCCCCGCACGCGTCGTAATGACTTGACGCATGCGTGGAATTCCTTATATGACAGCGTCGCGCCCGTCGCCGCGTCATAATAGCGGCGACGGCGCGACACGTCATCGGCAGAGGATTTCAGCGCGGATTTCAATGCGATGGTGTGTACACGCCATCGCATAGAAATCCTCTGAAATCTTTGAGAGGATTTATCCGCGGATACGGTCCGCTGGACCGTATCTGCGGATAAATCCTCTCGTGTGTATGGGGCCTCAGAGATGATATCCACCTGTTCATGTAAATGTGGATAAATGGAATTAAAATGTTAGAACAGCCATATATGGACAAAACCCTTTTCAATCTTAATAATAGAGATTTGTCACTCTACTTCAGGACCGCTGGACCCCTACAACTTTCCTCCAGGACTGGATAGCGCTAAAGATTGCTTGTCAGTCTCTGGAAAATCGGAGCTTGTGCGGTAGGCTCAATCAGTAATACTGACATTTTAATGGTTTTACATTCTGAAGAAATGTTGCTCCAGCGAATACGTTAGTGTTCTATATCACACCTAATTATAATAATTAATATTAGCATTTCATTTTAATGCAGCTGCTAAGATTTGGTTGTTTTTAAAATTGTTATCAACCATCTTGATAACTGATACCTTTAGAGTGGCTTCACACTGACCCTCTGTGCTTTTTTTTTGTGGGGTTGGCTGCGCTTTCCCATAGACTTCTATGAGGTCCCACAGTTTTGGTTCGGTTTCAGAAAGAGCACCAAAGGTACAGCACAGGAGTTTTGCTGTGCTTTCTGAAATCGAACCAAAACCACAGGTCCTCAGAGGTCTATGGGAAAGTACAGCTATTCTGCAGATAGCTGCATCTTGGCAAAAGTGCAGCGGGGAAGTGTGAAACTTAAAAACTTTTAAATGATAATCAATTTAATTTATAAGTACTGAGAGTTATTTATTGGCAGAAATAAAAAGAGAGCAAAAGGAAGTGGCTATAGGCTGTCAAAGAAAAAAAATTGCTCATCTAGTAAACTAACAGATTTTTTTTGGCTTTTCAACACCAGAAAAAAAGATATTGGCTAAATGATGTACCAACACCCTTTTGTGCAAAGTGCTAAATGTAAATGTCTGGCAGAAAATGAGATTGGATTATTTGCAAGCAAAAAATGTCATGATTTTAAAGTGTGAAGGTAACCAAGCTGTGTGAATGAAAAATACAAAAACAGTGTGGAAACATACATTAAAAAAGGGTTGGAGGTAGATACAGTACTGTATATGTACAGTATACAATATGTGCACATTATGTTTATTACACAAATGCACAAAATGTTAGGGTTTTGAGGGCTATTCATACAAGATATCTTCTTGGATCACCAGTTTGTGCGTTATAAAATAGCAGCACATTAGCATTTGGTATTCTAGCAAAATAAATGCTTAGAGAACACAACATCAGGGTACCCTGTGGGGAGGGGGGATCCTTATAAAAGGGATGGCAAAAAGGAAAGAAGCTCAGGAAATTAGCATATTTCATTGTGAAAGGATATTGCAATAATTGCATGGTTAGGTGATAATTTCCCAATACACATGGAATTAAAATAGTAGAAAATATGGTAAAACAAAGGTTTGAAGTGCTAACTGCTTTAGAGCTTTGGAGATGGCCATTGTGAACAATGTAGCAAACCATGATGGCAAGTCAGATAACCCCACAGTTTGGGTCAGTAAACTTGTGGGAACAAACATCCATTCTGCTTAGAAAAAAGTGAGAACATTGGTGTGAAGATGATACCTTGTCAACTGGTAACTTGGAAAACTATCACAGAAAAAGGAAAGTCACATGTAAACATAAAAAAAGAGAGTAAATAATACTATACAGAATAAGGAATAAACTGAGAAAACTACAACAGAAGAAGACAGGAAACCTAGAGGGAAAGAAATATTGTAAGCTGACTGATATTGTGCTTAGAAGGAAAAAGGTGAGAAAAAGTACAGTTGAGCCAGAGTATTGTGCAATAGATGAAAAAGTATATGTCCCAATTAATGAAAAAAGCATGCATAATGAGCATGGTATATTGAAACGAATAAGCTAAACATATTTGGCTGGAGGAATAAAGTGGTTGATATATGGAAGAATTTATTTTTTATAGAAGATGAGGAGCTGGTAAGAAGATAACCACACTGGTGAGAAAATTATTGAGAGAAGAGAGGATTGTAAGAACAAAAATATGGTGAGACGCTAGAGACAATGGTCTTAAAAGTAAGGAGGAGAGTGAGCCCATGTGAGATGCGTTTGTATGCGCTAGTTCTACTTACGCTGTACAAACGGAGAGTTTAGATGGGGCTGGGAGAGCCGATGCTGCGTGTTGGAATACTGCACCCCCTCTGCTTCTGAGCCTCGTCTGACTGTGTTAAATATATCTGTGAATCTAGCAGCTGGGAGGGGGACAAAGAGACGGGAACCAGGGATAGAAATAGAGACAAGAGACAGGAAAGCAGAAACAGAAGAAGTAGGACAAGAGACAGAACAGCAGAGACAGAGTTATAAGGACAAGTGACAGAAAATCAGGAAAGTTATAAGGACAAGGATCAGAGAAGCAATAACAGGCATAGCAGAGCAATAGATAGAGAAGCATACAGGTATAAGAAAGGGGACAGGGAAAATAGAGAAGCAAATGTAAAAAGACAAAAAACATAAGCAAAAGTGAATATAGAAGAGTAAAAGGATGATAGTAAAGGTAACCGAGGACAGCAAGAAGAAGTGCAAGGAACAGAAATAAGAAAAAAGTACAACAAGAACCAAAGAATGATGCGCAGGATACAGTAAGAAGATAAAGAACAGAAGGTGAAGAATAGGCCACAAGATTGTAGCACAATCACATAAATAAAGATAGAAGGAAAGATGATATACACGAATAATCAGAAATAGTTATTATGGAAACATTGCGAATCAGCAATAGTGAAACAATAAAATGAAGATGGAAGTTGAAGACCAATCGCAGCGGAAAATGACAGAAAAACAGAGAGAAAGAAAGAAATTTGGAAATCCAAGAAGAAAGGTAAAGAAGGTAAAAAGGAAGTGGAAGGACCATAGCAAATATCAAAGAATGGGAAGAAGAGGGGGGGGGGGCAACGTTAAGGAAGCAACCAAGTTAAGGGAAAGAAAGGGGGGAAAAAAGAAGACAGATATCAACACAGAAAGAGCAGAGACACAGTAGCAATGTGAGTGACAAACACAAACAACATCTCATCACAAACAGCCAAGGACAATGCCAGTCTCCACCCCCCAGAAAGCAAGTAGGGAGCAAAGCCAACCCCAAACCCCAACGCACATATAAACTGTGACAGAAACACAAGGGGCTTCCCAATAATCTAATCTGAATCCACTGTCCGTTGCAGTACCAACTGTAATTAAATATATTAGCATCTTGGATTAAAATATTTCTATTTTCACTGTATTATTTCATTGTATTAACTTAATACATTTAAACAACATTTAGAAATCACATGTGATTTAAATTAAAATAAAAACAATTGCAGCATCCAATAATATTCTTATTCTAACAGAGTAGGAGTAAGATGTAGATTTCTTTACTGAACTATCCATGCATATAGGTTTAAGGGATTACTGTGTCCCACTCCTATTACTTACGCTGTGCAAGAGGTGAATGGGGGAAGGATGGGGAGAGGGGCTGCTGAGCGACCGCTGCTTGAGGTCCCTCAGCTTCCAGGGCCCCCGAACCCCTCCTCACTGAGCTTAAAATGTCTGAGAACTTCAGCACTAGAGAGAACGGGGAGAGAAGAGGAGGTGAAGCCAGACAGAGAAAGAAGGAAAAATGATTATGAAGAGAGAATATGTAGAGCAAGTCATGAGGAGCAGAAATGTTATGAGTTGAACATGCAGATTTTAAGACCATAGAAAACTGCAAGACAACGTGGGTGTTATTAAGCTCAAATAAAAAGCACACATACTTAGGACATCCCGTATACTCTCCTGCTGAGTAAAAATGGTTATTCCACTGTAAAATACTCAAGCTTTTTCTTTTAAAATTGCAAGATGGTCATTTTTGACTGGTTATTTTGTCAAACCGGACTAATAAAGTATACTAAAGGCAAAACGTTTTTTTTTTTTCTGTTTTGGATGGAGTGGAGAAGGATAAGAACACTTTTCAGTTTGTATTGCTGTTTGTACCCATTAGGGAGATACATCCACTCTATTTGTCCTGTTTGCCATTATCATTGAAAGTGAAAGTTAGTAAAAATTCCAAATGTTGGGTTGTCCCCAGAAAAGTAATAGTGGGAAAATCTTCCAAATGGGGACACTAGTTCTGGTGACCTGGGGGTCCCCAAGGAGTTACCCTAACTTTCAGGGATTTCCTTTCACTTTCTGTTTGGCCATGTGACAGGAAGTAAAGGTAAATCTCCTCAATGGGACACAATTAATGAAACATTTTTTTACAGTGGTTATGACCTTCCCATAATCTATCCAAAATACAAAAAAAAATAAGTTTTGCTTATAGTTCTACTTTAAAGCTAGATTTATAGCCATCATATATAAGTGTACAGAAGGGTAGCAAACACATTTTTTGGTTCTGTTCCTTTACTGCCATAAGTGGTGTAGCATATGGTGCTTTCGTTTGATAATATTGGATGTTCAGAAACCCAGCACAATAGGTGATATATAGGGTCCTGTTATCAATGGTCCAATGTAGGGGGGAAATGGCCAGTAGGGTGCAAAGTAAGATGCCCAAAATTGTATAATAAGAGACTGAAAGTCTAATAAAACTGAAAATTCTTCTCATACGACGTCCTCAAACTGAAAATGCCCACTCTTTTAATCTATAGTCATATATGTAATATTTTGCTTGCCTAGCCATTATTCTTCAGGTCTGTATCAGGAAGAATTAAAGGAGAAGTACAGCGAAAGCTCATTTAGCTGTACTTCTCATGTGGATCACAGAAGTGCCGTTATTGTAATCGTCAACCTGTAGTCTTGGCCATTTGCCAGTTATTACTCAGCACTGCAACTCAGTTCTCTGGAGTTCAAAGCTGTACATTAATCAAGAAAGGACAAGTAGACTGTTGAAAATGCAGCCTGTGCCTGATCAACCGGGTTGGTTTGCTTGATGATGCTACAGTATTTATTGATTTCTGTCTGTTCATGTTCTGGATTAGTCAACACTCGCCCCTGGTAACATAGTGGCTCCACCAAACTACATTATACATTATACATACAATAAATGTTTATCAAAACCTCTAACAGAACTACCGGGTTAATTTTAAATGTATGAAACTGGAAAAAAAGAATATAGATGGGATACAATGAAACACACATATAACAATGTGTCAAATATTTTGCATTGCTGATGCCAGGGTATTTCCAGTGGTCAGTTGGTAATAGTCCTTTTAGACTGCACGGGGTCAAGCCAACACACTGTATTCTGCATTTGCCACTCAATATTATAATACCCAATATTCTACATTGTTTCTGTTAATCCCTTTCTGTTAACCCTTTCATGATTTTAAAAGTACTTATAGCTATAAAAATAGTTTACACACTAGAATGGAGCAAATATAGTTTCGCAAAAGCCAACCTAAAAGATATAGTAGCAAATTAAGGGCTCATTTAGACACCCGAATAGTAATGTCCTCAGTGGAGAGCCACTGCCAGATACATTCAGTTCTTTGGGCTGCCTGTACACAGCTCTGAAGTGGATGCACAGGCATCTGCCAGCGGCTCTGCATAGACGACACCACAAATCGGCCATCTGAATGAGCCCTAAAAGTTTAATCACCCATTACATATTATTTATGTCTTAACACTCATTGAAATCCAATAACCCTCAGCCTTCTTGAGAGAGAAAAATCAGACAGTCGAGGTGGAATTTTCCAGACAATTACTATTGACTTCTCTGAGATTATGCAGAATAAAGGCCCATACACACGATCGGATTATTCGACAACAATGGTCCGACGGACATGTTTTATCGGACAATCAGACCGTCTGTATGCTCCATCGGACAATTGTCGGAATTTCCGACAAGTGTTGACTGTGCATGCTCTCAAATTTTCCGACAAAACATTTTTTTCCGTAGGATCATACGATCGTTTGTACACAAATCCATCGGATTAAATACAAAGTACAAACATGCATGCTCGGAACCAATGCTAAACATCAGCCAACAAAAGTTGCCCAAAGGGTGGCGGTAAAGAGCTGAAAAATCATGTGGTTTGGTGAATGTTGGCTGAAAATGTTCTGCCGTAAGTATGCATACCAAGTTCACGACCAACGCCCTTTCGGACAAAAATCCATGGAAAAGTCAGATGGAAGTCCGTTCGTGTGTATGACGAGGCTTAACAGCGATGCAACTCTTCTTCAACAGATAAAATATGTATATTTAGTTGACACAAACATACATATTTGTGAAAATATCTTTTAGCAGGGATGTTGAGCCTGCACACCTGACCACCATTTACCATCTATAGTTAAGCTCCAACCTCTCTACCAGTATATACTCTTTCTCTGTACGTTGGTGGGCAGGCAACTTAAGTTATAACTGTGGCACCATTTTGAATCAGCAGTTTGAGTCCTATAGGATGAAACCATAAAAATAAATTTGAGGCAGGTATGATAAACAGGAAACAACATGACAATAGAGATGACCCTAATAAAGTGCAACATAAAACAACAGATAGATGGAAAGAAAGCAATATAGAGTGTATGAGTTTGTTAGTTAAGAGTTTTTTTGCATGTCAGAATTGTTCTTATCAAGAATCAGTGTTTAGGAGAGACAAACTATGGAAAATAATATATAGGTGTTCTGAGGAGCTGGTATGGGTATAGAAGAGGTAGATGGAATAGGACATGTGTTGATGTAACCAGATGGTATATTCTTAGAAGTAGGTGGATGCATGAAAAGACTTACTTTATTCAATGGTAGTAAGATGAGGAACGTTTTATGTGGCTAGAGCTACAATACCTTTCATTTCTTCATCCTCTGGGTTTGTATGTGTACTGTCTGATGACTCCTACGTGAGACAAGGAAATGGTGGGAAAAGAAAAGAGAGACAAAAAAAAACATGGTTACAAGTACTTCCAAAAATCACATTCACAAATTTAATGAATTAGAACTAAATACCATTTTAACTCCTGGATTGTAACCCAAAGCTAGCCTGATGGACTAGGACTTCTCATCCTTTATTATAAACCTCTAAAAGTCAGCTCCACTCAAATAGGATGTTTCCATTTTGCAAATTGACTCACTTGCTGTCTTCTGATAACACAATCAGAGACTCAAGTGACAAGAGATTTCCCACCAGAAATGTTAGGTCCTTCCAAACAATATTTCAATTAAAGCAAATCAAATCACCAAGCTCCTCTGATTTTTTTTTTTTATAGAATAAAAATTACTGTGCAAACCAGCTGAGATGAATTGAAATCTTATGCCCCATACACGATTTTCCGTCAGAAAAACCCTGGATGTTTTTTTCAGACGGAATTCTGCTCAAGCTTGGCTTGCATACACATGGTCACAAAAAAGTTGTCTAAACTTTCAACCGTCAAGAACGCAGTGACTTACAACACTACGATGAGTTGAGAAAATTAAGTTCAATGCTTCCAAGCATGCGTCAAATTGTTTCCGAGCTTGCGTTGGAATTTTGCGTGTCGGAATTGCTACAGACAATCGGATTTTCCGATAGGAATTTTTTCCGTCAGAAAATTTGAGAACCAGCTCTCAATCTTTTCTTGCCTGAAATTCCAACAGAAAAAGTCCGATGGAGCATACACACGGTCAGAATTTCCGTTCAAAAGCTCACATCAAATTTTTGCTGTCAGAATTTCCGATCGTGTGTACGGGGCATTAGTCTTCTCATACCTAGTGCTGAGCACTGCTAACTATTCCAAAAAATACAGTTAACCAGTATTTAGCCCTGCTAGCCATCAAAGAATAACTACATATCAATTTGTTGGCTAGTATTGCAATGTGCTGGTAAATAGTATTAAGTCAAGTAAAATAGCAGTGTTTAAATAATCACTCCAGATTCTTACCCTTAAAGTGATTGTAAAGTCTAATTTTTTCCCCTATAAAAATAACAAACATATTATACTTACTTGCTCTGTTGCTGTGGATTTACACAGAACAGCTCTGATCTTCCTCTTCTGGGTTCCTTCTTCTGTGATCCTGGCCCCTCCCTCCTGTTCAGTGCCCCCACAGCAAACTGCTTGCTATTGGGGCACCCAAGCTAAGTCACAGCTCCCTGTGTCCATTCAGACACTGAGCCCTGACCCAGCCCCACCCCCTCTCTCCCTTGATTGGCTGGCTGACTTTGATTGACAGCAGTGGGAGCAAATAGCACGGCTAAGACACTCATAGTTATCGCTGGACAGAGGGGGCCTCAGGTAAATGTTAGGGGGGCTGCTGCACACAGAAGGCGTTTTATCTTACTGCATAGAATGCAGTAAGATAAAAAAAAACCTTCTGCCTTGAAGTTCTGCTGACTTCTATCATCCAATCATGTGCAAGCAAAACCATATATTTTTTTTTTTTACATGTGATTGTGTATTCTTTGCAAATTGAACTTTCGCCAATTTTACTAATCTAAGGAAAATTTTCCTTGCAAAGTGAACAGCCTATTTGTCTTTAGTAAATCAACCCCCATGCCTCCCATTTTTTAACCTAAGGAGTACTGCTAGTTTGAGCCTCTTTAGATTAACATGTGTAATTATAACTGTATCAATACAGTAAAGAGCCAGAACCTAATTGTGCTACACAATGGGTACCTAATTCTGGGACTGGTTTAGAATTTAAACAAAATAAAATTGCTTTGCTTTCCCTTTATTACCACCATATATGTAATTTACATTTGATGTTAAAGAAAAATTCTATAAAATGTAGACCTATGGAAGTGTAGGAGTTAACTTTAAGGTGTAAGTTATATATGTGTGTGTGGTATCCTTCATTGGATGTATGTCTATAATAAACAGATGACTTGAGACAGTGGGAGCACAGCAGGGAAAGATAAAAAAAAAATTAAAACCCCTTACCACCACAATTCTACATAGATCTAAACCTTTTGGAGTTTATTTTTTCTTTGACATTAGCAAGTTACAGTTAGGGCAGATTCACACCATGCTGAATGCACAGCTGCAGCTGTGTGCTTGGAGCGCCGAAGCACCGATCCTAGTGCATCACACTTTTTTTTTCTTTTTTGTTATAACTTTATTGAAATGTGACCATTGACATCTCATGGAGTTCTAGTCACACAGTGGTGTTGGGTTGTGGTGGTTTGTACTGCAGCCCTCTATGCTAAAAAAAGGTACTACATGCAGTACCTTTTTCAGTGCACACCACCACAACACAATGGTGAACTGTGAACTAACACCATGAGAAACAAGGCAAATACCTTTGTCTTTGCATTAGGACAGCGCTGGGCAAAGCTGTCCAGCACATCACAAATGGTGTGAGTAGGCCCTTAAAGTTGGGAAAAATATACTGCCAAATCTTTAAAGTATGCTCATACTTATAAAATATGTTCATGTTTTTAAACATAACAGAGTATGAGTATGTAGGTTAGGGTGTAGTTTATGTTATCTATTTCATCTTAATAGTCCTTTCAGAGAAGCTTACTTTACAGTTGAGATCCATGTATCTAAATTGTTTTGCCTTTCATATAAATTGTAATTTTACACACCGCTGCCACACTCTATAGCCAATACAATGACGCCACTGTTTCTGGTTTTAGATTCCTGCGTCATATCCTACGTCAATGTTCTCATTGAATGCTCAATGAGCAGACTGCGAAATGAGAGAAAACAAGGTAATCTGTACAGCTGAGTCTGCAAATGATGGGGAGGGGGGCATGGCTAGTGTCGCTCACAAGTCTAGTTCAGCACAATTAAAAATCCTCTTGGCAGGAAAATAAGTTGATACATATATTTATATATACACACAGTTTCTCACAAAAGTGAGTACACCCCTCACACGTTGTAACTCATTTATTATATCTTTTCATGTGACAACACTGAAGAAATTACACTTTGCTACAATGTAAAGTAGTGAGTGTACAGCTTGTATAACAGTGTAAATGTTTCTGTCCCCACAAAATAACTCAACCCACAGCCATTAACCCCCCTGGCGGTATTCCTGAGTCTGGCTCGGGGTGGTATTTCATTACCAAAAGCGGTAACCCAGAGCCAGACTCTGGATCGCCTTGCAGCAGCCACAGGCATGGTTTACTTACCTTGTCCCTGGATCCTGCTATGCCGCCGCGCTGTGTGATCGAGCGGTGTCTCCTCCCTCAATTCACAGTGTCCCTGTGTGCCACCGAGCTCTGTTCGCTGCGACGTTACGACGCACAGGGGCGGAGAACGGCGCCAAATTCAAAAAAGTAAATAAACACAATACATACAGTATACTGTAATCTTACAGATTACAGTACTGTATGTAAAAAATACACACCCCCTTTGTCCCTAGTGGTCTGCCCAGTGTCCTGCATGTACTTTTATATAATAAAAACTGTTCTTACTGCCTGCAAACTGGAGATTGTCCATAGCAACCAAATAGTGTCCCTTTATGTCAAAAGTGATTTTAGAGCAGCTAGAAAACAGCGATAATAAATTATAATCACTTGCAGAATTGAGCGATTTGTTGGGAAATTCGTCATAAAAATAATAGGAAAATGACAGCGACAATTCTGCAACTGAGCAAATTTCAGTGATTTTAAGTTGATTACATTATTGAATAATTTTTATTATAATTACATTATTATTTGTTATAATTATTTATTATATTATAATTTATGATTTTGTTTTTCATACCCGAGATGTCTACTAGACTCTTGTTCGGACATATTTAAGTGAGTTATTCCTAAGAATTACAGGCCTACAATGTAAAACACCAAATTTCCTTGCAAAATAATGGTACCGCTTTCAGCACCTAAAATCTGAGATAATCATACCGCCAGGGACGTTAATGTCTAAACCACTGGCAACAAAAGTGAGTACACCCCTAAGTAAAAAAATTTAAATTGGGCCCAATTAGCCATTTTCCCTGCCTAGTGTCGTGTGACTTGTTAGTGTTACAAGGTCTCAAGTGTGACTGTAGGTGTGTTAAATTTGGTGTTATCGCTCTCACTCTCTCATACTGTTCACTGGAAGTTCAATATGGCTCCTCATGGCAAATAACTCTCGGAGGATCTGGAAAAAAGAATGGTTGCTCTACATAAAGATGGCCTACGCTATAAGATTGCCAAGACCCTGAAACTGAGCTGCAGCACGGTGCCAAGACCATACAGCGGTTTAACAGGACAGGTTCCACTCAGAACAGGCCTCACCATGGTTGACCAAAGGAGTTGAGTGCACGTGCTCAGTGTCATATCCAGAGGTTGTCTTTGGGAAATAGATGTATGAGTGCTGCCAGCATTGCTGCAGCGGGTGAAGGGGTGGGGGGTAAGCCTGTCAGTGCTCAGACCACATGCCGCACGCTGCATCAAATTGTTCTGCACTGCTGTCATCCCAGAAGGAAGCCTCTGCTTAGTCTGCTGAAGACAAGCAGACTAAGGACATGGATTACTGGAACCATGTCCTGTGGTCTGATGAGGCCAAGATATACTTATTTGGTTCAGATGGTGTCAAGCATGTGTGGCAGCAACCAAGTGAGGAGTACAAAGAAAAGTGTGTCTTGCCTGCAGTCAAGCATGGTGGTGGGAGTGTCATAGGTCTGGGGCTGCATAAGTGCTACCGGCACTGGGGAGGTACAGTTCATTGAGGGAACCATAAATGCCAACATGTACTGTGACATACTGAAACAGAGCATGATCCCCTCCCTTTGGAGACTGGGCCACAGGGCAGTAATCCAACATGATAATGACCCCAAACACACCTCCTAGATGACCACTGCCTTGCTAAAGAACCTGAAGGTAAAGGTGATGGACTGGCCAAGAATTTTTTTAGACCTAAACCCTATTGAGCATCTGTGTGGCATCCTCAAAGGGAAGGTGGAGGAGCGCCAGGTCTCTAACATCCACCAGCTCCATGATGTCATCATGGAGGAGTGGAAGAGGACTACAGTGGCAACCTGTGAAGCTCTGGTGAACTCCATGCCCAAGGGGGTAAGGCAGTGCTGGAAATAATAGTGGCCACACAAAATATTGACACTTTGGGCCCAATTTGGAAATTTTTACTTAGGCGTGTACTCACTTTTTTTGCCAGCGGTTTAGACATTAATGGCTGTGTGTTGAGTTATTTTGAGGTAACAGCAAATTTACACTGTTATACAAGCTGGACACTCACTACAGTACTTTACATAGAAAAGTGTAATTTCTTCAGTGTTGCCACATTAAAGTATATAATAAAATATTTTCAAAAATGTGAGGGGTGTACTCACTTTTGTGAGATACTGTGTGTGTGTGTGTGTGTGTGTATGTATGTGTGTGTATATATATATTTCTAACAGTAGTATGCACTGTGTTTTTATGATTTTAAGTTGTCTGAGCCATAATTTAAAATTAATAGATATTATGGGGGAACTACCGAAGAATTGCGCCGAACATGAAGAACCAACGCCAGTTTCTTTTCTACTCTGAAAGAGAAACTGGCATTGGTAGCCCACATAGACCTGAAACAGGTCTATCTGTTTTGGGAAGTGGTGCGTGCCACTTGCACCAGTTTCCCGTTACTTCCCCTCTCGATGATATAGTTAGCATACATACTTTTTTTTTTCCACCAACTGGCACTGAGAATAATACTATGACACATAAGAGGATAAAAACATAACAGAACTTTGTCAACTGCCACATGGAAGCAATTGTTAGGTGACAACTTTCATTCCTAAAGAGGCCATGTCATATTTTGATGCACTAACATATACTGCTGTTTTGCCAATAAATATTCCCCCTTCCCCATCAGAAAAAAATCAGAAAAATCAAAACAAAAATATATGGAAATGCTTGATATACACAACACAATGTCTCTCCAAAAATATCAGATTTATACTTAACATCAACAAATCATTCAGAATTGTTTTTAGCACATCTTGTTTTCTCAGGTAAAGCATCTTTTAATCACTAGAGTCTACCAATCAAATTTTTATCATAACGCAAACAAGACCCCTGCCAGCAATATGTCTGTAGTAAAATATTTGTGTATGCATTATGACAGAATGCACCAACTAGTGGCTATGTTTAGAATTACACCATGTATACTATGGTGAGAATCTCTCACACAGCCCTTCCTCTGGTGCCTCCAGAGTAAAGAGGTGCATAAAACATGACACATGAAGAGAGAGGTAAAGATATGGCAAATACCTTTATCCCGTCCACCAGGTTATGAATTACTGTGGTTTGAGGCTCCTACAGAGGAAGAAAGAATGAGAAATGGGAAGGAGGAGAGAACAAGAAAAGGTAGGGGATAAGAAGAGGAGTAAGAAGGAATTGGGGTGTCAGGGATGTGGGGAGGTAAAGAAGAGGATCGGAGGAGAGATGATAGGGTAGCAGGACTGAGAAGATGGAGGAGCGGCAGGGCATGTAAAGACTGCTTCAAAAATCACAGACCTTGAACTACCCCACAAAAACATTACAGACTAATCTAAGCCACAGACAGATAACAGACTTCCCGCTCCAAAGACAGACCACAAACTTATCTGAACCACAAACAAATTAAAACATGTATCCCTAAGCCCACAAATAGACCTTCCTGAGACAAACCACAAACATCTGTACTCCAAAGAACACAAAACAAACTTTCCAAAAAATAGACAGGAAGAAGGCAGCACTCCACTTACAGACAGGGCAGAATATTCCCCGTATACCCGCCTTCGCCCCAACAGTTCAGCATCCCACAAAATATCACAGATGAACAAAAAGTGTGGTTCAGTCCGACCCACATCTCATACCAAGGCAGCTGGTGGAATAGGCCCCTTCGGACTAGTCACTCCAGCGCTGTTCTTAGTGCTGTTCGTCTGAGGCTTGGGAGAGAGACAAAGATGAGACTGATTGTCAGCAAAGAAGCAGAGCTGTGTGGACTGCTGTACGTAACACCATATAAAATATACAAGCCAGAAAGACTATTTTGAAGCAATAATGCAGAGGCCAATATTAAAGAGCTTCTCAAGCTAAAAGGTAAAACCAAATGGAAATTTGTAATTATTTTGTACTACGTTTCTAAAGTCTGTCCACTTCATTTACTTTAATATTAATTTCTATACATTCCAGCCACATTAAGTAGGTATCTCACTTAGCTTCTTGGTGGTGCTGAAGAATTTTTGCCACATAATTCTATGTTGAGCAACATCCCTTTCAGTTAACTACAGAGGATGGTGCTAAGAACCTGCAAAAATATGACCTGCATATTTCTAGGCTTGAATTCAGGAAACAAAAATAGGGTAGGGTAGCTAACAGCACAACATGAATGTTTAGCAGGTAGGCTGTGTCGCCAAATTGTCCTTAGATGCTAAATGTTCAAGTTTAACTGAAGTATGTTATGAACCCATAGATAACAATATTCATAAATTAAGGAGTTTGTTCAAATAAGTTGTAATCTAAAGAATTTTTCTTTTTGTTTAGGTTTATGCATTCATTTTATAGAAGACATATAGTACATTATTGCTGTATGTTAATATTACCTTTCCAACATCCGTCTTCTTGTTCAGCAAACTCTTAGCTGCTGCAGGAGGACCAAGAAATAAAGAATAAGGTCAGCATGCATGAAACTGTCACCACTGATATATTTAATATAATATTGGCAGCATGGGATTATTTCTAGGAATCTTTTTGATCTATTTCACCCCTGTGAACCATGACCTTGATGAGTCTCATAATGCAAGACCAATATCTCAGGGAGAATAGTCGTAATTTCAGCTATTACTAATAAATATGATGGAGAAATATGTGTTCATGTCAAACAAAATGAGATATGGAAGCAATAGTATATATATTTCCCAGGTAAGAAACTAAGGGCTCGTTTACACTTGCTTTAAAATGCGGCATTGGAAACACTTTTTGAAAGCATTCGGAATGGCAGTCAAAGCATCCTGTTTAAACGTTGTGTTTGCTTTGCTTCAAAAATGTTTTCCTTTCTTGGTGCTTCAAAGCATCTTCAAGTCCTCCATAGACGTCTGAGACAAAGCTCACTTGCAGCACCTGCAGCGTTTGAGAGGCTTTTACTCAGCTTTAGCTTCATTTTATTTTGTAGGTACTGCAGATATTAGATATCCCAGGATGCACTGGTAAGCCAACAAGCAAACCAGAAACACACCATCAGCAGTCACTTCCGTTTCATGTGTGTATATTCTGGAAGTGTCTGGTGCAGACGTCACATCTGGTGTGCAGCATGAAGCAGCAGGGTCCGGACTGGAATGAAGCAACTAGCAGATAGCACGCATGATGTGCAATGCGGAAATGCTATAGCAGAAGGTAAGTGGGGACCAGAGAGAGAAGACTAAGTCACAGAGGATCAGCATAGCTGTAGGACCAGAGCAGGAGAAACTAGCAATGTCACACATGTGCAGCGTGGGAGCAATATATCAGGAGGCGAGAGGGGACCAGAGAGAGAGAGGAGGATCAGCAATCCAGAGGATCAGCAGAGCTGGGGGTTACTACTGAGTGGGGGATCAGCATAGCTGGGGTTACTACTGAGTGTGGCATCAGCAAAGCTGGGGTTACTACTGAGTGAGGGATCAGCAGAGCTGGGGGTTACTGCTGAGTGGGGAATCAGCAGAGCTGGGGGTTATTACTGAGTGGGGGATCAGCAAATCTACTACTGAGTGCGGAATCAGCAGAGCTGGGGGTTACTGCTGAGTGGGGGGTCATCAAAGTTGGGGGTTACTACTGAGTCGGGCACCAGCAGAGCTGGGGGTACTACTGAGCAGGAGATCTGCTGAACGGCAGTACCAATGAATGAGCTGGGGATCTGCTGAGTGGGGGTACTACTGAGGTGGGGTTCTACTGGGTCCCTTTGAAACAAATCAATAATTAACACACACACAGGGCATTTGCTAGGATTCATTAAAGCTTCAAAAAAGCATCACCAAAGCATCAAAAACACATTAAAAAAGCATGTTGAAGCGGTAGGCGCTTTAATGTGTGCTAAAGTCGAAACAAGTGCAAATGAGCCCTAAACGTTAAAATAAAATGTATCACTGTGTGCTGTTAAGTGTGCCTATCCTAAACCACACTTGCCAGAATTCATATTTGCGCTGAAGGGGTTAATAGTTTAGAAATATGGCTTCCTGAGTGAGATACTTTTTTGCTGTTTAAAAATTCCAGTGATTGTCATAGTTGTTCTATGTGCTTTAGTGTTGTCATATATTGCTGTGCCACATGTATGGATCCCCTGTAATTCCTTTTTTGACAGCAACATTGGTTTGGAATCTGATAGGTCTTGTCCAAAACCTCTTCAGGATATTTATGACTGTTTAAAGCATTGTCTTATCTTTAATATGGAAATACTGCAGGTTTGATTTCCAAAAAGAGGTCTGCACAGACCATTCTTTTTTTTTTTTTTTTTTTTTACAGTGAGACTCAACCCAAAACATTTATTGCTGTTTTAGCTGTAAGCAAAGGTTAAGACTTCTGTCAATTTTTATTTTATTTTATTGCTGTCAATGTTCGCACTGGGTGAACTAGGACAGAAACTTTGGTTCTGACCCTTCCAGAACAGGCTAAAAGCAAAATATTTTCCAAATAGCTTTTAAGCTGCTGTGCACAATAAGAGTGACAACAGACAATAGAGATGGTGAAGGTGAGTATGTGCTGAGTGGGTCTGGAGGAAGCGAAGGTTGAAAATAAGTAGGCTGCTTGGCTTTCACTTTGCCCTACATTTTACTACCCGTGTACGCCTTACATTTTGGAGCTGTTTATATCAGATGTATTTAATAAAGCATAACATAGGTTTTAGCCTTGGGTTTCAGTTGCCGTCAATATGATGGAACCCGCACAAATGTCTGTCAAATTACCCCCGAAGTTGGTATGAAATGCCAGTTTTAAATCGTGCAAGTTCAGCTGAAATTGCACGAGTTCAAAACAGCCCTCAATATTAACATGGGCTATGACAGAAAAGGAAAGTAGCAAAATACATATCTTAAATATCAGATGTAGGCCAGGATATGATTTCTTTATAAGTTAATGCATTTAGGGCTGAATATATTAAACACAATATACCGTAAGTCATCCAACTGCAAAAGGTGATTTTCCTTGAATCCACCAATCTAACATTATTAGTCCACTGCAAAGTTAAAGAATAATACCAGGCATGGTATATATTTACATAGTTACATTGGTCCAACTTGAACTAATGTAATTACTGTATGTACTGTATATACCATACCTGGCTGTTGCCTTGAGAAGCTGGAAATCACTAAAGTAGGCACCGCTACGCCAGTGATCTCCAAGTGCTTCCAGGTCCTGTGCTGAGTGGCCGGCCTGATGCATTGTGAATACTCAATATTCAAATTTTCCTCTGAACGTTATGGAGAGGTGGGGCAATGATGAAAAAATAAAAGCTTAATTTATTTAGTAAATTGCTAAGCTGTCTGTTAATATAAAAAAAATATATATAATGCTAACATTTTAGATCTTTTTTTTACAAATTTAAACATTTAACTTTAACAATACATTTCTGAAAACCTAAAATATGAATATAATTTGATATGGTGGCCCATATATGAGATCTTTCACATATAGCCGGCTGACAAGTGGCTGGGCGGGAACCAAGGAGGCCACACAGCTAAGATTTCGCCAGATCAGGGACATGCAAGTATAAGACCAGCGGGGGTTATCAAAATAAGTGAAGTGTAACCGAAAGTGCAGTTGCACCTTCAACACTTATCTCCCACAGACTGGCATAACCTCTTTCGTACTATATCTGTCAATCTAATTTAAAGGATGGCATATTTTCAAATGTTAATGTGCTATTACTGGATCATTTAATGGGAAAATGAGCAGAGATCATCTCTATTCACTTATGTTGGTGGTTTTCTGATGTCAGTTCCCTCTTACATATTTGGTGAACTTGTGGGGAAATCCAGGCATACTGGAACATCATTTCTCAATTATGTGAAAAAGTCTTCAAACTTCTCATGATCTCTATTGTAAGCTTGTTTGGATGCTGATATAGTATCTATTCTGGTACAGATACCATTTTTGTTATACAGTATTTCTGATTACAAAATGCCAAAGGGTTGTAAAGTAACTCATTCTTTAAGTTTAAATGAATGCCCCAGATAAAAAAAAATTATTGTAGAAGATTGTATGGTATTGTAGAGAGATCTCCATTTCTACACAATTGCTTTTCAAATACCGGTTTAAGTTACTAAAAATTTAACTATAGATATATTTATTCACTTCCTACTTTAGCCAATATATATTTTCTTTTTTTCTATCATTCATAGTTGTAAATAGGAAATGTAAAAAAAATACCAGTGTCTTGGACTATAGGCAGGGATAATGGCATCCACCCCAACACTAAACATTAGTCTTTAAGTGGAAGAGGATTTCCAGTACAGACCCTCCTTAAAATACTAAACCATACAAAATAGGACTTTCAGTGTGCCGCTAGGAAAATACAAATCCCAACAAAAAAAATTTATGAAGAAAGAATATTTTATTGTACAAACAATGTTAAAATCATCCCATAAATAAAGGGCCCACATATAGGAATAAATATATAAAAATACATTTCAGAACATTATGGATTATATTGGCATAAATCCTATAAAGTCGGATAGGGTAATTGTCTTCAAGTCCATAAACCTATGGCCCATCTATAAGAAATTATAATATACATTGTAATACCACATATAATCGATTTAAAATAATATATTATTATTAGATTGACAAAAATTACTCGCCTCCTGTCTTCATATAATCAATATTTTCCGTCACAAGCTAGGAAAATCTAGAATTATATATAGTAACCTGATGGCTGCCCTTTGTACCCTAGAGCATGGGTCTCCAAACAAAGGGCCAGTTTACTGTCCTTCAGACTTAAGCCCTGTACACACGATCGGTTTGTCTGATGAAAATGGACCGTTTTCATCGGACAATCCGATCGTGTGTGGGCCCCATCGGTTTGTTTTCAATCGGTGAAATAAAATAGAATTTTTTTTTTAAATTTCCTATGGATAAAAAACCTGATAGAAAAAAACGATCGTCTGTGTGGAAGTCCATCGGTCAAAAATCCACGCATGCTCAGAATCAAGTCGACGCATGCTCGGAAGCATTGAACCTATGTTTTCTCAGCACGTCGTAGTGTTTTGCGTCACCACGTTGGACACGGTCGGATTTTAGACTGATGGTGTGTAGGCAAGACTGATGAAAGTCAGCTTTATCGGATATCCAATGAAAAAATCCATCGGATTAGATTCCATCAGATATCCGATTGTGTGTACAGGGCTTTAAAGGGGCCGGACTGTGGGCATTGGGAGTAGAAAAGGTCCCGACATTGGGAGGAATTGTGCCCCATTGTTGGTGTCATTGTTCCCCATCTTTTGTGTCATTGGGAGAAATAGGGCTTGCTTATCCCCCTTCGGATGCAAACATTCTGGGTCATCATGGTTAATTACTTAATTGGCACTACACACTACTTCCATTAACGGGAGCTACTGCATCCTCTGCTTATCTTTACGGCAGGTTCTGGCCTGTATGACTCTTATGTGTGCACATTTGGTCCTGGGATGACATCACTGAAACTAATAACAGGCTTTATCTCATAAAAAGTTACAGAGAGAATACATTGCTTTATATGTGTAAGTACATTAAATAATGACATGTGATTATAACTGGCATTACATTGTATATTATAATATTTTATAGCTGCAAGTAGGTTTATGGACTTGAAGACAGTTACCCTGTGAAGAAACTGTGTATCCATGGAATGCGCTGGCTAAATAGGATGTATGCCAATATAATCCATAATGTTCAGATATGTACTTCTTTTTATATATATTTATTCTTACATTTGGGCCCTTTATTTATGGGAGATTTTAACATTGTTTGTATAATAAATATATCTTGTTAGGCTTTTTATTTTTCTGGCAGCACATTGAAAGTCCTGTTTTGTATGGTTTGGTAATTGCTTTGTTAGATTCCACTAGTTATGTAAAAGACGTTTTTTCTAATGAGGCTCTCTTTTTTTATTTGAACATTGAATTATAATTCCTGGGTTTGCAACATAATACAAAGATTCTCTATGCATATTGTATGTATGTTATATTGTATGTTTTTGTAATGACTTCTGTCAACTAAGGATGACAGAAAATTGCTAATGATGGGACCACTCTGTGCTTGGATCCCAAGAAAACAAATAATTGTACCATGGTGGTTCACATGGCATCAGAATAGTAAAGCCTGATTATCTTACGGAAATATCACTTCCACTGACAAAACAGGATGTAAAAGGATAACTAAAGTGCTAGAACTTACCTTGCAATAAATAGAAAAGGAACGGAAGAATACATAGTAGAAAGAGAGAGGCAAGGTATGAGAGCAGAGATAGAACATAAAAGAAAGAAGCAAGAATTAGGAAAGTCAAACAGAAGGAGAGAGAAAAAGAGAAATAGTGAAACAGTGAAAAAAGACAGGGGGAGAGGAAAAGATACACATAGGTAAAATACACAAGGTGGGCACTGTCAAATGGCAAATCTGTGCATATACTTCGGGCATCAGCAGGCTGGCAAGACAGGACATCCAACACATGCCCAGCCACGAAAACACTGTCCATCTACAACACTCACAACCCCCCCACATTTTTTGCTCTCTGCCTGTAATACAGTGCATTTGTCAAAGTGTGGAAAACACTACATTTGTGTCTATTGGGCTTACAGTGTGGGACTTTGCAGAAATAGTTAAACACATCTCAATATTAGCCAATGTGTCTATGCACATTGTGGTGTTTAGATTCATATTTTATAGCGCTTTTTAGGGGCATTACAAAATGCATCAAACCTAAATTTAGAGAGACGTGTACTGGTGTAGTTAGCGCATATATATGCACCAAAACACATACACACATAATTTTATTTCTAGTGACTGTAACAAATATTCCTCAAGCATGAAACTACATGCATATGCCTTTAAGTGTCATATGCACATGAGTGCATGTAAATACGCACCAAGCTGAGCATGTTTTAGGCTGACTTTTACTGCCAGCTCCTGGTTTCATTGATTTTTAGTCAAATTTTGTTGAGCTGGAAGGTCCGGACAGTATAGCAGACTTAAGAAAGTGGAAAGTGTTAGCGCTTTCCTTTAAAGAGTCTGTACCTCTATTTATAAGAAGTACACCATAAAGTGTTTATACAATGATCAGCCATAACATTATGACAGTCCACCATATATTGAGGAGGTCCCTCTTTTGCCACCAAAACATCCCTGACCCATCAAGTCATGGACTCCACTAGACCCCTGAAGGTATTCTGTGGTATTTGGCACCAAGCTGTTAGTAGCATATCCTTTAGGTCCTGTAAGTTGCAAGGTGGGGTCTCCATGGATCTGAATTTTTCTGAAACTCACTGTTGTGTTCCTCAAACCATTCCTGAACCATTTTTGCAGTGTAGCAGGGTGCATTATCCTGCTGAAAGAGGCCTGTGCCATCAGGGAATACCATTCCCATGTCGGGATGTACTTGATCAGCAACAATGTTTAGGTAGGTGGTAAGTGTCAAAGCAACATCCACATGAATTGCAGAATCCAAGATTTCCCAGCAGAACATTGCCCAAAGTATCACATTGCCTCCACCAGCTTGCCTTCTTCCCATAGCACATCCTTGTGACATTTTTTCCCCAGATAATCAATTCACACACATCCAGCCATCCACATGATGTAAAAGAAATGTGATTCATTTGACCCAGACACCACCTTCTTTTGCTTTGTGGTTCAGTTCTGATGTTCACATGCCCATTATATGGGGTTTTGGCTATGGAAACAGGCCAGCATTGGTACCCAGAGTGGTCTGCGGCAACTCAGTCCTATACGCAACAAACTGAGATGCCCATTTTTTCTGCTTTTAACACATCAACTTCAGGAACAACGTTTTTTCTTGCTGCCTAATATATTCCACCCATTTAGAGGTGCCATTGTAACAAGATAATCAATGTTATTAACTTTATCTGTCAATGGTCACACCGTTATGCCAGATCAGTGTATATCTTCTAGAAACAACTGTGAAAATCTTTTAAACAAAAGTCACATATAACGTATACACTCAGATACAGTTTCTACAAACATATATGAGGTCCTACAAGAAAATATATGTGCTGCTTTTAATGTATCTATACACATTAAATTGAGTAAAGGAAAGTGTAGGTATTATTTATATTGGCTAGTTGGGTTCCATATTTGATTGTGCTTACGACGATTACTTAACCCTTTCTCATGGAGGAAACCCCAAGTGTAAATGTTATTTTTTTCGCCCCTAGAACTGCAAAAAAGGGGCCCTCAGTAGAGACTATCAGGCTCCTGTTTAAATATTAATAATGTATTATGCAAATGTATAATTTATCCATTTGTGTCACTGTCTTGCTAGGCTTTCCTAGCTACAATCTGCACCATTCAAACACTGACAGAACACTGGCAAGGGTATAGACTGCTTTTCACAATACAACATCTAAATGTTCTCTTTGAACAGTGACACTCACATACAACGTGTACACACACATGCACTGTACATGTATACACAGAACTGCTGAGGAGCACAGTGAGGTCATTGTACCATAAATGCCATGTACACTGTCAGATGATTGCTGGATTGTACCTCAACACATGCCATGCACATGACATGCCCAAGCATACAGCATGCTCCAAGGTATGCACACTACATGCAGCGTCTCCAAGTGGACACCCAAAAAAGGCCCCTTATATGTTACCTATACAACCTCAGCATGGCAAAGACAGATTGGCACATAAAAGAAAAGGAGCCAAAGAGTGCCTAATATATGTGGGACAATGTATTATTATACAGGCTGGTAGAGGTTTTACCTTTCCACATTCGGCCATGAAAAGATAACACTTAAGTGCTTAGGCAATGTTATAGCGCTAATATATTAGAAGCCCTAGTATAGTCGATTCTATCCCCTTCTATCGCCTCCTAATCCTTGCAGGACAAACCTGCAAGCCAGTCTCATTTCATTATTCCACGCAGGCAGGCAGCTAGGGAAGAAGCAGCTACATGCAGTCACTTCTGAGGGAAGGGAAGGGGCAGGTGTAAAGAGGGAGGGGGAGTGCCCTACGGACACTACTACCTTGTTCCACCAACCCCAGGGCTGTACTAGTGGCGGCAGTGGTGATTGTGGCAGGAGCTGTGGTCTGTCTGCCCACTGTGAGAATGACAGAGATCAGAGAAAAGGAGACGGAGGAAAAAAGTAAACAATGGAGGAAAGTGGTGATTAGATAGATCACATTTAACAGTGATAGGACACAGGAGGTTGGTTATATACAAACATATAAAATAAACCAGTAAGAATAAGAAGGAGAAAGAGAGGAAGACAAATTCAATGTAAGGAGGAGGACAAATGAACATAGGAAGGCCCAAACAAGGCAGACCAAGAGGAAAATAGGTTATGTGTGGGGGTAACGATATGTAGGAGAGTAAAACAGAGGGAAGGAGAGGAAAGATGAAGTAAGTAGAATAAGGCAGACTTAAAATAAAGAAAAGATAAGAGCAGAGAGAAAAGCATATTATCCCCACCACATGGTTACACAAAGAGATGGATCATTGGTAACTGGTTATGTTCAAAAAAGTTCTGCAGCACATTGAGCTGGTCACTTCAGAATGAGCTCCATTGGATGTAAAGTGCTGGACTCTTCTGTGCATTTCCATAATTGTAAAGCATTGCCTCTGCTTTGCTGTACATGGATTGTAGAAATGAGTGGGTAGTATTTTAAAGCATTTTTGTAGTGTTATATGCTTATTATAAGAAGTGGTTTTATCTGTGTATTGGTAATATTAACAGTGGCCACATTGCAGGACCTCTACTGAATCAGATCAAATCTGCTGAGCCTATCACTGGTCATATCCAAAATGCAGCTAGAACACTGTTGTGTCAAAGATAGACTCTTCAGTCTGTCACACCCTTGGTTTGAGGAAAATAATTCTTACAATGTTACAAAAGTGTATAAAACTGGCATCTTAAGCCCTATGCACACAGAGAGTTTGCCCAGCTCTCCTAAACGCCTTTTCATTTTGGCAACATTCAGAAATGTGTTAATTCACTTCATTGGACAGAGTAATATTTTATTCTGGTCATTGAAATGATTTAATGTTCAAGCGCTTGATGCCACTAGACTCAATGGCAGTGGGGTTTTGTTCTGCCTTTAAATGTCTCCAAACACCTATGTGTGCATGGACACACAAGCTAACATGGAGAGGAGTTTACAGGCAAAAAGAAAATTGTCAGATGCCCCTAAAACTGCATTTTTAATACTTAATATGCATGAGGTCTTACAGTTAACCCTGCAAATGCACAGTATTGAGTATAGCAAAAGGCTTTGTAGCATGTCACACTAGTAATAAATGATAGAGATACAATGTGGAACATAAGATAGTCTAATTAGCATGTTGTACATAGTGATGCCATTCCATTAAATGTTAATAGTGGTTGACATATTTGCCTGTGCCACTGTAAGGACCTGTGGTAGTTAATACTGTATTTACTGGCATATAACACTCACTTCTTTACCCTGAGAATAGAGGGTAAACTGTGCCTGCGTGTTATACACAGGGGGCCGTGGAAAGTGTTTTTCCTGAAAATTCCCTCTTAAAGTTAGGGTGCGTGTTATACGTCTGTGCGTGTTATACGCCGATAAATACGGTATTTATCACTAATCCTTAAAACATAAGGCTGAACTGCCATTCATTATCACTTGCAGACCAGTATTATCTAAAGGCGTTGAGTACTTTTTATTTATTGAAATGTGGTTTTGGATTATGTAACATTAACTTTAAGAGTGGGATCTTCCTTATTAATTAATACAATAAAGATCAGCAGTGTTCCTGTAGAACATTATAACAGTATGTATATATGGTTAGCAGAGTGCCTGTAGAATATTTCCCAGATTAGGTAGGGTAATCACTTACCAGAAAAGTTCCTTGTTGCCAGCATAGTGGTCAGAATGGCTCCCTATAGAAATAGCATAATGTGGATTAATATGGCATCCACATTAGAAAGGGACACAGATCAGAAATGCATGATGGAACCACACTTACTTTTAGCTTTCGACGAGCATTGAACTTCTTCAGGCACTCCACAGTCTCTTGTCTGTGCATCATTGAGGCAACAGTTGAACGTTGCTTTAAGGAGAAAGACAGGAAAGTTGCATCATGTAATATTCCAGCTAATCCCTACTGTGATGTACAGTCCAGCCATATAAATGCCATAATAGCCAGTATCAGCAAATATATAATTGTAAAAAATATGGGTTACTCACGCAGACCCATGGGTGCTTGAGAGCTTCATGAGCTGTAATACGCTTGGCAGGGTTAATGGTCAGCATCTGGTTAATCAGGTTCTTAGCTTCTGGTGTCACTGTGTCCCACTCCGGAGATGGGAACTGTAGAGATATTCATATGTGTCAGTGAGACGTGCTAAACTGTCAGACCATTTCTGATCCTTTGGTCCAGGTTACAATTCGGTTTTAGGCAATGGTTACACCTTTAAGTTTTTGCCATTCTATCTAAGAAGTTGTTCCCTTGCTGGCTGAAATGGTGCAGAATCTTGATTATAAGAAGAGCAACATCTCACTGCTATGTCCATTAAGGGAACAATGCTAAAATAGAATGTGAGTAGACCACCAGCAAGAGAATTGCTAGTGTGACATAGGCCTTAAAAACAATTATTATACTAGTCTGAGATATCTGTTTCACAGAACTGGCTGCAAAATAATTTCTTATACAGACTTATGAATCTGGGGACTGACAGTGATACATGTAACATGTACAGGAAAACTGGAAGTGATTAACTGCAGAGTATTACAGGCAAGTGAGCGGTAAAGAGAGGAGCTTTACCTGTTCATCTTTTATGATCTTCCGTATTTACCCATACATAGGAAATGAGTGATGGGCAATAAACCTAATTAACGCAGTTGTCTGACTAATTTGTGAAGCAAGAGTGATTACATCAAAAGATTGCTGAAATCAGTGAATGGGCACCAAGATATGAGCCTGTTGGTTTGAGTCCAAATCTACGTCTTTGATTTTCGGTATAATCCCAGATCTCTCTACTGATGAATAATGAGTAGGTATTCCTCCCACAATACAACTGTCGCTGGGTATCAGAACCCTCCCCCTCTTTTCTCTCTCGGTTACTAGTCCTCCTTCTCTTTCTTTTCCCCATTCCTTTCTATAAAATTCTATCAAGTCCTCTCTTTCTCGACTTCTTCCTTTTCCCCCCTTTCTCTTAACCCCCTTTCTTAAGTACACCATTGGTAGCATGATATATTGGTATATTGTATTTGTTTTACCAGCCTCCAGATTACCATGTGGTATCTCTCCCTATTGTTGGATTTCTAAACCTCTCTGTATCCCCAATGCCAATAATGTTTTATTGTTATTCCTTGTTCATTGTAAACAATGTTTTGGGTAATTGAAACCTATGAATACTCCTTGTCATGCTTCTTGATATGTTAACAAAAAAACTAAATTTTAACAGAAAATTCAATCAGGTCTTGGGAAACCATTGGTTATATTAGTTAGAGCTTGTACTTTACCTTCTCTGAATGCTACTGCAGTTATTGTTCACTATGTGATTTCCCCCATCGTACTTGATGTAATATACAGTTGGGCTCATAAATTTACATACCCTGGCAAAATGTATGATTTCTTGGCCATTTTTCAGAGAATATGAATGATAACACAAAAACATTTATTTTACTCATGGTTAGTGTTTTGGCTAATACATATAGATAGATGGCGCATAACCAGGAGAGCACAGTCAATGATTGAAAAGTACATATATCATAAGGTCCATGTCAATTAGGGTTGTCCCGATACCACTTTTTTAGGACCGAGTACAAGTACCGATACTTTTTTTTCAAGTAGTCGCCGATACCGAATACCGATACTTTTTTTTAATGTCATGTGACCGTTTTCAAACCACAATACAGACCAAAGATATTTTCTTTAGAATTATGAAGAACTGGTACATCATGGTGTGGGGCTGTTTTTTAGCATACGGTACTGGAAAACTACATATCGTTGAAGGAGTGATCACTGTCAGTGCAGCTCATCGGTGCCAGTGCCCAAAAGTGCAGCTAGCCAGTGCCACCTATCAGTGCAGATCAGTGCCCATTAGTGCATCAGTGCAGGGAGGCAGCTTATTAGTGCATCTTATCAGTGCCACCCAATCAATGCCAGTGCCACCTATCAGTGCCATCCATTTATGAGTGCCATTCAATCAATGCCAGTGCCACCTATCAGTGCCATCCAATGGTGCCATCCAATTTGTGTTCGATGTCACAAAAAAAAAAAAAAAAAAAAGTATTCTATTTTGGTATCGGGAGTATTTGCGCGAGTACGAGTACTAGTGCAAATACTCGGTATCGGTCCCGATACCGATACTGGTATCGGTATCTGGACAACCCTAATGTCAATAACAAAAAATTAAAAATGAATGAATGAATCAATAGTCCAATATAAGTCCAATAGCACTTTAGTGGCAGCAAAATCCTGAAGCAGAAGCAGACTCTGAAAGATATGTATAAACAAAAAGAGAAAATGCGCCAACCTAAGTGCAGTAAGTGGGTATTTAATTCAAGCAATTTTTACACAATAAGAATGGCTACTCACAAAACCAGTGATAACACAGGCATGTAATGGAAGAAGCGGCTGGTCCGGTGTCACAACGTGTCATCAACAGTACAACAGGCTGGTCTCATGTCCTGGTCCCCTGGGCGATGGAAATGAAGGTCCAAGGTGTTCGGGAGCCTTTGGGGAACCCCAGAGAGTACAGGAGCCGTGGATGCTGTATCAGAAGCGGCGTGCGTTCCAGCGTGGAACGCAACGTATCGCCGTACAACCGGAAGTTGGCTGTCCGAAGCCCCTACGTCACTTCCGGTTGTACGGCGATACGTTGCGTTCCACGCTGGAACGCACGCCGCTTCTGATACAGCATCCACGGCTCCTGTACTCTCTGGGGTTCCCCAAAGGCTCCCGAACACCTTGGACCTTCATTTCCATCGCCCAGGGGACCAGGACATGAGACCAGCCTGTTGTACTGTTGATGACACGTTGTGACACCGGACCAGCCGCTTCTTCCATTACATGCCTGTGTTATCACTGGTTTTGTGAGTAGCCATTCTTATTGTGTAAAAATTGCTTGAATTAAATACCCACTTACTGCACTTAGGTTGGCGCATTTTCTCTTTTTGTTTAGTGTTTTGGCTGAAGCCATTTATTAGCAATCAACTGTGTTTACTCTTTTTTAATCATAATGACAACAGAAACTTTCCAAATGACCCTGATCAAAAGTTTCTGGACTCCTGACAGACCCTTGCATCTTTCATCCAGTGCTGCACTGACGTTTCTGGATTCTGAGTCATGGGGAAAGCAAAAGGATATGCGGGAAAAGGTAGTTGAACTGTATAAAACAGGAAAGGGATATCAAAAGATAGCCAAGGAATTGAGAGTGCCAATCAGCAGTGTTCAAACTCTAATCAAGAAGTGGAAAACAAGGGGTTCTGTTGAAACCAGACCACAGTTTGGTTGACCAACTAAAATTTCAACTACAACTGCCAGGAAAACTGTTTGGAATGCAAAGAAAACCCCACAAATACCTTCTGATGAAATACAGCACTCTCTGAAAACATTTGATGTAGCTGTTTCAAGATGCACAAAAAGGAGGCACTTGAAGAAATATGGGCTGCATGGTCGAGTTGCCAAAAGTAAGCCATTATTACGCAAATGCCACAAAGTATCCCGCCTCAAACCTTCTGGCACAAAGTCATTTAGAGTGATGAGACCAAAATGTAACTTTTTGGCCACAACCATAAACGCGTCATTTGGAGAGAAGTCAACAAGGCCTATGGTGAAAGGTACACCATTCCTACTGTAAAAAAAAAGAGGAGGATCGCTGATGTTTTGGGGATGGGTGAGCTACAAAGGCACAGGAAATTTGGTGAAAATTGATGGCAAGATGAATGCAGTATGTTATCAAAGAATACTGGAGGAACATTTTCATTCATCAGCCAGGAATAAACATGTCAATAAACAAAAACACAAGGTCAAGTCGACCTGTCATCGGCTACAGCAGAATAAAGTGAAGGTTCTGGAGTGGCCATCTCAGTCTCCTGACCTCAATATCATTGAGCCACTCTGGGGTGATCTCAGCCCAAGAATTTACAGGAACTGGAGGATTTTTTCCAAGAGGAATAGGCAGTTTTACTCTCTGAGAAGAGAAAGAGCCTCATCCATAAATACCACAAAAGACTTCAAGCTGTTATTGATGTTAAAGGGGGCAATACACGGTATTAAGAACTGGAGTATGTAAACTTTTATCGGGGTCATTTGGGTAGTTTCTGTTGTGATTATGATTTAAAAAGAGTAAACACAGTTGATTGATGATAATTGGCTTCAGCCAAACACTAACCATGAGTGAAAGGAACGTTTTTGTGTTATCATTCATATTCTCTGAAAAATGGCCAAGAAATCATAAATTCTGGCAGGGTATGTAAACTTATAAGCACAACTGTATGTGACTTTCTAATAGTTTGTTTTTACAAAAAATCTTAATATTGTGTTTTCTTTGTATAAAGAAAAGTGTACCAATATACAATCTGTGCAATCAAATACCGTATTTATCGGCGTATAACACGTGTTATACGTGTTATACGCCAATAAATACAGTATATTATGTGCAAGTACAAAAACAATCAGTGCTAAATGAAGTGCTAGCCAACACCCGTAAGTGATTCAAAACGTATTAAGCCAAACTATTAACCAAAACATTATGTAGCACAACTCTCATAAAAATGACATACTGTATATATCTTAACCAAAATGTAAACTAAAACAATATGCATAAAAAAAACTGTGCATACTAAACAAAATAGTGATAAAATAAACATAAAAAACAGTGCATATCTTTGCATATTTGGAGATATTTTATCACTATATATTTTTTATTTGCACAGTTTTTAATGCATATTGTTTTAGTTTACATTAAGATATATATACAATTTTTATGAGAGTTACGCTACATAATTTTTTGCTTAAATGTTTTCTTTGTATGTATTTAAAACTTTCAATAAAAACATATTAAACAAAAAAAATCCTCAATAAGCATCTGCTGAGTTTAAGGCCCCTTTCACATGGTCGGACCGTTCAGGCCGCTCCATACATCTCTATGGAGCATCGTATGTCAGCTGTGACATGTCTGCTGACATCCGATCCGCTAAAATCAGACGGATGGAGATACATGCTGTCTGTTTTTATCAGATCTCTCCATAGGAGACAGCGGCACTGGACAAGCCCCTTCCCGCTCAGTGAGCAGAGAGGGACTTGTCATCCGCCGGCTCAGCAGAGATTCAGGGAAAGATCTCCCGCTGAGCTGGAGGGAGCTGGCAGACTCCGCTGCGACGGATCCGCCTGGTGTGAAAGGGGCCTTAGTGTTGTTTTCATTTTTCTATAAATCTGATAAAGCAAAAATAAATAGTTATATCCTATTCTTTTTGGCAGCACTTGGGAGATTATAAAACATTCTTAAAATACTGCGTGCGTCTCCTCATGGAGAACGGTCTGTCCTGTCTAAGCTCCCGATTACACAATTCCAATCTTCTCCTCAGTTAATACAGTATATACAGATTAAAGACCTGTATTGATGAGTTTTGGACTTGTGTCAGTGGCATTAGTTTAAGATGTTTCTAAAATCAAAGACTTTTATGGAAATGCAAAACCTGGCTAAAGTGAACAGAAGTCCTTTGACAAAGGTCCCTACTATGAGTTTTGCTGTTACACAGGGTTGAAAAATCTAAAAACACCTAAACAAATGTAGACTTCTAACAGTCATGTACATAATTTTCACTATTTAATATTACACTGACACTTGATATCATGTGTTATGTTTTCTTCATGGGACAAACCTTTCAATTTACAGAATACATGTGTTACGTATTCTTCATGGGACAAACCTTTCAATTTACAGACTAAGATGCCTGTATTTTGAAAGATTTAACAAGGAAGATACTACAAACGCTACCTATATGACATGTACCGAAAATATTAAACATGAGCTTGTGAAATTTCAAAAATATTCATGATTTATTAAACTGCACATTCAATGTGTGCGTGAGTTTTATTGCTCAGTTGTTTTGGTGAAAGACCGGTATGTGAAATCAATAGCAGGGTTATTTAATACATCTAGCAGTGTGTAGAATCCAGGAACACAAACCAACCAATCAGAATTTGTATCTCAGTAATCTGTATTCTGTACTGAATTATGAAATAAACTCATCTATGAATAAGGTGAGCAGGCAAGTAAAACTCACATCATATGCCCCAGCTTTAATCTGCTGGTAGAGCTTGTGCTGGTCTTCATCCCAAAATGGTGGGTAGCCAACCAGGAGAATATAGAGGATAACACCTATTGAGACAACACACAGAGGAAGCATGTTCAGAATTCAAATATATGACATAAAAGCTCCACTTTTATAGGGAGACCATACAAATCAGCACCAATCAAAGTAAAGGACATCCTTATTCTTAGGCTTCGTACACACGACCGGTTTTCTCGGCAAGAACCAGCAAGAAAACTGCTGGCAGAGCTTTCTAGCCGAGTAAACCGAGCGTGTGTACGAGGCTTTCAGGTTTCTCGTCGGGAAATCTGGCCAGAATCTCGACGAGAAAAATAGAGAACCTGCACTCTATTTTCTCGCCGAGATTCTTGACGGCCTGTTTCCCCGGCGAGAAACCCGAGAGTGTGTATACTTACCTGTCGCCAAGGAAACCCGCGCATGCTCAAAATGACTTTGACACATGCGCGTTAGCTTCCACGACATTGGTAGGGTGAAGCAAGATGGCGGCGACGGCATCGAATGTGACAAGCGCATGCTTGTCGTACGCGATGACGTCACTGCGTTCTTGCCTTTCAAGAGAACCGCCGTTCTTTTGAAAGGTCTGTGTGTACACTCGGGCGGCAAGAGATTCTTGCCAAGAATCTCGTCTGGGAAAATTACGTTTTTTTCCTGACGAGATTCTTGCCCGTGTGTACGAGGCCATACTCATCCTCCCTGTAGGTTATGGTTTGAAATACCAATGTCAGGCAAAAAAAAATGTACCTTTTATCCGTTCTCTAATATTGTAACTGTTTAAATGTAACCTATTAATGCATGTACAGGTTTTTATCTATCTAGGTCATAGTATATCTAGTAGTAGCTAGTCACATTTACTTAAACTTGTTTAGTAATTCTAAATATATATTTTCACTCATCTGAGTAGATTTTTTTGTTAAATGAGTGTTGGGGACATATACCAGTGTTGGAAAAAGACCCACCCCCATCAAAGCAAATTTGTTTCCGTTTGTGGAATATTCTGAAAATATTCCAATTAGATGTATTACTAAATCAGAAATCAACAATTAATTGTTGTTAGTAGCTATTCAGATTTAGGAAACATTTACATCTGTGCAAACTCCATCACTGCATAGGTCACCCCCCCCCCCCTTTAAAAAAAAAATACTCTATAAACTAAGGAAGGGCATGTTAATAATTTAAGTCCATCTTTTAAGAGAAAAATAATAAATTCACATACATTTGCAAGAGAAAAATGTGCATTCATTATTATTCTTATTCTTATGTTTGCTTGGGAGCCTGCAAAGCATTGCACCCATGATCAGTGGATCGCATGTGTAGAGGCAGGCTTCTGCAGGCTCTTCCTACATCTTCCTATCCATGCCAAGGTATGGGCTTTAAACTGGAGAGTTCAGTAGACTATGGATATGGCGATTACTGCACTTGTGTTCCTTTGAGAGTAGATGCGACTGTAATTTATTGATTCACAGATCTCAGAGCCACACACAGTCATATCAATTTCAAAAGTGACAGTGGTTCATTAGAAAGAAGAGGAGGGCAGAACCCCTGCACACTGTAACATATAACATAGTGCAAAAGATGGACTTAATGTTTAACTGAACATATGGCGATTCTGTACAATGGTTAATTGGGTCTCAGTAAGTTTAAGAACGGTTGCTGTTCTTAGTGATGCACCCACCTCATTATTACATTAATCGTGTAGCAAAAATATAAAAAAAAATAAACTGGTTGTTGTTGACAATCACTATAATGTCTGACAACTTTGTACTTTATTTCTTGAGTTCACTGTATTTACAACTGTTGGATATACACGTCTTTGTCGTTCCATAAACTAAGCCTGTGCCATGCTGGTTGGATCAGAATGATAAGCAGGCCATTTTAATCAATTCTGAAGACACATGTTGAATTCTAAGTGAGAATGGTAGAACCCTCCATATGGTGTTTTTATTATACAGCCACAGTCACTGCAACTTGTGTCTGCTTACCACATGCCCAGATATCCACCGGTTTTCCATATGCCTCTTTTCGGAGCACCTCTGGGGACAGGTACCCTGGGGTTCCAGCAAAACCTAGCACAGAAACAACATAATGAAAGTCCTCCTGTATCTCCAGCTGGCAGTAGTTTATACAAAGAGCTATGTGCCAGGGGATTGTTTCATGTACTCGCTTAGGAGAAATGGTGCGTGAAAGATATTTTCTATGCTCAGAATTATAGGCACAGCTCTTGTTAATCCAATGAACTTCAAAAACATTTGGAAGGAGATTAAATCTACCAAGATAACCCCCTAATAAATATCTGACAATCTATTTCTACAGACAGTTATATTTTGGGAAATCTAAAGGCTTATTTAAGGCAGCGCAAAGAGCAAAACTAATAGGCTTAGAAAAGTCACCCAGAGCAACCAATCAGATTTCAGCAGTTGCTATGGGTTACTGCACATTGACCTTATTACATAAGCCAAAATTATTTTGATTTGTGTCACTCCAAAGAAAAGAAGCAGCTACTGTTAAATTTAAAGGTAGCTTTTTTAATGAACTGTGTCTAATATGACACTTAAGCAGAATTAAGATATTACTTCTGTTGTGATTCAGTTATTAGTAATTTTATGGTATTAACGTGAAACTCCGATCCCTGGGTTAGATCTTTCCGTTTAGTTCTGGCATAGTGCCCAGAAGGACTGCTAAAGTTACATCCCATTCACACAGGCTAATTGCAATACATAAACACCAGAACTATCATTCACATACTATAGATCAGAATTGCAACAGACATTTTGTTAGACAAAAAAAACTTTGTATTAAAAAAAAAACGTTGTAGTATTTCTGTCCTTTACTCTTCTGTGTATCCAGCAGTTTTGATTAAGATTTGACTAGGATATAATGAAAAATGTATCCCAGTTTTTCCCTGTCTATATGCCATTAAACCCATTTTTAGGGTTAAATGCTTACCTTCAGCCCAGCTTCAGTGATCTTTACTACTGTGCAGCCTTGCCTGGCATCACACAGCCTTTTGGGGTAAATATTGTGCATCATCTGTGCATGCAAAGGTTGTACTTTTGAAAGGCACAGTCATTCATAAGAGTACAGCCTTATCTATAGGAATGAATAGGAGAAATTGTGGATGTGCAGTGGATTCACAGCCCGCACAGCACTATATACAACTATGGGCTGTGTAGTGCTCGGCAAAGCTAAACAGTCAGCATCTCCAGAACGGGCTTAAAGGTAGGTATTTAAAACTGCTGTTTACACTGGGGTGCTCTTTAAAGGAGCTGTCCTTTAAGGAGATTTCCCTTCACTTCCTGTCCTTAAGGCAAAATAGGAACTGTAAAGAAATGTCTCCACAATAAAGGTAAATCTCTACTTAAACAGATTTTCTATTACTTTTTATTTCAGTGACAATGGCCACCAAGACAAAATTTGAAGGTGAATCTGTCCAGTGGGAAGACAACAATAATAACCTGAAAAAAAATAAGTTTTGGCTAGAGATATACTTATAAGTAGGGATGCACCAGTATCGTGAAAAGGTGTAAGAGAATCCTGGGTAAGAAGCACGCATTGGAGCACGAGCATGGGCATACCAGGATTTGCACAAGAAAGGGCAAGCACTGGCGAATACGTGAGCACGAGCCGGTGCGCCTATTTAAACCAGGCAATGACATACACACTTTGCTGAGTGGTCTTTTAGCTTGTTTCCTTCTACCAGATCTGTTCCTGTTCCTTGTGTCTGACCCGGCTTCCTCTGTACCTGTCTTGGATCTCCGCCTGCCTATCTGTGACCTCGGCTTGTGTAGACTCTGCTCCTGCCTTATGTTCCTGTACCTCGCTGCCAAACTGTGTACCAGACCCCGCCTGTATCCTGACTTAATCTCTGCCTCACGTCTCGGTAGCTGCTCTGCTCGGCTGTTGGTGACCCCCTGGCTTCCGTTCCGGCTACGCTTCCACCTGCTGTTCCAGTCTTCAGTACCTGCCCAGTGATTGCCAACCATCAGGCCCAACCAGAGCCATCTACTACATCGGCCCTTGTACCACTCTGTGTCCTTCACTCCCTGTCATCTCTACCAGGGGCGTTGGACAGGAGGTGCAAGATAAGCCCCCTCTACTGCTCGATCTCCACCAGGTAAGTGAAAAAAGGTTCCTGATATCGAAACCAATAGTTTGCGGTGCGATTTGCGTCAATACAAAATGAATGGGCGTAAATCATACTGCATAAAATTAAATGCTTTCTTCCCCCAAGCTGACATCACTTCTGCCCTATACCCACGGGGTTCCGAAACCCCTCCTCCATCCCTGTGAGCACCTCCAAGTGGCCGTGATTTTCTATAATTTTCTTTCATCTGCAGGACCGGGTTAGTGGCAACATAGAACATTGTAAATGAAAGTTGCTCACTAAAACTTTCAAAATAAGGTAGTATTTCCTGCAAGGAGGTAAAATACACACCTCTCCTGCTGCCTACATTTCCAATCTCTGCAATAGCATAGCTCCCAACTGTCCATGATTTCGAGGGACTGTCCCTTATTCGGAACAAAGTCCCCCTGTCCCTCTTTCCTCCTCATTTGTCTCTCATTTTGGAATGATCTATATAGATGTATATAAAATGTAATACTTATATATCAAAAAGTGTTTTACAGTGTTAAACCTTTCATCCAAATTCTAAATTGCTGCATTTGTAAATTCCAAAAGCCAGTATAAGGGAATAATATGCAAAGTCCAGGAATCAAAATAGAGAAAGGGATATCACTGCTCCAGGCAGGTCAAATGAAGATAAAAGCCTCTCCTCCAGATTAGAAGCCCCAGGTGCTGGCAATGCATGTAACAATGCAAATGGAAAGAAATTCTGGACAGCCGCACTCCAAAAAAAGTTTTTGCCTTTATTAAAAAAATGGATTAAAAAATACGCATGCCACAGCAGATCAGAACGGACAGAAGAGCTGACGCGTTTCACACTAACAAACAGTGCTTAGTCATAGCTATGTCAGGAGCTATGACTAAGCACTGTTTGTTAGTGTGAAACGCGTCAGCTCTTCTGTCCGTTCTGATCTGCTGTGGCATGTGTATTTTTGAATAAAGGCAAAACCTTTTTTTGGGGTGTGGCTGTCCAGAATTTCTTGCCATTTGCATAAGGGAATAATAGTGGTTAAAAAGCACTTGTGGGTTTAACCATATTTTTTTTGTACAACTTTCCTTTAAGTTGGGGGGGCATGGCAGGGTGTGTGTCCTATGCCTATATACTTTTGCTAATAGGTGTCCCTCACTCCCATCTCAGAAAGTTGGAAGGTATGCAATAGTAAAGATAAAATGCTAGTTAAACATTCTGCAGAATCTCACTTTTGCAAGTATCCCATTCCTGGTCTCTTATTATGTGTTTTAGTGATTGAGTTGCTTTAAATATGTAGCATCAAGCTGTCAGGATAGACCGTATATTCTTCATTAGTGCACCATACAATCTTTCCATGACCTGGTTCTAGAGAACAAGCATGTCTCCTTCCCTCCCACCTCCTAAAATTCAATACTTCCTGCTCATGGACCTACCATAATGCCTGGAATTATCATGTAGGTGACGCTGTAAAATGACTGAAGAAATAACATTGTTTTGGTCAGCTTTAAACATTGACATATTCCCCCTTGCTCCCCAAACTTACCAAACCAGGCCTGCTGTTCTCCTTGTACCTCTATGGCCAGGCCAAAATCCGCCAACTTTACAGCAGCTCCTTTGCATTTACTGGCAAGTAGAAGGTTTTCTGGCTGTTGTTAACAGAAATGTGGTTAGTTGAATTGACAGATTACTACTTTTCACTGTCTGCAGTTTACAGTCACCCAGGGGGACTAAGGTTCCCTTTATAAAGGTGACCAGACTTGTATGAATGTGCTTGAGAAATGATAAAGTTCAGCAAAAAGCTGCTTTGTCTTCACTGCAACTTTTCATAAAGGGAGGTCTGGTCACCTTACTTTCAGATTGCATGATCTCCATCTCCTTTACCTGATAATCTAGTCACAGATTTGACTTCTCCAAAAAAATGTTTTAACTTTGTTGTTATTATTATTATTACAATGATGGGGATTCTCACAGTAGCAGAAGAGATAAATAAATAGCTTTTTAGTGTTGATGGTGTTTGTACTTTGACATTTCTTCCCAAGGAAATGTCTCTCCACTATTTTGATGAGGTACATGCTGTGAGGCCCACCTTTTGGCTATAGCCTCTTTTAGGCAACCAGTTTCTCTCTTTGTCCTTCCTGATGGCTCTGGCAGGGGACCCCCTGTTTCTTGCTCCACCATTGCTATGTGAATTAGAAAAGTGATCATTCAAGTTTATAGTCTAAAGGATAGGGTTCCTCCCTTCCCTGTTAGGGTGCATTCTACCAGATCTGGTGCTTCATGGACTTTTCAGAGTCATACAGATGCAAGGCTGTCACCTGGTCTTCTGTTCGTATTTTTAGGTTTTGCCAGGTGGATGTTCAGGCCTCTTCTGATACCAGTTTCAGGTGTAAAGTGCTGCAAGCTGCTCTCTGATTTTGGTTGAGCCCTTTCTTGACCTGTTGTTACATGGACATGTTAGTGTTTGCTTGCTGTGTTACCCACCTCTCTTTTGGACTGCTTTTGAACACCCCATGGTTAACACTAAGATCCTGTGTTCCGTATTATACGATTAAGTAAAGAGGATTTTTTACTTAGCTTTTTATGATCTCCTTATTGCTTCATACAAATCTGAGGCTTGTTGGGAGTGGGGGAAATTATATAGGGGGGTGTACCTGTAGCATTTGCCAGTGTCCAATCACCTAAAGGTAATTGCAATAACCATGATTCGGTGTCCTGTGCTGTACTCCATGAAAATTATTTTACAGGTAAGACAGAAATCATCCTTTTGTTTTTATGAGGTAATTTTTCCTTAAAGTGGAAGTCCATGCTAAAACTAAAATGAAAAGAAAAAATCAGTACACATACCTTTTCTGCAGGCGATCCGACCTGATCTCCAGCGGCGGAAGCTCTGATCCCATGCTGAGCTGCCAGCTGCGGCTTCGCTGTGGAGGCGGGTGCAGAGGACATGTCCGACAATGGAAGCCCCATAGTAACTCTATGGGCGACGTCACTCACCATTCATTTCACAGCTGTTGGAGATTGGGTCGGATCGCCTGCAGAAATGGTATGTATACAGATTTTTTCTTTACAGGGCTAGATAGGTTAGTGTTAGAATGTTGGGCTATAGATGCAGGAATTTTAGCTTTAGTATGGACTTCCACTTTAAAGATAATGGGCCGGATTCAGGTACAGCGGCGTATCTTTAGAGCGGCGTAGCGCATCTCATATGCGCTACGCGGACGTAACATAGAGAGGCAAGCTGAGTATTCACAAAGCACTTGCTCCCTAAGTTACGTCGGCGTAGCGTAAATGGGCCGGCATAAGCCCGCCTAATTGAAAGTAGCAAGGCAGTGGGCGTGTAGTATTATAATTAAGCATGACCCCATGTAAATGCATGGCCGAATGAACGGCGCATGCGCACGCATGCTCAGAATCACGTCGCAAATACTCCCTAAGATACGTTGGCTCAATGCTTTCGACGTGAACGTAACCTACGCCCAGCCCCATTCATGTACGACTTACGCAAACGACGTAAAATCCGACGGCAGTTCCGACGTCCATACCCTAAACGACTTAGACCAGCTTTTTGGTGGTTTAACTTTACGCCGGAAAAACGCCTTACGTAAACGACATAGATTACAGTGATGGGCGCAAGTACGTTCATGAATCGGCGTATCTCGCTAATTTACATATTCGACGTGTAAATCAACGGAAGCGCCCCTAGCGGCCAGCGTAAATATGCACCCAAGATACGACGGCGTAGGAGACTTAAGTCGGTCGTATCTTGGCACAATTCAGGCGTATCTGATTCAGAGAATCAGCGCATAGATACGACGGCGCACATTTGGACTTACGACGGCGTATCAGTAGTCTTTGTGAATCCGGCCCATAGTGATTTCCTAATGCTGACATATATACCCTATTGATTAATGTGAAATAATAATTTTAATGATAGGTCTACTATAAAGTGGAAACCTGGACTAATCATGAAGCATAAATTTACAGCCCCCCCCACCACCACATTCTGGCCGGTTGGAAAGCACTGCTTGCACAAAGCTGAACAAGGCATGTTACAGGGAGTCACGGATACCCTGGTGAGACTAGCTCAGTTATAAGAAAGAAGTAGCAGTTGCTACACGCATGATCAGAAATGTGAACTGCTGTGAGTGTGGAGATCACTTCCGGCAGGATGGCAGAAGTTTGCTTTTACAGGTTGTGCTGTACAGGTATTTAGTGTATGTTTCCCCTTTTTACTGATTTTATAGATGAGCTTTATATGTTGAATTATAGTCACCTATTAATTCTGCTACCCAGAGAGTCAAATAACCAACTCTGGTAAAAAAAGTAAATCAACGGAAGCGCCCCTAGCGGCCAGCGTAAATATGCACCCAAGATACGACGGCGTAGGAGACTTAAGTCGGTCGTATCTTGGCACAATTCAGGCGTATCTGATTCAGAGAATCAGCGCATAGATACGACGGCGCACATTTGGACTTACGACGGCGTATCAGTAGTCTTTGTGAATCCGGCCCATAGTGATTTCCTAATGCTGACATATATACCCTATTGATTAATGTGAAATAATAATTTTAATGATAGGTCTACTATAAAGTGGAAACCTGGACTAATCATGAAGCATAATTTTGGTGAACATTGTTTTAAATTGAGAAACTGGCAAAGACCTATGATGAATTAACATGTTTATGTACTTTTCCAGAAATGAGATTGCAGCTTATGTTGTGTCCAAATTTACAGCCCCCCCCACCACCACATTCTGGCCGGTTGGAAAGCACTGCTTGCACAAAGCTGAACAAGGCATGTTACAGGGAGTCATGGATAACCTGGTGAGACTAGCTCAGTTATAAGAAAGAAGTAGCAGTTGCTACACGCATGATCAGAAATGTGAACTGCTGTGAGTGTGGAGATCACTTCCGGCAGGATGGCAGAAGTTTGCTTTTACAGGTTGTGCTGTACAGGTATTTAGTGTATGTTTCCCCTTTTTACTGATTTTATAGATGAGCTTTATATTTTGAATTATAGTCACCTATTAATTCTGCTACCCAGAGAGTCAAATAACCAACTCTGTGACTAGCACCTCTTTCATACTGCCAAGACTGAGTGGCACAACAGATGGCAGAGATGGATAGGTCTTAGAGAGATGGTGAGCATACTGTTGCTGAGCAGGGGAAAATTCCAAAAGGATTGAGAAGACTGGTATAATGGTGGTATAAATACAAATTGATCCTTGAACCACTGATTACATATAAGAAACATACTGCACGTTTAAATACTTTGGGCACAAAACCATGCAGAATAGCACAAAGTAAAGATCACTGCCCTCAACATGCCATGCACCCCCAAATTAAGCTGCTTTCCCATTCCAAACCTTCACATGCCATAATAACCACAACTATTTCAACATCCACAAAGAAAGCCAGAAACAACTTGCCACCAGCATGCAGGCGACAAAACCAACAGCAGGCTTGCATAGAGTGAGAGATGAGTATGGAGGTATGTCCAGCCTGACATGCACATGGAAAAGAGATGGTATGGGCGGGGGAGACAAAACTCACCTTAAGGTCCCTGTGGACAACCCCCATTTGGTGACAGTGGAGGACTGCTTCAAGAATCTGCTGGATGCAATGACTGCGTGCAAACAGCAGGGGGGGCGTTAGTAAGATCTGTGTGCACCCTGCGAGCTGATGGAGGAGGGGAAGGGTGGGAGAGAAGGGAGGGGATGTCTGCCAACCAAAATTAACCATTGCAAACGATGGGGTCTAAAAATCCTTGTTTCAGGTACAGGTGTAAACTGCTCCTGAGTTTGTACATTCACCATTTCACATGCTCATTTCATTGACACTTTTGCACTCAAGACATTTTTTATGTGTTTGATACACACATTTTCACTTGTAAACATACTTCTTGTGACATCACATAACTGTACGTTTATTGGATGGAAGCAAAAACAAATTATTTAGAGATTACCTATTATGCTGATAGATATCTAGGAATTAAAATACTGAGACTTGTATGTCATGAAAGAATGATATAGTCTACCATTGCTGGTTTCTCCTACTGAGAACGCTAATTACTAGGCTGTAACACTAGTTTTTTGGCTTCGAGTATTTCATTCAGTCATTCAGCTGGAATTAGTATAGAGGAAATTTGACTTTTTTTGTCCTTGCTCTGTGACGACAGCCCTTATATTTCTCACATGACAGGTGCCCTTTATTATATTTTCCTTTTTATTTTAAGTTAAATACTACATCAACGTATAAAGTTGACATTCTGATTTACAAACCTGGTGAAGTAAATTCCTAGGACAACCAATCAAATGTAAGGTCTTGCACAAAAACATTCCTCCGGTGGTCTAATTGCTTCCCCTGCACTAAAGTAATGCGACTCAACATAACACATTGCAAAGATACTCTCATTTTGTGGCACACAGAAAACTATATGCATGTAGATTTATTTTATCATGGCTGGCATGGCTAAAGGAATCTACACTGCTGGCTGTTGTATTGTGATTGCCAAAGCACCCGCAGCTGTCTGTATACCCAGTCCTCATTGGATGCAGTCACTGTTTGACCATCAATTTTCCTCAAGGCTTCTTCATTTTTTAAATGAAGTTTGACGAGCCAGGTGGTGCTGACAAGGCCAACTACAACTTTCAGCTAACTCTTGCTTTGGTAAAGTGAACACATCTCACAGTCTGTAACAATCTTTGGTCTGAGATGGAGATCCAATTGTATGGAAATCTAATATATGCAATCACATATTATATACAAAGCAGTCATCTAATAAAGATTTAGGGCCAGATTCAGGTACATCGCCGTATCTTTGTGCCGGCGTAACGTAAATGGGCCGGCGTAAGCCCGCCTAATTCAAAGTAGGCAGGTAGTGGGCGTGATGTATTGAAATTAACTGGGCCCCCATGTAAATGAATGGCCGATCGAACGGTGCATGCTCAGAATCACCTAACTTACGCCCAGCCCCATTCACGTACGACTTACGTAAACGACGTAAAATACGACGGCTGTTCCGACGTTTCCGACGTCCATACCTTAACATGACTTACCCCTGCGTAAGGGGTAAACTTACGCCGGACGTACGCCTTACGTAAACGGCGTAGATTATTGCGATGGGCGCAAGTACGTTCGTGAATCGGCGTATCTAGGTAATTTGCATATTCGACGCGTAAATCAATGGAAGCGCCCCTAGCGGCCAGCGTAAATATGCACCCAAGATACAACGGCGTAGGAGACTTACGTCGGTCGTAGGAAGCCAAAATTCAGGCGTATCTTGTACTGTGAATACGGCGCAAAGATACAACGGCGCATCCAAGAACTTACGCGGCGTATCAACAGATACGTCGGCGTAAGTTCTCTCTGAATCTGGCCCATACTGTATATTGTACTGTCATGGTACATTTTTCCCCCCTAATGTTCTATATGATTATTAGGTGCATTTAGCACAGTAATGCTTTTTTTCAATCATTATTATGCAATACAACTTGTGGGTAAAAGAAAATAGAACATAGACAGCAGTAGCAATTAGCTGTTATCAAATGCCTACTGTTACAAAATGTTTTTCCTTAGTGCTGCCCAAAGATTTTATTCGCATCGGCCCTAATCGCTGGTGTGAAGGCCTCGGGAGGGGTTCTCTAATGGAGGGTCTCTAAGGGGGACCTTGATATAAGGGGACCTTATATCTCTAAGCAAGGGGCAGTGCGCTTCTAAAGTGTTCGAGTTTGCGTTGAAGAAACGTATCCACCCTATTGTTCAGTAATCTGCATGTTTTCTAGCACGGCTCTGTGTGGACAGAGCTGGTGCTTGTTTGCCTTTTCACTACACACAACAGTACGACAGTCAGAAATTAATTTAATTTCCTCTGTCAAGCCAAAAATTTGGGGACAGAACATTTAGAACATCAAAAATATAAATATTTTTGTTTCAATTAGAGTAATGAATGGTTAATCATATTAGTTTCTTTATTGTAGTTGGGGGAGACACACAAGGAAGTGAGAGGAAATCTTAACAGGAAATCCACTTAAACCAACTTACAGATTCCTCCACCCAATTCCTTTTCCAATGACAACTAAATATTTAGGAATTTCTCTGCCTGACACTCCCTGACACTGACAGGTGACAGAAGAGACACTATTGTCAGTGTTAATGTACACTGAGCTGTGCATGCGCAGCTTACATTTAGGGCACTGCTTTGTGCCATGATGATGTGGCAAATGTGCAGAAGGGAAATCATTGGAAGGAAGACTGAGAGAAGATGCAAACGCTCATTGGAACACTGACAGTGCAGTGTTGGGGGGCATTGTTTCACAAATAAGTCTGCGATAATGTGCTAATATGTGATACATACTAGCACGTTATTTTATATAGCTCCTGGAGGCCCATTTAAAAAAAAAAACATTCTGCTTTAAGAAAATAACACATCACTGTTGATTTTTGTTACCGTGACTGAAATTCAGGACTAGGGCAAAATAGATTAAAGTGAACCTGTACCCCATTTAAATGTTTAAAAATTAAAGTCCTGTTAACAACAGTTTTCAAGCTATGGTAATCCTACTAGGGCCGAAACTTGGGGGCGGGGGCGCAGGGGGGGGGACACACCCTGGGTGATGCATCTGGGGATCTGGTGGGGCGCCGCCAGGGTTCTGTCACCCCCCCACCCACACTGGAAAGCACTGCTGTAAGGGTGTCACTGCCGCCCACTGCATAGTTTGCCAAACACCAGAGAACCAAATAGGAGGGAGGCTGCGCAGGCACACTAGCGCTAAATCACTCTGCTCCTCCCACCTGCCAGCACTATAGAAAGGCATTCCAGGGCTACGCTTCAGCATGGGAAAGCCTCTGTGGAACTGGAAGGCATTTTGTAAGACAAGGAGAGGGGTTTGTGTGCAGAAGGCCCTGGACTAGGAAGTAGGGCTTGGTATGGCAAAGGATTGGGGGGCCTGGGGGGGGGGGGGTGCAGAGAAGGCTCTGGACTGGGGGGGGGGACCGAGGAGGCCCTGAGCTCTCTGCTTAGGGAGCACTTGAGAACTGAGTGAATGGCGGTGTTTGATTACTCAGTACTCAGCCTTAGAGCTGGCAGGGGGACAGATGCAGCATCTAAAGTCTGCTCTTCGCTGATGTCACTGCCATCAGTCGGGGCAGCACGTCATCCCGGATTCCAAGTCAGGATCCACCAGCTGCCCTGATTGATGGCAGTCTCAGCGAGCCGCTGAGAAGCTGAGACAGCCTCTTCCCGCCCCTCCACAGCTCAGCACTCCAATAAGTGTGGAGAAGCAGAGAGGAAAGACGCTGACTGACAGTCAGCAGCTTTCCTCTCGGGGATCGATGAGAACCAAGCCATCAGCGATGTTCGGTGGCTCGGTTCTCAGTGCAGTGACGGTGGGGGACAGATACAGCATCAGCCTGATGCTCCATCCACCGAGGTAAGTATGAATATTGTTCCAATACATACCAAATTGTAGGTGTCTTCTGGCAGGTCCTGTGAAGAAAAGGGTCCTCTTCATCCTCTTCCAGCTTCTTCTTCCTTGGGCTGTGGATAGTTGTGAATGCTGCAGAGAGGCAACCTTTCTCTGAAGCACTCTCCTGTCAGCCTAGGCCAGCGTGATGATGCGCTCACAAGGGTTGTGTCCATGACTGCCTGGGCTCATGGGAAGAAGGTTAAATAATGCTGGACATTATTGAAACTGGAAGAGGACTAGTGCAGAAGGGCGCATGGACGATAACTGCAGTGAAAAGAAGATGGGTTTTGCAGCAAAAGCTGCATTTTTTTTTATTGCCCAAGGTCTGGACAGTTTGAAAAAAAAAAATCCCATAGATAGGGTTGGGTATAAGAAGCAACTATAATTAAAAAAATAAATAAAGTCAAAGGCCCGGATTCACGTAGGAGATACGACGGCGTATCTCCAGATACGCCGTTGTATCTCTGAGTCTGAGGCGTCGTATCTTGGCGCCTGATTCAAAGAATCAGATACGCCAGAATTTGTATAAGATACGACCAGCGTAAGTCTCCTACGCCGTCGTATCTTAACTGCATATTTACGCTGGCCGCTAGGGGCGTGTACGCTGATTTACACTTAGAAATATGTAAATCAGCTAGATACGCCTATTCACGAACGTACGCCCGGCCGTCGCAGTAGAGATACGCCATTTACGTAAGGCTTTGCTTGGCGTAAAGTTACCCCTGCTATATGAGGCGTAGATAAGGCATACCAATGTTAGGTATGGACGTCAGAACAGCGTCAAATTTTTCACGTTTTACGTTGTTTGCATAAGTCGTTCGCGAATAGGGCTGGGCGTCATTTACGTTCACGTCGAAAGCATTGGCTTCTTGCGGGTTAATTTGAAGCATGCGCACTGGGATACTTTCACCGACGGCGCATGCGCTGTTTGTAAAAAGCGTCATTTACGTGGGGTCACAATAAATTTACATAACACACGCCCACATCTTCCACATTTGAATTAGGCGGGCTTACGCCGGCCTATTTACGCTACGCAGCCGCAACTTTGGTTTGTGAATACTGCACTTGCCTGTCAAAGTTGCGGAGGCGTAACGTAAATAGGATACGTTACGCCCGCACAAAGATGCGCTCTTCTACGTGAATCCGGGCCAATATGTAGCAAAGGAGGAAGGAAGGGAAAAAAGCAGTTATGTTTTAAATACGTTTTTTTTTTTTTTTAACTAAGTACTTTAGGCGACCTGCCTCTGTATAAATTCATTTAACCAACAAATACAAGATTCTGTAAGTCCAACCTCTATGTCATTTACACACCACTCATTTTGCATATGGCTGCAATAAAAAGGTTAGGTTGTAAAGCGTTTGATGTCATGGTAATATTCTGAGATGCACAGACAGCCTGCTATACTTTCCCACATCCTATTCTTGATGTATTTCCATGGTAACAAACAGAATGGAGGAACAATAAAAATACATGACAGACATACCAGCAATTCGGTTATATTTTACTTGCTATGTGTACAGTAATCCATTACTGTATACATAGCAGGTAAAATACAACTGAATTGCCGCTATGTCTGTCATGTATTTTTAAATTTCCTCCACTGTATATACTGTATATATCCATACAGTAAAAGTAGACACTCTACCAATTAATCCAAAATATGGTTTAAATTGAACATGTGGTCACTTTGAAACTAAACCAGCAGCAGGATACAAGGACCTTCAGTATTCATGTTCAGGCCCACCCTTCCATTCCTGATGCGGGAGGCAATGATCCCTTTGGGAACTGAAATAGCTATCAATTTAATAAGGAAACCCAGGTTTTGAGGTCCCCAACTTGCTTTGCAAGATACCTAAACGTTCAAAATGTACCTCTAGGTTATGTTTTTTCTTGTCTGCTGCCAGTCTTTCCAATATACAATGGAGAAAATAATTACTTGATCCCCTGCAGATTTTGTACGTTTTTCCACAAAGAAATGAAGGGTCTATAATTTTTATCATATGTGTATTTTAAATGATAGAGACGGAATATTAACCAAAAATCCAGAAAAAGACACAATACAAATGTTATAAAGGGTAAGGATGGGGTAAGGATGATTATGAGAAAAGTGAGGGATCAGCCCAGAACTACACGGGAGGAGCTTGTGAATAATCTCAATGGCGTTGGGACCACAGTCACCAAACAAACCTTTGGAAACACAATACGCCGCCATTGATTTAAATCCTGCAGCTCCCGCAAGGTCCCCCTCTCCTCAAGAAGGCACATGTACAGGCCGGTCTGAAGTTTGCCAATGAACATCTAAGGCCCCGTACACGCGTCCGAGAAACTCGACGCGCAAAACACATCGTTTTGTTCGTCGAGTTCCTTGTAAAAGCCGCCGAGGATCTTGGTGAGCCAAGTTTCCTCATTGACTAACGAGGAAATAGAGAACATGTTCTCTATTTGGCCCGACGAGATCCTCGTCGGTTTCCTCGGCCAAAAGTGTACACACGACCGGATTTCTCGGCAGAATACAGCTCCGATCGAGTTTCTGGCTGAATTCTGCAGAGAAACTCGGTCGTGTGTACGGGGCCTCAATGATTCAGATAAGGATTAGGAGAAAGTGCTGATGTCAGATGAGACCAACATTTAGCTCTTTTTCCATTAACTTGACTTGCCGTGTTTGGAGAAAGAAAAAAAGCATTGAGGTGAAAACAAATATGCTTTGGGGCTGTTTCTCTGCTAAAGATATAGGCCGACTATTGAGGGGCCAACGAAAGGGGCCATGTATTGTAAAACCTTGGATGAGAACCCTCTTCTCTCAGCCAGAACACTGAAAATGGTTCGTGGATGAGTCTTCCAGCATGACAATGACCCAAAACATACTGCCAAGGCAACAAAGGAGTGGCTCAAGAAGAAGCACATTAAGGTTATGGAGTGGCCTAGCCAGGATCAAGACCCTAATAATATGGACCATTTATGGAGGGAGATAAAACTTGTTGCCAAGCCACAGTCAAGAAACCTTAAGAATTATAAAGAAGATCTGTAAAGAAGAGTGGACCAAAAGCGCTCCTAAGATGTGTGCAAAGCTGGTAACCAACTACAACAACAACAAGAAATGTCTTTCTTACCTTTGTGCTTGCCAACAAGTGTTTCTACACCAAGTACTAAGCCATGTTTTGCTTGGGGATCAAATACTTATTTTACTCACTGAACTGCAACTCAATTTGATTTTTTTCTGGATTTATGGTTAATATTCTGTCTCTATAATTTAAAATACAGCTATGGTAAAAATTATAAACCCTTCATTTCTTTGCAAGTGGGCAAGCTTACAAAATCTGCAGGGATCAAATAATTATTTTCCCCACTGTATACAACTACTGCTCTTGATAGGGGACGCGGTTTGCAGCCACACTTGTCTCCCTCCTGTTACTCTGCAGCTTTGCCTAGCTTTCAATATGTGACGCATACACACAGATGGAGTGCACAAGCATAGATGTGAGCAAGGAGATTTAATTAAAAGAAAGCACATGAGAAGGTTTAAACGTGTCTTGACGTGTTTCGCACTGTGGCCATAATCTTTTGACTAAACACCATAGCACAAAATATTTCAATGCGCTTTTTATGCATTTTTTTTAGGAGTAGCATCAATATTAATTACACTTCACAGCATATAACAGGGGTTTCAATTGATGATACAGAGTGGTAATGTAACCAAAGAGTATGGTGCAAAGACTCTGGCCTCGTACACACGACCGAGTTTCTCGGCAAAAACCAGCAAGAAACTTGTTGGGTTTTTTTTTTTGCCGAGGAAACCGGTCGTGTGTACACTTTGACGAGAAAACTGTCGAGGAACTCGTCGAGCCAAAAAGAGAGGATGTCTTCTTTTTCCTCGACGGGAATGGGGAAATTTGGCTCGCCGAGATCCTCGACAGCCTAACAAGTAACTCGACGAGCAAAACTATGTGTTTCGCCCGTCGAGTTTCTCGGACGTGTGTACGAGGCTTAATAGCACATTATACATGAAGGATAAGAAAACAAAAAACAGAAGTCTGAAATCCCCCATTTTTGTTCGGATTTAATGTCCACTTGTAGATTCCAGTTGTGTATATGTGCTACCACCCTTAAACGTGACCACTCAGAATTGCACCATTCTAAAATGCAGAATGGAAATCTGGGTACTGACCAAAGGCCACCTAACCGTGCTCCATGAACTCAGTTGCACATCGATACTGTCAGATCTCATTTAATATTTTTAAGCCCTGACACAGCACACTACATTCCTGCCTTGGACTGGCCCTCCCATTTATGTTTCATCCAGTTTGATCTTCAAAGAGAATATTGTGATTATCTGTGATCTTGTACAGCTGTTCATAGTAAACAATCAGCTTTTAGGGTTTATTGTCAAAGCTTAAAGTGGTTGTAAAGGTAGAGCCCAATCTCCATCCAGTGATGTGCACCAGAGCCGAGGTTCTCTCCCTCCTTATTGGCTCCTGCCGCTGTCAATCAGAGGTAGTGATGAGGGTCTGGGGGTGAGGCTGAGGCCCACTCTGTGTGTCGATGGGCACACAGAACAGGGCTCAGGAGTGAGCATGCATAAGTACCCACATAGGAGGCTGCAAGAAGAGGAGGATCAGGGCACCTCTATGCAAAGCCTTTGCACAGGGCAGATAAGTATAACATGTTTGTTATTTTAAAACAAACCAAAAAAAAAACTTTAATATTACTTTAACTGAACAAGCTGAAGTTAGAAGTTGATTTTTTCTATGCACAGCTGCACCAGTTTTAGTAAATCTCCCCCATAGTTTGAATGTTTGTCTGTTGTGCCAAGTGACAGTCTACAATATCATGTACAATGGTATAATCTAACTTCAGCTGTTAAATGCTGTTAAAGAACATTATGTTAGCTTTTAAAGCAAAAACATGTTGTTGATTAGGTAACTATGAGTAAGCTCCCTTTGTGCATTGCCAGTTGGTAAACAAAAGGTTTACTGCATAAAACAGAGGACAATGTGCAAAGTGCATTAACACATACAGTATAACCCAGTCTGTTTATTTTTCTGTTTGGAGTAGACCGATTTTCCTATTTAGATGTGTATGAGCTGTGATGCTTGCTTGAGCTATTCTTCACTGGGCTTATGAAGTGTGAAGTGTGTGCTAACATTTTCTTGCTGTCCATTCTTCAGAAACCAAAACCCTTGTTTTAATTTCACCGTTGCACTATAGAAAGGTCAATCTAACCACTTGCTGCCCGGCTCACGCCGATATACGTTGGCAAAGTGGTTTGTTACCGCGAATCGCCGTATTGGTACGTCTGTACCTTTAAGGGCGATAGCAGAACGGGGAACCTGATGTGCGTGGCCGGCGGGCGTGATCGTAGCCGGCCACCTGTGATTGCATGCACGAGAGCAGGAACAGGGATTTATGTGTGTAAACACACAAATCCCTGTTTTGTCAGTGGGACAGGAGACATAGGGCCGGATTCAGGTAGATCGGCGTATTTTTAGGCGGGCGTAGCGCATCTCATATGCGCTACGCCGACTTAAAGCAGAAAGGCAAGCACCTAATTCACAATGCAAATGCTCCCAACGTTGCGCCGGCAATTCAAAGTAGGTGGAAGGTGGGCGTGATCCATTTAAATGAAGCGTGACCCCATGCAAATGATGGGCCGAACGAACGGCGCATGCGCCGTCCCGTGGACGCATTCCCAGTACGCATGCGTCAGAATCACGTCGTAAATACTCCATAAGATACGTCGAATCACTGCCTACGACGTGACGTAACCTACGCCCAGCCCTATTCACGTACTACTACGTAAACGACGTAAAATACGACGGCTGTTCCCTGGTCCATACCTTAACATGACTTACCCCTGCTTTATGAGGCTTAACTTTACGCCGGATGTACGACTTACGTAAACAGCGCATATTAATGCGCCGGGCGCAAGTACGTTCGTGAATCGGCGTATCTCACTCATTTGCATATGGGAATCGAATTTCCCATATGCCTCCAGCGTAAATATGCGCCCACGATACGCCGGCGTAGGAAAGTTAAGTCGGTCGGAAGAAGCCTATTTTCAGGCGTATCTAGCTCTGTGGGCACGGCGCACAGATACGACGGCGCACATTTACACTTACGCAGCGTTTCTGTAGATACTTCGGCATAAGTGCTACGTGAATCCAGGCCATATTGTTTGTTCTTATTAAATAGGAAAAACGATATGTCTCCTCCCCCAGTCAGTCATATCCCCATACAGTTAGAAACATTAACTAGGGAACACATTTAACACCTTGATCGCCCCCTAGTGTTAACCCCTTCCCTGCCAGTGACATTTATACAGTAATCAGTGCATTTTAAAGCACTGATCGCTGTATAAAATATCAATGGTCCCAAAAATGTGTCAAAAGTGTCCAATCTGTCCGCCGCAATGTCACAGTACAGCTAAAAGTCGTAGGTCACCGCCGTTACTAGTAAAAAAAATAATAATAAAAATGCCATAAAAATTACATAAATCTTTCCCATAGTTTGTAGACGCTATAACTATTGAAGAATGTATACTGGCCTAAACTGAGGAAGAAATTTGTTTTTTAAAAACATTTTGGGGATATTTATTAAAGTAAAAAATAAAAAATAACATTTTCAAAATTGTCGCTCTTTTTTTTGTTTATAACGCAAAAAATAAAAACTGCAGAGGTGATAAAATATCACCAAAAGAAAGCTCTATTTGTGGGGGAAAAAAGGACGTGAATTTTGTTTGGGTACAGCGCGATTGTCAGTTAAATCGACGCAGCCCTGTATCGCAAAAAATTGCCTGGTCATTAAGCAGCCAAATCTCACATTCTGTAAGTGGTTGAACTGGTTGCCAAGAGAAAAACAATATTTTTGTTTTTGTATTTTGTTTGCACAAACCCCATGTGCACTGCAATTTTCCAACTACAGCTCTAATAAGCCCTTTCTATGAATGTGATTGCTGCCCTTTGAACAACAACATTACACATTACAGGACCATGTTACCCAAGTTCAAAAGTGTGCGAAAGTGCTAATTAGCTTAAAAAAAAAAAAAATCGTAGCCTACAACAAAATCATAGATGTGTAGCTTTACTAAAACTAGAGAGTGCAAAATCTGATGCAGCTCTGCATAGTAGCCAATCAGCTTCTAACTTTAGCTTGTTCAATTAAGCTTTGACAAAAGAACCTGGAAGCTGATTGGTTTCTTTTCAGAGCTGCACCAGATTTTGCACACTCCAGTTTTAGTAAATCAACCCCTATGTGAAAGAGGTGAGCTAAAGCATCTTTGTGACATACAGACTGGAGCACAGAAGTCATCAACACAGTCCAAAGTTACAAACAGAGATCACAAAGACACACAGGACTAGAAACAATCATGTAGCTAATCTAAACAGAAATGCCTATTAGGAATGGTTCTCCAGCAGAAGACAGGACAAAGGCCAATCTTTTTTCCCCTTGTATGTCCTAGATATCTGGGTGATGCAAAGAATTTTCTTCAGTAAAATGCACTCAGCCCTCACCCCATTACAACAATATTTGTGTAGTTCCTTCTACAACGTTTCTAGCACAAGGCAGTGTCTAGTACTGCAAAGCAGACAAGAGAGAAGGACAGGACACAAAGGATGGGAAATTGAGATGAAAATAAGAGAGGAGACAGACAAAGGTCATAGCTGCCAACTGTCCCCCAATTTCCAGGGGCAATCAAAGAGTTTGTAAATTCAAATTTTTAGGTCTTCTGTTTTCGGCTAATTACACAAAAAATGTTTTGCAGGATTCAATATAGTGACATCTGTGTAAGATATGTTTTATATAAACCAACTGAGGATATGTGAGATAATGAAGAATGTGTTGGACTGCAGTCATTTGGAACAATGCTGATTAAGATTAGCATCCATTGGAAATGATTTTAAGGCCCCTTTCACACGGACGGATAGAATGGTGCTTTTAGCTGCGGATTCTCAAGTTATCTACCACAGCTAAAAGCACACAGTGCTTTCCTATGGCCCCATTCACACACTGGGCTGGATTCAAGAAGCAATTGCGCCTGTGTAACCATAGTTACACAGCGCAATTGCTTACTTGCCTCGGCGTAACGAATGCTCCTGATTCAGGAACCTCGTTACGCCGACTGCAGCCTAAGATATGCGCGGCATAAGGCTCTTATGCCCGCATATCTTAGGCTGCATTCTTGCGATGGCCGCTAGGTGGCGTTCCCGTTGTGCTCAGCGTATAGTATGCAAATTGCATACTAACGCAGATTCACAACGTTACGCGAGCCCTGCGTACGCAGTTTACGTAGTTTCCGTACGGCAGTTTTCGCGTAAGGCTGCCCCTGCTATTAGCAGGGGCATCCAATGTTACGTATACCCGTCGTTCCCGCTTCGCGAAATTTCAAATTTACGTAGTTTGCGTAAGTGATTCGTGAATGGCGCTGGATGCCATTCACGTTCACTTTGAAGCAAATGACGTCCTTGCGACGTCATTTGCCGCAATGCACGTCGGGAAAGTTTCCCGACGGAGCATGCGCTCTACGATCGGCGCGGGAATGCGCCTAATTTAAATGATTCCCGCCCCCTACGGGATCATTTAAATTGCGCGCGCTTACGCCAGGCATTTTGCCGGCGTGCCCACGCAATTTACGGAGCTACTGCTCCGTGAATCAAGGGCAGCGCAGTAAATTTGTGGGGGCGCAGGGCAAAAACGTTGGCCTGCGCCTCCGTAAAAAAAGCGCAAATCTACCTGAATCCAGCCCACTGTGTTTAGCTGCAGTTTGGTTACATGCGGTTTGGTGCAGATAGAAAAAATAAAATTGACTGCGTCTAGGAACGATTTGGCGCAGCTATCTGCACATAACCGCAGGTAATCACAGTGCACCGTATCAGCTGAGTTTGGTATGAATCATGAGGGGGAACTCCACGCCAAATTTTAAATAAAAAACGGCATGGGTTCCCCCTCCAAGAGCATCCCAGGCCCTTGGGTCTGGTATGGATTTAAAGGGGAACCCTTACGCCAAAAAAAGGCGTGGGGGTCCCCCCAAAAGCCACACCAGACTCTTATCTAGCACGCAGCCCAGTCGGTCAGGAAAGGGGGTGGGGACGTAATAAAGTAATTATTAGGCCGCTCTAGAGGTCTTCTTCCGACTTCGGGGGTCTTCTTCTGACTTCCGACTCTCTGGTTCTTTCTGCCTTCTACCGGGTTCCTCCACTATCTTCTTCCAGCTCTTTTACTAGCGGTGGCCTGGTCTTCTCCCTTCTTCCAACTTCGGGGGTCTTCTTCCGACTTCTCCGCTCTCTTCTCCCACTCTCCGGTTCTTGCTGCCTCCTGCCGGGCACCTCCGCTATCTTCTTCCAGCTTTTTTACTAGCGGCGGCCCAGTCTTTTGCGTTGTCTTCTTCCCTCTTCTCTTTTTCCGATGTTGACTCGACAATCTCTTCCGCTGTAATGCCATGTGCGCGGTGCGCAACGATTCATATAGGCCTCTTAAGATGTCACAGTCCCATCATGCTCCGGGTGGTGATGACATAAGGGGCGGGGTCACCGGGTGCCATCACCCAGTGACCACGCCCCATGCCTATATAAATCGTTGCGCACCCGGCATTACAGCGGGAGGAAGCGCCATATCAACATCGAAGAAGAGAAGAGGGAAGAAGATTACGGAGAAGACTGGACCGCCGCTAGTAAAAGAGCTGGAAGAAGATAGTGGAGGAGCCCAGCAGAAGGCAGAAAGAACCAGAGAGCGGAGAAGTCGGAAGAAGAACCCCGAAGTCGGAAGAAGACCCCCGAAGTCGGAAGAAGGGAGAAGACCGGGCCACCGCTAGTAAAAGAGCTGGAAGAACATAGCGGAGGAGTCTGGCAGAAGGCAGAAAAAAACAGAGAGCGGAGAAGTCGGAAGAAGACCCCCCAAGTCGGAAGAAGACCCCCGGAGCTGCCTAATAAATTACTTTTTCTTCTTGACACTTTTTCCCCCAGGTGAATGGGTAGGGGTATGATGTACCCCATACTCCTTTTCATAGGGTGGGGGGCGGGATCTGGGGACCCCCGCCTGCAGACCCCAACAACCAACTTGTCGGGAAGAGGCCCTTGTCTTCATCAACATGGGGACAAGGTGCTTTGGGGTGGGGGGCCGGAGGGCTCCCCACTGCCCCAAAGCACCCACCCTGCCATGCGGCCTGGTACGGTTCAGGAGGGGGGGCGCTCGCCCGTCCCCCACCCCTTTCCTGACCGACCGGGCTGCGTGCTCGGATAAGGGTCTGGTATGGCTTTTGGGGGGACCCCCCACGCCGTTTTTTATATAAAATTTGGCGTGGAGTTCCCCCTCATGATTCATACCAAACACAGTGCCTGGTATTGGCGCGGATACAAGTCGGATCCCCGTTTAATATCGTGCCGCAGCTAAATGCAACCGCATGTAAACACAGCTAATCACACTGTACAAATGCAGCTGATCGCTGTGCCTGGAGTCTTGAATTTCACAGAAAATAAACATGCTTTTAACTGCGGCAGAACAGCCGTCTGTGTGAAAGGGGCCTAAAATGTTGGCAACCATTAGAGATAGATAGATAGATATATAGATAGATAGATAGATAGATAGATAGATAGATAGATAGATAGATAGATAGATAGATAGATAGATAGATAAATCTGGTGTATTTTAGAAGAGGAACATTGTGTCCTTGGATATTAGCAAACACGAGTTTATTTAATTAGGCAAACAATATGCAAAGTGAAGTGCTCCAAAGCAAGCAATTGGAATTTACAGTTCACTGATAAGACAGCAGAAAACTGAAATCTGGTTGGTTGCTATGGGTTGCTGCACTTTCAACATCATGATTGCTCTTTACACTGCTGTTTTTGAATAAGCCCCACGGTGCAGTAGTTCAGGAAATGCAGACATGTGGTGCAGAGTGGTGTGCACACAATATTATCAACTGAGAGACACATGGAAGAGAGCGCAGGAGGGGGAGGACATAGAAGAGACAGATGGAGGAGGAGAGAAACTAAAAATAGGTGCCAAAGAGAGCAAAAAACAAGCAAAAGAAATGCAGAAAAGAGAGGAGGAGAGGGACTGAGGAGGGGGACAGAGAAAAAGATGTTGGGGGAAAGATAAGAAATGCTGGTTACACACTAAAGAGAAAATAATGTATAAAATAAAGAACAGAAGATGCTATTCGAAGAAGACAGTCAGAAAATGATGGGTGATTAATTAAAGGAGTGAGGAGAAAGGGCACTTATGAGTATACCAAATGCAGCACAGGTAGATATCATGCAAGTTAGATGCAAAGTATCACGCCACAGGCTATGCAATGCTTTGTATATGCCTCCTGCATTGCTTCATACTCCAGATTCCCACTGGCAGCTATACAGAGCTGTGCATGCTGGGCCTCAAAATGCATCTGACTGTACAGTGCTCACTCACTCTCTGTTTATTGGATGAGAATAATCAAATGAAGCCATGGTGAAAAGAGGACAACAAGCAAGTAAAGGAAGAAAGGTGGCAGTGAAGGGTAACAGACAATAAACAGAGAGTATTGTGAACTAACTCAGAATCGTCATATGACATACAAGCATACATATATTGTAGGACAGGTTCCTCTGGCAACCGGATGATAGGATGCATCAGTGAGGCTATTCAGTACAGATGATTTCATGTACCGCCTTTTATCATCCAGTAGATGGTGCTATATGAGATCTTATCATTAACTCATTTAATATAAAAATAATAACTATATAGAATAATACTAAAGATCTCATTGAATCTCTTTATATGAAAATAATATAATTAGAGTAATACTAAAGATTTTATCATTGCATCTCTTATTATGAAAAGAATCACCATATAGGATAATACTTTTTAGTATCTCACAAAATCTACGGAATTGTGTGAATTAAAAATGGAAAATAATGCACCTTTCATCCATTGCGCTTGCTTATGATGTAGAGGTTCCTGTCCCTTGTTGACAGTAGAAAGAGCCATTTTGGAAAAAAGGCCATGTGGTTTCTCAGGTCTAAATAGTTATTCCTCATGTCTCAGTGACACACCTGATTCATAGTTAAAAGATTCCCTCTAACCTTTTGAATATTAACTCACAAAATGGCTGCCTCCATTGTGTAGGTGACAGGTACCCTTTTATTGACAGGAACGGTCCAAACAAGATATACATGTTTGATCAGGGACAATTAATTTATCTTTCAGAAGACAGCACTATATTTTGTAAGTCCATACTCTTGTTCAGGGCATAGTAAGGCATTGTTTATCTGTTTCCCTTCATGCCCTCCCAGATGCAAACCCCCATCATCGCTACATACCATCACCCCATCTCCCCATGCACTATCCCCAGAGCCAGATGGTGTAGGGTGTGGTGAAGGGTGCAGTACCCCACGATGCGCCGCTTCTCACCTGGACCCCCATGCCATGTCACCCCCTTCCCCTTCAAAAATACTAACCTTCAAGTCCCTGTGCACAATGTCACAAGAGTGTGTGAAACAAACACTTTCTAATATCTGATGGAGACAGTGACTGTAAAACAAAACCAGCAGACCCACATGGTACAGGGGCAATGATTTGGCACAGACAAAAAGGGAACATGTTGGGTATGTGGAAAATTGACATACATTGGGAAGGAACATTTGCATTTGGGGGTAAAGGTAAATGGGTATTCATAAGGAATTTAGGAATAGTTACAAGAACGTATACAAATAGGGAAGATAACAGTAGGAGAAAAGCGGATGTAGTTAGGAGGTAGGACATTAATGATAGGGTTGAATTAAGCAGAGCATTCAGGGTTGGTGAGATGGTAGACAGTTTGTAGGAGAACAATTTGATTGAGACCAATATGTCACAACAGAAGGAAAAAAAGACAGAGGGAAGACGTAGATTGAAAAAAGGGAGAAGGGACAAGAGGAGAAAAACAGTGTCTTAACATCACAAAACATCACATCAGAAAAGGGGCAGCATGCAGGACTGTACAGGGACACATTGTTTAAATGCTAAAGCAAAGAATGTCACCCTGGGACTTCTATGGTCTTACTTAGCAAGGTAGTGCAAAATGCAATGACTTCATGCAAAGTGTAGCAACAAATTTGACTTCTATTTAACAGGAAGAAATTCAACCTGATTGCCAGATAGGGCTTACAGCACTTTGCACTTCATCACTGCTCTTTGCCCAACCATAACAAATAAAGCCATTGGTGTTTAAATGGAAATCTAATTTCAATGTACTGCTGGAAATACAGCAATTTTAGAGGCATGGTAGAGTTTACTAACATCTCTCCAAATTGTTACTTTGTAATTTTTAAGATCAAAAGATTTTTGATATGTGATTGGTTGATACCAGCAACATCCACATTGTCCCCTTCATTATATATCATTAAACATGTTAGTAAATCTCCAGAGTTTAATAAAATCCTGTATAGTAGTCTTACGTTAGGAAACATCTGCAGGAAAATCCCCTTACTGGGGTTATATTGTGTTCAAGATCAAAGTGTATAGTCCTGAAACAGAGTTCTGACAAAATAAACAATGGGTTTTTGATTGTGGTGATTTTTTATCTAATTCGTATATAGTGAATGTGGAGGTGCGGAGAGGATTTAGAGCTTTAAGATATGAAGTGTAAGAACTTCTATTTATAATGAAATATCACTTGTTCATAATTTTATGATAACCATTTTTATTCTCATATGTATCAGCCCTAATTTGAGTGGCATACTTAATACAGCACAGGACTTGAGTCACCCTAAAAATGGCTGGGAGGGGACATGGGTGAGAGGGGGAAGGAGAAGGGGAATTCTAATAATAGAGAATACCCACCTTGCATCTGCTTCACTGTAATATTCTCTTGCCACAATGTCTTCAAACAACTCCCCTCCTGTGACCCTGTAATGCAAGAGACAGAGGAAAACCTTTTAAATGCACACTAGTATTCGCATAATGAAAATGTCATCAGCACAATATTTGTCTTACAACATCTGCATGTTTTTAAATGCAATTCTGTAATTACTGGTATATTTATTATATAGATCTCATCCACCTTTCCAACTCCTCATTGTCCACCACCCTTTTCTACCAATCACTCCACTGGCTTCCACTCACCCACAAATTCAAAATACTAACAACAAAATAAAAAGCCGTCCACAACTCTGCCCTGAGTTAAATCACCAACATTGTCTAAAAATATTACTGAAACCATCCTTTTTGCTCTTTATAAAACTCCTGCTCTCTGACTCATTCATCTTTTCATCCCATGCTTTCTTCTATGACTTCTCCAGAGCCTCTCCCTATCTCTGGAACTCTTATGCCCTGTACACATGGTTTTCCTGACATGCCAAAACCCGACGTTTTTCCCGACGTGATTCCTCTCAAGCCTGCCTTGCATACACACGTTCAGTCAAAAAAAACGCTCAACCAAAGCGTGGTGACGTCCAACACGTACAACGGAACTATAAAGAGGACGTTCCATTCAAATGGCACCACCCTTTGGGCTGCCTTTGCTGATCCTCGTGTTAGTAAAAGTTTGGTGAGAGACGATTCGCGCTTTTCAGCCTTGTGCTTTTCAGTCCGTTACAGCGCGACGAATGTGCTATCTCCATTAGCACAAACATACGCCATTCTACGTGAATCTACCCCATAGACTTCTTGTCGGTTAGGAGTACCTTTACCAAAATAAATTCAGTCACTTCCTTGATGAACTTCTAAAGGAATGACCCAAAATTGTATTCATTATCAAAAAGCATGTGTAGAAGGCATTTCTTACTAGTATGCTCAACAGACCAAGCTTTTAGCCACAAAATCATGTGCATGGGCACAGAGATACAGTAAGAGCGAGAAATATGCTTTTGTCAGACACAATGCGTGTTGCGTGCCAGAGAGAGAGACAGAGTCAGATGAGGGAAACAGTGTCAATATAGCACATGGCTCCGGGACAAGGGAACAGCTATTACCCTGAGCGGTGTTCTCTGTCTCCTGTATGTAGGACATCTGCGGAATGTATGCTATTAGGCTGTTTTTGACCAGCTTTCTTAAACCAATTTTAGTGCTTGATGAGAAGCGTTGGAGTCAAAATAGCAGGGGGTGCCATAATAAACTGAATAACACTTAAATCCTCTGCCTTCTAAGCCATGAAGTGTGCTATGCCTTGCAAATAATGTTTTTTTTTAAGTATTAAGGTTAGGAACTGGATTCCATGTACAAGGAAGCCCTGTTTTAACCTATCCATGAGGCTGGGCCTTTTAAAATCCAGGCCTCACCCGTCATGTTGGGCTCATCTCAGAAAAGGTCTTCTGAGTCTCTAAACCACAGAAATAGACCACGGCCCTAGTCCTGTTTAGCACTTCTTGTCAAGGTGAGCATTCAACGCAGGTTCCAGTGGCCAAAGCAAACATTACAGGCCAGTCCCACATGGTGGTGTCCGTGTATAGTGCCCAGGGTATACACAGAGGGTAACCAATCCAGAAACTGCTAGGTATTGCAAGGCAACGAACAGTCAGATGTTGATAGAAGATTCAGATGAAAAAAAAACACGTTGATAGTTTTAAAAGAAAAAAATCTTCTCCAGAAAATTACAGATCCATCACCTAAGGACACAAAGTGCTGGAGCCTCACATGGATGGGTGGATGGGCTGTATGGGTATATTCTAGGGCAGCCCAATCAAAGTTTTTTTTGCCAGTGACCAATCACTTAGATAGCAGCATATTACCACTGGTCTAAGTCCTGTATTGTACAATTAAGATAATAATGTTGACACCTGGGCATCCAAAACCCTGCCCCCTCCCAACCCCCCAAAAAGAAACATTGAATAACTTTCACTGAGCTAAAAATTGTAGCATTGATCTAGCTTGCAAGCTTGGTGGGAATCAGCACTACTTTTTCTTGGTCAATCCTTCTGCATGTAATGTTTCTGCTTTGGAAGCCTTACCCTGTAAAGAACCATTTTTTGTGTTACATAAAGATTACGCTATTTTTAAGCTATTTTGTCAGGATGTAGTTCGTGCTGTTTAAGATTAACTCTCAGCTACAGTTTCTTTTCATCAATCTAACACACTGTTTGTCATTCCTGATGGCCCCCCGCAAGATCAAACAGCTTTTTGTTCCACTATTGCTAGGTAGATTCATTGACTCATAATTCAAGCCTATTACTTTAAGGGAAAGGTCAATTCACACTCTACTAAATCTGTTTGTGCTTCTTGGGCTTTTCATCATCATGCTTCTGTTTTTCCAATCTGCAAGGCTGCCACCTGGTCCACAGTTCATACGTTTGTTAACTTTTACCAGGTGGACGTCCAGGTTTCAGCAGGTGCTGGCTTCAGTTCTGCAGGCAGCCCTTATGCCGTGTACACACGGTTGGAATTTCCGACAAGAAAAGTTTGATGCAAGCTTTTGGTCAGAAATTTCCTACCACGTGTAGGCCCCATCTGACTTTTTCTGTCAGAATTTCCGAGAGCAAAAATTTGAGAGCTGGTTCTCAAATTTTCCGACGGGAAAAGTTCTTGTCAGAAATTCCGATCGTCTGTATGCAATTCCGACGCGCAAATAAAACGGCGCATGTTTGGTATCAATTAGATTCATGCCCAGAATCATTGAACTTAGTTTTTCTCGACTCGTTGTAATGTTGTACGTCACCACGTTCTTGACGGTCTGAATTTTGTGTGACCGTATGTATGCAACACAAGTTTGAGCCAAAATTCAGTCGAAAAAAAAATCCACGGTTTTCTTGACGGAATTTCCGATTGTGTGTATGCGGCATTAGGCTGAAGGACCTTATCCATCTTTTCCTCATGTTTTCTTGGACCTGTTAGCCCTTTGCTGTGTTACCCACTTCTCAGTTTAACTACTTTTGGACAACCCATTGGTTTCATAATTAATTATTGCCCCCTTTAACATCAATGACAGATTGAAGTCTTTTGTGGTATTTGTGGATGGGGCTCCTTATCCTGTCAGATGGTAAAGCTGACCATTCCTCTTGGCAAAAACTCTCCAGTTCCTGTAAATTTTGGGCTGTCTTGCATGAACTGCATGTTTGAGATCTTCCAGAGTGGCTCAATGATATTGAGGTCAGGAGACTGAGATGGCCACTCCAGAACCTTCACTTTATTCTGCCGTAGCCAATGACAGGTCAACTTGGTCTTGTGTTTTGGATCATTGTCATGTTGGAATGTCCAAGTATGTCCCATGCGCATCATCCTGGCTGATGAATTCAAATGTTTCTCCAGTATTTTTTTTAAAACATACTGCATTCATCTTGCCATTAATTTTGACCACATTTTCTGTGCATTTATAGCTCACACATCCCCAAAACATCAGCGATCCACCTCACAGTCCTTCATCATAGGAGGCCTCTCCAAATGAAGCGTTTATGGTTGTGGCCAAAAAGCTAAATTTTGGTCTCATCACTCCAAATAACTGTGCCAGAAGATTTGAGGTTCGTCTCTGTGCTGTTTGGCATATTGTAGGTGGGATACTTTGTGGCATTTGCAAAGTAATGGCTTTCTTCTGGCGACTCGACCACGCAGCCCATCTTTCTTCAAGTGCCTCCTTAATGTGCATCCTGAAACAGCCACACCACATGTTTTCAGAGTCCTGTATTTCACCTGAAGTAATTTTTGTGGGTTTTTCTTTGCATCCCCAAAAATTTTCCTGGCAGTTGTGGCTGAAATGCTAGTTGGTCTACCTGACTGCGGTTTGATTTCAACAAGTTCAACTACCTTTTCCTGCAGATCCTTTGACAATTCTTTTGCTTTCCCTATGACTCAGAATCCAGAAAGTCAGTGCAGCACTGGATGAAAGATTCAAGGGTCTGTAAGAAGTCCAGAAACTCAATGACTTTTTATACACACACACTAATTACAAGCAAACAGATCACAGGTTAGGATGGTTACCTTTAATAGCCATTCAAACCCCTTTGTGTCCACTAGTGTGCATGTTACCAGGCCAAAATCACTAGGGTATGTAAACTTTAGATCAAGGTCATTTGGTTAGTTTCTGTTGTCATTCTGATTTAACCACATACCGACCAGCTGCCATTGTTTAAAGGGCGGCAGGTCGGCATGATCGTGCGAACTAATAGCTAGGAACCACGATCTGTTATTTCCTCTAGGTCAGTCCCATCCCCACACAGTTAGAACACAGTGAGGAAACACACAGTTAACCCCTTGATCGCCCCCTAGTGTTAACCCCTTCCCTGCCCCCTAGTGTTAAGCCCTTCCCTGCCAGTGACATTTATACAGTAATCAGTGCATATTTATAGCACTGACCTCTCTATAAATGTCAGTTGTCCCAAAAATGTGTCACATGTGTCCAATCCATCCGCTGCAATGTCGCAATACTGCTAAAATACCACAAATCACCACCATTACTAGTAAAAAAATAATAATAAAAACGCCATAAAAATGCCATAAATCTTTCCTATCGTTTCTAGGTGCTGTAACTTTTGCGCAGACCAATTAATATACACTTATTGCAATTTTTTTTTACCACAAATATGTAGAACAATACATATTGGCCTAAACTGATAAAGAAATTAGATTTCTTTGTTTATAGCACAAAAAATAAAAACTGCAGAGGTGATCAAATACCACCAAAAGAAAGCTCTATTTGTTGGGGGGAAAAAAGGACGCAAATTTTGTTCATTGCATGACCGCGAAATTGTTAGTCAAAGCGACGCAGTGCCAAATTGTAAAAAGTGCTTTGGTCAGGAAGGGGGTAAAATCTTCCGGGGCTGAAGTGGTTAAAGGATCGGTCTAATTAAATACCGTTTGGGAGCTACACACTGTGTTATATATAGAATGATGCGTTCTAGTGCCACTGCAGCACCTTCTTTCAAAAGAAACGCAAGGGGAGGGTGAGCAGCATAAATTGTGCAGGAGTGGGGGACAGAATGTGCACGGGAAGAGAACAGAGGGGTGTACATGTCAGAATGGTGATATACCAAGAGGTGTGTGTTTGTTTGAGGAACAGCACAGTGCTACAGTACATGATGGAAATTGACAAAGAGGTGGGTGTAAGAGCAGCACAGACCTCTGAGAGGAGGATGCAAGATATATCAGAACTGATGGCAGTGTGTATGAGTGTGCGATTACTAATACAGAAGGATGAAAATGCAGTGGAAGAGGTGGTGGATTCTGGACAGGAAGAGGACAGTGACTGGTGTGGGGTAGTTTGAATTGTTCCAGCTGGGTAGATTGGTGGGACTGCTGCGTGCGAGGTCAGCACAAGAATACCAGAGGTGGCTGCAGGGGAGGATAGAGATGTAGTGTATAGCAGCAACACTCATGTCTTGTCTTCATCTAACGCCCACAGAGCTGTAACACCAAACACAGCCTGGTGTATTTATAGGCTGCGATCCCCCCTCCTCTGTGCCTGCACCAAAATCCTTTGCAGAAAAAGCAGAATGGAGAGCTCAGTTATTCCACCAACAATTCAATATAGCTTCCTTGTTATGTATTCCCAATGATATCATACAGGCATTGTCGGGTACGTATCGTCCATTGGAAAAAAACGTAACAAACGCTAGGTATCTTGTTTTACAGATAGATGTACAGTCAGCTTTAGGGGAGAATCAAGGTCCAGTCACAGCCTTGGGCACAGAGATAGCTGCCTGGATTTGTCACTGTAAAATAGACTTGAACCTTCCCTACCGTAGTAGGAATGGCACATTTAAATACAAGGTTGGCCATAGACAGATCATTTTCTGAGAGTTATCAACCTGTCTTCATGTGTATCTACACACTGCCAGGATGCTTCTGGCTACTTACTTTGACAAACAAATGAAAAAAATAAATACCAAAGGGTTCATTCTCCTTTCTCTTTAAAACAGGGAATGATTAGTTACTATACCAAATGCACAGAGGCCTTGTAATATGTGGGAGCATTTCTGCATGCAGAAACATTTAATTTCTGAAGGGAAAAATTGGTTGTATTTGGCCTCTAATTATCTCATCATTGGAAAAAGCACTGGTCATGTCTGTCACATCTCATTTTTAAAGTCATGAGAAAGATAAAACATTAAAACTGACTGTGATGCTGCGTACACACGACCGTTATTCATGTTATGGAAAAAAAATATGTTTTTCTCGACGTGATTCCTTTCAAGCCTGCCTTGCATACACACGATGCTCGAGCAAAGCGCAGTGACGTACAACAACACGTATGACGGCACTATAGAGGGGAAGTTCCATTCAAATGGCGCCACCCTTTGGGCTGGTTATGCAAATTTCCCTTCTCATAACTTGCTTCTGCACATGCGTGTTTTTTTCCCCGTCGTTAAAGTCTACACACGACCCTTTTTCACGACAAGAAAAACGACGACGAGAAAAAATAGAGCAGGTTCTACATTTTTAATGCCCATTTTTCTCATCGCGAAAAATGCTCTGGAGCCTACACACGACCGTTTTTCACAACCAATTTAAAAAATTGCATTTTTCTTGTCATGAAAAACGGTCGTGTGTACGCGGCATGACTGTAAAATTCAAGTGAATATAACTTCGGCCTGATTTTTAAACAATTGACATTACAGTTGCCCTTTTTGCTGATGATACAACATTATGTAGAATTTTTAAGCCTCTGCATAATAGCATGATTATACAGCTAGACAACTGATAAAATGGCAACATGAGCTGTTCAATAATAAAAATATGAAAAATGTAAGGTTATTTACTTAGGCTGTTGTATCAGCTCTGCCCCCATTACATTAAAGTATAAATAAATTATGAAAAATTAACATCGCACAACTTCAAAAATGTGTTTCTGTTTTTATTTATTTTTTACTTATGGTTTAAAAAGTTTGTAAAGCTGCTCCCCAAGTGTAGGGGGGTACCCTAAACTGTAAAATAATAACTTTATTATTTTTATTGTTAAAAGTATAACTAAAGGCAAAACGTTTTGTTTCGTTTTAGATAGAGTAGAGTGGGATTAGAACACTTGTCAGTTTTCATTGCAGTCTGTACCCCCGTTAAGGAGATTCGCCCTCTCTATTTGTCCTGTTTACCATTATCATTGAAAGTAAAAGAAAATCCCAAATCCCCAGAGAAGTAAGAGAGGGGAAATCTTCCATTGGGGACACTAGTTCTGGTGACCTGCAGGTCCCCAAGAAATTCCCTTAATTTGCAGGTATTTTCTCTCACTTCCTGTTTGGCTATGGGACAGGAGGTGGAGGTAAATCTCTGCAATGGGATAGAGATAGCGAAAAAATGTTTATAACCCTCCCTTGCTCTATACAAAATGGGAAAACAAGTTTTGCCCATAGGGAGTGGAACACAGAGCTGGAGAAGGACTTGGGGATACTGGTTAACAGTAAGCTAAACAACAATATTTAAAAGCCATGAAAAAGCCGTAAAGGCAGACAAAGGAAGTATAAATAGGATAAAACAACATGTGATGCTAGTACATTCTTCTTGTCCCATTAAAACCCCTTGAAAGGCCACATCCTGAACAACATACTTTTGGGCATGACTTTGAACTTGAGTTTTAAAGCTGGGCAACAGAACTTATACAAAGGATGGCAAATCTTACTTCATGAAAATAAATTGTGTATAATAATATTCTTTATAGTTAAAGTGGTTAAGTTGAAGAGTGCCTAACTCACATAAGGTAGCAATAGTAAAATCAGTAATGTAAAAATGTAACTACTAAAGGACAACAGGAAGGTATCAGACTGTCCTTGTGTGGTCATAGTTTCTCCAAGGGTTTCCTTTTGCCATCCTTTCAGATCTTAACAGTTGGTGCTGTGAAAAGCAAATATTTACATGTCTTTCTAATATAAATTTGTGCTAAATTAGAATGTATTCTGTTTTTAATAACCCCCATTAACTATACAAGCTGAAGGTCATATAAATTTACTTTTCCACAATGTAGAACAAGTTTAAACCTAGGTTTCCCCAATAGTCTCTGTCCACAATGTGCACAAGCATGTTCTCAATATGCTTTGGCATGGGATTTTCTGATTGTTGTACTACTGAGAATGGCTAAAAAGCCCCCAGTGACCAATATAAACTTCCACTGATACATTACCACAACACCTGCTTAAAAGCACCATCATTTTTCCATTTTGCCATTTTTACAATGACTCTGTAAATTTGCCCATTCTCTTTAAAGTCCACCCACTTATACTTATCCTCCCCACAATATCACATTATTTTATTGCTCTTCAGTCCTAACCTTGTGCAAATTTTTTTGATGGATAGTGTCAAAGCATGCACAGGATATACAGTGAGGAAAGTAAGTATTTGAACACCCTGCTATTTTGCAAGTTCTCCCACTTGGAAATCATGGAGGGGTCTGAAATTGTCATCGTAGGTGCATGTCCACTGTAAGAGACATAATCAAAAAAAAAAAAATTTTCAGAAATGACAATTTATGATTTTTTAACTATTTATTTGTATGATACAGCTGCAAATAAGTATTTGAACACCTGTCTATCAGCTAGAATTCTGACCCTCAAAGACCTGTTAGTCTGCCTTTAAAATGTCCACATCCACTCCATTTATTATCCTAAATTAGATGCACCTGTTTGAGGTCATTAGCTGCATAAAGACACCTGTCCACCCCATACAATCAGTAAGAATCCAACATGGCAAAGACCAAAGAGCTGTCCAAAGACACTAGAGACAAAATTGTACACCTTCACAAGGCTGGAAAGGGCTACGGGGAAATTGCCAAGCAGCTTGGTGAAAAAAGGTCCACTGTTGGAGCAATCATTAGAAAATGGAAGAAGCTAAACATGACTGTCAATCTCCCTCGGACTGGGGCTCCATGCAAAATCTCACCTCGTGGGGTCTCAATGATCCTAAGAAAGGTGAGAAATCAGCCCAGGACTACACGGGAGGAGCTGGCCAATGACCTGAAAAGAGCTGGGACCACCGTTTCCAAGGTTACTGTTGGTAATACACTAAGACGTCATGGTTTGAAATCATGCATGGCACGGAAGGTTCCCCTGCTTAAACCAGCACATGTCAAGGCCCGTCTTAAGTTTGCCAATGACCATTTGTATGATCCAGAGGAGTCATGGGAGAAAGTCATGTGGTCAGATGAGACCAAAATAGAACTTTTTGGTCATAATTCCACTAACCGTGTTTGGAGGAAGAAGAATGATGAGTACCATCCCAAAAACACCATCCCTACTGTGAAGCATGGGGGTGGTAGCATCATGCTTTGGGGGTGTTTTTCTGCACATGGGACAGGGCGACTGCACTGTATTAAGGAGAGGATGACCGGGGCCATGTATTGCGAGATTTTGGGCAACAACCTCCTTCCCTCAGTTAGAGCTTTGAAGATGGGTCGAGGCTGGGTCTTCCAACATGACAATGACCCGAAGCACACAGCCAGGATAACCAAGGAGTGGCTCTGTAAGAAGCATATCAAGGTTCTGGCGTGGCCTAGCCAGTCTCCAGACCTAAACCCAATAGAGAATCTTTGGAGGGAGCTCAAACTCCGTGTTTCTCAGCGACAGCCCAGAAACCTGACTGATCTAGAGAAGATCTGTGTGGAGGAGTGGGCCAAAATCCCTCCTCCAGTGTGTGCAAACCTGGTGAAAAACTACAAGAAACGTTTGACCTCTGTAATTGCAAACAAAGGCTACTGTACCAAATATTAACATTGATTTTCTCAGGTGTTCAAATACTTATTTGCAGCTGTATCATACAAATAAATAGTTAAAAAAATCATACATTGTGATTTCTGGATTAATTTTTTTGGATTATGTCTCTCACAGTGGACATGCACCTACGATAACAATTTCAGACCCCTCCATGATTTCCAAGTGGGAGAACTTGCAAAATAGCAGGGTGTTCAAATACTTATTTTCATCACTGTATCATGTCACCAGTTGTGACAGTCTTTATGACTGGCCATTGGCCACTGGGACCCAAGCACTGAATCATGGGAGGAGGTCATAGGCTCCTCCATACCCGGATTCACTGGCTATTTTTCAGTGACTCCGATGGAGTGTTGGAGGATTCTGGTAAGAGTGAATATAGATGGGTTTTAAAATGTCTCTTCAAGTGTATTGTTAGATTTTTAAAAAAAAACATACAAAAGTTACAGCAGTTCAACCAGTAGGTTGAACGAAAAAAATGTACTTGATTCCCCTATCCACACACTCAATGTGGATGAGGGAATCCTTTTCGCTGAGTTATTGTATTCTGACAGCAGAGAGAATTTCCATTGTGACAATACACAGATCAGTGCTGCTGGCTATAGCTGGTGGTACTAATCGATCAGGAAAAACCCAGCAGGGTGGTTGTACAGATATCAATCGGTAGACTGCCTTCTCTACAACCAGTCTGCCCCATAAACATGGGCGTCCGCTCCATAGGCTGCCCCCCCCCCCCTACAGCCGTGATTCTCTGATTAGCCCTCTGCTGGGCGCAGCAAATTCAATTAGAGACCCTCTCTCTCTTTGGCTGACATAAAAGGGGAGGGGGGAGATATACAGACAGTCCGCAGCTCTCCTCTCCCTGTCACAGCGCCGCTGCCGAGTTCTCTGGTAAATGGAGCAGCTGCGCTGTGACAGGGAGAGGAGAGCTGCAGGCTGTCTGTATATCTCCCCCGATCGCCCCCTCCCCTTTCTGTCAGCTGAAGCTAGAAGAGAGAGAGTGGCTCTAATTGGATTTGTCACACCCCCCCCCCTTTCAAGCCCACTGTTTTACTCACCATGATTGGCCACAGCAGAGGGCCAATCAGAAGACTCTGGGGGCATCATGGGATTAAATGTAGTGGTGGCCCAGTGTGTCCACAGGCACCATGCTACAGCTCCCAACATGCAAACACTCTGCTGGGGGGGGTGTTACAAGAGGAGAAAAGAGAATACTGTGCTGGGGAAAGCCAGAGAGGGAGCCACGCTGTACCCACACCACCAGAGAGCCACGCTCTACCCGCACCACCAGAGAGCCACGCTGTACCCGCACCACCAGAGAGGGAGCCACGATGTACCCGCACCACCAGAGAGAGAGCCACACTCTACCCGCACCACCAGAGAGAGAGCCACGCTGTAACCGCACCACCAGAGAGGGAGCCATGTTGTACTCGCACCACCAAAGAGCCACGCTGTACCCGCACCACCAGAGAGGGAGCCACACTGTACCCACACCACCAGAAAGCCACGATGTACCTGCACCACCAGAGAGAGAGCCACACTGTAACCTCACCACCAGAGATGGAGCCACGCTGTACCTGCACCACCAGAGAGAGAGCCCCGCTGTAACCGCACCACCAGAGAGAGAGCCACGCTGTAACTGCACCATCAGAGAGGGAGACACGCTGTACCCGCACCACCAGAGAGGGAGCCACGCTGTATCTGCACAACCGGAGAGGGAGCCACGCTGTAACCGCACCACCAGAGAGGGAGAAAGACCGAGCCACTGCCAGGGTACAGGCATGCTACACTACTGACTAGAGTTACCCCGGGCAACCCAGAGGGTTGCGAATGTCCAGCCAGAGGGATCACTATTGCGGTTTCACCAGGTCTGGTAAGAGGGCCTGTTGGCCATTATCCATTACTGTTCCTAGGGACTGAGCCATTAGGAAGTGTCTAACCTGATATCCTCCCATCAATTATTGCAGAAAACTACACCAAATGTTGGGAGTTTTTAGTGCGGAAACTGACACCAGTGCTAAGGGTCATTATTATGTACACTGGTACAGATGCTGAAGTATTTATTCTCTAAATCTGCACCGATGTGGGGGGTTATTATTGTTGCTACTGACACCAATTCTGGTGATTTTTATTGCAGAAACTGACAGCAAAGCTGGGGATTGTTTTTGAAGAAACTGTAACTGATCCTGGGAGTTGTTATTTCCTTGGGGGGGACTCCATTTTTTTATGATATTGTTATTCAAAGTTGCTAGTTCCTTGATAGTTGCATCAGGATTCTCAAACCTTTGCATGCCTGCGCTTTATGTGATAATGACTAAGCCCTTCCCCCTCATGACATTGTCAAAAAGGGACTGAGCATGGATGACCTTAAAATAAGGCCCACTGAAAACAGTTCAGCGGACGCCCATGCCCATACATGAATCAAAATTTGACTGGTACCTGCTGAACCTGACACATTTTGATCAATGTATGGCTGGCCTAACTGGCTGGATCACCAGATAAAAATAAAGGAACCAAAGCCTTAATAAGAAAACAAATGCAACCATAACACCTGAGAATTGGCAAGCTGAAATATAAAGGTAGATTCAGAAAGAGTTAGGCCGGCTTATCTACAGATAAGCCAACCTAACTCTGAATCTGCACCGACCTATGTTTAAGTGTATTCTCTAACAGAGATACACTTAAACATATCTAATATCTAACATATGCGCCGTCCTATCTTAGATTGCAATGTTGCTGATGGCCGCTAGATGGCGCTTCCATTGCGGCCGGCATAGATTATGTAAATGAGGGGATACGCCGATTCACGAACGAATGCCAGGCCGACACAGTACTTTTACGCCGTTTACGTAAGAGATAGGCCGCCTAAAGTTAGAGCTATGCTCTAGTGGAATAGTAATGTTAAGTATGGCCGCCGTTCCCGCCGCAAAATTCGAAATTTTTACGTCGTTTGCGTAAGTCGTCCGCGAATCGGGATTTACGTTGTTTACGTCCTCGTCGAAATCAATAGGCCCGTACGGCCTACTTAGCCGCAATGCGCACTGGGAAATGTAGTCGCCCGGCGCATGCGCAGTGACAAAAAACTTCAAAAACGTGAGGTCAAGCCTCATTACCATGATACACGCCCCCCTCCAAGTCATTTGAATTAGGCGCCCTTACGCCCGCTCGTTTGAGGCTACGCCGCCGTAGATTAGCAGGTAAGTAGATTGAAAATCACTACTAGCCTAGCTAATTTACGGCGGTGTAGCCTAAACAGGCTAGGCTACGCCGCCCTAAAGTTAATCCTATGTACCTGAATCTACCTATTAATGTTTGTTTTGTGTGTTTAATACAGCTGAAAACATCTTCAAGTAAGCGTGGCATTAAAAGAAACATGTATCATTCTGAACATAGTAGTAGCCAAATCTTTTTTCTGAACATAGTAGTTACCTGGCTTATATGCTGAGGCAGGCCATGCATGATTCAATTCAACCAGTAAGTTGAACAGAAAAAAATGAATAAATTCCTCCATCCATACATTCAAGGTGGATGGGGGAATCGCTCCCACTGAGCTTTTGTATTCTGATAGTGGGGAGAGCTCATTGATGTTAAAATACACTCATCAGCACAGCCGTCAGGACTGAATGACAATTGAGAGATTGACTTCTGTACAACCAGCCTATCCATAGATGGATCAAAATAGGGCCAGTCCCTGCTGAACAGGCCAAATTTAGTCCATCTATGGCCAGCTTTAAATTTTGCCATTAATACTTTCAGTCACTGACTTGGAACGAGCATACAAATGAGGAATTCTGACTACTTTCAGCTTTGGCTATTAGCATATTTGCTCCATGCAGTGACTCTTAAAGGAACACTAAAGTTAAAAAAATGTTTTGGGAAAAATAACAAACATGTTATACTTACCTCCACTGTGCAGCTCGTTTTGCACAGAGTGTCCCCAAACCCTGTCTTCTGGGGTCCCTCGGCGGCTGTCTCGACTCCTCCTCGCAAGAGCTTTCCACCTTCATGCGAGCGTGCTCGTATGGTGGAAAGCTTTTGCGGGCGCGCTCCCGTGATACAGCGGCGGGCATAGCCGCCGACTGTATCACTCGGCCCCGTCCCCTGGCGTGCCGCATCATCGGATGTGATTGACAGCAGCGCCTGCCAATGGCTGCGCTGCTATCAATCCATCCAGCCTAGCCAATCAACGGGCAGGCTGGGAATCAAAGAGGATCACGGGGACGCGCGCAGGACTTTCGAGGGGTGAGGTAAATAAAACGGGGGGGGGGGGGGGCGGTACCATCCGATGTTTTTTCACCTTAATGCATAGGATGCATTAAGGTGAAAAAACATGTTTGAACCCAAAGTTTAGGATAAAAACAAAACAACTAGCATTTTAGGACATCAACAAGGTAAGCCCTTATATTTATTATACTGTATGTTAGGTTTACTTTAATGTTCTATAGAAACACTAATCTAGGCATAAAAACATTGCTGTCTATAAATATATTACAGGTATAAAATGCTATAGCAACCCAATTAGTCTTTAAAATTGTACTCTTTCTAAATTCTTTTGGTCTACTCAAGTCAGTAAAATCTAGAAGCATCGTTTAATACTATTGTTAACATTTTTATATTTCCTCACCATTATTGGAAAATAATAAGACAGCAATATACTTACAGGTCGAAGATGAGATAGTGGAAACCCTCCTCTGATATACTGTCATGGAGGCGTACTGCACAAAAAAAAGCATACATTTAAACATCAGTTTTAAGTATCAAATAGAGACCAGTCAGTGGGGAAAAAAACAATGCAGTTTAGAGAATACTGCCAACTTTTTATAATCAGCCTGCTCTGTTTACTTTAACCTTATTTTTAATATATCTCCTATATTCCCATGGGGTTTTTACACTGCTTTTTTATTCAGCTTTCTTTTTTCAAATCTCTTTTCAGCTCACAATGTATATAATTGGAGATTATCTGTTTTGTCTTTAGAGTCTATGTCTAGTCAAAACTTTTTTGTTGCTGTTTTGTTTAGAGTCGGGAAGGGTTATTTAAGCATGTTTTTTACTACTATTTATGGTTTCATTAGGGATATTTATGCCCACTTCCTGTCCAGCTGACAGTGTTATATAGAAAGAAGTAGGGGAAAACTCTACAAAAGCAACAGCAAAGTAAAAATAATTTTCTTTAGTAGAGTAGGGGAATTCTAGAAACCCTATCAGGAACGTATTTCTGTCTGTGTCCCTGTTGCAAATGTTACCTCCTTTTCTGTCTTGTCAGACTGTTGTCAGCAGGACAAGGTTTGAGCAGAAATCTCTCTAATAGAGACCCAAATAGCAGTAAATATCCAGCAGAGATTATAATCCTTCCTCACTTTATCTAAAACATAAAAAAGGGGTTTAGGTTTGCATACACTTTAATGTGCAAGTTCAATTTTGTTCCAGTTCCATCCATACCTTCTTTGCAGAAGTCTCTAAAATAAATGCAGATCTTTGATACAGTCAAGCAGCATACCTGTGTCTGGAAATGTTTACACCTTCTGGCTCCAGTATACTCAAATGTCCATTTTAGTGTCTATGATCATGCACAGGGCTGTGAATTGAACAATATTGACACATTTCGAGCTTTACCATGCATCTAGGTTGACTATTATTCTAAATGTTCAGATCCGTTGTTCAGATTTATTGCTTGGGCAAAACAAGAGTAGAGACTTTAGAGTATGCCAGAAATGGAGATTGTACACACATTGGTAGAAATGTTGCTTGTCTGCATCTGTTTTTTGTATTTCTGTTATATAATGATGGGGGGTGTGTTACAGTTACAATACACATAGAGACTAAAGCAGGCCAGAGATGGTGCGATTGTCTTTTCTTCATTTGCAATTTACTACTTTCAATGCTGCTGGTTCCTGCTCTCTTAGTGCTGTTTCCCTGAACTTTAAGTTTTCGCAAGAAAGAGTTAACAGTGGATAATGTAGTCTCCCACCAGTCTGTTAGCTTGGAAAAGAGGGGAGGAAGGAGGAAGGCAGAATCTGGGGTGTGCTGTGCAATCCTAGGCTATGATGCAACGCTGTATCCTGGCCTAGGCCAATAAGGCCCAGGCCTAGGGCAGCACTTTGCAGGGGGGCAGCACGGAAAGAGTCCCTGCCGGCTTGCGCTACACTATTGTGTAACACAAGCTGCTTCTAATTTTGACTGTCCTATCATCCTGGACCACAAACCTTCCTCACTGTGCTATATGTTTTCTGCTGCACCATTGGCATGGTTATATCTTCTTAGTCCTCTCCATAAAATTATCAGAAATTTGTGCTTAAAGGCAACACTTTTTTTTCATTTTGGCTAGAGTAAGGGAGGGTTATAGCCCCTGTCAGTTTATTTTTTACCATCCCAGTCCCATTGCAGAGATTTCCCTTCATTTCCTGCCCCATAGCCAAACAAGAAGTAAAAGGAAATCTATGCAAATTAAGGGAATCCATCCCCCCCCCCCCTCCACACAGGCCCTAAGAACTAGTGTCCCCACTCAAAAATTTCAGGATGGGTCTTAAACAGAAGGGGGCGTGGCCTTGACAGGAAGGGGTGGTTCATATTTAAATTAGGGGGTGCACGAGTTTAGTCAGGCCTAGGGCAGCACGAAACCTAAATACACCACTGCTATGATGTTCTGTGTTTCTATTGATGCACACAGTGTAGAGAGATGAAGCTTGAGTCCCTGCATGCAAGGGTGGCTCCATAGGACGCTGCAAGAGAAAGAAGTTTCCCTGAAACAGCAAACCTGGTATTGCAGTTATGGCACCAGCTTAAGCTGAAATATAGGCAAGGATTAAAGATAAAGAAGCTGCAAACTCAGTAAGTATTTCAATCACCTTCTGAAAGAGCCTCACCCCTTCCCATCCAGCCCTGACATCCTCTTTAATGGGTCTTTACACCCGTGTGGGCTGGACAGACTATCTAATCACATGACCACTGTGATTGACATTCACAGTGGTCACATAATCTGGGACCCATCCTGCCGGCTCCTGATTATGATTAGAGACTGAGAACGGTCTTTGCTGGGTGCACACAGTGAGCATGTGCTCAGCACAAAAACCTTGACTGCCCATCTACACAATGTGGCATGTGGGCGTCAAAGACAAACCCCTTACCTACAGTACACACAAAACTTGCAGAGCTGAGGCAGTCAGTCACAGGCTGTGTGCTGGAGTTCCCTCCCCTGTCCTGCTCTATCTCTTAAGCCCTGTACACACGATCGGTTTGTCTGATGAAAATGGACCGCTTTCATCGGACGAATCGATCGTGTGTGGGCCCCATCGTTTTTTTCCCCATTGGTGAAAAAAAATAGAACCCGTTTTACATTTTTCCTATGGATAAAAAAACGATAGAAAAAAACAATCGTCTGTGGGGAAGTCCATCGGTCAAAAATCCATGCATGCTCAGAATCGAGTCGACGTATGCTCGGAAGCATTGAACTTCATTTTTCTCAGCACATCGTAGTGTTTTACGTCACCGCTTTGGACACGATCGGATTTTTAAACGATGGTGTGTAGGCAAGACTGATGAAAGTCAGCTTCATCGGATATCCAATGAAAAAATCCATCGGATTAGATTCCATCAGATATCCAATCGTGTGTACAGGGCTTCAGAGTCAGGAGCCAGAAATGACTCATTAGGCTTGAGACTGGGTCGGAGGTTCACCATCCAGCAGGACAACGACATACAGCTAGACCTACAATGGAATGGATTAGATCAAAGCATATTCATGTGTTAGAATGGCTCAGTCAAAGTCCAGATCTAAACCCAATTGAGAATCTGTGGCAAGACTTGAAAATTGATGTTCACAGACGCTCTCCATCCAATCTGACAGAGCTTGAGCCATTTTGCAAAGAAGAATGGGCAAAAATTTCACTCTCTAGATGTGCAAAGGCTGCAGAGAAATACGCAAAGACTTGCAGCTGTAATTGCAGTGAAAGGAGGTTCTACAAAGTATTGACAAATGCACGCTCCACTTTTCACATAATTATTTGTTTACATTTTTGAAAACCATTTATAATTTTCCTTCTACTTCACAATTATGTGCCACTTTGTGTTGGCCTATCACATAAAATCCCAATAAAAAAGTAATATGTGCATTTATTTTTTTAAGGTGAACTTATCCTTTAACGCTGTCTGAATGCTGGGTAACCCCTTGATGACTGATATAGACCCTGCTTTAGCATTGTCTGATTGCATCCTGATTGGTGTCCCTGAACAAGGGTGGTCCAGTAAGGCAGAGTTCTGAGTTCCAGAATGTCGATGGGGTGTTTTGTTTCCCTTGGGGACCCCAATACTATGAGATATTAGAACATTCCTCCCCAGCCAATGAGGTTAGCTTCTGTAGTTACTACCCTACAGGGGTCAAGTCCTGGGGAAAAAAGTGTGGGAACTCCCACCCAAGATCCACTTCCCCACCAAAAAATATAAAAAATCATACACTCATATGCATGATCACTAAACCGCATGTTTTTTTTGTTTTTTTTTCGATCCACTGTACCTTAGTAATCCTTTATGTTACTGGCCGCTTCCTGTATATGGATTCATCGGGTAGTGTGCGGGTATTCCGTCACTTCCTCGATGCCGCAATGTCTCCTGGGAGTTTTTGTCATTGTTCCCAGGAGACTTTGCGGAGGTCTGCCGCGAGTTATCGCGGGATTTAGAAAGAAGCAATTTCTTTCTAAAAAGGATTACTAAGGTTCGCCTGCCCCTGACAGTGACTCGAGCTGGGCATTGCCGCTTAGTGAAGGATTGGCTCGGGTGACTCGGCTGCTCTAGTCCTGCAAAGGGAACTGAGTTCTTGCTGTGAAAAAAGTGCAGGAACTCCGCTCCCACACGTTCCCGCAGGACTTGAGCCCTGGTACCCTCCATGTCTATGGCAAAATCAACTATTTCCAAGGCTGGGTTATAAATCCACCATGCTATAGAAATTTCTTGCTGAGTTAAAGAGAAGCACTGGAAGATCACAAAAAGCAGTCTGTTTGCACCAGGCCAACAGTATGTTGTGTTGAAGAAGCCTTAAGTAGAAGAGAGGTAAAGGAACAGCCTTGAATGATCATACCATAGGCTCAGAACCCTCATGGAGAATCTCACTGAGGGATGTCTTTTTTATCTTTTGGCCCATCATGGGATCTTAGGGAGAAAGGTTTGTTTTCCAGAAGGAAAACTTCTGCCTGGGCCACGTCTAGAATGGGGTTCAAATATTTTAGACTAAAGGAAGACTGGAGTGCAGACTTTTGAGGGTTAAAGCGGATGTGCCACGGGAACAAAATATTAAAAGTCAGCAGCTACAAATACTGCAGCTGCTGACTTTTAATATTAGGACACTTACCTGTCCTGGAGTCCAGCGCCGATCGCAGCAGAGCACGAGCGATCGCTCGTCACTCTGCTGCTCCCCCCGCCATCCACGCTGAGGGAACCAGGAAGTGAAGCGCTGCGGCTTCACTGCCCGGTTCCCTACGGCGCATGCGCGAGTCGCGCTGCGCCCGCCGATTGGCTCACACGCTGTGTGCTGGGAGCCGAGTGTTCCCAGCACACAACGGGCGACAGACGGGATGTGACGGAATGCCCGTCTTTCGCCCGTATCGTGTGGCCGGAAGTGGGTGCAAATACCTGTCTTTAGACAGGTGTCTGCACCCCCCTCCCCCCTGAAAGGTGTCAAAAGTGACACCGGAGGGGGGGAGGGTTCCGATCAGCGGGACTCCACTTTAGGGTGGAGGACCGCTTTAATTGCCCATCCTTAGGCCAGAAGAATTTGGATAGTTTGGAAATTTGCAGATAGTTTTGAGGGAGATAAATGCTTTAAAATAGGTCATCTAGGTACTCTGTGACCTGAATGCCCTGGGTTCCTAAGAGTATCAGTGAGGGTGCAAACACCTTTTAAAATACTCTGAGGAAGTGCCTGAGTACCTTATAAGGGCTCTGGGCAGAAGTGGTGGTAATATCTCCTGCAGACTAAGATCTGAATTGTGGATAATATGCCCATTTTGTGCATCTTAGCCGGGGTTAGGTGAGATTGGTGGAACATTTTTTGTTGGATTAGCCTGTCCCTGGAGGATATAACAGAAGCCTTAAAAGTGTCACAGAATTCAGACCAGTCATCCTCCGTCATAGAGATATCTAGGGAGTCCCATTTTGTTGTGAAGCCTTAAATCTAGGGTTGGAATTTGCCGCCAGAGCTAAATAATAAGTAGAGATAAGTTTTGTTTGGTCCGGGGATCGCATGAGTTTTTCTAAGTCAGGAGTCAAAAGCGGGTTGTCTAGGGAACCAAACTGAGCTTGCACAGCATGTCTAAGCTGGTAGTAAAAGAACAAGCAAGTATGTGGTAAGTCAAAGTCATCCCTCATCTGGGTGTAAGATTTAAAGACCTGGGGGGTGTATATGTGGCATAGGTATTTGACCCCTCGGGAGATCCACCTTTGAGGGTCAGGCAAGGAGTCCAATTCCGGAAGGAATGGATTAAACCATAATGGATTATTTGGAGAGGCCGACCATGAACCTGGGGCATGCTTGAGTGTCACAGTTTTGAATAAGGATAGAGAGGTACGCAGCATGGTCAGTCCAGGTTCAGGTGGGGTGCATCCACGATAGACAGTGTTATGTAACGTTTCGAACGATGAGACCATGGCACCTTCAGTGGTGGTGCAGGCATTGTTCGAATCAGGGTGTAACCAATCGTGAATATTAACCAGTTGAGATGCTTCATCATAGTAAAGGTAAAAATCAGGGAAAGCTAAGCCTGCCAAGTGTGATGGAAGTCGAAGCGTCCCCAGTGCTACTCTAGGGGGCTTACCATTCCAAAGGAACGCTATACAAATCGAATCAGTGCTCTTGAAAAGTGTTTTGGGAATTTTGCAGGGGGCTTTAGCCAGGACATACAATAGTTTGTGTAGATATATCATCTTTAAGACGTTGGCACGCCCCATCAAATCCAGGGGTAAATCCCTCCATTGCTTAGTTTGGGTCTGCAATTGAAGCAGTACAGGGCCCAAGTTATTGGCAATATATAATTGAACCACAACACCTAGGTATCTAAAAGAGGTGGCTACCTGTAACCTAGAATCTGAGTGAGTTTGTAGAGCAGGAGTCTGATCTATGGGGAAGATGGTGGATTTCTCCCAATTCACTCTGAATCCGGAGAAGTCCCCAAAAGTAGACACTATTGTTAACAAGTTAGCAATAAAGTCCCGAGAGTCAGCCAAGTACACTAATGTATCATCTGCATAGAGAGAGATCCGCTCCTCATACCATTTATGGGTAATCCACAAAGGAGTGGAGAAGTACGGATCCGAATAGCAAGGGGCTCCATAGCCAGGGCAAACAGAAGGGGCGATAGAGGGCAGCCCTGTCTGGTTCCCCTGGTAATCTGAAAGGCGTCAGTAACCTGTGAATACGGGCGAGTGGCATGGTATAGAGGAGTCGGATCAAGGGAATAAGCCGAGGGCCCAAGCCATACAACTGCAAGACCCGAAACAGGTATGGCCATTCCACACTGTCAAAGGCCTTGCAGATGTCTAGGGACACCACAATCTGAGTCGACGGACAGTCGTGCATAAACATCAAGTTATGGAACAGTCTGCTAATGTTCATCCTGGTCGACCGACCCAGTATGAAACCACCTTGATCACTTCCCACCAAGTGAGCAATCACCCTGTTCAGACTGTTTGCCAGAGCCTTAGCCAGAATTTTGGTATCGACATTTATAAGGGATATCGGTCGATAAGAGTCACATTTCAGCGGATCTTTTCTAGGCTTAAGAAGATTGAGGGGGGAAGTACCCCTTCCTTCAATGCCGCATTATACGTCTTCAGCAAAAGAGGGCCAAGGAGGTGTTGAAATTTCATATACCATTCCACTGGAAACCCGTCCAAACCTGGCGACTTATGAGCCGGCATCTGTAAGATCGCAAGTGAAAGTTCCTCCACAGACAGCGGTTCATCCAACTCACCCCGAACGTGATCCATCAATCTAGGGAGTGATATTTGGCTGAAATAATCATCAAGCTGTGTCTCTGAGTAGTCAGCTCTGGAGGTGTAGAGGTCCCGATAAAAGGAAAGAAAGGCCTCTGCTATATCCTGAGGGACAGCACTAATCTTATTCTCTGAGACTGATATCCTAGAAATAGAGTTAGGGGCACAATCAGCTCTGGTAAGATATACGAGTAGACCCGCTTTGTTACCATGCTCAAATGTCTTCTGTGTGACATAGAGCATACGTTTTTTAGTGAGATCCAGTAAACAAAGTTCATATTCCCTGCGACTATGAAGCCAGGGGGTCAACGTAGCCGCAGAAGGCCGTTTAGAGTACTCAGCCTCCGACTGCACCAAAGCCTGTTCTAGTTCCTCAGTGCGCTGCTGGTTATTTTTAAGCTGGATACCCATAATTGACATAAAGGTTCCTCTCAGCAATGCCTTGGAAGCCTCCCAGGCATTGCTGAATCCAGTGGTACCCTGGTTCAGTCTCCAGTATTCAGTCATACCCTTTTGACACTCTACCTGCACAATCTCGTCCTCAAGCCAGTAGGAATTCAATGTCCAGACCCAAGGGCCAGCTTTTGGCAGAAGGAGGAGACCAACCAGCAAAGGGGCATGATCCGAAATCCCTCTGGGCAAATATGTAATTAAATGAACCAGTGGAAGTACATCCGCCGGGGAAAATGCCATATCTATGCGAGACATAGTATGAAAGGAGTCCGAATGACAGGAAAACTGTCTGTCATCTGGGTGCTTCAAACGCCACAGCTCAGTAAGGGCAAATACCTGGGTCCAGTCAACAAAGGAGGGATAGGGCCTGCCCCCACCCCGCAATCGGTCCACCATAGGGTCAAGTACAGCGTTGAAATAACCTACAAAGAGCAGGGGACCCGGGGCTCTGGATAATAACATTAGTGATAGATGGGAGAGAACCTCTGGAGAAAAAGGTGGAGGAATATATATATATATTTACTAACGTGAAAATTGAGGAAGCTATACGGAGGGTAAGTATAACAAATCTACCTGCGGGATCCGATTTCACATGCAAAGTCTCAGCCGCGAGGGCCTTTGCCACCAAAATTGAGACCCCGCGTGAGAAACTGGAGTAAGTGGCATGATATTGAGTAGCCAACCAGGGACGTTTAAGGGACTTTAGCTTAGATCCCATAAGGTGAGTCTCTTGAAGACAGATAATATGGGGTTTGTGTTTTTTTAAATAGGAAAACATTAGGGACCGCTTGTGAGTTCAACCCTCTAACATTCCATGAAATAAGTTTAACCGTGTCCGCCATGAGTAAGTGCAGTTAGTACGGGAACAATGCAAGAATAATATATAATGTAGTACACCACAGATAATATCCACCATGATACAGTGTATAACAGGGATGCATTAGTAACAAAAGGCTATTTTTCATAGGAGCAAACTTATCAACCAAACCTCAGAGTGGCCGGTCATTCTCTGCATCCAGAACACCGCCAAAGTACACACCCCCACCCTGCTCTACTAACCCCAACACAGTAAGCATTGGATCCCAAAACAAAATCCCACCCCCTCAGCAACAGGCATGAGAGGGAGCAAGGAGCCCTGTGGCCTCGCCACCTACTAGTACCAGGGGAAGTGGTAGTTCCATATGGGCTCCCAAATGTAATGGAAGTGTCCATATTGCAGGATCTGAAAGAAATTGAGACTAAAAGGCACAAACAGTGATAAGTGCAGGTGGCACTTTAGTGATAATAACCTACAGGCAGTGCAAAGGGTATTGCTGTTAAAGTTCACATCAGATTTGTCAATAGTGCAACAGTGGCCTCAGCTGAAAAAAAAAAAAAAAAAACACGGAAGAAAGCCAATAAAACTTGGAAGTGAGGGGATAAAGGATAGATAAAAACCCCAATGTAAAGGAAAAATAAAAGGTATAACCCCCACCCTCCTTCTCAATAGGATTAGGTCACAGTTAGGTCCAGTCTCCGATCACTGGAGGGAAGGCACAGGAATAGATTCCCAGAAGACCAAGCCCCTTAAGGCAGGTAGGAGAAATGAAGGGTCACCTTGAACCTCAGGAACTGTCACCTGTAAGTTCAGTTGTGACGGTATCTGGGGTGTTTCCCAAATCTTGCATCCAGCCAGGACATAGCTTCTTTAGGACAGGAGCAGAAGTGAGCTTTGCCTTCATATACTGTATGATCCTCAACTTAGCAGGGAACAACATTGCATAGGGAAGGCCTTCGTTGCGGAGGCGGTCTTTCACCGCAGCAAAAGTTATGTGCTGGCGCTGTACCTCAGCAGAGAAATCCGGATAGATGGAGATGTTATTACCGTTGAACTTGAGGGGACCTTTTTCTCTGGCCAGGCGTAGAATATTAACCTTGTCCCGGAAATTCATCTTGAGGGGAGCCCCAGGTTGCAACCTTGGGGGGGCCCCAGGTTGCGGCAGTACGGTGCGCCCTTTCAATTTCAAAGGTTTTGGAAAATTCCTCCATCCCAAAAACATCACGCAGCCATTTATGCAAAAATCTCTCTGGACGGGAACCCTCTGATCGTTCCGGGAACCCAACAAAGCGGAGGTTGTTCCTCCTGGAACGGTTCTCCAAATCATCCAGCTTAGCTCTTAGGGCCCCCAACTCATCCGTGGCCGTGCACACATTAACAGAAAGGGGCTGCACAACGTCCTCCAGGGAGCTGACACGACCCTCCACCTCCCCAGTCCTATCCCTTAGGTTTTGGACATCTTGCTTCAGATGGAAGAAATCAATATGGATGCTCTCCATCTGTAAAGTGAGGGAGGACTTAACATCCTTAATGACCACCAGGATCTCAGCCAGGGTAGGCTCAGCAGCGGAGGGGGGGGGGGGGGCTCAGTGATGCAGAGTCCTCTGAGTAAGCCAGAGACTCAAAGGACTCATCCTAAGTGCAGAAAAGAGCAGGTCCTGTGCTGCGATTGGAGCAGGCTGCGGCGCGGCCTCGTGCACTGCTGGAGGATCGGCGCCATCTTGCCTCTTAAACCGGGCCAGTTGCTCCGCCGTGGATTGGGGCGCCGGGGGCCCGTATTTGTTCACCATCATGCCTGCCTGGATCGGGTGCCCGCCGTCCTTAGGAGCAGAACGGTGCCTCTTGGTACAGGATTGAGGGCAGGATGCCTGAAGGATAGCTGTACAGAGCCGGAGCTATGGGATCACGCTGCCGCTCTCATGGACTCCAAGCCATGCCCCAAGTTCCATGCTTGATGTAAAGTTACAGTATTGGTCCAATAACCAGGATGAAGATCTTACCTTTCCATGTCACTGGTCCATATATTGGCCCCACCTTTGCCAATAAGCATATCCCAAAGCAATATTCAAAATCTGGGAACTATAGGAATGAACCCTAGCCGGGTCCTTTATAGCACCCTGTAGCTTGCTTCACTTTGTGCCAAGATGAGCTTCTAACACAGGTTTTGGTGCCCCAAACAAACATTACACACAGTGGGGTTGTCAAGGTCAGGGGGCCAGGCTCGGAGAACAGTAGAAAGTCTCCCACAAGCCAGCTGGATAAGTAAAGAAGCAGGTCACCCTGGCTGATGCCACAGGCTGACCCGCAGAGTCTAAGCACTAACCAGTGTTCATCAGAGCCATCTGGGTTTTGTTGCTTGTTAGTACCTGGTCACGGTCCTCAGGGTCACCCCTCTAGGTGGCGAGCAAGCCAGGGTCCAGTAGCATAACAAGCAGGTAGGGATCAAGCAGAAGCGTAGTCAGTAAACAAGCAAAAGGCCAATAACAAGTGGCTGCAGGTTGTGATCATGCCAAGATTGACAAGAGCAATATATTGGCTGGAGAGAGCACAATAATCTGGCATACTGGAAGTGCAAAGGCATGGCAACAATGGGAAGTTTGTGGGAGGAGCAAAGGTTTAAAGGTTCAAGAGAAACTAGGTTCAAGGCAAGATTGTTTAAGGAATTGTCCAGGCTGCTGTCCAGCATCCTAGGTGGCTCAGCAAGAAGAGACACTGCCAGACACAGCAGAAGTTGCAGATTCATACCTGGGTCCTGACAGGGGTCCAGGTACTGTCCTCAAGGTTCACACCCAAATATTTGGACTGATTTGGAAACTGCTAGGTATTGCAAGGCAAATAGCAGTCAAATGTTGATAAAAGATTTGTATTTAAAAACTTTGATGGTTTAAAAAAAAAAAAGAAAGAAGCTGCACTGTATGATTAAGATGATAATGTTGACCCTACCCAGGACTGCTTTTACTTAGTGCCAAGGTGAGCTCCCAAGAACGCACATAAAAATGCGATGCAGAAATCTGCACCAAAATGATGTAAATAGTGCCTTACTATACAAGCATTGCAGAACTGACTTCTAAAGGTGAAGAAGATGATTTTTATGCTGTACACTTATACGCACAGGCATTTTACGATGGGATAGCAAATGGAATGGCAAAAAGGGATAAAAAGGCAATATACTTTTACTTACCAATATTTGGGTGCTTTAATAGACGACAAATCCGGGCTTCTCTCTCTAGTTTCTGATGATCTGTAGAATGAGAAGAGACATATACAATTAATTCACAGGTGCTATGCAGGTTGCTGGTGTTCATAATAAAGAACTTGTTGGCAGGATGGAAAACAGTCATTTACTGTGTGTCTCAATCAGAAAGCAAAAATAAAAACCACGCAGGATGCCTAAAAATCATATACAAATTTGAGATAGCGGCTGTCACAATTCCATAATACAGGGTATATATAACAAATAAACAAAAAAAGTGCAGTGCACTGTGTGTGTCAAAATGCACTTTAATGCTTTAAACTACTGTATACATTAGTACATGAGAACATGATCATAAGTACATTGCTGGTGCTCAAACCAGATCTTTTCCTTTTGTTTATTTTAGTTAACAAAGTGTTTCCCTTTTTTGCTTCCTTTTTTCCATTTGCTTTTAAATAAAGCTCTATCCTCTTGTTAATCCAGCTAGGCATGCCACAAAGATTTTTTGCATTCACATTAAAAGGCCTTCAACTACTTGAGTTGGAGAAGACTAAAAGTAAGAATGGGTGAACTCTTTGTTTTTCCTTTCTCATTTTGGCTAATCAATATGATGACCATAGTTAAATGGTATCTAGTTATTGGTCTTACATGTTATTGCCACAATTCCCTGTTTGTTGACCATGTTTTGTCACAAATGCATGCTTGCTACCCATGCTACCAGTTTGTTGCCCACATACTGTTACCACTGCTCATTTGTTTCCCACATATTTCCATAAATACCTGTTTGTTGCCCATATATTGTTGATTATATATTGCCAGATATGCCTGTATTGTCAGTTATGTCAAGTATGCCTGTTTTATATATATATATACACAGTATATACACAGGCATTTTTCGTTGCATTTCTGTTTTAAACTGAATGTTTACAAGGTATTTGTTCACGTATACTTTAAAGCAAACATGATGTTTTTTCATAAATGGGTAAAGCACAGGTTTACTTTAAGGAAAATAACTAAATAATTTCATAATATTAACCCAGTCATGCACAATATTTATGTTTATAAAAGCTACACAATAGACCATTCATAAATCTAGTTCACAGATATGTTAGTTACATGTTAAACCTGAGTAATATAATTTTAAATCTGCATCTGTACTTTCCATCTGGGACCTACATTACATGTACCTGAAATTACAGCCTAATAACATACCACCATTAACATGGACATGATGCTTAGATTTAGCGGTAGCATTCTCTTCACATGTTCTGTTATTTTAAGAGATCTTTGTATCTGTTCATAGAAATTTGTTAGCTGTGCCAGATCCGTGCCCCTAAGAGGTAGAAGTATGCAGAGCCTGAGAACCTACGTCTAAGTTACTGCCTATCTCATGTCTGTATGATAGTTCATCTTGCAATCCATATAAGCTCTTTATAATAGCAGACTGCTGCAAGTCATTTCTTAGCTTAGCAGCCTGTCCAAGTCAGCTGCAAGTATGCCTGTGGGCCTGGTGGTTTATCCCTTATTGACCTCTTCATTCCCTGGGCTTTGTGGCCAGGACCCTTGTAAGTAATGATTATGTTAAGTATTGTAACATGATTTGAAGTCTTATTTTCAGAAAGCCACTGTTATTACCAATTTGTCCAGTACCTAGTTTTCAGATCTCTAAAGTCCATTCCGAATAGCCAAGTAAGCCATTTCAAGGTTTAAAAATCCTTAAACGGGTAGCCTGGCTTCCAAATTAGTTGCAAGCACATAATTCATCATGCAATCTATCATTAGGTCCTTTCTGAGTATTATGAACCAAGAAACTTTCACTTCTCTCTTCAAAATTATGTTAACCTTCTTTGGTATTCAGACCATACATAAAAGTCTACTGCTGCTTACCATACACTGATTTGTTAAACATTCTTTGTTTAACCCCCTTAGCGGTAAACCCGAGCGTGACTCGGGGTAAGTTTTCAATGTTAGGATCGGTATCCCCGAGTCACGCTCGGGGTGGACGTGCAGAGTGTGCAGCGGCGCGGCTTACCTGCTCGCTGAATCCACAGGCAAGTTACTTACCTTGTCCCTGGATCCAGCGATGCCACCCCGCTGTGTGAGCGAGCGGCGTCCTCGCTCGATTCACAGTGTCCCCGTGTGCCGCCGATCTCCGTTCCCTGCGACGTTACGACGCACGGGGGCGGAGAACGGCGCCAAATTCAAAAAAGTAAACAAACACTATACATACAGTATACTGTAATCTTATAGATTACAGTACTGTATGTAAAAAATACACACCCCCTTGTCCCTAGTGGTCTGCCCAGTGCCCTACATGTACTTTTATATAATAAAAACTGTTCTTTCTGCCTACAAACTGTAGATTGTCCAAAAGTGTCCCTTTATGTCAAAAATGGTTTTAGATCAGCTAGAAAACAGCGATAATAAATTATAATCACTTGCAGAATTGTGCGATAGCGATTTGTGGGGAAATTCGTCATAAAAATAAATAAATAATGACAGCGACAATTCTGCAACTGAGCAAATTTCAGTGATTTTGAGTTGATTACATTATTGAATAATTTTTATTATAATTATATTATTATTTGTTATAATTATTTATAATTATTTATTATATTATAATTTATAATTTAGTTTTTTTTAAAAATGTCATACCCGGGATGCCTACAAGACTCTTTTTTGGTCAGATTTAAGTGAGTTATTCCTAAAAATTGCAGGCCTACAGTACAAATCACCAAATTTCCTTGCAAAATAATTGTACCGCTTTTGGTACGTAATTCCAGACAGAATCATACCGCCAGGGAGGTTAAAGAACAAAACATACTGGCTAGTTGTAAGGCCATTGGCCGGTTATCAATCAACTTGTGTACAACTAGCCTGTCTGTTTTTTCCCAAATGATCAGCGCCGCTGGCTATAGCCAGTAACACTAAATAGTGTTTTCTGATGGCAGGGAAGGCTCCCCGCTGTCAGAATACAGTAGCTCACTGGGAAGGATTTCCCCATCCACATCAAATGTGTGGATTATGGATTTGAGGCATTTTCTTCCCAATCAACCTGCTGGGCTGCCTGAGTGAGACTTTAACTTAGGAAGTAGGGAAATAGGGTAAAGAGGGTAACAAGGGTTAACACACCTAGCTATGTCATTTCCAAATAACCATTTAATATCTTGTGATTAGTGTGCCACAAAATCGTATTACTTATTAATTTATAATCCAGGTCATCAGAACATACTGTACATATATGGCTTGTAAATCTCTTAGGCCTCGTACACACAACCGAACATGTCTGCTGAAACTGGTCTGCGGACCAGTTTCCGCGGACATGTTCGGTCGTCTGTACGGCCGACCGGACAATTTTCCGGCGGATCGGACAGGTTTCCAGCGGACAAATGTTTCTTAGCATGCTAAGAAACATGTCCACTGGAAGCCTGTCCGTCGGACATGTTCGGTCGTCTGTACGACTCACCGGACATGTCCGCTCGGCCAAAAGCCCTCGCATGCGTCGAAGTGATTTGACGCATGCGTGGAAGCATTGACCTTCCAGGGTCGCGCAGGTCGCCGCGTCATCGTTGCGGTGACGGCGCGGCCACGTCACCGCGTTCGCTGTCCGCGGGAAATTTGGTCTGATGGTGTGTACAGCCATCAGACCAAAATCCGCCAGCGGACATGTCCGATGAAAATGGTCCGCGGACCGTTTTCATCGGACATGTCCCGTCGTGTGTACAAGGCCTTAGGCTTCATGTACACGGAACGTTGTTTAACCTCTCCTGAACAATTTAAGCCTTTGGCGTTTCAAATGCCTCTGAACATCCGTCCTGAACACATTATTTTGTATTAAAAAAAAGCTTCTAAACTCAACTGCCTAGAAACGACTATAAACGTCCCTGTGTACATGTACTGATAAGATAACATAGAGGAGAGCTCAGGGGCAGCTGAAAAAAATGCCCAACTGCTCCTAAATGTCTGTTTACCAGCAGCAGTGTACATGAGGCCTTTTAGGTTCACTGGTATTTGAACATACCAAAACTCATTTCTATGTCAGCTCTTAAAGATGAGCTTCGCCCTGGTAACAAAAATGTAAAAGTCAGCAGCTACAAATACAAAGCTTTTGGGTGAAGTTCTGCTTTAAAGGTAGCTGTTCCCTTAGATTAATAGTAATCTGACCCGGTGGTTGCCCATAAATCAGGGGGGAACAAACAAAAAATCAGGGGGGAAATTACTTGTCAACAGTATTGAATTGACCTTTTCCTCATTACCGAACTAACCATGCCTTGTTTCACATTGTGTCTTTGTGCGAGGTCTGCCATCATGACGAAGGCTGGGCTTTGCTTTCTCATGTTAGAGCTGCTCTCTGATGACTGGTAAGCTGATAACTGGTGGGGAAATATTCAAGAAGCAGCAGAAGAGTAGGATGAAGCAGGAATATGTATGCAGGTAGGTCTTTAATAACAAATTGTTTTCCAGCAAGCAGCTGCCTATACAACTAAAGCTGGCATTCTGCCATTCAGAAACCTTGATCCAACATAACCACTCATGGGAATTGTTTCCACCACATAGTATGCAGCAACAGTCATGAAGAATGGGGAGCCTATTCTCCTGAAACATGTTAGCTTGATGTACATGTTGCTATTTTTTTTAAGCGTGCACAAACCATATTTTGGAAGTGATATTTCTTTAAACACCGGGCGCTCCTTTCTTTTTTTCTACAGTAAGTCTACAAGCTTAAACGACATTAAGGTCGCACAGAAAAGGCAGCAGCCCAACCCCCAAGAGGGCCCATCACCACCATCCATCACTGGGCACTTTCCACTGGAAGGCATTCTTTCCATTTTGCCCACAAAAAATACACACTCAGGACCAGGGACCAATCTAGTCAGTCCAGCGCGTTTTCTAACACAAGCAAGCAGCATGGCAATGACATCATTAAATCTCACTTCAAATCTTGTGAGATTAGCAGCCAAAGGCAGCAGTGACTCTCACACTACAGATATACAGCTATGGGGCTGTAGGCACAGGAGGGCCTGGGCACCCTCACTTGCCAGAAGGTGCACTACTATTTTTCATGTGGATTTCAAAAACAAAACTGCATTTTTAGGGTACTGCTTAGGCAATTTTGTTTTATTTCTAAATGATTAATAAGCTCCCTGGGGGTAGGGGCTGATGTGAATGTACAATGTATATGTAAAGCGCTGTGTAAATTGACGGCGTTATTTAAGTACCTGAAATAAATAATAAATGAATACATTTATATTATAATAAAGGATCTAAATGGAGCCAACAGTTTGTTCAACCCTTTACAAAATAAAATGAGACAGTGCTGGTACAATACAATTCAATACAGTAGGGCTAGGTGGGCCCTGCTCTAAGAGCTTACAATCTAAAGCTTCCCTATAACATAGCAGGTCTTCACATTCTCTTACCTCCCAACTTTCTGAGATGGGAATGAGGGACACCTATCAGCAAAAGTATGCAGGCATAAGACACTCACCTTGCCACGTCACCTTAAAGGAGAATTTTACAAAAGATAAGATTGGTTAAACACACAAGTGCTTTTTTAACACTACTATACCTTTATATTGGCTTTTGGAATTTACAAATGCACCCATTTAAAAATCATATGAAAGGTTTAGCACTGGGAAACACTTTTTGATAGATAAAAAGTGCATTTTATATACAACTATAGAGATCAGACCAAAATGAGGGACAAATGAGGAGGAATGAGGGACAGAGGAACATTGTTCCAAATCAGGGACAGTCCCTCGAAATCAGGGACAGTTGTGAGGTATGCATTCTGAGTTCAGACTCACTTCAAATGATATGTCTATAATTAGCTTACTATAGTCAAGTAAGTAAAGACTATGATTCATTATATTTATCAGCTTGCATTTCTTATACATGATGAGACAAGATTGTACATTGGTGCCCATTCATAATGTTTTTTGACTAAGGTTGTCTGGTTGCCAGCCTGGGCCTGTTCAAGTAGAAATGCTTTAAAGCGGAACTTCATCCAAAAGGGGAAGTTCCGCTTGTCTGCCTCCCCCCTTTAAGTTTTGGTATTTCTTTATTTTTTGAGGGGGAGTGGGTACCTTGTTTTGACAGGTACCCACTCCCACTTCTGGTTGGATCACTGGGCCGATCCAAGCAGAAGTTCGACTCCCTCTCCTTCCACCTCAGCCTTCTGGGACACATCACAGGTCCTAGAAAGCTGTGGGACCATTCACAAACCGCAGCATGGCTCACGCACACACAGTGAGAAGCCACAAACAGTCACAGCCGTTTTCCCAAAGTAAACATGCCGGCATCTGAACAAGAAGATGGCTCGGGTGAGGACAGCGCTGGATCCCTGGACAGGTAAGTGTCCTATTATTAAAAGTAAGCAGCTAAAGTATTTGTAGCTGCTGACTTGAAATTTTTTGTTTTTAGGGAGAAGAATGTTTTACAGAACATAGATCATGTTAGTTCAGGTATCAGCTGAATGGAAAATTGGAGAGAAATTCCACCCAGAACCAAACATTCTGATATCCTAAAGCTGAACCCAACAAAACGGTTCATTTAAATATATTCTTCAATATCCACAAAATGTATTTTGTGTTCTGGTGCCTATTCAAACCTTGGTGAAAAAAGAGTAACAGGGACATCATCACTGTGCTGCACATAACCTGTGCAGAAAGCAGAGATGTGGGAGGGGCCCCTAGAGGCTACCCACTAGCGGAGGGACCAGATGCAAGACCAGTCACCCTGCACAAGGGGAGAGAGAGAGCAATAGTGATGGTCTTTATTATAGGAAGCTCCTGCACAGAGGCAGATTTTCACATTTTGTACTGCACAGATCTGGAAGAAATACACAAAACACACCAAGATTCAATTAAAGCAGAACTATTGGCTTTGGGGAGATTTAACTTCACTTCCTGTCTCAAAGCCAAAATAGGAAATGAGAGGAAATCCCTGCAAATTAAATTACATATACCCAGTGAATGGACTGGCCTCAGGTGATACACAGAGATGAAACAAATCACCCTACATAAGTTGTTCCTGTCTACCTGAAGTCTTCTCTTCTCTACAGTTGTTTTAAGTGCTGAATATTTAAAGCTTTTCTCAGAGAGTTCAGAAAAAAAGGGTCGGAGAGCTGAAGTTACACTCTGCAGAGCTCAGTGAGGAGAGCTCTGAGAGCTAATTGGAGGGAAAGGAGCACACACCCCTTCAAACAGCACACAGGAAGAAAGCTGAGGCTGTCAATCTACTGGAGGTCCCTCCCCTGTCACCATTTTTCTCTTGGTGATAGGATAACTTGTCAGAATTACTTATGTTGATAGAAGAAGAATGAGGCAACAGACAGAAATTATATTAATTGAGACAGGTACACAATATAGAGGGTTGTGATTTGTTCATATTTCATGCATGAGGTTTACAACCACTTCAAGGGAAACAGGACAAATAGAAAGGGTGAACCTCCCTAAGGCCCCTTTCATACTAGTGGACCGGTCCATTTTTCAATCAGACCACCTATAGTGGAGCGGCCGGTGTCAGTGGACATGTGTCAGCTGACACTTACTGGCATCCAATCCAATCCGGTCCCCTAAAAACAGATAGATGGGCATCCATTCCCCATCCATCCAGCAGATCCGATCGGATTACAGTCAGATGGAAATAGACAGGCGGTTCGTTTCCATCCAACCACCTCATAGATAACAGCGGACTGTGTCCATGTCTGCTCTAGCGGAGCGGACATGGACCTGTCATCCGTCTGCTCAGCGGAGATCAGCAGAGAGATCCCCCACTGAGCAAGTGGATCCGCTTGATGGAGTCCACCCCATCTATAAGGGGCCTAACGGGGGCTCAGACAGTAAAAATAAACTAATAGATGTTCTAATTTATTTCTACTCAATCCAAAGAATAATTAAAAAAATTTTTTGCCTTTAGTTATACTTAAACAAAGCTCACGTGTTTAGACAATATTTGCTTATCCCGAAGTTTAGCTTTAAAGCAGCTTATGTGGAAACGTCACACAGCAACATCCCGAGAATAGACAAGTCTGGCATTATGCCACCAAAAATACTCCATACGTCATCCCGTACAAATCTCCAGTAGCTATTGCATATTGGTTGCTGTCTGAATTTTGGCTGCAGCTCCAACCACTGCACCAAAGACTGAGTAATTAGTGTCTATGATCTCCTTCAGCCTGAGCAGGGCCTTAACTGCACTGGGCAGAATGCAGTCACAAGCACTTTTCAGGTGATTTTTTTTCAGTGAAAATACATGAAACAACATTACCTATAAACAGTAGCACTGTATAAATCAATTATCAGTAATTTCTCTGTTAACAAATAAAACACTGTTAAAATGGTATTAAACAAAAAAACTGAAATTTTATATATTGCTGCTTACCAATCCTTATATATAGTGGCTGAATTATTTATTTTATTTATGCAATTATTATTTTTTTACTTGGGGATCCATTCATTTACACACTGGGCACATTCATGGCTGAGCACCGCACAGATGTCAAATTGGGAGCAGCAGCTGTGTCTGTACAGCTGCTGCGTCCCAATAGACAGCAATAGGACTGCCAGCACAGGGATTCACAGGCGACACCCGTGCTTTCCTGTGCCAGTAAAACACAGCCCTCACTCCGTGTGAATGAGACCTAAAAGCTGACCAATGTAAGCACCCCTCTCTCCACCTGCTAACTGCTGCTTTGTCTGGATAGTTTAGTCTGTTAAAGTAAGTTGACAAATAACAGGCTTACTGGCTGGATCACCAGGTAAAAATAGAGGAAAAGGACAAAAAAAAAACTAGAATTAGTGAGCTTTTTTTATGCTGCTGATCAAAAAAAATAACAGGCTTACTGGCTGGATCACCAGGTAAAAATAGAGGGAAAAGGGCAAAAAAAAACTAGAATTAGTGAGCTTTTTTTATGCTGCTGATCAAAAAAACACACATAGAGATTATAGTGCATCTTCTGCATATGTCACAACAATACACTATGGCCTAGATTGACGCAGGGCGGCGTAAGTGTGGGCGGGCGTATCGTATTTACAAAGAGGCAAGTGCTGTATTCACAAAGCACTTGCGCCCTAAGTTACGGCGGGCATAGCGTAAATGTGCCGGCGTAAGCGCGCCTAATTCAAATTGTGAAGAGGTGGGCTTGTTTTATGCAAATAAAGCATGACCCCACGTAAATGACGTTTTGAACGAACGTGGACGTATCCCAGTGCGCATACGTCGGATAGAATGCCTATGATACGTCGAACACTGCCTACGACGTGAACGTAACTTACGCACAGCCCTATTCGCGTACGACTTACGCAAACGACGTAAAAAGATACGCCTTTTCCGACGTCCATACTTTGCATGGGCTGCGCCACCTAGAGACCTGCTTTATCTTTACGCCAGCGTATGTCTTACGTAAATGGCGTAACTAAATGCGGCGGGCGCGTGTACGTTCGTGAATCGATGTATCTAGCTCATTTGCATATTCGACGCAGAAATCAACGAAAGCGCCACCTAGCGGCCAGCGTAAATATGCACCCAAGATACGACGGCATAGGAGACTTACGCTGCTCGTATCTTGGCAAAATGTATGCGTAACTGATTCTATGAATCAGGCGCATACATACAACGGCGCTCATTCGGACTTACGACGGCGTATCTGGAGATACGCCGTCTTAACTCTTTGAGAATCTGGGCCTATATTTTGAGGGCTTCTTCACACTAGTGCGGTGACTGGAATTTTTCTGCACTGGAAAGATGGCAGTCATTTCTATGATACATAGAAAACAATTGTTTTCTATGTGCCCTGTTCACACTGCAATGCAGCCCGGAGGTGCAGTGCAGTAAGCTGCAAAAAAATGTAGGTACAGTATGCTGCATTTTATTGCAGTACACTGGATGTCAGGGGTGACAGGAATGAAGTTTCATATTGTGCACTTCTAATATATAAAAAAAAGGGAAAAAGGGAACTGTATGATGTGGTAAAACACGCATCACACCGTCCACTGCCAAATGTGACTACAGCCCAAAACAAACAGCTGTCCACACATGAAACTGCTTCAAGTGAATGGGCCCTTAACCACTTAAGACCCGGACCTTTATGCAGGTAAAGGACCTGGCCAGTTTTTGAGATTCTGCACTGCGTCGCTTTAACTGACAATTGCGCGGTCGTGCGATGTGGCTCCCAAACACATTTTTTTGCGCTATAAACAAAAATAGAGCGACAGTTTTGAAAAAAAAACAATATTTTTTACTTTTTGCTATAATAAATACCCCCAAGGCCTATACTTATTCTTCTACATATCTTTGGTAAAAAAAATCGCAATAAGCGTTTAACGATTGGTTTGCGCAAAATTTATAGCGTTTACAAAATAGGGGATAGTTTTATGGCATTTTTATTAATATTTTTTTTTTTTACTACTAATGGCGGCCATCAGCGATTTTTTCCGTGACTGCGACATTATGGCGGACACATCAGACAATGTTGACACATTTTTGGGACCATTGTCATTTTCATAGCCAAAAATGCTATAAAAATGCATTGTTTACTGTGAAAATGACAATTGCAGTTTAGGAGTTAACCACTAGGGGGCGCTGTAGGGGTTATGTGTGACCTCATATGTGTTTCTAACTGTAGGGGGACGTGTTATGTCACTCAGGATTCATCAGGGGCTCCATATATATATTATACAGCTATTCCACATCTTACTCTATTGCCATATATATCTAGACACACAAATCTGGGATCAGGAGCAAGCCTGGGGCACTCGGTGGGGGGGGGGGGGGGCCAGAAGTGTCGGTGTGTAAGAGGAGAGTCAGGGCTGCTCTGTGCAAAACCATTGCATATAACAGGTACATAGAACATGTTTGTTATTTTAACCACTTCACCTCCAGAAAGTTTTATCCCCTTCAGCCTAGGTTCACACTGCTGCGAATTCAAAATCGCGGTAAAATGCGCGATTTTACCGCGATTTCGCGGCCGCGATTTTGCCGCGATTTCGGCCGCAATTTCATGAAAATCGCGGCCCAAAATCGCAAAAAGTAGTACAGGAACTACTTTTTGAAATCGCAGATGCGGCGTCGCACTGATTAGGACAGTGCCATTGCCGACAATTGCCGCCGATTTGAGATGCGATTTGACATGTCAAATCGCATCTCAAATCGTTCCAAATCGTACCCAGTGTGAACCAGGGCTCATGACCAGCGCTTTTTTTGCTAATCAGCACTGTGCTGTTTTAACTGGTAACTGGGCGGTCATGCAACACTGTACACAAATTAAATTTATATCACTTTTTTTCACAAATAATGCTTTCTTTTGGTGGTATTTGATCACCACTGTTTTTTTTTATAATATATTGATATTGATATTTTCTACTTTCTGTTATAAAACCAAAATCTTTCAAAAATTTAGGCCATAATATATTCTGCTATGTGTCTTTGGTAAAAACAAAGAATCCCAATAAGTGCATACTAAGTGTATATCCCAATAAGTGTAGATCGTCTAGCCTGGCTGGGCCGCCCATCTGCAGTAGATGTACTGTAGGTGGGCAGCAAGTGGTTAATTAGAAAAAAAAGAAGCATATAACCATCACTTTAATGTGTGTTGCATTAAGGCAGCCAATTGTAACCAATGGACTTCCAACGTAAAGAGGCATCCCAATTATCAGACAAGTCACAAAATGTTTACTGCAATGCACTATGGTATGTTGCCTTGCATGTGCATCACCTCGGCAATGTATCAGCCCTTGTAATGTCCACAGCATAGATGTAAATTGTCCCTTAGTAAATCAGCATCATTGATATTGTTATTGCACCTAGTGCATAATGTCCTTAAAAAATTCATAAGCATAACCTTTTCCCACGTGAGTTTATGTCAGTGATGGTAAATAGTCTCTTTTCTTCTCCCTAGCTCCACCTTTTACGCAGCTTTTTATAAACCAAGATTGAGGTCAGTCCCTTAGAAAAGCAGCTGAGGGCTGGAATGAGGTTATACAACATGAGTTATGAGACAACTGTCCTATACAAGGTGAACTAAATCTGACAAGGTGTGTGTTTGAAGAGCAATCTTTTAATCAATTAATGTAATTCAATTATTATTTTAACATTTGTCTGAGCAGAGGACGTGGGGTTTTACTGTCAGCAAGCGTAAGCTGAAAAACTTTTGACTAGACAGGGACAATCCAATGAGAAAATTAGGTGGTAGAGGCAGAAAGTTGCACTTTCAAAGTGCCGCAATGCACAATAAACACACCTCTACTCTTTTTGACAACACACAGAGCATTCACGTTTTGTGGTGCGTTATAGCTTAGGTCTATTTTTTCTTACGTTATATACTAGAAAATGTAGATGTCAGAAATGCTGTAAATTAAGAATGCTTTCGGAGGTGTGGAGCAGGAGAGGGGTATACTACCTGCACCACATTTTATCGGATGGGGCCCTTAAAACGTTTGATGTCCTCCAACACCAATATACGCTTCCCGGATCTATGCACTATAGGTTTCTCCAGCTGCTTAATGCAATGCATTCCCAGTTCTCTCAAACCCTCCCGCAACCTGCTTCTAATAGCCTGGTGGCGGTGGTCAAGATTTTGGACCCTCGTCGTTTAATCTCTGATTTTTATAATATGCTCCTCACTCCATCGGCCACCACATTAGCATATAACCTTAAACCAAGATGGGAGAGGGATGTGGGGCCCATTGATGATGAGGAGTGGAGCGAGGCTCTGGATGCTTGTAAGGCTGCCTCTCCCAAGCTCTCTGATAGATTGTCACAATTGTATATCCTACATCGAGCACATCTTACTCCACTCAGAGTTGCCCGCTTTAGACCTGAGACACCAGCCACTTGTGGGATGTGTGCGCAAGAGCTGGGTACATTCTTCGATTTACTTTGGGCATGCCCTATGCTACAGGGTCTGCGGAAGCAGGCGGTAGACTTTCTACACAATGATATGGGCTCCCCCCTATCCCTTGACCCTAAACAATGTCTATTGGGCATTTTTCCTGACTCTGACCTAGATAAATTTACCAAAACGATCCTTCACGAGACGCTTTTGTCGGTTAGGAAGATGATAGCCCGACACTGGATGAGATCTACACCCCCTAGCATCCACGAGTGGAAAGCGGATGTAAATACTACCCTGCCTTACAAAAAATGTATATACGTTAATAGAGGCTGTCCTGACAAATATAACAAAATCTGGGATAGATGGCTTAAATCCACTACCACTTGCACGTAATCTCTGAGGCCTCGTACAGACGACCCAACATGTCCGATGAAAACGGTCCGCGGACCGTTTTCATCGGACATGTCCGCTGGGATCATTTGGTCTGATGGCTGTACACACCATCAGACCAAATTTCGTGCGGACAGAATACGCGGTGACGACGCGGCGACGTGACGGCGACAAAGACGCGGCGACGTGCGCGAACCCGGAAGTTCAATGCTTCCACGCATGCGTCGAATCACTTCGACGCGATGCGCGGGTTCTCGGGCCAGCGGACATGTCCGATGAGTCGTACTGATCATCGGACATGTCCGGCGGACAGGCTTCCAGCGGACATGTTTCTTGGCATGCTAAGAAACAGTTGTCCGCTGGAAACCTGTCCGGTCGGCCGGAAAATTGTCCGGTCGGCCCTACACACGACCGAACATGTCTGCTGAAACTGGTCCGACGGACCAGTTTCAGCGGACATGTTCGGTCGTGTGTACGAGGCCTGAGACCGCAAACAATTACACAACTGGTTTCTGCCCCTGCCTACATGTTGTGAGTTATGCTTGTTTTTCAACTGTGTGCCCTCCTTTTACCCAGTAGAATCATTAGAATCAGTTGATCTCTAGTTGATCCTACTCTGGACTCTCGTGTGTCAATGTCTGCTTGGTTGCAATTATTTTTGTTTTGCTTTTTATGCTGGACTTCTCTGTAACCTGTATTGCCATGTTACCTGCAGTGTAATGCTTTATATGTACAGTGTTCAATAAAAAGAATGTTTAATGTAAAAATTAAGAATGCTTTCAGAAATAGAAGTGTTAATTTATTTATTTTTATCAATTAAAAAAATTGTAAAAAGTTAAAAAAAGTAAATGAACAGAAGAGGAGTCCAAATCTAATCTGTTTGGTGTGACCACCCTTTGCCTTCAAAACAGCATCAATTTTCTAGGTACGCTTGCACACAGGAACTCAGCAGGTAGGTTGTTCAGGAATGCTGTTAGAAATCATGGGGGCCCCATGTGCAAAAATTTCAAAATTAAAATTACCCCTTCTAGCACAAATCGCCCTTGCCCCCAAAAATTACCTGCCTAGCACATATCTTCTTTCTTCTCAAACTTTCTATCCTAGCACAAATCTTCTCCCACAAATTAACCCCCCCTTCTATTATCCAGAATTCCCCAATTTTCTTATGGCACAAAATCCCCCCCATCTCCCCCTCCCAGCACAAATCTTCTTTCTTCAATCCCACTCATAGGAAAAATTCCCACAAATTCCTCCTCCTAGCACAACCCCCTCTACGTACATTACCCTTCCTAGCACAAATTATTCCTCCCAACTCAAATCCCCCTGCCCCCCCCCCAGTACTAATCCCCACCCCCCTCTCCTAGCACAAACATCCCCTCTCCTGGTTCAACCCCCTGCCCCCCAAGATCTCCTCCTAGCACATATCCTTCCCCCATTCTTCCTCCTTGCACATATCCCACATCCCTATTACATTTGCCAACCCAGATAACCAGGAGGAGGTGCGCTGTGTTTTGCTTTCCCCTCCTGTCAGAGGAGTGTTCATATTCTGTACATACAGGAGACCCCAATTGCCTCTAAGGGCTGCTCACTTCCCGGCAGCAGCAACTGTGGATAGGGGCGGCGTGTGTATACAGTGCGATTAGATCTACAGTAAGAGCGATCTGGTCTCCTGTACTGTATAGACCAGTGCTCTTATGACAGGAGGGGAGAGCACAACACAGTGCACCTCCCGCTGGCTCTTCTTCTCTCACCGCTCCAGCCTCTAGGCTGCTGTCTCCTCGTCCTGGCTATGAGTGCGGGCGGGGGCTGGGGCAGGAGCTCTGGGGGAAGAACTGTAATCTGGGTGGGCACAGTTCTGCCCACCCTAGAACCCTCTAAATCCATCCCTCCAGTTCTCTCACCCATCAGCTGAAAGCCTTTGGGAGGGAGAGAGGAAGAAACCGTCTTTCAGTTGCTGTGTGAGAGATGCTGTCATCCGTTCTCTGCTCCACCGATCCTCCTGCTCTCCGGGCCCCCTGTAGGTGGATACTCATTATTTTACTGTTCTCCAGCACTTCTGCAAACAAACTGCGTCCTGCTACAGCCAAAAATATCAAATTTAAAATCATCAGTCCAGGACACCTGCTGACATGTTTCTTGGCCCCAGTTTCTATGTCTTCATGTTTAGTAGAGTCGCTCAGCCTTGTTTTCATGTCGGAGGTATGGCTTTTAGGATGCAGTTCTTCCATGAAGACCAGTTCTGGCCAGACTTCCCAAGACAGTTGATGAGTGTACCTGGATCCCACTGGTTTCTGACAGTTCTCTGCTGATGGCACTTCTGGACATCCTCCGATGTTGAAGGGAAAAACGCATGATTTGTCTTTCATCTGCTGCATTAAAGAGGAACTGCAGGCTGCTTACATAATCTGTAATAAAAACATCTTTGCAATTCTCAAGCTTCCCTCCAACCACTTTGCATATTATTTTATATATACTGTGATTCTGTACTTGCCAAATCTGCTGCAGAAATCTCCCTCCCTTCCTGGCAAACCCTCACTAGAGTGAGAGCTCTGCATGATGTCATAAGCCTAGGCTTTTTATCAGACAAGAAGCAGGAAGTTGCCTGTATAAGGTATTTACTGGCAGAATTTTTTTTTTTACTATCCAAAGTTAAAACAACAAGGCCAGAAGATTTAATAGATGGAAAGATGAAAACATTACTGAAGTTCCGCTTTAAGTTTCCTTGTTCGACCACTGTGTCTATGGTCCTCAACGTTGCCCGATCAATGGTGTCCTCAATGCCGAGAAATACAGGCAGATACTTATCCATCATGCCATACCATCATGGAGGTGTGATTGGCCCCAAATATATTCTGCAGCAGGTCAACGACTCCAAACATGCAGCCTATGTCGTAATAAACTATTTTCAGCGTAAATAAGAACAAGGAGTCTTGCAAGTGATGGTTTGGCCCCCACAGAGCCCTGATCTCAACATCATCCAGTCTCTCTGGTACTACATGAAGAGATGGAAGGATTCCAGGTAGCCTAAATCCACAAATGATCTGTGGTTAGTTCTCCAAGATGTTTGCAACAACCTACCTGCTGAGCCTCTTTTGAAAATTGTGTGCACAAGCACTCTGTGTACCTAGGAGAATTGATGCTGGTTTAAAGCTAAAAGGTGGTCACACCAAATATTGATTGTTTTAGATTTGTCTTCTGTTTGCTCACTTTGTATTTTTTAAATTGATAATAATAAGCAATTAAAAAATATATTTTTGAAAGCATTCTTACTTTACAGCATTTCTGCATCTGCTTGGAACTTTTGCAAAGTACTGTATCTTTAGCACTAATGATGCCTTTTGAGGTGTGCAGGCTATCCATTCTATACACACTAATGCACCCCTATCCCATCAGAGATGGAGGCTTTTGAACTGAGCTCTGATAACAAGCTGGAAGGTTCCTACCCTCTTTAGTTCGGAGGACGCGGCACCCATGGTTGCCAAAATAGAATGTCAAATTACAGTTTGTCTGACCACAGGACAGTCTTCCATTTTGCAACAGACTATTTTAAATGAGCTTTGGCACAGAGAAGACAGTGGCGTTTCTGGATCATGTTTAGATATAGCTTCCTGTTTGTATCATAGAGATTTACTTTTTTGTAGGGATGGCATGGTTCTTAACAGACAGTGATTTTTTTAAATGTTCCTGGGCCCATGCAGTGATTTCCATCACAGAATCATGCCACGCAGTGGTGTCTGAGGACCTAAAGATCACCCACATCCGATATTGCGTTTTGGCCTTGTCCCTTGCCCACAGAGGTTTCTCTAGATTCTCTGAATCTTTTCACAGATTGGCAATCCTCTGCCAATCTTTATTTCTGAGACACTCATGCCGCGTACACACAATAATTTTTCAGCATGAAAAAAAACGTAGTATTTTTTAACGTAGTAAAAACGTAGTATTTTTTAACGTAGTTTTAAACAATGTCGTTTTTTGGGTTGTAAAAAATGATCGTGTGTGGGCTAAAACGACGAAAAAAACCAGCGCATGCTCAGAAGCAAGTTATGAGACGGGAGCGCTCGTTCTGGTAAAACTACCGTTCATAATGGAGTAAGCACATTCATCACGCTGTAACAGACAAAAAAGAGCGAATCGTCTTTTACTAACACAAAATCAGCCAAAGCAGCCCCAAGGCCGTACGTGTTGTACGTCACCGCGCTTTGCTAGACCCTTTTTTAAAACGATGGTGTGTGGGCAATATCGTTTTAATGATGAAGTTGGGAAAATTTCGTTTTTTAGACATGCTGAAAAACAACGTTTTCTTTCATGCTGAAAAATGATCGTGTGTACGTGGCATTAGACTCTCTAAAATGCTCTTTTTTTTTGTTTGTAAATGTAAATGTTGAACACATCCTAATGGGGCTCTTATTTACCACTTTAACCTCTTGTCTACCGAGCCAATTCTATTATTCATGTAAAAATCTGCATTATTTTTATTAGAAACTACTTAGAACCCCCAAACTTTATATATTTTTTAAGCAGAGGCCCTAAAGAATAAAATGGTGGGTGTTGCAATTTTAGATGTCACATGGTATTTGCACAGGAGTTTTTAAAACACAATTTTTTGGGAAAAAATATACAAATACATTTTAATGCACAAAAGCACAATATAATACACAATTGTTTGGTAAAATATAAAAGACGATGTTACACCGAGTAAATAGATACCTAATATGTCACGCTTTAAAATTGCATACACCCATAGATTGGTGACAAATTATGGTACTTAACCGCTTCTGAACCACCCACCGCACATTTACGGCGGCAGGGTGGCCCGGCTGCGCAAAACAACGTACCTGTATGTTGTGGCTTCTTCAAGTTCTAGGGCGCGTACGCACTCCCCCGGCGACCCGCTACCGCTGTGATTGGCGGAAGCCAGTCACCGGGACCTACCGATCATTCCGAGGAGAGACAGAATGGCGGTCTGCCTATGTTATAACCTCTACTTGAATACATTTGTATACTGTATTTACTGTTATTACGTCTATTGGCCAAACTGTGCTCACCTCACTCAAATGTTCTGTTTTGTTGTACAAGGCAGATTGTCGTTCTGCCAGAGGGGAAAATGGAGATCTTCTGTTTCTGCTAAGCAGAAACACGGATCTCTGTTTCCCCCCAGTCACAACATTCCCTCCACAGATAGAAAGCATCCCCTAGGGACACAATTAACCCTTTGATCGCCCCTGGTGTTAAACCCCTTCCTTGCCAGTGTCATTAGTACAGTAACACTGCATTTTTTTAGCACTGATCACTGTAATAATGTCACTGGTTCCCCAAAAAAGGGTCAGTTAGAGGTCCACTTTGTCTGCCGCAATGTCGCAGTCCCACTAAAAATTGCTGATTGCTACCATTACTAGTGAAAAAGAATAAATAAATAAAAATTCCATGAAAATATCCTGTAGTTTGCAGACGCTATAACTTTTGAACAAACCAATCAATATATGCTTATTGAGATTTTTGAATACCAAAAATATGTAGCAGAATACATATTGGCCTAAATTGATGAAGAAACTAGATTTATTTTTATTTTTTATTGGGTATGTTTTATAGCAGAAAGTAAAAAATATATATTTTTTTATACACTTTTTTGTTAATAGCACAACCTTCCCCCTCCGCAAAAAAGATTTCCCTTCCTACCACAAATTTCCCCTCAAAGCACAAATCCTTCCCCACCACTTTAAATTTCCCCCTTCCAGCACAACATCTTGTCCCCCATCCTAGCACAAGTCCCCACCCCCACAAATTTCCCCATCTGGCACAAATACTCCCAATCATTCCTACTAGCACAACCCTCCCCCGAAAAAGAAAATATACTTGTATAGCACATACCCCTCCCAGCATGAATCCCCCCAAATCATCTTCTTAGCACACCTCACCAAATGTGCCCTCCTAGAACAGTTCTTACCCCCTGCCGCCCAACAAATTCCTCTTTTCTACACAAGTACCCCCCCCCCCCCAAAACCCCTTGTGGTGCCCCCCACCTCACATGATACCACAGTGCCCGGGGCAGCCACCCCTCCTGCTTACCCCCTGTTGTCACCTGACAGGTGGTCTCTATATACTGTCATGTAGTCAGTCTGGTTGGCTGCTGGTATCTCTCAGACTGTCAGTAGGTGTTATCTGTGTCATCCCATCAGTGGATACCAAATATTTTTTTTTAGCATCCTGTCTGATGTGCCCTGCATCTGCTAATGGCTACTGGGTGACATCTGGCAGTAGATTGTTCACCAAGTGTTTATCTTTCTATGTGTCTGTTGGCACTGTGTGGTTATGTCTGGATCAGGTTGTTAGTTATGCACAGAATGTTCTGTCTGATGCACTGACGCTGCTCCACATACTACCTGCAATGCAGAGCCTGCCATCTCCCCTGTAACCCCCTCTCTGCCAGGGTGAAGCAGCTTCTTCATAACCCATTCTTTGCCACTGGCAAATCAGTAGCCTGCTGCCAAACTGCAGGAGGAACAGAGCTTGTTCTTATGGCAATAGGCTGTAGATAATATGACTGCAGCTCCCTCTCTTTCCCTATTACAAGAGACTTTGTAACCTATTAAAGCCACTTTTAACTCTTACATTGCAGAATAAATGCATTGCTGCACATCACCTGCTAACAGAACAACCACTGACTCAAATCAAATCTTGCATACAGTGCCTTTTTAGTTTTTAGATCATAAGGTTTAAGTAATTTATTTGTATATCCTTGAAGTACACAGCAGGTAGAGTAGGAGATAGAATGGTATAAATGAATCCGCGCAATGGAAACAAATATTGCCTATGAGTGAGTTATGGGGTTTTGACACTCTTAATTAATTAAGCAGCTTCCCCTGCTTAATTTTTTCACCTAAGTGAGATAATGAATTGAGTGAGGTATAGAGGTAGGAATGGCGCTACCTTAAAGGAGTTGTAAAGGAAAACATTTTTTTGTCTAAAATTAATGTCTGCAAGGTAGACAGACAGAATAGTGTAATGATTCTGTTAAAAAACGAGTAAATACCTATTAAATTCCTTCATCTATATCACCTCCGACGTTCTAGTTTCTGTTCTCTCATTCACTTCCTGGTTTGCAGCGCTTGTTCATGTAAGAACTACATTTCCCAGTATGCATTGCGGCACGCCCAGTAATTTACACCTCCTTGAAGTCTCTAACACGTAGAGAGCGTCCTGCTGCACAGATGTAGTTCCCAGGAGGGGGCGAGCACGTCACTGACCACTGCAGTAAAGCCTCCCTTCACGGTGGTGAGTAACAATCAGACAAGCAGGAAGTGAACAGAACAGAGAAGAAATAGAGCAACTTCTGAGCAAAAACGAACAATGAGGAAGTGAAAAGAGGAATGTCTGCAGGTAAAGGATGCTTATTATGAAAAAAATAAATTCCTTTACTACCCCTTTAATTAATACGTGAATGTAAAGTGCAATACTGATAATGTGGACATTGAATTTATCCTATTTTTATAAAGTGCACGTGTGCTTATTATGTGAAAAAAACATAAATACAATAAAATTATCAAATAATGCACCTTAATAAGTCCTCGTGCCTCATGTGGATTACTAGTGATATCCAATCCAAACGTGTGCATAAAATTAACTGACAGAAAATATATATATAGGTAAAAAATATATATAAATAAATAGAAATCAAAAAAAAAAATGAAGAAAGTGCTTCGTGCTTTGTGAACGTCTAGTTCCCTATTTCACACGGTGATCCCCTCACACTGTGCTCCTATGTGGCCCGCACTTACCGGATTTTCAACCCCTCTTGGGGTTTACAGCGTTCACAGTGTATGCCACTGTGCAGCACCCTGGCAATAGTACGTCCTGCTGTGATCCTGGTGATGCTCCCGGTGATTATCCCATATGGAGGAGAGAAAGGGTCCCAAATAGTGTAGTAACGTTTTAAAATATTCAGTTTTTATTGTTTAGTCAAATGAGTACCCACAATTTGGTTGATTCAACAGAGCATATCATTACATCCAAACAACGGAAGTGTTGTGGCGTTCTATCGGATCGCTCGACCGGTTTCGTCATCCTGACGTCATCTGGAGCGTCCTGAACGCCACAAAACACTTCCCTTTTATGACAACATTGTGTCCTTTATTACGGTGGCCATGTTTAGTGTGATCTGAGGACAGAAGTCCATACACTCTAGTAAACTGCATCCTGTATTACGGTGGCCATGTTTGATGTGATCTGAGGACAGAAGTCCATACACCCTAGTGAATATAAACGGCGGCCATGTTTGTATTACAATGAATGTAAACGGCGGTGATACAATCACCGTCGCCATAATGCCTTAGTCATAGAAGACTGTAGCCTAATTCCCCTTATTCCTGGATTGTTTTATCCCCACAGGACATAATGTATTTATTATTGCAAATACAACTATTAAAAACCATGCATTCGATAAAGAGGACAGGTTATAACATATGAATATGAAAAATAAAAGAGTGTGTGTTTTAAAATGTGTTTTAAAAAATGGAAAATGATCTGCTGTAGTGACATCTTACTATAAGGTATTGTTATTTCTACGAAGGGGGTAAAGTAAAATATATTCTAAAAGCACAAGTTGCATGGTATATATAAGGGGCAACAGTTAGATATCGGTGTAGTTGGTATTAAAAATAGATAAACATTGATAAAATTAGGATTGTTGTTATTACGTAATCTCTGAGTATTTTAGTGTAATGCCCCTAGACCAATCTCAAAATGTACCGTAGGTACATTGATGACATTATGATCATTTGGAGAGGCACAGAAGAAGAACTACACGGTATTAAGAACTGGGGTATGTAAACTTTTGATCAGGGTCATTTGGGTAGTTTCTGTTGTGATTATGATTTAAAAAGAGTAAACACAATTGATTGATAATTAAATGGCTTCAGCCGAACACTTACCATTAATGAAAGAAAAGTTTTTGTGTTATCATTCATATTCTCTGAAAAATGACCAAGAAATCATAAATACTGCCAGGGTATGTAAACTTATGAGCACAATTGTACATAGATCACCCAGACTGAGAATGTTTTTTTCTCAACAAAAGTGGAGTTACTCTTTAAATATAAAATTATTTGCGGGGCGTGGCCTGGCAAGCGATGGAGTAGGACGTGGGTGGAAGGAGCTCCTCTGGCTGAAACTCCTGTATGTGATCCTGGCTGATTATTTTTGCTACTAAACTCCCTAGAAATCCGTCTGGAGGCGCAGGGATAAGTGGAAGACATGTCCCCACCGAAGAAAACAACTGCTGCGGCAGACAAACTGGCTAAATACCGCCACGATGGGGGAGAGGAGCAGGCCAAAGATGGCGCCGGCGAGGCCTCGGGAGAAGATCGCCATGCGGCAGAGACAGCTAAAGTGCTGGAGGCAATAGCGGTGCTGCAGGGAACGCTGACGACTAAGATCGATGAGGTGAAAATTGATATCTCACTTATGAGGCAAGATCTGTCTGCGGTCCACGAGCGGGTGAAGGAGACGGAGGAACGTATTGGAGCTGCGGAGGATGTGCTGTATCCCATGCAACGGGCGGCGGAGGGGGTGCAGCGCCAATTACAACAATTACACGCGCACCAAGACGAAATGGAGAACAGACTCCGCCGCTGCAATCTGCGCTTTATAGGGATACCAGAGAGATCAGAGGGCAGAGACCCAGCAGAATACCTGGAACAGCTACTGATAAGAATATATGGCAGAGAGGCGTTTTCCGCCATGTTTGCGGTGGAGAGGGCGCACAGGATTCCAGCGAAGCCCCCTCCTGAAGGGGCACCTCCCCGCACTTTTATTGCTAAGTTCCTGAACTTTCGTGACAGGGATAAAATCATGCGACTGTCCCGGGAGAAGGGGAACATGCGGGTGGAGAATGTACAGGTGGCAGTGTTCCCGGATTTCTCTGCAGAAGTGCAGAAAAAGAGGTCTCACTTTCAAGATGTGAAACGCCGCCTGCGTGTGCTGCACTTTAAGTATGCCATGTTATTTCCCGCCAGACTGCGAGTGGAAGAAGATGGACGTGTACTGTTTTTCGACACCCCGGCAGCAGCAGCTGAATGGCTGGATCGGAAGGGGAGACAGGAGTGAGACTTGTATTGGCAACTTGTGAGTAACGCACGGGGGGGTTGGGGACAGGCTGCACGAGGAGAGGAGGATGATGCCCCCCCCCCTCCCTTATCCTGTATGAAACTGTGCAGATGGGACATGCTGCTGGAATTGAGTGACCCATAGACTGTGACTTTGTTATCTGGTTGTCCCTCATCTCCTATAGGGAAGGGGGGAGTTAATTTTGTTTGTGGGACATGGACATGAGGCCCAGGGAAGAGTGGGAGATGGTATCGGTGATGGCCTATGAAACTGCGATGCTTCCCCTCCGGGGCTCCGGGGGGGGGGGTTTTAAAAAAAAAAAAATTTCGGGGGGGGGGGTGGATGGCCCCTCTCAGACATGCTTCTATGTCACAGTGGAAAGGAATAAGATCCGGCAACGGTTTCATAAAGCGGTGGGGAAGGCAAAGAGCGCTGGATTTGATGAGCCAGAGGAGCAAAGGAACTGGAAAATTTGGGATATGTTGAGTTTTCCCCGTATCGATTCCACGTATTGCTCAATGAACAATCGTCCCGTTAGACGAGTGTATAATGGTCTAGCCATGATGCACACAGGACCTAAGTACCGTGCCTCCAGTCAGATTTCTCTGCTGGAAGAAGTATTCTTTTTCTTATTCATATGGGTTCTGTTGGTTGGGGAATGTATGCTCACACCATGTTGGGGAGGTGCTGGGCTGGGTGGGGGGTGGGGAGTTGAGAAATATCAGGGCCACTGTTGGGACCCTGAACGGTTGCTGTATTGGAGTATGTGGTTTATAGATGGGATATGGCAATGTAAATATGTCAAAACAGGAAAATGGGATGTCCAAAGATTAATGAAGGATACACAGGTGAATGGGATTGTTGTGCTGCAGATCCGACCCCGTAAGCTAAATTTCATGGTACCATGACCTCTATTAAATTTCTAACGTGGAATGTGAGGGGGGTGAGAAATAAAATTAAGCGTACGGCGGCCCTAGCATATCTTAAAGCGCAAAAAGCGAACATTATTGCCTTAACAGAAACGCACGTTACCGGTCATTTACAGTCCGCACTGAAGCGCCCGTGGATTGGATGGGCCTATCATAGTACCCACTCCAGTTTCTCCAGGGGAGTCTCACTGCTAGTGTCAAAGGCCACCCCTTTTGAATTGCTTACACTGGAGTCGGATCAGCAGGGGAAATATTTATTCTTATATGTACATATAGGGGGAATGCCTATGTTGTTGATAGCATGCTATATCCCCCCTCCCTACAGCTCGGAAGTTATCACGCAGGGTTTGGCATTTATGGCTAAGCACCCGACGGTACCGGCTGTGTGGATGGGAGATTTCAATATGGTCATGGACCCCAGCCTGGATAGACCAGAAATGCTGGGAGGACATGTGGGGCCCCCCGGTCTGACCAGACTGGGACGCCTGATGAAAGAATTTGCGGTTGTGGATGTGTGGAGACAAAGGAACCCCAAGAGTAGGGCTTATACATGCCATTCAACCAGCCATGCTACTATGTCTCGCATTGATTACGTGTTGGTCTCAGCAGCCCTGCTGCCGAGGGTGGGGGGGGGGCCGGGTTTGCTCCTAGGGCTCTGTCCGACCACTCGCCTTGTTGGGTACAGGTATCATTGCCAGATAAGGCCCCTGTGAGGGGGTGGAGGCTCAACCTCTTTTGGCTGACAGCCTTGACTGACCATGACAGCATAGAGAGGGAACTACAGTTCATACTTCCGGAGGGTCAGGGTTACACAGATATTAATTCCCGATGGGATATGTTTAAGACTCAGGCGGGTAAAGTTCTAGACACTAGGATACGCAGGCTTAAACAGACCTCCAAAGTAGTTGTGAATAGTGCAGAAGGCGCACTGCAGGATCTTGAGACTATTTTTAATAATCAGCCCACTATAGAGAATCTGACCAAGGTAAGAATGCAGACCAGGATGGTAACGCAGCTACATATGGAGAAGGCCAAACAGCGTATTTTTTTCAGTAAGGCAAGAGTTTATGAGCATGGGGAGAAAGCGGGGAAGATGCTGGCGTATTTGGCGCACCTGGAGGATAGGCCGCCAGTGGTGGTCTCACTGAAAGAGCCGGATGGCTCGATCATTACGAACCCTCCAGTGGTGGCTGATAGGTTCAGACATTTTTATGAGGAACTATATAGATCTCAATGTACGCACACGCCACAGGAAATACGGGCCTATTTGCACACACTGCAATTTTCGAAGCTGAGCCGGGTACAAGTACAGATGCTGGAAGCCCCAATTACTACCCAGGATATAGCCACGGCGCTATCGCAATTGGCCAAGTCTAAGGCTCCTGGTCTAGACGGCCTCCCGCTAGAATTTTATACTACATACTCAGAAACACTGATCCCTAGGTTGAGGGCGTTATACCTTTCTATATTTGAATTGGGAACCCTCCCCTCCTCTATGCAGGAAGCACAGATAATTGTTCTTCCTAAACCGGGCAAGGATCATCACTACCCAGAATCTTATAGGCCAATATCTTTACTTCCGGTGGACATTAAAATCTTAGCTAAGATACTGGCATCTAGATTGAATTCGGTGATATTATCACTGATTCATGGGGACCAAACGGGGTTTATGCCTGGGAAGAACACAGCAATGAACATCAGGAGGCTATTTATGAACATTCAAGCGCAGCATGATAATGTAGGAACCCGGGTGGTAGTTTCTTTGGATACAGCTAAGGCATTCGATTCAGTCGAGTGGCTGTACCTACGGATTTGGTCCACGATTTATTAAATGGGTGCAGTTACTCTACCAGACCCCCAAGGCAAGGGTGTTCGTGAATGGGTGGCTATCAGAACAGATTTCCCTAGAGAGAGGTACGAGACAGGGATGCCCCCTGTCTCCGCTGTTATACGCGTTGGCAGCGGAGCCGTTGGCGATTGCCATCAGACTCAGCTCGGAGGTGGTGGGATTCAGGAAGGGAGACACCTGGGAAATGATCGGCCTGTATGCGGACGACACAATTCTATATCTGGAGGACCAGGGCCCCTCATTAAGAGCAGCACTGAATATTATAGAAGAGGTGGGGAGATTCTCCGGCTTACGGATCAATTGGGATAAGTCCAAAATTCTCCCTCTGGATCAGTTCCCCCCCCCCCCGCAGTGTCACATGACTTACCACTACAGAGAGTGGCTGAAGTTAAATACCTAGGGGTAATGGTCACAAGGAATCTTAGAGATTATGTCCCTCTGAATGTGGAACCACTATTTGCGGTGGTCAAAGCTAGAACACAGGCATGGGCGAAATTACCACTAGGGGTGATGGGACGAATAAACTTGATCAAGATGATCCTACTGCCCAAAATCCTATACATGGTATGGCATGCTCCCCTTTATATACCCCTTAAGACTTTTAAACAACTTGAAGCTATCTTAAACTCTTTTGTGTGGGGGGCAGGCAGGCATAAGCTGGCATGGCGTATACTGCAAAATCCGAACACAGAGGGGGGGTGTTCTCTCCCTGATTTGCAGGATTATTACATAGCGTCGCAATTATCGCATTTCTACTATTTCAACAGGTCTGAGTCGCAGAGGTATAGGTCCCTAGTATGTAATAAGCCGGATAGCCCTTTACACACTCCTATACAGGCAATCTTTAGGAGAGGTCATGGAGGATGCAGGACCACCAGATTTGGGGCGGAAATGCTAGCGCATCATCAAAAGGTATGGGATGTTGGCCTTAAAAAACAAGGAGAGAGTCACGTACATACACATACCCCGCTGTGGAAAAATAGTTCCCTGCCAGAGTTAGACACGGTCCCAGATCCAGGGGTATGGGCTGCGTATGGGATACTGTATCTGTCCCAGGTCATGTTGGTCACGGGCCCAAAGCCATACAATAGACTCAGGGAGGAATTCTCCCTTCCGCCGCAACTCCACTTTAGATACTTGCAACTCAGGCACGCACTTAGAGCCCAGCTGGGCTCGACCGGTATAGATGTGAGTGCCCCACAGGTGTTGGATGTGATTTTTGGGAGGGAATCCACTGGTCTCACGTCCAACTGTTACTATGTCATTAGGAGACGTAGGACCAGCAAGATAGCGCAGGCAGCCAAATTAAAGTGGGAGAGAGACGTAGGCCCCATAGATGACACGGAATGGGAAGAGGTGCTGGAGGGGGTTAAAGCTGCGTCCCCTAAGCTGTCAGACAGGTTAACTCAACTGTACATACTACACCAGGCATACATTACACCACAAAGAGTGGCGAAGTTTCGGACTACTAGGAGCCCTAGGTGTCCCATGTGCGCAGTTGAGGAGGGGTCCTTTTACCATATGATGTGGCATTGCTCGGATGTGCAAGCATACTGGCTGCAGGTGATTTCTGCATGATAACATGGGAACCCCGGTGGGAATGGACCCAAAGTTGTGTCTGCTGGGATTGTTGCCTGATGTGGATATAGAAAAGTACCAAGCAATCTTTATGAGTGAAACGTTATTCCTGGCTAGGAAGGCAGTGGCCAAGGTATGGATGCAAACGGAGGCGCCGACGCTGAGGGACTGGAAAAAGGATGTGAATGCTATTCTCCCTTACAGGAAAATGATTTACACACATAGAGGGAGACCGCAAGAATTTTCTCATGTATGGGACAGGTGGCTGGAGGATGGCGAAACATGCACAGTTTGAGTATGGAGGTGTTAAAGCACGGGATTAGACAGAGAGGGGATGGACGGGGGGGGGGAGCCACCTGGGACCTAGCAGATGTACGATCCATGCAGAAGGTCCTTTTTTGATGTACAAGGTCGGGTTGTATATATCTGTATGCTTATGCCGGGGGATACACCTGTTGAAGGGAATGGAGTAGATTTGGATAACCATAATTGTCTTTGCCAAAGAATATATGGGGAATGTTGACCCATTGTTACAAATACTTGTTTACCTGTTTATACATTTTAATAAACTTGGATTTTTTGGTAAAAAAAAAAATATAAAATTATTTAATGTACATTTGGTGCAGAATATGCCAGAAAACACTGCAGCATACAATTTATACAACTTGCTTTCATAGCAATCGATGCTCCTCGTTTGTTTATTGATTCATTGATTCATTGATTCATTTAGCTTAAATTATATGCCAAATGCTAAAGTTACTGATGATATGCAGTGAGGAAAAAAGAATTTGATCCCCTGCTGATTTTGTACGTTTGCCCTCTGACAAAGAAATAATCAGTCCAGAGGTGTAGCTTGAAGCTTGTGGGCCCGATGCAGTTGACCTGGCCCCCCCCTCCCACCACGGTGCGTGCAGATACATCCACCGAATGCCAAGATACTCAAAGTGGCTTAAGAGTTTTGAGTTCCCAGAGTTCCTACTTACATCAGAGGACAGGGATCACCACTGGAGAATCAGAGGACTGGGACCCCTGGCAGGTCACTTGGCAGAGCTCCTTTCTCATCCCAGCACTGTATACAGCTCCTCCCTCCCACACTACACAGGGCTGAAATCACATTTCTTTACACACAGTCTGTCAGCCTTCACAGGGTGTATCTGGCTTTTATGTTGCTGTTTTGACCTGAGAAATTCTCTGGTCGGAACAACAGTGTAGTTGCAGTAGGCAGATATACCTTGTACAGATCGTGGCTAACTGGTTTTGTTGTCAAGGAATGTGATTTCAGCACTGCAGGGGAGGAGCAGTGTAGAGTGCAACTTAGATCTGGGGGGGGGGGCAAAGCCATGTGACACACAATCTTGAGCCTTCAGCCCCTCAGGGGCCCCTTAGGAGGTGTTAAGGGATTTGCTTTGGCAATTTCTGAAGGTTTCTCTTTCAGTGTTGGCAAGTGTTGGGGGAATGTCACCTCCTGGAGGTTTGTGTCTTTTTCCAAGTTGTCAGGGAAGTGGGGTAATCAGACATGCCCAGGTGGGGGGTAAAGAATATCCCAGCTAATGACTAGGAGACACTGAGCAGTGTCTTACCTCACCAGTGACATTGGTCCCATCGTGGCTACAGGACGGCACTTTCCTCCTCTTAACTCGCTGAGCTTGGTTACCATTCCATGCACACAACACAGACACTTCCCCATTCTGGGCTGTTCTTACCATTGAGAATGGAGGGGTGTGAACTGTGGATGGCAAAGTGGAAGCCCAGTACTGGAGCCTGGCTGGGGGGCCCTAGGGCAGTTCGGAGCTGGACTTTGTGGAGGATATGATAACATGACAGGGAGGCTTCAGGGGCCCCCTGGAGCGAGGGGCGGGGTTGCGATTATGACCCCTGCAACCCCTTATGCTACGCCCAGGGATCAGTCTATAATTTTATGTTTATTTTAACAGTGAGAGACAGAATAATAGCAAAAATATCCAAAAAAGGCACATTTCAAAAAAGTTATAAATTGATTTGCATTTTAATGAGTGAAATAAGTATTTGGTCCCCTATCAATCAGCAAGATTTCTGGCTCCCAGGTGTGTTCTATACAGGTATCGAGCTGAGATTAGGAGCACTCTCTTAAAGAGAGTGCTCCTAATCTCAGCTTTCTACCTGTATAAAAGACACCTGTCCACAGAAGCAATTAATCAATCAGATTCCAATCTCTCCACCTAGGCCAAGACCAAAGAGCTGTCAAAGGATGTCTGGGACAAGATTGTAGACCTACACAAGGCTGGAATGGGCTACAAGACCATCGCCAAGCAGCTTGGTGAGAGGGAGACAACAGTTGGTGCATTGAGAAACACAAAATAACTGGGACTCCATGCAAGATCTCACCTCATGGAATTTTAATGATCATGGCAATGGTAAGGACCTGCTCAAGAAAGCACATGTACAGGCCCGTCTGACGTTTGCTAATGAATATCTGAATGATTCAGAGGAGAACTGGGTGAAAGTGTTGTGGTCAGAGGAGACCAAAATCAAGCTCTTTGGCATTAACTCAACTCAATGTGTTTGGAGGAGGAGAATGCTGCCTATGACCCCAAGAACACCATCCCCACTGTCAAACATGGAGGTGGAAACATTACGCTTTGGGGGTGTTTTTTCTGCTAAAAAAACAGGACAACTTCAAAGGGACGATGGACCATCAAATTTTGGGTAAGAACTTCCTTCCCTCAGCCAGTGCATTGAAAATGCATTGGGCCGTGGATGAGCATTTTAACATGACCCAAAACACATGGCCAAGGCAACAAAAGAGTGGCTCAAGAAGAAGCACATTAAGGTTCTGGAGTGGCCAAGCCAGTCTCCAGATCTTAATCCCATAGAAAATTTGTGGAGGGAGCTGAAGGTCCGAGTTCGAGTTATCAGCCTCTTAATGACTTGGAGAGGATCTGCAAAGAGGAGTGGGACAAAATCTCTCCTGAGATGTGTGCAAACCTGGTGGCCAACTACAAGAAACATCTGACCTCTGTGATTGCCAACAAGGGTTTTGTCACCAAGTACTAAGTACTACCGGTATGTGCTTTTTTGGATTATTTTTGTTGTTATTGTCACTGTTAAAATAAACCTAACATTAAAATTATAGACTGATCATTTTGTTGTCAGTGGGCAAACATACAGAATCAGCAGTGGATCAAATACTTTTTTCCCTCACTGTAAAGCACATGGCTTCGCAGCCCAAGGGTGGCATGGAATACCTTCTTTGCTGGCATGTGTTGTGCCTGGACCCCCCTCCTCCCTGGCAAAGGCACGCCAGCAGTTTAACTAGCAGCAGAATGAAAAAGGGGTCACAATATGTGGCCACTTTCCTGGGATTGCGGCCTCCCCAGCTGGGTTTAGCAGGGCTAGTTAGTTAGCTTAGTAGGGGTTAACGCGGCAGCTGGGGCAATCAGCTGCAAGGGAGCTAGCAGGAAGAGCCAATAGGCTCACAGGTAATGTGCTGGAAGCCTGGGCAAGTTTATTTAAGGAGCAGCTGGCTCCGGGGCTCTTCCTCTGGCCCGGTGGACGTGGAAGAAACATGAACTCCCTCCCCCCCGCCCCAGTCGCGACGACTTTATGTGATGGGTCACCCTGGATCCAGGGGGGACTTTAAAAATTTTGTGATTAAAAAATTAATTCTGCTTGAGTTGTGAGAACTGAGCAGGTAAAGTATGGTATTGATGGTTATGATGAGTTATATGGATTCTGAATGAATAAACTAAAGTATAAATTTATTATTTGTAAATCAATAAAGGCGTCGCGGCCAAGTTTTTTGCCAAATAAAAGTGGTTTGTGTGTTTATATTTAGGTACGGGTAGGTGGTTGGTTGGGAGGGTGAGGCCTGCAATACCAATACAATGCTGTAGAGGAAAAGTGAACAGGGAGGTGGTGTGGGCTGTGTTTTCTCCTCCTTCTGTGTCAGAACCTGTGTCACAGTGGAGAGCCAACACTGGGGAGGAGAAAGCAGGAGGAAGTGTGGTCTGTGTTCTCTCCAGCTCCTGTTATAGCACCTAGGGCTCCATCAGGTAAGCATGGAGGGTGGCTCCTCTCTCCTCCACCCTCTGTGGTTAAAACCAGTCTGTATTTGGATTATGCAGCCTGTAATGGGGATGGATCATGTAATGTAATGCAACCTGGGGCTCAACTGATTTCCTCTGTGACATGAAAGTCCCCATTCCTGGATTCTACAGCATTATTCTATTATTATGCCCTATTGGCAGAATTCTGTTCTGCCAATAGGGAACCTCTATTCCTGTTCTGGGGACAACAATTTGGGGATTTTCTTTTACTTTCACTGTCAGTAATGCTGATAAACAGGACTAAGAGAGAGGGTGAATCTACTTAACAGGGGCACAGACAGCAATAAAAACCTGGCAGGTGTGCTAACCCCTCTCCACTCCACAAAAAATGTTTTTGTTATGCTTTTGTAAGGCTCCCCTCCTCCTCCTAGGCATCCAATAAGATTGCCTGTACTTTCAGCCAAGAGGATGACCAGTGACAAAACCCGCTTCCTGTTTGGCTGGTAGGAGGATTAGTGTTACAACAGCGAATATTGATTCCCTGTTGTATCAAACCTGGGTGGGCTAGGAGCGCACTCTCTGTGACCCAAGCCCACCCAATATTGAAGACTATTAGAACCTCTGCATCTAATCTGTGTTTCAAAAAAACACCCCCTCCGCATTCTAATCCATGCGCCGGTATCCTGAAAGGGGCCGGACACATAGATAGGGGGAGGCGGCGATGGACAGGGGGGGGGGCGCCCATGTGCCCTTAATGGACGGGCTTCCCCTGCATGTCATACTTACCTGCTCTGTGAAATGAGTACACGAGTTCCTTTTTTTTGGGTTGAATGAAAAAAAAATTACCCAATTCCCCCATCTACACATTTGAGGTGGACGAGGGAATCTTTTCCCTGAGCTGTATCATTCTAACAGCAGGCAGGAATTCCTCTGCCATCAAAATACACTGATCAGCGCTACTGGCTATGGCCTGCAGCATGGATCGAGTGGGGAAAACCTGACAAGGCAATTTTACAAAAGTCTATTGGTAAATCAACTTTTGTACAACCACACATACGTGGATTGAAATATGTCTGGTCCTTGCTGAAACAGCTGAATTACAAACCATGTATGGCAAGCTTTACTATATCTGACAGATGTGATAGCCACCAAAAAAGCTACCTTGCAGGAGATCGGTAGATTGACTTCTGTACAACCACAGTGCTCATACATGAATTGAAATTCCTTCAGGCCCATGCTGAACCAGCTGAATTTCAATCCATGTATGGATGGCTTTTCTCAGAGACACGTCTGACAGAGATGATAGCTACTAAAAATGCCTATTGTCTAGACTGGGTTAAAAACCTACCAAGCTACGGACTTCATTGCTGTGCTGGATAGAAGCATAGACAGGTCGCGAGAGGTAGCATGTTTGCTTAATGCCGACAAGATGTGCTGGAGGGGCCTTGAATGAAATTGGGCAAATAGAAGAGCCTCAAAGGGCCAACGAGGGCCAAAAATCTGAGAGAAAACCTCACAGGAACATTTCTTTGATCTGAAATGAGCATGTCTAGAATGAGGCCCAAGTACTCCAGGTGAATGGGAGGCTGGAGAGCAGATTTTTTGGAATTTGTTAAGTGTGAATTATCTGATTAGACCTGTGGACATTGGCAGGTAGTTGAAAGGGAGATGAGTCCTTCAGAAAAGGTTATCTAGATATCCTGTAACCTAAATGCCCAGAGTTCTGAAACCTTGTAAATAAGCTGGGAACAAGGTAGGCCAAATAACAGTGTGACAAACTGTAAACAACTGTTTGTATCCTACTTAAAGCATTGATGAGGTGGGTAAAAAGGAATATGCAGATAGGCATCTTAAACATTTATGAATGCCAGGTTTTCCCTTTGTCGCAGAGAGGCAATAACTCACCTTGTAGATTCCATATGAAACTTTGTAATTAGGGAGGTACTTCTTTACAGATTTTAGGTCTAAGTTAGAGGAATACCCCTGTTGGGTTTTGGTACAATGAGCAGGCTCGAAAAGAAACCTTCATTTTTTTACTGCAGAGACAAGAGATGGGACAAGAGATGGTTCAGGGCATTCTGCCAATCTGAATGGCCTTGAACAGATTTTGGATAGTTTGAAAGAAGAAAGCAGTGATGGATTAGAGTTCGGAACCTTATTTTGCACCCTTTTGAAACCACCAATTGAACCCAGAGTTCTGGAATGTCTGTGAGCCAGAGCATCCAGTCTGGCAGACTAGGAACGGGTGGGGAGGACGAACGCACAGCCCTCCTCCAAGTCATACCAAGCCACATGCACTGAAGAGGGGGGGGGGGGGGGTACTGGAAAATCATCTTATGTGCATTTTGGTGAGAACAAGAGCTTTTTGGGCCAATTATTGTGAGGGTGCACTTATAGGACCCCCAGATCACGCCCCCCGAATTGAATGAGTATGGGGTAAATTGTACCCCTACTCATTCACAAAAAAATAACAAGTATAAATAAACACACAACACAGCTTTTGACAAGTCATTTAGTGCTGGCAAGCGCTCACAGGAGCAAGCTCTCTCTGATTTAGTTTGCCTTACATGTGCTTTCTCTCCCCTGATACAGCAGTTCTGAGCGAGAGAGAGAGAGAGAGAGAGAGAGAGAGAGAGAGATCTATGTATATAGATATCTATAGCTATCTATTTATATACAGTGCTCAGCATACATGAGTAAACCTCAACAGATTTGTCAGAGGACCTTTACTTTCCTTTCAGAATCAACATTTTCTATGGGAATTTTTCTTGCACAGACATTTTTTGTGTTTCATATTTTGTAATAAAAATGTATATCTTTCAAACTTTTGGTGTTCATGTTGCCTTTAAAGTTCCGGTCCCAAGGGGGTTTTTCTTTCATTTTTTCAGAATCAACATTTTCTATGGGACACTACAAAATACTCCCACAAATGGGAGGCATTGATTGCAACCAAGATTTGTTAATTTGCACACACAAAAAGTTTTCCTAAAAAATTCATTTAAGGCCATGTTGCAAAAATGAATACACCCCAATAAAAGCCATAGGAGCAAAGCTAAATTTTAGACAGCAAAATCCAAATTAACAATAATAACGAAAATTCAACTCACTACAGGTGAGTCATATTATTCATTAAATAGGTGTCCAGCAGACAGTTGATTATAACAGGGTGTTACTCAACAGAGAAAACTCCTTCCCATTTAATACTGTCAGCAATGGCAGCACATGGAAGAGAAATGTCAGAGAACTTAGAAATAAAATAATTTTTTTCTTTGACAGGTATCCTTTCCCACTTCCGGGAGTCCGGGCCGCGGCCCGTGACATCACTGCGGGGCTCCCTCCTCCTCCCCGGCCGCCAATAGGAGAAAGGAGCAGGGACTCGTGCATGCGCAGTAGGGTTCCCGGCGTGAAGCCAACAGTGAGGGACTCCAGGACAGGTAAGTGTCCTATTATTAAAAAGCCAGCAGCTGCAGTATGTGTAGTTGCTGGCTTTTAATATTTTTTTTTGGCCGGAACACTGCTTTAAGGGAGACAAAAAAGGAAAGGAGGAAACAGATTTTTGATATTTTGTTAAATAGCTGTGCTTGTATGTATCTATTTATCCTATCTTAAACCTTCTTGACATGTGTTGATTGGTATCATGTAGGTGTCCTGCAGGTGTGTGGACTGTCATTTTCTTGGTTGTGTTTGCTCAGTTTACTTTGATGTATAGGTGTGGACATGGGGTAAGAAAGAAGGAAGGCTTCCTGTTGCTGCTAAGAAGCAGAAGGACTGTGTTTAGTCAGAATAAACTGGAAAATACCTTGACCTGTACTTTTCTGTTGGAGCTTTCTTTCTACTTTGCACTGTGTGCTGAAAATAAGCTTATTGTTTTACCTCTTTGCTGAAGCAATTTGTGTTTGTTTTCCAGAGAAATAAAAGGAATATTTGTTTTCACAAGTCTAAATATCTGATGCCTTACTTTTCCCCAATTCCCACATACTATATATGCTGAGCTATATACCCTGAACTGTGAGGCTGAGCTATATACTCTGTACTGTGATGCTGAGCTGTATACTCCTGACACTATGGGTGGACAGAGTGAGTGGATACTATAAGGGGTGGGGCTTATAAGAAGTGGGGGGGGGGTCAAAAAAGAAGGATGTGGTCTGGCACCCCCATCCTAAAACTTCACCAGCCCCCACTGTTATCAAGGAAGGTTTTTTGATTGTTGAAAAATATGTTTTTTGTCGAGCACAGTCCAGACAATCCCACTAATCTACTGTTGTTGCATCTCAGTCTGTTTTCTAAATCTTCAGATTTGAGGGATAAGGTATTAGCTTTGTAAAGAGCAGTTTTACCCTCAGCTTTTAAAGTGATTGTAAACGCATGCTTTTTTTTCCTTTAAAATAACAAAATTGTCATACTTTGTTCTACGTTCTGTGCAATGGTTGTCCAATCCCAAGCTCCGCTGCCTGTGTCCATAGACACAGACAACATGGCTCTGGCCCCCCAATCCTTTGTTAGGTCTCCCTGAAAAGGGATGCTCCTCTTCTCAGGTAACCCGCAAGTGCTCCTGGCTACTCCACCAAGGAAGGTGCTTGGTTTGGGGGCCAGCTCAGCTATGATTAAGCACCAATCTACATTGTGAAACATGTAAGCTGTTTGTCCCCTCTTCTGCACAGTATGGACTGACTGTTTTTTGGATTTTAAGTACCAATAAAGATGTTGTATCGGGTACGGCCGTCCAGGTCGTGTGCCTCACTAGGGCGTGTATTCCATGAAACTCCTGTCTGAGAGTGGAAACCCTTTCTCCCCTTTATACTTACCTAAGCCCGATCTGTCATCTGCCATGATTTGTCTTTCGTCTGCTGCATTAAGTTTCCTTGGCTGACCACTACGTCTACAGTTAACGTTGCAGGATCATTGGTGTCCTTAGTGCTGAGAAATAAAGGCAGATACTTATCCATCATCCATACCGTCAGGGAGGCATACAGCCAATGTCATTAATAACTTTCTTCAGCGTAAAGAAGAACAGGAGTCCTGGCAGTGATGGTTTGGCCACCACAAAGTCCTGATCTTAGCATAATCAAGTTTTAGGTTACATGAAGAGACAGAAGGATTTGAGGCAGCCTACATCCACAGACCTGTGGCCAGTTCTCAAGGAAGTTTGGAACAACCTAAGTGCTGAGTACCTTTAAAACTGTGTGCAAGGTTACATAGAAGAATTCAAACTGGTTTAAAGCCAAAGGATAGTCACATTTAAATTTTTCTTCTGTCCACTTTACATTTTGTAAATAATGGATAACAATTCAAATATATATTTTTTAAAGCATTTTTACTTTACAGCATTTCTTCACAGAGGTGTCTAAAACGTTTGCACAGTACTGTATATATATATATATATATATATATATATATATATATATATATATATATATATATATATATATATATATGTATATACAGTATCTCACAAAGGTGAGTACACCCCTTACATTTTTTTACTGGTCTATTTTACATAAAATATTGGGTATCTTAAGTGGGATTTAGTAGAATTTCCAACTGATGTGTTTTCATTATACTGGGCATGAGACAGAGGAAAATAGGAGGATATGACAGGATGAGTATAATGAATGTGGTAAAATCAACATCATATATGAAACACGCATATATCCTCCTAGATTGTAAACTCTAACGAGCAGGGCCTTCTGATTCCTCTTGTGCCAAATTGTAATGTAACTGTAATTTCTGCCTTCATTTTGTTAAGCGCTGTGCAAACTGTTGGTGCTCTATATAAATCCTGTATATTAATAAATAATATACACCCCTATATGGTTAATAAAGAATCCTGTATATTAATAAATACTATACACCCCTATATGGTTAGTAAAGAATACATCCACCCTGCCTGTAATCTATTTTCTGCCAGACCGAAATTAAATAGCTATTCCTGATCCAGTTTCCTGACAATTAAATGTAGATCCTCTGGGCTTTTATTCATTTCCTGCCAGGTGAACGTAAAACATCTGTTAACTAGGGACAGGTAGACACAGATCATCTATCTTATTAACCATTTGCTTTCTGGCCCGATAATAGTAGCTGCCTGTTAACTCCTACCAAATTGAAACACTTGCAAGGCAGAGAAAAGTCTTGCCTTGCAGTCAAATAAAGAAACATTGAAGTTTTGCTGGAGATACAGTACTAATATATCTATATATTAATCTATATTAATTCCCTGTTATCTTCTGGCAAGCATTTTAACATATTTTAGTTGAATTTGAGACTGAAATAGTCACTGGACCAATGCCATTATACCCTGCCCTACTAAATAATGTCCTCTATAGTTGTCCTTTCAGTGAGGTCCATAGAGGTTTAACACTCTGTAACCCACGGCCCAGTCCTTTCCTCGAAACAGGAAATTTCTTCACTAACTCTTCTATAAAGCTCTAGCAAACGACGACGCCTTTAATATCATTTGACCTATGTAATATTTAAAGGGTATTTTTGACACAGAGGGGGTTAATTCCAGCATACATAAGGCTTTTTTCCCAAATCGAGGAGGTGGGGGATGCAAAGAGGAGGGGGAGCTGTAGAAATAAGCTGGGGAGGGGGGGATGCGACAGAGGGGTCTCCATAGAAACCAGCATCACAGAGTCAGGAAAGCACGCGCCAGCAGGAGAAATATTTATAACCATAGATTCGATCTAACGTTTGTACTGTTATCCCAGCGCTATTCTCTCTGCTATTCCTGTATTGACCTAGAATGCACAGCTCTGCCGCTACTCTTCTACAGATGACCCACAAATGGCTCTGTCATGTTCCTTACAGACCATTTTATGGCATGTCTTAAAAACGGAGTGCCTCCCCCCCATGACCTGCAGTCCTCAGTTTTATATCAATAATATATTAAAGAGACAGATTTGATTTCCACCAACTAATAGTTGCTGTCAGGGCCGGACTTACCATTGGCCTTGACTGGGCTCAAGCCCAGGGGCCCCACCCAATAGGGGGCCCCCTTTAAAAAAAAAAAAAATTTTTTTTTTTTTTTTTTTTTTTTAGGGGTCCGGAGGCCCCCAGGGGCCCGGAGGTCCCCAGGGCCCCGGACAGCAACCCCCCTTTTTTTAATTTATTTTTTGTAAAAAAATGCTTTTTTTATATATTTTTTATTTTTATATATATAATATAATATATATATATATATATATATATATATATATATATATATATATATATATATATATATGTTTTTTATTATTATTATTATTATTAAAGGGCCCAGGGGTCTCCAGGGCCTCGGACGGCAACCCCCCTTTTTTTTATTTATTTTTTGTAAAAAAATGTTTTTTTTATATATTTATTTTTATATATATATATATATATATATATATATATATATATATATATATATATATATATATATATATATATATATATATATATATATATATATATACAGTATATATATTTTTTTATTATTATTATTAAAGGGCCCAGGGGTCTCCAGGGCCCCCGGATGGCAACCCACCTTTTTTATTTTTTAATAAAAAAAATTAATTTTTTTTTATATATATATATATATATATATATTTTTTTTTTTATTAAAGGGCTCAGAGGTCCCCAGGGCCCCATGTGGCAACCCCCCCTTTTTTTTATTTTTTTATAAATGTTTTTTTTTATTATTATTAAAGGGCCCAGAGGTTTATTTTTTCTTTTTATTAAAAGGCCCAGAGGTCCCCAGGGCCCCGGATGGCTACATATATTTATATATATTTGTTTTCTTCTTTATTTCTTCTTTTTTTTGTAAAGGCCCCCCCGCTTCTCAATTTGCGGCAGCCCCCACGCTTCTCAATTTCAGGCGGCAGCACCCCCACCCCCCCTAGGTTCTCTGCTTCAGGGGGCCCATGCCTTAAGCTGTGCAAGGGGCCCCAAAATTCCTGATGGCGGCCCTGCGCATACCTCCCAACACGCACGGATTCTGTGGGACTTTCCCGCACAGACAGCTTCTTCCCGCAGTCCCGCAAAAGGGTTAATTTTCCCGCACTGCAAGAGGAGGAGGCAGCACGGAAGCAGGAGGAACCGGAGTGGTGTGTGGAGGACTGTGGCTGCTGAAGGGAAGAAAGCCGACAGCCGGGCTAATGACAGTCTGTGGCCCCGGCTGTTGGCACAGGTGAGAGGCACTCCCCCCTCAACAACTGCAAAATCCCCCCCGCTCAACAACTTTAATGCGCTCCCCCCCGCTCAACAACTTCAATCCGCCCCCCCCCCCGCTCAACAACTTCGATCCCCCCCAATTCTCGGCTCCAGGGGGCCCCTTCAACACTCAAGCCCAGGGGCCCCCACCACCCTAAGTCCTGCCCTGGTTGCTGTAATGTACAATATGAAACTCAGAAGTACCTGAGCCTTCACACCCCAATGCTGCCCTTGTGATATCACATATTTCAGCAACAAATCTAATTTCTCTATATACCTAACTGAAACAAACGGAATGTTCCCAACCTCCACCCTTCGCTTGGCTGTGGTACAGCTCTCCTCCCAGCATCCCTGTGTGTGGGAAGCAGCCCGTACATTCCACCATCTGTGCCTCGCACCATCTGTATACAGCACAGGTGGGGTATGTGATAAAGGGATGCTCACAGTACTGCTCCCAGACAGGCCCCGAATATCACCAGAAAGGTATTCTACCTCCAGCTATTTCATAACCTTTGTGGTGTTCTCTGTGTGTTGCATCTTAACACATAAACACTTTTCACTCCAGCATCTCTCCTAAGATGGACACAGTTGGGCCGATTCATCAGATTATTAAAAAGTAGAACCGTGTGTGTTGTCCAACTGTTTCCCAGTGAATGTTTAAATCTGATAGGATTCTATGGACAACAGATAGTTCTTTTTTCACATACGCTCACTTCTGTGCAACTCCTAATGACCTGCGAGTGTTGTAACTGTGCAGGTCTGAACGCCTCAAATAATATAACTATAACTGTCTGTAGCACCTTCCTAGGTAGGTTCTAGAGAGTATAGTATTGGGTTTACCTGCCTACCAGGGAGTCTATAAGGTAAATTTAGGTGCTCTCTGCATACCAGGGAGCAGTGATCCATTGATAGGATCTGCTTATTGTGCTCAGGCATAGTTACAGTCCTGGCTATTGGCAAAAGAAGGAAACTAGGGTTCAACTGGGCACCTACAGCCCATGAGACTTAGGGGCTCAGGTCACCTAATGTGTGTTCTATTTGAGGAGGCATGCAATTTCTTTGGTCGACCATGGCGAGGCCTGTTGTAACTTGAACCTGTCCTGTTAAACCACAGTATGGTCTTGGCCACCATGCTGCAGCTCAGTTTCAGGGTCTTAGCAATCTTCCTATAGCTAGGCCATCTTTAAGTAGAGCAACAATAATTTTTTTCAGATCCTCAGAGAGTTCTTTGCCATGTGGTGCCATGTTGAACTTCCAGTGACCAATATGAGAGAGTGAGAACGATAACACCCAATTTAACACACCTGCTCCCCATTCACACCTGAGACCTCGTAACACTAACGATTCACATGACACTGGGAGGGAAAATGGCTAATTGGGCCCAATTTGGACATTTACACTTAGGGGTGTACTCAATTTTGTTGCCAGCGGTTTAGACATTAATGGCTGTGTGTTGAGTTATTTTGAGGGGGCAGCAAATTTACACTGTTATACAAGCTGTACACTCACCACTTTACATTGTAGCAAAGTGTAATTTCTTTAGTGTTGTCACAGATATAATAAAATATTTACAAAAATGTGAGGGGTGTACGCACTTTTGTGAGATACTGTATATTGTATACCTATTGTATATCTTGCATTTGGCTTTCAATACTTTATCAAGCTGAAATGAATGCCACTGTATAACATTTATTTCACAACTGTGCTTAGAAAGGCTTGACTACTGGTACGAATGTGTGCAAATTAGGTACCAGAGCTGCACCTTCGTCGATCCACTACAAACATTGCCTATTTTAACCAACTGGGATATAAACGTCTGTTCTCAAGAATGAAAGAAATGTTTTCATTGGTTGATATGGGTGTGACGAACCCTTGTCCTCAACAGGACTATGTCCGCCATCGATGCTTCCTCTGTCCAGAACCAGCACTATCCAAGACTCTTTAGCCCACCCAGTCACCCGCCGTATTTCTGTGTTGTATAAAAACCAGCAGACTCACTCTATTCAAGCACATGTTACAACAGAAAAATAACTCTGAGACACTTCCCCCCACCCTTGGATTCAGGGCGGGTTAAACTGTCCAATGACAATAGACACGCAGATCAGGTGTTTTCAAACTTCTCATCAGTAAACAGTCTTATCAGCAGTGGGGCTGCTGGAGGATTCCCCCTCCCTATTTCTTCACAGCAAACACACTTGCACATCCCATGTTTGAGGCAGACAGCCACAATAGAATACAGTCATACAATATATCTATATACACACACAACATTCCAATGTGGCTGTACTGTGAGTCCAATTAGTACAGATCAGACTGGATTTCTCTGTCACCCTGTGCCCCTATTAAAGACTCAGTTTGATTTACACATAAGAGGGACTGGGGAAGCTGGACAAAAAGGCCGCGATTCAGATACATTGTCGTATCTTTAAACGGGCGTAGCGCATCTCATACGCGCTACTCCGATGTAAACGTAGAGAGGCAAGTACTGTATTCACAAAGCACTTGCTCCCATATGTACGCCGGCGTAACGTAAATGGGCCGGCGTAAGCCCACGTAATTCAAAGTAGCAAGGCAGTGGGCGTGTTGTATTATAATGAAGCGTGACCCCATGTAAATGCATGGCCGAATGAACGGCGCATGCGCACGCATGCTCAGAATCACGTCGCAAATACTCCCTAAGATACGTCGGCTCAATGCTTTCGACGTGAACGTAACCTACGCCCAGCCCCATTCACGTACGACTTACGCAAACGACGTAAAATACAACGCTGTTCCAACGTTTCCTGACGTCCATACCTTAACATGACTTACCCCTGCTTTTTGAGGGGTAAACTTACGCCGTACGTAAGCCTTACGTAAACGGCGTAGCTAAATCCGACGGGCGCAAGTACATTCGTGAATCGGCGTATCTAGGTCATTTGCATATTCAACGTGTAAATCTACGAAAGCGCCCCTTGCGGCCAGCGTGAATATGCACCCAAGATACGACAGCGCAAGGAGACTTACGTCGGTCGTATCTTGCAAAATTCAGGCGTATCTCAGTTCCTGAATAAGCGCATAGATACGACGACACACATTTGGACTTACGACGGTGTATCTGGAGATACGCCGTCGTAAGTCCTTTCTGAATCCGGGCCACTGTTTCCAGAGCTCTCCAAGGTAAGCTGAGTTGCACAAACCCCCCACCCAAAGTGACTCCTGTCACAATTGGAAAAACACTCCAGGTCCTAATAAAGTACTCTGCTTCTCTTCCTGTATTTTGTTTATTGTTAAGAGATCATGTAAGGTTCCCAGGGTAATGAAGACTTTGTGGGGGAGCATTTCTGTGGTTGAGTCATTGCCATAGAAACATTTGTAAAGGGGAGGAGTTAGTAAAATGACCACGCCCATGTGGGGGCGCCAGAAATATTTCGGCGCCTGTGACCCTAGGATCGGCCCTGCACAGAAGGACACTGCCACCTCCATATTTCACTGTAGGCAGCATTTATTTTCCTTTGTACTCCTCTCCTTTGCAACGCCATACAGTTTTGAAGCCATCAGTTCCAAAAACATTTACTTTATCTTAGTCTCATCACTCCATAATACAGAGTCACAGTAGTCTCCTTTTTTAGAATGGGCCCAGGCAAAATTCTAGGCAGGCTTTTTTGTGCATGGGCTTTAGGAGAGACTTCCTTTGTGAATGACACCCATGCATGCCATTCCTCTGTAGTGTATGCCATATTGTGTCAAGGGATACAATCACCCCAGGTTGGTGTTCTACTTCATTCACTAACTGCTAACTGCAGTGAACCTGCATGGCTATTTTCTCCAACCCTTCTCATCAGAAGACGCTCTTGTCGAGTTGTCAACTTCAGTGGACGGCCTGGACGTCTCTGTGAGATGGTTGCAATTCCATCTTTGTTATATTTTTGTATCAATTTTGCTACAGTATTCTGACTGATAAGTAAAGCTTTGCTGATCTTTTTGTAGCCTTCACCTTTCATGCATAAAGAAATTATTTTCTTTCTCAGACCTTGTGACATTTCTCTTACATGTGGTGCCATTGCTGACAGCATGAAATGGGAAGGGGTTTTCTTTGTTAAGTAACGCCCTTTTCTAATCAACTGTCTGCTGGACGCCTGTTTAATGAATAATTAGACTCACCTGTAGTTGAAGTTTTGTTAATTAGAATTTTGTTGTCTAAAATCCTATTTTTCTTCCGTCTGCCGGATCAGATGAACACGGACATACGGTCCGTGTTCATCTGATCCCCCATAGGGGAGAGCGGAGGAAAGACAGGTTGGTCCCTGCACAGTGTGCGGGGACCGCCCTGTCAGCTGCCAGCTCAGCGAGGATTTTACGGAGGATCCCCGCTGAGCTTTTGCGGACACACGGAGCGGATCATTACTGATCCGCCCATGTGAAAGGGCACTAAGACTTTTATTGGGGAGTATTCATTTTTGCAACATGATCTTGAATGAATTTGTAAGGAAAAATACTTTTTTTGTGTGTGCAAATTAACAAATCTTGGTTGCAATCAATCTGAGTTTAGTTAGAGGCTCAGGTAAGCCAATATTTAGTTTACAGACGTGCTGTACATTTGTCGGCAATGACACTGTCCTAATCGGTGCGACGCCGCATCTGCGGCGCTGCACCGATTTCAAAAAGTAGTTCCTGTACTACTTTTTGCGATTTCGGGCCGCGATTTACATTGACATCTGTGCAGAAACCTGCACAGATGTCTCTTAAATCGCGGCCGAAATCGGGACTGCCGGCGGGAGTGAAATCGTGCGAGTTCAGCTGAACTCGCACGATTTCACTCCCGCAGCCCAGTGTGAACCAGGGCTGAAATTGTGTTTGTCTGCTGATTTGCTGAAAAAGTGCAGGATAAACCTGCTTGTTTCTGGTTTTCCTTGTCTTATGAATGGTTTGCCATACACATAATTTACCATTCAGTTTTTTGCATATGCTTGTATGCTGTACTTATGTTTACTATAGCATCGCTGTATGCAGCAGCACAGAGCCTTTCACATGAATACCAGGCTGTACTCTGCACTTGGGCTGCCTAGGTGAAAGAAAATATGCTGGCAATCACAGTAAACAGGCTTAACTGACCCATGTGCAAGAGCCCTTTAAAGGGTTTGTAAAGGATTTTTTTTTAATCTTAATAGCTTCCTTTACCTTAATGCAGTGCTGTTTTCATGTCCTCATTGTTCGTTTTTGCTCTCAAGTTGCTCTAATTCTTCTTTGATCTCCACACTTCCTGGTTGTCTGTTTCCTGATAACCACAGTACTGGGAGCTTTCTCTTTGTGGTCACTAATCAAGGAGGTGTGATTACTGTGTGTCTAAAACCCCAGTTTAGTTTTCCAAACCATCACTGCCCTGTATGGCTCTGTGGCTCTGTACAGCAGAGGCAGGAAACAACATGCAAAAACGAAACTAGAAACTACAGGTACATTATATGATTGATTTCTATCTATTTTAATCGTTTTTAAAAGGAATCAGTTAACTATTATGTCTCTATACCCTGTAAACAGTCATTTCAGCATAACATTTTTTTTTTATTTACAACTCCTTTAAGAGGAACTTCCCCCTGATCATAAAAATGTATAAAAAGGCACATTTAAAAATGTTTAATAATGGCAATCTACAAACAGATATTTATAAATAATTGCAGGCTTTTTTTTCTTTGCATTGCCTTATTCTCCTCTTCCTCTCCATTTTTATCACTGTGGTCATTTTTACTAAGGGCAGATGAATCCATCTTTTTTTACTTCCTGGAACTCAGCCTAAAACTTTAGGTCAGCCTCCTGAAACATGTGACTTAAAGTTCCCAGGATGCAGTTGTAAGGCCAGGGTGATATCACCTTAACCACCTCCCGCATGGCCCATGTATAAAAATGGTCAGACGGCAGCAATGCCCATGGTTTGTGCATGGCTCACGCTCACAGAGCATGCACCTGGGAGCCCCGTGATCGCTGTATCCAGGGCCGGATTCCAGACAAGGCCAACAAGGCCAGGCCTCGGGGCGGCAGTGGGTGCAGGGGCGGCACTGCAGCTGAGAGCATAGGACACTTTCACTTTCATTTCGGGAGTTCCCCCCTGTCATGTCACGGATGGTGAGAGGAGAAAAAAAACCAGAGGGAGATGGTTCTCAATGTAATTTTTGGCCGCAGCACCCCCACCTCTCAATGTCATATTCGGCAGCAGCAAACCCCCACCCCCCGCTTCCCAGTGTCCGGTGGATAGTGTGCGGCGGGGGCAGCATTGAAGGACCCGGCCTTGGGGCGGCAAAGGGAGTAAATCCGGGCCTGGCTGTGCCCCCGGAAATTGGTCCTGTACCCGTTTTTTTCCACTCTCTGCTGACATCACACAGATCAGTGCAGGCACTGTGTCATCATGACTCTGGAAGTGTGGATCCGCAAGGTGCATGGACTGATGGCTGTCTGAGGCCTTGTACACACGGTCGTTCCAAACCGATGAGAATGGTCCGACGGACCGTTTTCATCGGTTCACCCCTGAAGTGGCCTGATGTGTGTACACACCATCGTTCCAAAAACCGATCGGGTCAGAACGCGGTGACGTCAAACACACAACGTGCTGAATAAAACGAAGTTCAATGCTTCCAAGCATGTGTCGACTTGATTCTGAGCATGCGCGGATTTTGAACCGATGCTTTTCTGTACTAATCATTGGTTTGGACCGATCGGGCAGCGGTCCATCGGTTCGGTTTTGAAGCATGTTTAGAAATTTTGGACCAAAGGAAAACAGACCGATGGGCTATACACACGGTCGGTTTGGACCGATGAAACTGAACCTCGGTCCATTCTCAAAGGTTTTGTCCGACCGTGTGTATGGGGCCTCAGTATCTCAGCGAGCCGCTGAGAGGCTGAGACGGCCGCTTCCTGCCCCTCCACAGCTCAGCGCTCCAGTGAGTGTAGAGGAGCAGGAGAGCTGCTGACTGACAGGCAGCAGCTTTCCGCTCGAGGAGCTAAGAGAACCGAGCCATCGGCGATGTTCAATGGCTCGGTTCTTAGTGTAGAGGTGCTGGGGGACAGATGCAGCATCGGTCTGATGCTGCATCCACCTAGGTAAGTATGAATATGGGAAAAAAATTCCCATGCTTCTCTTTTAACCACTTAAGGACCCCTTCACGCCGATATACGTCGGCAGAAGGGCGCGGCTGGGCACAGGCATGTACCTGGGGTCGCGCTGGCGGCGGGCCCGCTCGCGACCCGGTCCGAAGCTTCGTGACCGCACCCGTGGGACCTGTGGACCCAATCGCCGCCGGTGTCCCGCAATCGGTCACAGGAGCTGAAGAACGGGGAGAGGTGTGTGTAAACACACCTTTCCCGTTCTTCTGTGTGGCAGTGACACTGATCATCTGTTCCCTGATATAGGGAACGACGATCAGTGATGTCACACCTACAGCCACGCCCCCCTACAGTAAGAATCACTCCCTTAGGGCACACTTAACCCTTTAGCGCCCCCTAGTGGTTAACCCTTTCACTGCCATTGTAATTTTCACAGTAACCAGTGCATTTGTATAGCACTTTTCGCTGTGAAAATGACAATGGTCCCAAAAATGTGTCAAAAGTGTCTGATGTGGCTGCCATAATGTCGCAGTCACGAAAAAAGTCTCTGATCACGGCCATTACAAGTAAAAAAAAAAATTATTAATAAAAATGACATAAAACTATCCCCTATTTTGTAAACGCTATAAATGTTGCGCAAACCAATCGATAAACGCTTATTGTGATTTTTATACCAAAAATAAGTAGAAGAATACATATCGGCCTAAACTGAAGAAAAAAATAGTTTTTTTATATCTTTTTTGGGGATATTTATTATAGCAAAAAGTAAAACATATTGAATTTTTTTTCAAAATTGTCGCTCTATTTTTGTTTATAGCGCAAAAAAAAAAAACACAGAGGTGATCAAATACCACCAAAGGAAAGAGCTCTAATGGTGGGAAAAAAAGGACGCCAATTTTGTTTGGGAGCCACGTCGCAGGACCGCGCAATTGTCAGTTTGCCGAATCGCAAAAAGGGGCAAGGTCCTTAACCTGCATAATGGTCCGGGTCTTAAGTGGTTAAGTAATACTTACAGATCTTGTCCCTACCCCAGCCTATGATTAGACAGTAAAAGGTGAAGCAGCAAACTGATGAGTCCAACTCTTTGTTACTAAGCTTTCTTCTCCTTTCTACATGCCCATTCTTAGCACATGAGCACAACTTACTGGCTCATTGTGCTGCTTCTTTCCCTCCCAGCCTGAGCACTGCTATACAGGGGATTAAGAGGCTGATACAAAGTTCAATTCAGGTACTTGCATTGCTTGCATTTGAAAATAGGATGTATTCATGAGTACAGACCCCCATCCTATCTTTTATATCTGCCTGGAGTTTAGCTTTGACTCCAACAACAAAGCACATCTTATTTGGATTGCTGCTATAGTGACACATGGAACTGACAGTGAATGCTCTTTGACTGTCATATAGTTAAAATTTGAAGACACTGACTGCCCTTTACTGGCACCAGGAATAAATGGGTAGTATTATCCTGAAATAATTATTCCTGAATTTGTATTCCATGCGCTAAATTTCTGAGGGTGGTAACTGGCACAACATCATGTTCAGGATTTCTCTTTATCATTTTAGAATATTCATTCCCCATCATCTTCCCACTCTACCCTCATAAACCTTCAGTGAATAATCCTACCACAATTTACCTTTCCTTCACTTACTTTCTGCTAATATGAACTTATCTGAAATATACAGAATCTATATAGAATTTGATATCTGTTTCTAATTGGACAAGTGGTATGAAACAAAGCTATACCCACGACCAGTGCCGATCCTGACCTCCCTGGGGCCCTAAGCAAAGTGACATGTGACATTAAAGTTGAGAAGCTGGGGGAGGGGGTGTTCTGTTGTCGGAAATTACATCTTACATTAAAGTGAGAAAAGCCGGGGGTGCTGACTTCTTACCTCTTCTCCCATGCAGCCAGCGAGTTAAAAAGCGGGGTGAGGGGCCGAAAATGACTTCTCACCAGGCGGGGCCTCTAGTAATTTGAGGGGCCCTCCGCAGCTTTGCGGGGCCCTAAGCGGCTTGCATAGTGAGCCTATAGGGCGTATCGGCCCTGCCCACGACTATTTAAAAGTAAACAGTGGCTCCATAGAGGTGCACAAAGCGTCCGTTCAGGTCCGCCTGTGTGAAAGGGGCCTTAAGCTCTGACAGTTTTAGTAAATCAATCCCATAGGCGTTTAGAGCCAGAAAAAAAACACTGCCAGTGCATCCAGAAGCAGGAGCAAAAAACACTTAGGGCCAGATTCACATAGAGATACGACGGTGTATCTCCTGATACACCGTCGTATCTCAGAGTTCCATCGGTCGTATCTATGCGACTGATTCATAGAATCAGTTACGCATAGATATGCCTAAGATCCGCCAGGTGTAACTGTGTTACACCGTCGGATCTTAACTGCAATTTTAAAATGGCCGCTGGGGGCGTTCTCCTGATTTACGGCGAGAATATGTAAATCAGCGAGATATGCCAATTCACGAACGTACGCGGGCCCAACGCACTTTACGCCGTTTACGTAAGGGTTTTCCCGGCGTATAGTTACCCCTGCTTCTATGAGGCGCAGCCAATGTTAAGTATGGCCGTCGTTCCCGCGACGAAATTTGAATTTTTTTACGTTGTTTTCCTAAGTCGTTCGTGAATAGGGATTTGTGGAAATGACGCTCACGTCGGCTTCATTGACGTTTTCCGATGTGAGTTGGAGCATGCGCACTGGGCTATTTTTTCGGCCGGCGCATGCGCAGTTCGATCAAGCCGCCCCCTTTGAATTACGCGGCCTTACGCCGGGCCATTTACACTACGCCGCCGCCGCAAATTACGGAGCAAGTGCTTTGAGAATACGGCACTTGCTCCAGTAAGTTGCGGCGGCGTAGTGTAAATGGCTTACGCTACGCCGCCACGGATTCTATGTGAATCTGGCCCTTAATGCGTGTAAACGCTGGGTGCATCAAGCGCTTGAACATTAATTCATTTCAATGGCTTTTTTTTTTCTGACCAAAAAACGTATCGCCCAAGTGCTCCACATTTCCCTTTTTTGTTCATAAGCAGGGCTGGTGCAAGGATTTTTGACACCCTAGGCGAAACCTAATTTTGCCACCCCCCCCACACACACACACACACACACACACACACTGACTCCGCCCCTCACTAAAAAATTTGCGGCACCTATTTATTCAGCAGTGGTCCACAGGTTTGCATCTGTGCCTCTGGACCTTCTCACCCCATCACTGTATCACTCTGCATGCCTGTTCCCCTCTGCACACACCCCCTCCCCCTGTACATCTGCCCCCCACACACATCTGCTACCCCTCTGTAACCCCCTTGCACATCTGCCCCCCCACACACATATCTGTTCCCTCTCTAAACCCCCTGCACATCTGTCCCCCCCACACACACCCCTGTCCCCCCCCTGCACACCTGTCCCCCCTACACATATATCTGTTTCCCCTTTGTACCCCCTGCACGCCTGTCCCTCCCACACACACACACACACACACACACCTGTTCCCCGCTTTATCCCTATGCACATCTCCCCCCCCACACACACACACACACACATCTGTCCATCCCACACAAATTCAGTACCCCCCTGCACGTCTGCCCCCCCCAAACACATATCAGTACCCCCCTGCACGCTCTCCCCCACACACACATTCAGTACCCCCCTGCACATCTGCCCCCCCACACATATCATTACCCCCCTGCACATCCGTCCCCCACACACACATATCAGTACCCCCCTGCACGTCTGCCCCCCCCAAACACATATCAGTACCCCCCTGCACGCCCCCCCCACACACACATTCAGTACCCCCTGCACGTCTGCCCCCCCCAAACATATCAGTACCCCCCTGCACGTCCGTCCCCGTCCCCCACACACACATATCAGTACCCCCCTGCACGTCTGCCCCCCCCCAAACATATCAGTACCCCCCTGCACGTCCGTCCCCGTCCCCCACACACACATATCAGTACCCCCCTGCACGTCTGCCCCCCCAAATACATATCAGTACCCCCCTGCACGTCCGTCCCCGTCCCCCACACACACACATATATCAGTACCCCCCTGCACGCCCCCCCCCCACACATTCAGTACCCCCCTGCACGTCCGTCCCCGTCCCCCACACACACATATCAGTACCCCCCTGCACGTCTGCCCCCCCAAATACATATCAGTACCCCCCTGCACGTCCGTCCCTGTCCCCCACACACACATATCAGTACCTCTCTGCACATCTGTCCCCCCCACACACATATCAGTACCCCCCTGCATGTCCGCCCCCCCACACACATCAGTACCCCCCCCGCATGTCTGCCCCCCCCCCCCCCACACACACACATCAGTACCCCCCTGCACGTCTGCCCCCCCAAACATATCAGTACCCCCCTGCACGTCCGTCCCCGTCCCCCACACACACATATCAGTACCCCCCTGCACATCTGCCCCCCCAAATACATATCAGTACCCCCCTGCACGTCCGTCCCCGTCCCCCACACACACACACACATATCAGTACCCCCCTGCACGCCCCCCCCCCCACACATTCAGTACCCCCCTGCACGTCCGTCCCCCACACACACACATATCAGTACCCCCCTGCACGTCTGCCCCCCCAAATACATATCAGTACCCCCCTGCACGTCCGTCCCTGTCCCCCACACACACATATCAGTACCTCTCTGCACATCTGTCCCCCACACACATATCAGTACCCCCCTGCATGTCCGCCCCCCCACACACATCAGTACCCCCCCTGCATGTCTGCCCCCCCCCCCCACATCAGTACCCCCCTGCACGTCTGCCTAAGTCGCCCCCCCCCCCCACATATCAGTTCCCCCCTGTGTACACAGTGCAATGCAGAGTCCATGCAGAGTAAGAAGCAGAGTCAGTGTTTGCTTTTGTGACTGGGCGCTGGCTACAGCACGGAGCGCTGCCTGTGCTCACTGCTTCCACTATACCTGAGCCAGCGGTGGTGATTACTTTACTCCGGCTCCAGGAGAGTGGCGCTGCCCCTGCCTGTCCTTTCAAACCAGATCCCCGAGCGCCCAGGAGGAGGAGGAGGGGGGGAGCGGATATCACGGCAAGCCCGCCGTAGTTACACTACATGCAGCCACAGGGCTCCCATCTCATCCTCCCCCTCCACCGATCATGCGGCACTTCCGGCCGGCTGCTTGCTTCTCATCCCGGCTCTCTTACCTCAGACCTCATATCATCTTCTCACTGCCGCCGCCGCCGCCGCGCCGCTACTACAGGCTGGGGATAGAGCGGCCCGTCGAAATTCACAGGCGCAACCGCCGGTCCTGGTAGGATTATCCAGGATAATCTGAATCCCAGCGAGTGGCTGGGGATCCGGATTTTGGCGCTCCCCCTAATCTGGCGCTCTAGGCAGCCGCCTGATCTGCCTATTGCTAGCGCCGGCCCTGTTCATAAGCCATCCATATATTAACTTGGGGGGTTCTACCTTCTGAGATTGGGATCCTAGTATTACTGTTGTTCTCAATGCTAAATGGTTCTTTTAGAAAACAGCCGGCATCACTGACCTAGTAGAACTTTGCAGATCACAGGTGGAAACATTTCTTCTCTTTTACAAGGATTCTTTATCTCATTTTAATGTAGGTTATAAAATCTGGTGCTCAGATAACTAAACTCATATAGACAATGCAGCAATGCTTTATAGGAATTAGATTCAAATAGTAGTTTTCCAAAAGGAAAATCAATTTACGGTTGAATGGAAATGTTACTGGGCAAGTCTGTGGGGGAGTATATCATCCACTATACTGGCTTTTCTAAAGCAAAACACCCATCCAGTAAGCCATAGCAGCACTGCCCAATAGTGAGCGAGCTGTGTCAGCTGTGCAATGCTTTCCAATTCAGTGGGTCAGACTTTCACACACAGATGCTTTATGTACAAATTACATTTTATAAAATGTTTCATTGCAATTACTAACTGAAAGGATGCTGTAACCTACAGAAACTAATCCAGTTCTGTCATTTCTGTAGCACTGCGTACAACATTAGATCAAACATCTGGTTTCTATGGAGGCCAGCTTATTTTTGTAGCTACCGATGTGCTCTGTGCCTGGTGTGATATATCATTTGTCACCATGATTAAATGCAGCATGTGACTGCAGTCTATCATTGCGTTTATTTGGATTTACCCAGCAGTGCACAGATGCTGGCAACGCACTCAGAATTATGCCCCAGCGTCAGCATTTTTATTATAAACACATCACACCCCACTTATCATTGTAGCTTTGTTAATAAACCTATTTTGCAACATAAATTCATAATCAGCATTTCCTCAAATTCACTCTCTGAAAATATTTCCATTCTAGTGATAAAGGTTCTTTGGGATAATTTCAAGGTTCACTGTTATGCTAGAGCTTTCATATACATTTTCATATACATTGTACATATAAGTTTAAAAAAGATACGGTAGCTACTATCACACATACAACTTATGTGACCCTCTTTTTCATTGCCATATAATTAACTTTATTCAAATTAGCTGTTGGTGTTGGGGGTGGTCCTGTAGGACTTAAAGCGGTGGTTCACCCATAAAAACGACTTCCCCCTATTACACTGCCCCCCCGCATTACAATACGAATATGCCATTAATTTTTTGCCTGCTGTACATACCTGGGTACAGCTATTCACCCGTGTCCTCCAGGTTGCGAGTCCCGCGGGAGTGGGCGTTCCTACCATGGCGGTGATTGACGTTTTGACTAAAAAATGAGCTCCCCTCCGTCACGTAAGCTGCGTCACGACTGGCGAAAGGAGCCGAACTGCGATGCGCAGGCGCAGTATAGCGCCGACTCGCCGTTCGGCTCCTTCCGCCAATCGTGACGCTGCTTACGCGACGGGGGGAGCTCGTTTTTTAGTCAAAACGTCAATCACCGCCATGGTAGGAACGCCCACTCCCGCGGGACTTGCAACCCGGAGGACACGGGTGAATAGCTGTACCCAGGTATGTACAGCAGGCAAAAAAAAATTAATGGCATATTCGTATTGTAATGCGGGGGGGCAGTGTAATAGGGGGAAGTCGTTTTTATGGGTGAACCACCGCTTTAAGTCATTAATTCAATCTGGACTAATAAAAAAATCTACATGGAGTATATGCTGTAAAATTAAAAATCAGGTTGCACAGTTTACTGTTCACTCAAATCAGTGTGTAGCTCATCTCCTGTTGTATATAAAAACCTTTCAATCTTATATATTAAATATGGGACTATCAGTATAAATGCTTGTATATATAAACAACAATATAGAGAAAATAATCAAAAAACATCGATTATACTCCAAATTCATAACAAAAATTAAAAAAAATCGTTATTAGCCCTGGTTCACATTGTTGCGATTTGAGATGTGATTTGACATGTCAAATCGCATGTAAAACCAGCAAGATTTGCTGGCAATTGCCGGAAATGGCACTCACCTAATCGTTGCAATGCCGCATCTGCGGCGCTTCACCTGATTTCAAAAAGTCGTTTCTGTACTACTTTTTGCGAAACCTGCACAGATGTCTCTGAAATCGCGGCCGAAATCGGGACTAACAGGTGGGAGTGAAATCCTGCAAGTTCAGATAAACTCGCATGGCTTCATTCCCGCAGACCAGTGTGAACCTGGGCTTAAAAAGAAACGAAAACAAAAAATTTAATTATTCTGTACAGTATATACACCCTCTGTAAACCCACAAGCCTAAAATCATTTAAAGCAGTTATCAACATTTTAAACATAATATACATATATAATTGTAGCCAGTTGCTTGGCTAAGAATGAGAGACAAACACTGGCTGCAGCTGCTCCTTTCTGTAGCTACTGCCCTGAGGTACTGAACTGGTTTTTGATTTCTTGGCCATTTTTCAGAGAATATGAATGATAACACAAAAACATTACTTTCATTCATGGTTAGTGTTTGGCTGAAGCCATTTAATAATCAACTGTGTTTACTCTTTTTAAATCATAATGACATCAGAAGCTACCCAAATGACCCTGATCAAAAGTTTACATACCCTGGTGATTTTGGCCTGATAACATGCACACAAGATGACACAAAAGGTCATTGGCGTGTGTGTATATAAAAGGTCAAATAGTTTCTGGACTCCTGACAGACCCTTACATCTTTCATCCAGTGCTGCACTGATGTTTTTGGATTCTGAGTCATGGGGAAAGCAAAAGAATTTTCAAAGGATCTGTGGGAAAAGGAAGCTGAACTGTATAAAACAGGAAAGGGATATAAAAAGATATCCAAGGAATTGAGAATGCCAATCAGCAGTGTTTGATTATAGGAGGATAACCACCATGGAGAACTTGTAACTTCTCACTTAAAGTGGTTGTAAACCCAACCACACTTCTTGCACCTACAGGTAAGCCTAGATTAAGGCTTACCTGTAGGTGCAAGAAATATCTCCTAAACCTGCACGGTTTAGGAGACATTTACAATTGAGACAAGCGCATGCGCGCCATAGACAATGTCCAGGGCCAGACGGGTACACATCTCTATATTTCAAAACATTTCTTGAAACATTGACGCCTTACTTTCACCTCTATATGAACTCTATCGGGGGAGGGATGAAGATATGTAAGGAAGCTTTGGGGGCCCATATAACAATTTTGCCAACTTTAGGCCAATCTCCCTGATCAATGAAGATATTAAAATGTATGCAAGGATCTTGGCTGAAAGACTGAAGCTATATATGTTAGACTGTATAGAGAGGGACCAGGCAGGCTTTGTCCCAGGAAGGGAAACAAGGGAAACCTGTTTTCTTTCTATCAGTAGATGCTGAAAAGGCCTTTGATAGAGTTGATTGGGAATATATTTTGCAGACATTACATAAATTTGGCCTAGGACCACGAATGCTGAGGTGGATAGAGGCTTTATACTCTGACCCCACGACTCAAATCCAGGTTAATGGAACACTATCAGAGGCATTTAGGCTCTACAATGGGACACGTCAGGGATGCCCACTCTCTCCCTTATTGTTTGTGTTATCCTTGGAACCCCTATTATCTTCTATAAGAATGAACCAAGAAATAGGTGGTATTGAGGTCTCTTGGCAAAAACATAAGATATCTGCGTATGCTGATGATATTATGCTATTTATAGCGAACCCTAGGCAATCACTCCCTAAGATTATGGAAGAAATGGGTGAATATGGAAAGGTCTTGAATTAAAAAATGAATATGGAAAAAACAGATATTAAACATAGGTACCCCCTAAAGGAGAAAAGAGAACTCAGATCCCTCTTTCCCTTTATATGGAGAGGAAGGGGGCTGAAGAATTTAGGAGTATCTCTCTCAGCAACAACAGCAGATCTATACCAGGATAATTATGTACCTCTTCTAAATAAAATTAAACAAGATCTGAAAGGATATCAAGTGTATAGATTGTCATCGCTAGGAAGGATAAACGTAATCGAAATGATGACCCTTCCGAAAGCCTTGTATATCTTCCAGAGCCTCCCGATTTGTATCCCAGGGGCGTACTTCAGAACTATGAGAACTTAAATACAGAAGTTTGTATGGAACCTGTATCTCCTATAAAATAATGAGCAGATCTAGAGATAATTGGGGGGGTGCTCCTTCCAGATTTTCAGAAATACCATGAAGCAGCAGTAATAAAGAGAGTTATAGATTGGTCCATAATGTACCACATAAGAAATGGGTATCATTAGAAGATAATATGAGTTAAACGGCTCCGGCTCAGATAATCTGCATCCCCCAGAAAATATAGAGATCTTCCTACGGTAGTGGCCCAAATTACAACAGAAACATTAAGAGTATGGGATAAGGTAATTAAAGGCACGACAGGGCAATATAATAGTGCCTCGATGTCCCTGACGGGAAATAACTATTTCCCCCCGGGGAAAGATAATAAATTATACCTCAAGTGGACCCACTCGGATAGATTGAGACTGAGGCCTCGTACACATGATAGGTTAACCAGAGGACACTGGTCTGATGGACCGTTTTCATCGGTCCAAACCGATCGTGTGTGGACCCCATAGGTTATTTAACCATAGGTTAAAAAAAAGCCAACTTGCTTTAAATTTAACCTATGGATTCCTAACCGATGGGGAAAAAAACGATCGTTAGTAGGCACAACCATCGGTTAAAAATCCATGCATGCTCAGAATCAAGTCGACGCATGCTTGGAAGCATTAAACTTCATTTTTTTCAGCACGTCGTTGTGTTTTACGTCACCGCGTTCTGAGACGATCGTTTTTTTTAACCGATGGTGTGTAGGCACGACGGACTATCAGTCAGCTTCATCGGTTAACCTATGACAATGGTCCTTCAGACTGTTCTCATCAGATGGACTGATCGTGTGTACGAGGCTTAAGAGATGTTCTAAAAATTAATACGCTATGCTCATTAGGAGAATTGCGAGAAAAATATGGAACAACACCGTGGGATGGGTGGAGATATAGGCAGCTCCAACATTTTATTGAGTCTCTTCCAAAGCCTCTCCGCTGTGTCGAAAGGTTAAATCTATGGGAAAGATTAGTAGATCAGGGGGAGATAAGCAGAAAAGGGACACTCTCCAAAATATATAGGTTGTTGGTAACCTCCATGAATGACGGGTTAATGTATCCGTTGGAAAGATGAGTGATAGAACTGAACCAAACAGTGCCAGAGATGTGTCTCCCAGAAGACAGCTGGAAGGATGGAGAAGGTGCCAGAAGTGGCGTAGATACTCGCTGGTGGCTTGGGTATCTATGCCCAGAAGTGGGAGCAAAATATCTGTATTACACAGGTATCTGCTCCCCCACTCCCCCCGAAAGGTGCCAAATGTGACACCGGAGGGGGGGAGGGTTCCAAAAAATGGAAGTTCCATTTTTGGGTGGAACTCTGCTTTAATGTGTTAATCCCAGTCTAGTAGTTTAGAATTGTATTCTAAGTTACCATGGCATAGTGATTATACTGTCTAGTGTACGGTGTCTGCACCTACTTTCTGTGTGTTCATTTATGCTTAAACCACTATTTATTCTAACCCGTGCCAATACATTGAGTTAATTTACAGCTAACCAATCTTGTGTCTATATCCTGGTGCTAATTCGCAGATGAGTTAAAATGATCTATACTTGTGTCTTTGTGCAGTAACTTTCTTTCAACCTGGTGTGTCAGAGAATTTGGGAGTATTCTAGGAGTCGAGGCGCAGAACAGAGAACCCAAAATTACCAAGCGACTCCTGCAGGGGTAGCACTATATAATGATACGTCAACGAACCCGGAAGGATAACCGCGTGAAGATGAAAGCCCTCTCAGCAGTGACAGCGCGCAGCTGGAGGGCTTTATTTACTGATTACTGTGCCTTTTTTTCACATCAAGTCTCTATCTATGTGGATTGAGCCATCTTGGCAGACGGCTCCCTGACGACTTGTAAACTGATGAATGTTGGGGTAACAATCAGGAAGCAACAAAAGGGTTGGAGGAAGCATAGAATCGTAGACTAGACAAAGCTAACTTAGAGAGACCCCAAGCGCCCACTAACATTGGTGCATTGCATTAAAGAACTTGGGGTTACTGCAAATGCAAAGAAAAATGTGTACTTTAGTGCAGTGTGCTGAATAGCACCCCAATGCGTAACACAATGCACTGTGGCACACATGCATTTTCACGCACCCCAGAGCACAGGTGTGAAAGATCTGTGTGTTGTGGTGCATAGCATTACCAATAGTATGGAATGCAGCACCCTTGGTGCGCTGCGAGCCATTCAAGAATGGCCATTCAAGAATGTTTTTTTTAATGCAATACTCAGAAAATACAGTTTAATGTGCATTCAGATAACTAATGCCCCGTATGCACGAGCGGTTTTCCCATCGAAAAAAAAAACGGGTGTTTTTTTCGACGGAATTTCACTTGCATACACACGGTCACACAAAAGTACGGTGAACTTTTGACTGGCAAGAACGCGGTCTCATAAAAGACTACGGCGAGCCGAGAAAATGAAGTTCTATGCTTCTGAGCATGCGTCGATTTGTTTCTGATCATGCGTCGAAAGTTTGTGCGTTGGAATTTGTACACACGATAGGAAATTCCGATCAGATTTTTTTTCCTGATGGGAAAAAAGAGAACCTGCATGCATAGAGTACTTATCTGAACGCTTTAAGATTATCCAGCAAATTACCCAACTGCAATTTCACTAGCTCATTTGTTTCTTTTATGAGGTGCTCACCTCGTGCTGACAACTTCTTGGTGTTAATGATCTTTGCCGCATATTCATGCCCTGTGCAGAGCTTCACGCATCTTCTGACCACTGAGAATGCTCCCCTGAAAGCAAAGAAAAGATTTTAATTGCATGGTTTGCTTTAGCACATGTTTCATTCTACCTTTTATAAACTATCACAGGCTAATGAGATTAGGAATGTCTGCTGCTAGTATATATATACTTTAGATATAAGTGGAGCTTACGTTCACTCCTAACATCACTGAAAGTGAATCCTTGAAATACATACCTATGCGTTTGATTTTTAACCAAAAAATAGTACATCAATGCACACCAATCATTTGTGTTGGTAAATTGGTGATCCACTTTTTCTTGAACAGGCCTCTTTAGCCACATCCTTTAGTAAGAAAATTATTACTAATACAATAATGATCTGTCAATCATATTGATCGGTACACTCGTGTGGAGGGAATCCTCATCACCCCAGGCAATTGGTAGCTGAAGTTTTGACAATAAAGTTGCTGCTAAAGGCCACTATCTACAACCAGAGCAGAGCTAAGCAGAGGTTGTGGAGGAAACGCTGAATACCGGAGTACAGGGATACCATCAGGGGAATTTAAAGAACCCTAATGGCACTTTTCTGGCAGTAGCTCCCTTAAGACCTACCTTCGCCTAATTCAGACAAAGCACTTTACTGACACATATGGCAAATTCAGGTAGTTATTAATACTACCAGTTTAATAATCTGTCACTATGACAGTGACAAATTCTTAAAAAATTTATGCCAGTTATCAGATTAGGAAACTGTCAGTAATTAAGAACCACTCAGATCTGGTGAAGAGAGATAAGCTACTATTTAGTGTGGGCAGTGCTGGGGAGCTGTCATGAACATGACAGGGCTGTCAGTCGGGGGATTCATTGGCCAAAAGCTAAATGTAACCAGAAATACAGGTGATGTCATTACCCAAAAGAGTGGGGGGGGGGGAAGGAAAGGAGAAGGGGGGGGCACCCAGCCAGTGCCATTAGTACAGTGATAGTGTACAGTATTATTACTGATCACAGTATTAGTGTCACTAGTGACGTCAGATACTGTCAGTTAGCATCATTTCTTAATTTTTCACCACGCTACCACAGCCAAACTTTAAGTCGCTGATCCCCACCATTACTAGCATAGTGTCTGCCCGGGTCGGTATCCTGGTCACAGTCAGAACTAGTGTCCCCAATAGTATAGTGTCCCCAAAAACGCACTGTTATCACCGAGCACTGCCAGCACATGTACCAGAATACATTTTGGCCTAAATTTATGAACACATTTTATTTTATTGGATATAATTTATAACAGAAGGTATCTGTTTTTTTTTTTAATTCTTAGTTTTTCTTTTCATTTTTTTTTGTTTATATATTAAAAAATAAAAAACCCAGTGGTGATCAAATACCAAAAGAAAGCTCTATTTGTGTGATATACATTAAATTTGGATACAGTGTTGCATGAGTGTTCAATTGCCAGTTAACATAGTACAGTGGTGAATAGCAAAACATTTCCTGTTTATGAAGGGTGTAAAAGATGTATAGATTTAATAACAATACAACAAATAGTTACATTTGACAATCCAATATAAGCTTACTTGAAAAATCTCCTTTTATTTTGTGAGTTCTGCCTGTCTGCTGGCCATCTCTTTCCACAGCTTTCTGGATTCTCTGCATGCTTTGCAGCTTCTCCTCTGCTGTTTACATTATATTTCTATGGACTAGTGATTCCTGTACTGACTCGGCTTCCAAAAAAAATCCTCCTCTCAGCACCTCTGTAGATCAGAAGGTAGGCTCTGTGAAATCTGTGACACAGCAGTTCCTACTCATGGAACATGAATATGCCACAGAATTCAAGAAGATAAATGTGTGGGGTGATCTTCACAAAGTAAGTTTACAAACTTCAAAATTGTTCAGATTAATGGGAGTAGGCTAGACATTATTGAAATTCAATGTGAAAATTAGCTTTATGATTTCATATTTTAAATTATTTAAAATTTTGACCACAGATACAATTTAAGTGTGCTATAAATGGCCACTGTATTATTAGAAAAAAAGTGAGGGCTGCTCTTGGAATCACGAGGTATTGACTTCAGAAACTAAAATTCAGGGCCATTTAGAGGGTAAAGATACAGATTAGCTAGGGAACAAACATATCTGCAGGATAACAGGTTTATCTGAAATGCATAGTCTAAGGCCCCGTACACACGATAGAATCCATCCGCTGAAAAATCCCAGCAAATGGGTTTCAGCGGATAGATCCTATGGTGTGTACACTCCAGCGGATCTGTTTCCGCGGATATTTCTCCCCTGGGATGGATTCCAGCAGATCGAATATTTGCTGACATGCCAAACAAATCCATCTGCTGGAATCCATCCCAACGGATGGATCCGCTGGTCTGTATAGACTCACCGGATCCATCCGTCCGAAGGGATCCCCCGCATGCGTCGTAATGATTCGACGCATGCGTGGAATTCCTTATATGACAGCGTCGCGCACGTCGCCGCGTCATAATCGCGGCAACGGCGCGACACGTCATCGCCAGAGGATTTCGGCGCGGATTTCAATGCGATGGTGAGTACACTCCATCGCATTAAAATCTGCTGAAATCCTCGAGAGGATTTATCCGCGGAAACGGTCCGCTGGACCGTATCCGCGGATAAATCCTCCCGTGTGTATGGGGCCTAAGATTGTCACGATTGGAACAGTTATGACAGCTGTGATTCAAACTGTCCCTGTCTGTTACAAGGGCCACAGCAGATATTTGTGATGAATATATTAGTCAGGCAGGCTGGACAGATGTTTTTCTATCTGCACGTTGTTTTACTATTATTATATTATTATTATACAGGATTTATACAGTGCCAACAGTTTGCACAGCGCTTTACAACATAAAGGGAGACAATACAGTTACAATACAATAAAATACAAGTGTGTTAAGAGGGCCTTGCTCATAAGAGCTTACAATCTAAATGATTGCTAACAAAATAATATGTAAAATTAGCTATGGACACAAGAGTATAGACTTTTCTTCAAAACTGAATGACCATCAGACAGGAAAAGATTAAAAAACTCTCGGAAAAGTGTCAGAATTTATCGGCTTACTGGCATAATACCCAGTGACCATCACATACAATTGACACAAGTGAAGATCACCATGATAACAAAAAATAAAAATTTGTCTTGAGGATTTGTTCCACTCATACCGATTGTATGATATAGACATAAATGTAAAAGTACATTTTTTATAAAAACTGTTTGAAATTCTACAAGCAAGTTTGATCAGTAATTAAAGTGGAGCTCCACCCAAAAGGGGAAGCTCCACTTGTTTCCTTCCTCCCCACCTCCACTGCCACATTTGGAACCTTTCTGGAGGAAGTGGGTAGCTATTTTTGACAGGTACCCGTTCCCACTTCTGGGTGAACTCGTTGCAGCTGGGTCTCCTGGAAGTTTGGCCCCCCTCCTCCTTTCCCCGCCACGGGGCCATTCACAAAGCACTTTGTGCATTCGCAGTAGGGACCCGGCTGTGAAACTGCAAGTCTTCGCTGTCGGTTGTCCTTACAAGGAATGGCGACACTGGCAGCCTTGACTTTTATCACCAAAGGCATGTGTTGAATGTAACTGTTTTTAGAAATAATCCAGTTGGTGGGTTTAGCCCAGGTTGACACTGCTGTGACTTTGAAACCGGACCCCAGCGTGACTTTGGCTCGACTTGCATATGACATCTGTAACAGAAGTCAATGCAAGTCATACCAAAGTCAGACCAAAAGTAGTGCAGGAACCTTCTTCTAAGTCGGAGCAACTCAAATCGCACCAATTAGAATGGTTCCATTGCACTGAATGGGGTCTGACTTCTTTTTCTTTATAATTCTTTTCTTTTCAAATAAAGTGCATTTAACAGTCAAAAATGGAAGGCAGAGATACAAGTGAATAGCACTAACATAAGGAACAGAAAGGGTCTTATAAAGTAATAGGCAGTTTTTTTATAAAAAATAAAAAAAATAATCAAACATCAAGTATCAAGCAGATAACAAATATACCAAATGTATCAAGCATATCAAATGAATCAAATGTATCAAACTTATCAAATATACCTGAGCCCCCGGCAGTACACAATGAGGAAGGCACAGTAGGAAGGCACAATGTAAAGATATACAGTGTGTGAAGCCGGGGGGGGCGGGGTCCAAAGTCGGAGCGTTTGTTGCATCAGTGTGAACCGGGCCTCAGCGAACTCTACATGCTACTACTAGTAACAGGTTGGGTCTCCTATGTGACTTCAAGGGGTGCCCAGTTCCTGAAAGCAGTACTGGTTCCTGGTCAGGTATGTGAATGAGTCTGATGCTGCACGTGTATGTTCTTCTAGAACTTGCAATGCTTCCTCGAATCAGACAATTGCAAACCCCATCCAGATGAAAATCATCATGTCAGTTTATAGCCTTTCTGCATTGGGATGGAAAGTGCGTCCTATGACACCTCCACTAATTGCAAATCAACTTTGTTTGCCATCCTACATTTTATTGAGAAAGGGATTTCATAATAAGGAACCAGATGGACAGAACTGCACAATTTCCTAAATAAACAGTCTTTTGTCAATAGCAGCTCACACTGACACGATGATACAGGCTTTGTTAAAGTATCTTTCCTGACAAGGATGACATATTTCCCATCTGTCCTTCCTTGGACTGAATTCAGCCAGTCCTTTTCCCTTGTCACACTGTCCATACTTTAATTCAGAGATCTGTATGAATGAGCTTTTATACTGAGTATATTGAGCAATGCACATTTTTAAGGTATTTCCAACAGTCTAAAGGTATACTTATTATTATTTTAAACTAAGGATTCTGCACTCCCATTGATTTTACAAAAAAGAAAAATGCCTACACAACTGCTGTATATATATGAAAAAGATATAACAAAGTAAAAATGTTTGGAGAATGGAGAATGTTTCCAGACTTGGCAAACTAAATTTTTGGGCTTTTGACTACATTTGTTGTCCATTAATCTGCTTAACAAAATGAGTTACCCACCAAAGGGGTGTTCTCACCATCACACAGATATAAATAATATTCGGCCTCCTGGCTATGTGGTCTGCTTGGACCAGTGGTCATCAACTTGAAAATTTTACAGGGTCTCGATTGTGGCTTCCATTACTTTCAGGGGGTTTTCCAATAACGACACATTTTCATGCATTGAGGTGCATTGCATCAAGTTAGGCAGTCCCTTTAAATGAAATGGGCTATAATGCACCTCAATGTCCAAAAATTTCTGTCCTGCTATATTGTTTTTGCAACATTTCGCAATGCACATTGAAGAAGCATTGGTATAAATGGCAGTAAAAAGCAACCCCCAGCATTCAGGTCCGCCTGTCAGTTTTGTCCGCGGACCTGAATGGCCGCTCCATGCAATCCTATGGAGCGTCGGATGTCAGCGGAGACATGTCCACTGACATCCGACCTGATCCGCCAAAATCAGACATATGGCGATACGTTCCCATCCGTCCATGGCGGATCGGATCGGGTGTGATCTGATGAAAACAGACATGGTGTCCGTTTTTATCAGATCTCTCCATAGGAGACAGCGGCACTGCACAAGCCCCTCCCCGCTCAGTGAGCAGAGAGGGACTTGTCATCCTCCGGCTCAGCGGAGATCTGCGGAGAGATCTCCCGCTGAGCTGGCGGAAACAACCTAAAACGAATAAATAGAGGCAAACTAAGCACATGGTAAGGAATGGCATTTGTACTTGAATAACATTTTGAAACTCAAGTAACACTTTGTGGAAAAAATATTTTTTTCAGTAGCCTTTAGTGTAGTACAGTTTATTTTATTATTATTTTTTGTTACTTGAATCATGTCAATGCCAGCATGTGCCAATGTATCGAAAACAGTATAACACCGTGCCACAAAGCACAATTTGTACATTGTGGTGCACTGCCACTCAGGTCAGTAGACACCTACAAGTGTCAATATCATTGTACACTGGGTTGCCACTGAAAATAAATGGCACTGCAATGCATCCAAATGCATAGGTATGAAACTAGCCTTAACAAAAATACAGCAAGCAATGGAAAATTTATAAAATGTGTTGGGTTAAAATGTTGTACCTGGACAATATAAGTCATCTCCCTGTTTATTGAAAACCTGGCAGCATTCTGACCCCAGTGTGCTCCAGTTTAATATAGGACCCTCTACTCAAATTGGCTAAACCTAAATAAAATACACCAAAGATTCTGTTTTTCCCACCACTTACTTGGCACTAATAGTATGAAATTAACAAAGTAAAAGTAATTTCTTCATTGTTTTTTGTCTGCTTTACAACATTGCTGTCTTGCTTTACACATGACAGCTTCACTTTAAAAAGCGAAATAGATGTTCCATGTCTAGTAAAATGGACCTGCAGATATTTATTGATCTAGAAAATTGAATCCACACGACGAATAACATGATAATGCTGAAACAGAACAAGAATTTCATTGTGCTCAGAACATTTATATCTGTCTTGTATCTATGCAACAGTGGCAGCGGTATTCAATCAGGAGACACAGAACTAATGCAAGCAAAGGTTAAAAAATTGATCATCTGCATATCTCATCAGAAACAAGAACAGAACAAGCAAACTGAGACTCTGTGTGACATTTTGGGACCATCATAAAGCTTCATTTTATCTCTGCCAGCGATTATTGTATTATGTATGTTGTTTTGCATAAACACTCCAGGCAAATATACTGTATAAATTATTTTTTAGATCAGTCATGTATTCTGTACTGTAGCTCACATATGTATTTTTTTTTTCTTTTTAGGTAATCTAATCAACTGAAATCTGTTTTTATAATGAATTGAAACACCCCAGATGAAATTTAAAATCAGTCCCACAATGTAGTGCTCATTCTGTAAGTTTATGAAGACAATACATGCTGACATAATTTACGCTGGCACAGTACCCTGCTCTGATTCTAGCACAAATTTCCCTGGAGTGTTGAGCAACACCTATCCGCTTTGTCCTCCAGTTGTCAATCACTCCCTGTGTGCTCACCTCTAGTAGAACACTGAGGGTCATTAGAGTTGTAGGCCCAGATTCACGTAGTTCCGCGCATTTTTACGGCGGCGTAGCGTATCGTATTTACGCTACGCCGCCGTAAGTCAGAGAGGCAAGTGCTGTATTCACAAAGCACTTGCCTCCTAAGTTACGGCGGCGTAGCGTAAATGGGGCCGGCGTAAGCGAGCCTAATTCAAATGAGGATGAGGGGACGTGTTTTATGTAAATGTTTGGTGACCCGACGTGATTGACGTTTTTTACGAACGGTGCATGCGCCGTCCGTGTACATATCCCAGTGTGCATTGCTCCAAATTACGTCGCAAGGACATCATTGGTTTCGACGTGAACGTAAATTACGTCCAGCCCCATTCACGGACAACTTATGCAAACAACGTAAAATTTTAAAATTTCGATGTGGGAACGACGCCCATACTTAACATTGGCTACGCCACCTAGGGGGCAGCTTTATCTTTACGCAGCGTATCTCTTACAGAAACGGCGTATCTTTACTGCGACGGGCAAGCGTACGTTCGTGAATCAACGTATCTAGTCATTTACATATTCTACGCCGAAATCAACGGAAGCGCCACCTAGCGGCCAGCGGAAAAATTGCACCCTAAGATACAATGGCGCAGACCGTCGTATCTTAGCTAGGTTTAAGTGTATCTCAGTTTGAGCATACACTTAAACTTACGACGGGCTTAGATTCCGAGTTACGTCGGCGTATCTAGTGATACGCCGGCGTAACCCTTTGTGAATCCGGCCCGTAGTGTCATTTAAAAGCTTGCATGTGAGGTGATGTCCAACCAATACAACTAACTATACACCACCCCAAAGCAATTGTTGGGGAATGTCATTGCAGTGCAGAGAAGGGGTTTTGGGCTAAAAGACTAATTTGTGGGAGCAGAAACTGAGGTAAATCACTTTTTTGTAAGGTCTTTAGCTCTTGCCTGACATGGTATATTAGGGTTTAGAATTCACTTTAAAGTGGAAGTAAAGTTTACTTTTTAACTTGTACCTACAGGTAAGCCTATAATAAAGCTACTGCTAAAAACTGCCTTTAACCTCCCTGGCGGTATTCCCGAGTCTGGCTCGGGGTGAATTTTACATACCAAAAGCGGTAACCCTGAGCCAGACTCGGGATCGCATTGCAGGATACAGGGGAAGTTACTTACCTTGTCCCTGGATCCTACGATGTCTCCCCGCTGTGTGCGCAAGCTGTCTCCTCGCTTGATTCACACACTGATGATCGCAGAGTGCCGAGCTCTGTTCCCGAGTGGCACGATGCACGGGGGCGGAGTTTGGCGCCAAATTAAAAAAATGTAACCGGTTAAGGACCGCCGCGCGACTATTTACGTCGGCAGAATGGCAGGGCTGGGCACATGGACGTACAGGTAAATCCCCTTTAAAATGCACAGCCGTGGGCCGCGAGCGACCCGGTCCTGTCCTCTGTGACCACGCCCGCGGGACCCGTGGACCTGATCACCGCCGGTGTCCCGCGATCGGGTCACAGAGAGGAAGAACGGGGAGAGGTGAGTGTAAACAAACCTTCCCCGTTCTTCCTAGTGTGGCTGTCAGTGATCGTCTGTTCCCTGTGTTAGGAAACGACGATCAGTGACGTCACACGCACAGCCACGCCCCCCACAGTAATAACACTCCCTTAGTACACACTTAACCCCTACAGCGCCCCCTCCTGGTTAACCCCTTCACTGCCAGTGTCATTTTCACAGTAATCAGTGCATTTTTATAGCACTTTTCGCTGTGAAAATGACAATGGTCCCAAAAATGTGTCAAAAGTGTCCGCCATAATGCTGCCGTCACGAAAAAAATCGCTGATCGCCGCCATTAGTAGTGAAAAAAATTATTAATAAAAATGCCATAAAACTATCCCCTATTTTGTAAACGCAAACCAATCAATAAACGCTTTTTGCAATTTTTTTACCAAAAATATGTAGAAGAATACATATCGGCCTAAGGAAAAGGGGATGGGGACAGGGGACGAGGGACAGTGGCTAGGGCTGATCCTCTAAGAATCCCCATCCCCCAAAAAGGGGGCGATTATAGGACTATCTCGGTACTGGGTAAAAAATGACATACATATAAAATAAAAATATATTGTATTACATAAAATTGTTGAACAAAGAATACATGATAAAATTGAAAAAACAGGACCAATATCGGCCTAAACTGAGGGGAAAAAAAATGTTTATATATTTTTGGGGGATAATTATTATAGAAAAAAAGTAAAAAATATTGTTTATAGCACAAAAAATAAAAACAGCAGAGGTAATCAAATACCACCAAAAGAAAGCTCTATTTGTGGGTAAAAAAGGACGCCAATTTTGTTTGGGAGCCACGTCGCACGACCGCGCAATTGTCAGTTAAAGCGACGCAGTGCCGAATCGCAAAAAGGGGCCAGGTCCTTTACCTGCATATTGGTCCGGGTCTTAAGTGGTTAAAACACAGTATAGATATAGTATACTGTAATCTTAAAGATTACAGTACTGTATCAAATAATTACACATCCCCTTTGTCCCTAGTGGTCTGTCCAGTGTCCTGCATGCAGTTTTATATTATAAAAACTGTTCTTTCTGCCTGGAAACTGGAGATTGTCCATAGCAACCAAAAAGTGTCCGTTTATGTCAAAAGTGGTTTTAGAGCAGCTAGAAAACAGCGATAATAAATTAGAATCACTTGCAGAACTGAGCGATAGCCATTTGTGGGGAAATTCATCATCAAACACTGAAAGTAATGACAGCGACAATTCTGCAACTGAGCAAATTTCAGTGTTTTTGATTTGATTACATTATTGAATAATTTTTATTATAATTATATTATTATTTGTTATAATTATTTATAGTTATTTATTATATTATAATTTATGATTTTGTGTTTCAAACTTTATCATACCCGGGATGTCTACTAGACTCTTGTTTGGAAAGATTTAAGTGAGTTATTCCTAGGAATTACAGGCCTACAATATAAAACACCAAATTTCCATGCACCAGGGAGATTAAAGCAGTAGTAGTTATATAGTACATACTAAGTCAGGTTGAAAAAAATACACCTAGTCCATCTAGTTCAATCTAAAAAAGGAAACAAAAAAAATATACAATCCCGTAAACACAATCCTATATCCACAGTTGATCCAGAGGAAGGAAAAAAAAAACAGCAAAGCCTAATCCAATTTGCTCCAGCAGGGGAGAAAAATCCTTCCTGATGCCCTGAGAAGTAATCGGATATTCTTTGGATCAACTTTACATATAAGGCTGGGTTCACATACGAACACACAGTGGAAGCCCGGTGTGGCTCTGTTCACCGTTTTAGGTCCGAAATCAGCCTGAATTTTTGACTGAATTCAGACCAAAAGAAGCAAATTGCAATCTACTGAGCTGACCAGAACCAGCTCTTGAGGGAGTCTATTCCACATCTTACTGTGAAGAAACTCTGCTCCATGTAAAATATGATAAAATAGCTTACATGTAGTTGGCTTTAAAAGTATTACAAGCTGCCCTTTAAGAGATATTGCCTGATTGTTTCAATGACGTCAATCACAAATGCGTGTTTGTCCCCATTGATGGCACACTTAGCATGCGAATCAGTCTGTGCATCTACAGCTGTATGTGCCGTGTCTCTGTCAGGATAACTTCACGGCATTGCATTGCAATCCAGCGAGAGTGCTGACCATTGATCTTTTCCAGAAACATGCCATGTAGCTAGCTACGTCACAGGGGGTGTGAACAATGACGTTCATGATCAACACAGGGAGCAATGAGGATATGTGTACTCTTCCTGGTTGTGCAGGGCATGTCGCCCAAGTAATGGTAAAGGAAAACAAGGCTTGGTTAACGTTTACTGCTCATGTTCGAGATTTTAGCTATGACAGAGAGGAAAAGGCGAAAGTACAGATGAGGATGGAATCCAAAAGCAACCGCAAATATGGCGCAGGCTTCTGCTGGAGCAGATAAATAAGAACGGGAAGAAAGATGCTATGAGGGTAATTAGTATCCTGGTGTGTTTAGAAATGTTATAAATAGCATGATTGCTGAGGAGTTTGCTATTGCTTTAAAGCACCATACAAAAAAAAGACAAATGAAGAAAAAGTCCATCTATGCAAGCCCCTATAATGAATTCACTTGAAGAATAAATCCTTTCTGAACCCACAATAAGTACCCCTGGTACACACATGACACTAGTTGAGTCATAGAGCAAATAACAGAATGAAGAAATCGCTTTACTGTATTGAGCTGATGCTGCTATTGCCAAGCAATCAATGAAAACTCATTGAATTCTTCACCTTCCATTAAAGCCGTAGAATGTACAGCAGAATGCTGCACGATGCTGGGAGCTTTCTTTGCTGCTTTGGGACTAGACACTGCAGATAATTATTCAAAGTGGTCAAACCCAGCTGGAATTTAGTTTTACATTACCACATTAAAATGGACAGTGACAGAGTTAATCCAACGTTGTTTAATTAGTGATCTACTTCACGCATTCCTTTTTAAATGATAAGTTCATTTTAAAGAAAATCTAAAGTGACTTCCATTTATCTGAACCGCTGATGGTACCATGCAGAACCTCCAAGTGCCTATACAGCAGATCATTTTCAGCAGTCCAGGTGCCCTGAATACCAGACCACACTGGTTTTGCACATATCAACGCAAGTTCTTAGGTAAAAAGTCTGGCCCCACCAACTCTTGCCATCCAAGTTTATTAGACCATCACTATGATGGCTAGTATCGTTCTGGCCAATAGAGAGACTTATGCCTCGTACACACGATTGGAATTTCCGATGGAAAAAGTCAGATGTACTCTAATGGAACCTTGTATAACAGTAAAGCCTGACAGTGGTTCTAACCTTTCCCTTATTCTTTCCAAAACTGAAGAAAAGTTTTGGGGTATAGATACTTTTTAACATATAATACAGTGAAGTTAATATAATACCACATATTTAGGTAGCTAAATCCGTTAAAACTTTGGAACAACCTTTATAAATGCTTTAGATCTATTAATCAGTGCAGTCTGTTATAAAAAACAGGTAGACATTTTATTTTCAAATCTATTTTGAATTGATAGAACTTATCCTTTTTGGGAACAAAATACAATCCATATTAGTAAGAAAGTCTTCTTTTCCTGGGTTCTTTAATAGTGTTTCAGTGCATTATAACTATTACTGTGCATCACTGCTGGCACTTTAGAGTTTGTAATGAAGATCCATTGCTGGTCATTTGCAGTTAATGTATTAAAATCTAATTTTACCAGAGGGAAGATTCATGAGTTAAGACAACATTTCCCTTTCTGAATACTGATTGATCAGATTTACCCAAGTTGTATTAACCAGGTTTCTATGATGTCGGTTGACTATGCATGTTTATACCCACCGCCAACCTATTTTGCTGTAAATGGTGCCCCTTTTTCCAGAAATAACTCTTATGCCCTGTACACACGATCGGTCCAACCGATGAAAACGGACTGATGGATTTTTTCATCAGTTAACCGATGAAGCTGACTGATGATCAGTCGTGCCTACACACCATCGGTTAAAAAAACGGTTGTGTCAGAACGCGGTCACGTAAACCACGTACGACGGCACTATAAAGGGGAAGTTCAAATCCGATGGCGCCACCCTTGGGGCTGCTTTAGCTGATTTTGTGTTAGTAAAAGACGACTCGCGCTTTTCTGTCTGTTACAGCGTGATGAATGTGCTTACTCCATTACGAACGGTAGTTTTACCAGAACGAGCGCTCCCGTCCCCTAATTTAGTCTGTGAATGCGTGGATTTTTAACCGATGGACGTGCCTACAGACGATCATTTTTTTGCTATCGGTTAGTTAACCATCAGATAATTTTAAAACAAGTTCCTATTTTTTTCACTGATGGATAAAAAACCGATAGGGCCCACACACGATCGGTTAGTCTGATGAAAACAGTCCATCAGACCGTTTTCATCAGACAAACCGAACGTGTGTACGCGGCATTATGCTGCGTACACACGATCAGTTTGTCTGATGAAAACCTGATGGACCGTTTTCACCAGACTAACCTATCGTGTGTGGGCCCTATTGGTTTTTTATCCATCAGTCAAAAAACTAGGAACTTGTTTTAAAATTATCTGATGGATAAAAAACATATAAAAAAAAAAAACGATCGCATGCTCAGAATCAAAAACTTCATTTTTTTCAGCACGTTGTTGTGTTTTACGTCACCGCGTTCTGACACGATAATTTTCTTAACTGATGGTGTGTAGGCACGACTGATCATCAGTCAGCTTCATCGGATAACTGATGGACCGTTTTCATCAGACGAACTGATCGTGTGTACAGGGCATTAGACACTGACTTGACAGTATGATGTTTGTTGTACAATTCCTCACATCCGGACAAATGACAATGACAGTGTAACTCACTGGAAGAATGCAACTTGTTAGCAACACAAATCCCTTGTAAGTGACAAACAATCCTGATTTAGTGCCTAATTTCAGATCTAACAGACCTATAACCCTAAGGCCGAGTACTCACGAGCAAACATGTCCGTTCGAAATGTCCGACGGGCTGTTTCCGGCGTACAAGGCTGTTTTTTCATTTGGCCCGCTGGCTTGTACACACCAGCGGACGATATTTCCCTGCGGACCTGAACGCGTGCACGTAATCCACGTTTGACGTCACTATAAAGGGAAAGGCCAAAGTCAATGGCGACGCCCTCTGTTCCGCTTTTGCTAGTTACGGCTTTGCTCGTGTTAGTGAAGGTTTGGTTAGAGCTGATTCGCGCTTCTCGGTCTCCAGGCTTTAGCAGGTAGTATTTTCTCGTTCAGTGCGTGTGCTTGTGGGTACGTAGTTGGCATTCGGGTACAGGCGTGCAGTTCGTTCTGCTTAGCAGATTCGTACTGTGCGTTCGTATCTGTGTGTCGTGCGTTCTTTGCAGGTACCGCTGGATTTGATTGTGCTTTCTGTTGGAGTGTGTTCTTGACTGACCAGCCGGCCGGTTTGAAGCCATGATGGAGCAGCAGCGTCAATTTTCGCGAGTTGGTGCTGTTTATGGGATGGCTGCTGGATATGTTCATTATTCCAGTACTTTGGCCAGAAACAGGGGGCGGAGGCGTTTCTGGACCAAGAATTGGTTGCGCCAGCGTGACCAGTTCTCACATATGCCTCTGCTTAGGGAAATCCAGGAGAATAATCCTAATGACTATAGGAATTTTCTCCGCATGACGGACCCCGTATTCAACAGTCTGCTGGATCTTCTGTCCCCCTATATCACGAGGCAGGACACTGTGATGCGCCAAGCCATCACGGCCGAGCAGAGGCTTATTGCCACGTTGCGGTACCTGGCGACTGGGAGGAGCCTGCAGGACCTCAAGTTCTCGACAGGCATCTCTCCGCAGGCGCTTGGGGTCATCATACCGGACACGTGTGCTGCCATCATTAAAGTTATGCACGAGGAGTATATGAAGGTAAGTTTCCTCATTTTAACCTCACAATGTGTCTTTAATAATGTGGCAAACTAACTTTTTATTTTATTTCCCAGATATGCTGTGTGTTTAACTAACGTTCCCTTTTCTCACTATGCATGTTGATATCAGCTTTTACATGTTCTTTTTATTTTGGCCTACCTGCATATTTTGATCTTACCCAATATTAACCTGTCCAGCATGCTATCTTCGGGCCAACCCCCACCATGCCACTTTTTTTTTTTTTTTTCTAAAAACAGTTTTAACACCCCCCACCCCCCCTTCAAAGTGTTTTTGTCCCCATCAGAGGGCTGTGGAGTCTCTTATTAATTAAGTGGGCCTATATATTTGTGCCCCGAAATTCTCCCTTCATAATTTGCAAATGCTATTTTAAAAATGTAAAGTTGCACAAGGATGCTTGTAGGATTATGTTTGCAATGTTTATGTGCCAAAGTACTAAATCTCTTTTTTTGTTTGTCCCCACAGCTACCCTCCACACCACAGGAATGGCAGTCTGTGGCTTCCCAATTTGCCGAGCGGTGGGATTTTCCTAACTGCGGTGGAGCAATAGATGGGAAACACGTCCGCATTGTGCCCCCACCCCACTCGGGGTCCTACTATTATAATTACAAGGGTTATCATAGTATCGTGTTGATGGCGGTGGTGTCGGCACAGTATGAGTTTCTATATGTGGACGTGGGGAAGAACGGCCGGATGTCAGATGGGGGAGTGTTCGCACGGACTGATTTCTATGATCGTCTCCAAACTGGTGGTCTGGCATTGCCACCAGATGAAGATAATGTGGAAGGACTTCCGTTTGTGTTCCTAGCGGACGAGGCTTTCGGCCTTGGACCTCACCTAATGCGGCCTTTTCCCCAGAGGACCCTCACCTTAGAGAGGAGTGTGTTTAATTTTCGGTTGTCCAGGGCTCGGAGGGTAGTCGAGAATGCCTTTGGGATCCTCAGCAACCGGTTCCGCCTGTTCCTGACATCGATACATTTGGCGGAATATAAATTGAACACCATTATATTTGCCTGCTGCATTTTGCACAATTTTCTACGCAGGCACTCCCAGACGTACCTAGCCTCCATGGGCTCTGAGGCAGGACTACCCTCAGAGAACATTCCTGGCCTGGACACTGGTCGCGCTGGCTTGGCCCCCCAATCTGCTCGTGAGGTACGCGACAAATATGTTGAGTACTTCATGGGTCGGGGGGCCATTGCTATGCCAGATCATATTTCTTTCTAATTCGGCCCCCAAAGAAAGGAATATTCTCACAACTAATAAATAATTAGACCATTGGACTTTATACAGTTGTTTGTCATTACTGCTTTTTCTCTATTTTTCTGTCTTCCAGGTTATCTCCAAAAATCGTGCACTTCTAGTGCCAAATTTACTTACTCAGATGTATTAACTAACCACATTTGCACATTATTCACTCATCTACAAACTGGGTATTCAGTCTAGAAATAAGAAGCCACTCATTTTTCTGCTTTTGATGTCTCATATTTTTTTTTTTATTTTATTCATTTTTTAACAAGAAATGTGTATTTTTAGGCAGAAAACATTTCCTGCAAATTCTTGAGACAAAATATTGGCTTTTAATTATTTATTTTTTTGTCTTTATTGACAGTGATTATCAATAATAATGATCGAAACACAATGTAAGAATAATTTCACTGAAACTATACGCAAGAATTTTTGGGCTTGTCATTTGTTTGTGTCTAATTTTTTCAACAAGATTTTAACACAACACAAAAATTTTTGAATTTTTTACCAAAATTAGTTAACTTCTTTCTTTAGGTGAGATTTATTGTTCGTTTTGTGATCTGAAACTGGAAACATTTACAAACCAAAAAAGATCAACACCAAACAAAAATTTAAAAAAATAACAGCAGTCAGTCATATGGATGGTGTGCTTTCACACTGGAACACGCCAAAATTTCTAAATGCACACATTCAGTGCAAACTCGCCAAATGTCATTGGTTAAACAGACAAATGGCCACATGTGCTATCTGACATCATGGGTGATCAATGTCTGTGTTTTGTGGGAGCAAACCCTTCCTCTCAACTACTTGAGGATCGAGGAGGGGTTTGTACCCACAAAGCACAGACAATAGATAGTCTGTGATGGCAGCTAGCACATATTGGCACACTGTGTGTGCATTTAGAAATTTTGGCGTATTATAAAGTACAAAAATTAAAAAGGGTTTTGTGGGCGGGGGATGGGCGGGGGATGGGCTTCTGTGGTTCAGTCTTTGACACGGCCCATCATGTCCATGATATTTTTGTAATTTTGGTTGATGACTAGCATCCTTTGTCGCATGTTCTCCATTTCCGTGCTACACTCTGAAATGACATTTCGCACATTCTGCTCCATGACTAGCATCCTTTCCTGCATAATGTCCATTTCCGTGCTGCACTCCATTAGTTGCTGTATAATGATAGAAGCACTTGCACGTGAAAAATGTGCTACTCCATCTTCATCCCCTAAAAATAAACAAATTGGCATTCAAAATATGTAAATAATTTCCAGCCTATCTGCATATGTTTGGCCCTATTAATATAGGGGTGACACTGACCTGATGGCCTGATAATTTCCACATCCCCAATTTCTTCATCTTCTATCACTCCTCCTTCTTCCACCACCTCCCCATCATCTTCTATCACTCCTCCTTCTTCCACCACCTCCCCATCATCTTCGACTCATCCATCAATCCACCTTCTTGCAATTCGCCAAATTGTTCTTCCGCCACTTGCCCTTCATCTGATATAAATTCTAAGTCCAAAATAACTTCTTCCTCCTCTCTTCCTTCCTCCTTTCTTCCTTCCTCTTCTCCTTCCACATCCTCTTCTCCTTCCACATCCTCTTCTCCTTCCACATCCTCTTCTCCTTCCACATCCTCTTCTCCTTCCACATCCTCCTCTCTTCCTTCCCCAGCCTCCTCCTGCTCAACATGTGGAGGTGTTTGATTTTCCGGGTGTCTGGCCCTCTCTGCCTCCTCCAATTGCTGGCGTCTTCTTTCCCCTATAAGAAATAATAAAAAACAAAAGGTATACTCATCAGCACACAGATATTGGATATCATAAATCGCACACATTGCATAGACGATACATTTATGATGATTTTTGGTTGTTTATTCTTTCAGCAATCCTCCATTTTTGGCGTAGTTCTAGGCCAAGCTCTGATCCTGCCCCTTTTTTGCAAAGAAGTGACACAAATGGATGTCACCCCAAAACATTAATTCTCGTCGACCCTCCAAATAAATATACTTAGATTTTTGAGACACAGGTGCTTTGCATTTCAAGATGTTAAAACATCAGCTTTATTTGCATTTTGGAGAATGAATCTTGTTTGCCTGTCACATTCACTCAATTTAATTTCTGTGATTTTGCTAGTCAACAATGTTGGAAAACCAAGTTTGGGGCCAGTCAGCCATGTCCAGGTGTGTTGTTCCTGGAGTAACGTCACATTTTTGCTCAACAATGTCATATTACGCGTGTTTACTATTTCACAAAATTTGTTTAAGGTTGTTATTTGACATAAACACAATACAGTATCTACACGTGTTCAAAAGTACAAGCAGGCCAAGGAGGCAGATGTGAAAAAATACATGTCAACACATTATTGCAGACATTTCCCCCCCCCCTTAAATAATATGGACTTACTTTTACGCAGAATTTTTAGTATCTTCTTCATGTGATGTGGCTCCCTCAATTTTAAATCGGACCAACGCTTCCGTAGTTGCTCCTTTGACCTGGTGACACCAAACATTCTCCTCATTCTCCTTGCCACCTTGTCCATTATGTGTGACTTCCTACGGTTCGGTGTTTTGTAGGGCCCACATTCACCATCATAATCCTTCCTCCTCATGATGTAAACCAACTCCACCATTTCTTCGAACGCCATATTAGTGGCTTTATATCTTTTAGGCCTGGATCGGGACGGTCCAGCCTCTGTCCCTTCACTTGCGCCATGAGAGCTCCGTGCCCGCTCGTGTGACATCGCCATCTTTCCTTCCCACAGAGATTAGGGGCGTGGAAACGAGGAAATGTCCCGTCAGGGGCGGAGATGAGGGCGGGGATTATTGCATATGCGGAGTGTCGCGAATGCCAACAACGTATTGACGTACGTTACGCGGAGAATATTCGCGCGATTCCAGAACCTACACAGTTAACGCCATATTTACTTTTTCAATTGATTAGGGGCATGGCAAAGGTGACGAGGGCGGCGTTTCATACATACGCGGAGTGTATAAAAGGCGCTTGACGTGATTACGTAGGTTACGTGTTAATTCAGCGAGCGGAAGAAACAAGGATTGTGAGAGAGGCAGGTAAGAAATTTAAACATGGGATCAGCAGCGGGCTCTAAAATGTAGAGCAATGGGATGGGGGTTTGGTCTGTTGGTTGCACAGTTTTATTAAGCTATTATGTCTCTTGGATACCAGAATGTGATTTTCATACCCAAATGCTTTTGTAGACATCACAAAATAGAGAGATCAAAAATGCTGTGACTCATTATCAATTATGTAGGGTGTATTCAGATCAGGCCAAGTATTGTTCTGTGTTGGTTGGACAGAGGTCATTAGGAAGTTTCTTTCATGTAATCAATGCTGAGGGGCAGGATATCTACACATGCAATAGTGGCTTGATGAATGCTGTCATTTGTAATAATTGTGTATGGTTGTAGATTTATATTATTTCCTGCAATGTAACCAAAGGGGCGGCATGTATAAAAAAAATGTTAGCTAAAACCAACCAATGGGGCAGAGCTGGCCAGCATTTTCTAAACAAGAGACACTGTGTTTGTATTTCTATATAGGTACTACTTTTTAAACAACATATTCTATCAATGTAAATGCTGAGGCTTTTTTTAATTGTGTTTTTGGTTTCTTTTTATTTTTTCAATCTAGAAAAAAAAAGAGTAAATCCTAATTTCCCAATGGATCTCCTGCAGAGCCAAGACATTATCCAGCATTTGCTGGATAAATTCAGGGAAATGCCCATCCTGTGGGATTCAAAGCAGGACCATTATCATAACAAGGACGTACGAGCGGCAGCACTTGAACAGCTAGCAGCATACATGAGGACATGGGTGCCAGAATGCAGTGCCAACATGGTGAAGGATAAACTTGCCAACCTCAGGGGCACATATAGGAGAGCGTACAAAGCTCACCAAAAGAAGCTAAGATCTGGAGCAGCAGCAAGACCACCAAAGGAACCCAAGCTGTGGTATTACAACCAGATGTCATTTTTGCGGGATCAACTGGAAGGCAGGGCATCAATGTCAAGTCTGAATCCCAACCTTTCCTCCACGCTACCTCCCAGCGGGACTTCCCCAGATCACCACAGCCCTGCAGAGTCGGATGAAGAGGGCCTGGCTGACAGAGAGGCAGATCTGCGCCTCTACGATGATGAGGTATAGTAGTTTCATAACTAGTTATGTAATAATCTTAATTATTGTTTGATTCTTGACTTGATATTGGTTAATAAAATACAAGCTGGGAAGTAAAAATCTAAAATCGTGGGCAAACAAATAGGTGTCAGGGATGACAACTGCAGGGGTCAGAGGGTGAGTCTGTTTTCAAGTTTAAATTCAAGGCAAAAAATAAGATTCAAGCATGAAAATGTGAGTGAGTATATTCCTAAATATATTACAACATGTCCCTTTTTTTTACACAGGAAGAAGAGACCAGCCAGGAGGTGGCAGATCCTCTCCTCACTGTCAGCCAGGACGAAGGGGTCAGTGGCAGCCAGGAGGAGGCCGGGCCCAGTGGCGTTCAGCAGCTCCCCAGGACAAGCACCACCAGCCAGGCTCCTCCCCTTTATATTAGGCCACCAGGCCGTAAGAAGAAATTGGGGGCAGTGGAGGAAGCCAGCCTGAAAATGATTCAGGAGGCGAGTGCCATCATGAGGGCCCCCCTCAACCCCACTGAGGCCTACAGTGCCTCCGTGGCACATGACCTCAATAAAGGCACGGAGGAGCAGAGGCAATTGGCCAAGGGCATCATCAACCAGGCCCTTTGGTGGATGCAGAGGGAGATGCTGACCCCAGACACTGGGCTATGTGACCCGGCCCGGCTTGCTGAACATCATACTCCTGCTGCCACATCATCCCCACCTGCAAGGGCCCAGGGAAGACCCGCTGGAAGGCAGCCTGGAAGGAAGGTTGCAAGGAAGAGGAGACGTTGATGCCCTGCCTTCCATTTGATCCCCCACAAATGGCATCTTGTTTGGACTACCACAGCTTGGGTTCCTTTGGTTATGTGCTGCTGCTTCAGATTTTATTTTGTGTGCTTCCTGAGGTTGGCTAGTTTATCCTTCACCATGTTTGAAATGCAAGTTTGCATGTATGTTGCTAGCTGTTCAAGTGCTGCCATTCTGTTTTTGATCCTTTTTATAATTTGCTCAAATAAAAGCCTTTTTGTTGATTTGAAAAACGTGCCTATTGTTTGTAATACTGTGGGTATTATTTTAGGCATCAAACATTACAAACAAATAAAATGTTTAATCTAAACTATTCACTAACTCATGTGGGGGGGGGGGGGGTCATTTGGTGTGCCAACATGGTAGACAATTTAAACAACCTTCAAAAAAATCATGTTAAATATACAAACAAAAGCTAAATCAAAACTATTTCCTATTAAAATATTCTAAATGGTGACATAACTATAAACACCTAAAGAAAGTGGGAAAGATAACCATTAAACATTAAAAGCAAAAAATTTGAAATGTGGAGGACCACTAAAAATATGATACGTCGGGCCAATAAAAGTTTGCAAAAATCTTACTACATCACAGCTAACAAATGTCACTTTTCAGTATGGAACAACTCAGTTGAAATAACATGAGCTAAATAACTGATTAGTTATAGCAAGAGAAGAATGAATAAAACGACGGCATCAAGCATTGGTTATTGTGTGTTTTGCTTCAGTGTTCTATTGCTAGAATTAATCTTTCTATTGACGAATGTGCCATATCCCAAAGAAACGTGAGTTTTACCTGAACGAGCGCTCCCGTGGCCTCATTTAGTCTGAGCATGCGCGGGGTTTTTGTACGTTGGTTTTGTGTACTCACCACCAAACATGTACGTTCGGACAGGATTTGAGCGGACGGTTTTAAAACAAGTTTGGAAATAAATGTCTGCTGAAAAACGGCCCGGCGGGCAAATGTACGGTGAAATTCTGTACGCTCGTAACTACACACGACCAAACATGTATGCTGAAACTGGTCCGCGGGCCAGTTTCAGCAAACATGTTTGGTCGTGAGTATGGGGCCTAAGGCCTCATGCACATGCATCTGAGTATTTAGGCGTAATTGTCTAGGTTTTTCTTGCACCTGGGGAGCAGCACCATTTACAGCCAACAACACAAGTGAATGGCTGTATGTGTCCAATATCCATGTACATAAGGCCTTTGACACTACACAAACTGGTCTAAAATCACAAACTGGTCTAAAATTGCTTAGTGAAACCATTAGATAACATTTGTTTCTTTGACTCCTCGGCACTTATTCTTAAAGGATAAGTTCACCTGTGGAACATGTTAGATGTTCCACCCATATTTAAAGTGGAACATCAGGGCTTGAGTCCTGCAGGAACGCATGGGAACGAAGTTCCTCCACTTTTTCCACAGCAGGAACGTCGTTCCCATTAGAAGCCGCATCCTGCAGGACTGGCCTTTGGCTGCTTACACACACAGCCCCGCCCACCACACACTTTGCTAATCAGAGCTTAACTTACATCACGCTGCAGAGCCCTGTTCCCGATATCCAATGGGGGGACTGCTGACATCTCCCTCCTCACCCACCATGTTTGCCTGGCTCTCAGTACTCTGTGTGTGTGCAGCGAGTGCTTGGAGGAGCATTAACATGCCGAGAGGAGGGGGAGACCCGAGATGACAGGGGTAGAGTGCTTAGGACTGGACACAGGTGAGCTGTGTTATTGCTGCTCATTAGTGGCTCTGTACTGTACAGCATTTTCTAAGGGAGCTGTATACTGTGTCCTGGAGCAGCAGACTGCATGTGTATTAGGACAGACCTGAAGTGTGGATATGGAATGGGCACTTCAAGTTACTGCTCTGTCATCTATTAGCTATGTAGGCATGAAGAGGTATGTACAACTTGGGGGCCCCCCACCACACTATTTACTTGTCACAGTGATGAAAAAAATGCAAGCTCCAGATCATGTTAAGAGTCTCTGACCATCTCCTGTATCATGTCTGCAGTCTTTGACCATTTCCTGTATCATGGCCGCACAGTCTCTGATCATCTCCTGTATTATGGCCGCACAGTCTCTGACCATCTCCTGTATTATAGCCACACAGTCACTGACCATCTCCTGTATCCTGGACACACAGTCTCTGACCATCTCCTGTATCCTGGACACACAGTCTCTGACCATCTCCTGTATCAGTTCTGCAGTCTCTGACCATCTTCTATATCATGTCTGCAGTCTCAGACCATCTCCTGTATCATGGTCCCACAGTCTCTCTTTTTTTATATACACTATTAGTTTTCGAAATTCCCTGCGAGGGAACTATTATCACACATTGTGGTGGTTTTTTTTTGTTTAATGCATGTGAATTTTGGAGCTGTCCTCACAAACTGACACTTTACAATAAATGTTGCACTTTTGAGGTGGGGGGAGGGGGTCTTGGGTGAGTTCCCACACCTTTTCCCCAGGACCCCTGTGGAACATGTAACTAATTCCAGCTCCAGCGCCCACACAGCCGCGTCATTCATTTATACTTTCTTGTGAATGAGTAAACTACAAGTACCATCAGCCATCATGGCAATTGTACTTGTAGTTTGAATGAACTGTGAGTGCGTTGATCAGCACATCCGTAGTTCACTCACACTGCCTACAGCTCTACAACAACAGCCCGTACAGAGGTACATGCAACAGAGTTGTAGTGTGCAGAAGCCTGACACTTCACCGGCAGGGGCAATGCTTTCCAGGCTCCTGTTTTAACAAACAATGAATGCATTTATTTATTTTTTCACAGAAAAAATGCATGTTTTTACCTGCAAAAAGATTTGCATTTATAATTTTTTATGTAAAGGTGAATTTAGTCTTTAAGCTGGCTACACACGTAAAGAGGCACCAGTAACTGCAGCTGATTGGTTTTACTTTTGACAGATGTACTCAAATGCCAGAGGATATGCACTGACAGTCTACCTTGAAGGGGTCACTGCACAGGCCTGAATTTATGGACTACTGTTCCGAGGTACATGGTGATATGCTGTTTCAACACTTGCAATGCACGAGCACCTTCCACTTTAACAACCGTAAGTTCTGCTCGCACAGATGAGTGTTGTCATGCTGTAGGAGAGATAGCAACTCGCCAAATGCTTTAAAATAAGCTTTTTGGAAAAAAAATATATATATTTTTTTAGATCTACCTCTTTTCACAGAAACAATTAACCTGGCTCATGACTGGGAGACTAGACTGGGTGTCCCACCTACTTGTCTTACTTTTTCCTCTGATTGTCAGTTTATATTTCCTAAAACAGAGGCCAGCCTGCTTTGAAAGTTTTCACTACAGTCTAATTAGCCAATAAATGATAGCAAACTAAAGCTGGCCATACACGGAGTGAATTTTGGCCAGTTCCTGATGAACCAGCCAAAAATTCACTTAGAGGGGTGCCCTGTTGGCACTCCCCCATCCAACATACCTTAGTTGAAAAAATCAGGGGAGTCGAGTGGAAGTATGTTGACTTAACAGCCCCCGCATCCAGTCAGATGCAAGCACTGTTCAGGTGGTTGGACAGCACAAATAGACTGTGCACATTGCAAGTGCATTTGCACTAATTTTCCCCAGAGCGAAGTGAAACATCATCCAAACATGTGTAAGCAAAAATGCTTTTTTATTTTCCTTGATTCTGATTGGGTAGTCTTTACAAAGTGAAGCTTTACCACATTACATATACTATGGAGAATTGGTGCATCTGCACTTTCAAAGTGCACAGTTTGTTTAACTTTAGTAAATCAACCCATTGTGTTCATACAGTCTGATGTTTGCACATGAACATGATATACAGACTTTTTTTTTGTATATTATCTCTTTATTTATACATTTTTCCATTTAACAATTTATCAATTATACAGATTTGAACATCATTTGTAAAGATTGGGCTGCAAAGGTGTCCCTGGGAGGAACCATATATTTCTCTTAATGCTGAAAATAAAATATGTATTCAACTGACTTCAGTTAACATTCTCCACTTTTCTTTAACCTGAGGTAGTGAGAATACGATTTACAAAGGATAGGCAATGTATTGTTCCTGATTTTTGGGAAAGCTTTTAGAGTAACTTCTTGTTGAGAAATAAATATCCCCCCTCGGAGTGATCTATGCACATTGCAAGGATTTTGCAGAGTTCTACCTTTTCTTTTCCTGGAGATATAGCTGTTTATTTGTCTGTGTCCATGTGCAAAGTAAATCAGTATGGGAGTGGTTTTGCAATTATCAATCAGCTGCAGGGCTCTAATGATGAAAATTGCAGGGTCTGCATCCCTATCGAAGTAGTTATTTCAACAAAAATGCAATTTTTGTTGCAGGGGATTCTCAAAATCGAATTTGTATCTTAGTGCAGACTTCTGGGAAAATCAGTAAGCCAATCAAGGTGTTATGGGTAAAGGCCTGCTTTAAGTGCATCTAAGTCTACTAGTGCATCTAATACTACCCTCTGCAGGGGTTGACAATGAAGCTGTTTAAGGTTGCCTCCTTTGCTCCGCAGAGTAGACAAACCCTAATGCCTCGTACAGACGTACGGGATTTCCGACGGGAAAGGTTCCCATCAGAAATCCCAAGGGGAAAGCCGAGAACCTGCTCGGTTCAGTCTTTACCCTACACATGGCCGGTTTTCCCAACAGGAAAACTGTGATGGAGCTTTGGTTGGGAATCCCGGCCATGTGTATGCTCCATCGCAGTTTTTCCCATAGGAAAACTGACAAAAACCGCTGGGTTAAAGTCTGCCGGTTTTCCCAGCGGGAAAAAAGAGAGCTGGTTCTCTTTTTTGGTCCGGTGGTTTTTGGGCAGTTTTCCCGTCGGAAAAACTGCGTGGAGCATACACACGACTGGGATTTCCGGACAAAAGCTCTCCTCACAGTTTTCCCGTCGGGAAAACTGATTGTGTGTACAAAGCTTAAGACAGGAAGTATGTTACTGGGCAAAAGCAGCCACCACATCTAAGGAATGATAAGCTGCAATATACTAAGTTTTTGGTTTTGGGCTAAATACTGGTTTAAGCAGAAGATTGCCAAAATTTACACAATGTACAAAAAAATTGTACAACAGTATTACTAGTCTTTGTGTGTCTGAAGGCCAAGCAGCAACACAGGAAAAATGGTATGTGAAGGGTTGCACAGAAGGATGGTGGTGGTGGTGAAGTGGTGACAGCTGGGTGCATATCGAGCTGGGATAGCAATGGAAAATACAGATATCTGTGATCGTAGAAACACGCACACATCCATCACAAATCTAAATATAGGTCTCTATTGACCCCATGATGGCATCGCATTCTGCCTGCTCTTTAGCAGGGATATAATAATGTAATTTTCTAGCTCCCAGGAAACACCTGGACCATTCTGTGGAGAACTGCTCAGTGCTGTATCATTCCTATCCCTGTAGCACATAGTGCCTCATCCTGCAGGGAAAATATTGATGACTTCTTGGATACAGTGACAGTTCTTGTTAGATAAAAATAATCCTGATTGGCTCATAATGAATTGGTTTACACTTTTGCATCTAGTCCAGATTTTTCCTTCCCTACTCTGGACATGTTCACAGCTCAGCAATAAACAGACATTTTAGGTCCTATTCACATTGTTGCAGGGCAATTACGCAAATGTGTCAAGGTGCATTACATGTGTCAAGGTGCATTACGTTAAGGTAACCCATTCATGTTAAATATTGTCACCATACCACAATAAACCTAATAATGCATCTGCATAATTTTGTCCAAGGCAGCACACCATAATACACAGCAGCTATGGTACAGCTGCGTAATGCGTGTTACCACAAAGGATATGTGTAAATGAGCCCTTACCCCTTAACCCCCCCTTATCCCAGTAGTTGGTAAAGCCGAATGACAAGGAGAAATTAATCTAATATCGCTCTCTCCAGTTCTGGACATGCTGGACTCCCTTTCCAGGTCTTTGAGATTGGACCCTTTCTCCCCTTTTGTTCTCTTTCTCTCTCTTTTTGTTTTCTTCTCCGCTCTAATCTCTTTTCTTTTACCCCTTTACTCTATTCCTTGTCAACCAAGCAAAAGACAATGTAGACCAAGATATCTGCCTCTACCTTTTTATAACATGTTTATAATATTAATAGGGAGGGTGGGAAGGTGGAGAAGAGAGGGAGGGGATGGGGTAAATTAAGGAATTTAAATAATATATGCTTGGCTATATGTAGAAATATAATGTAATTGTACCAGACAATGTAAACTATCGATATGTAAACATATAAGTCTGTAGATATGTCTATTCTTTGGAAAACAATAAAGAAAAATTAAGATAAAAAAAAAAATGAGCCCTTAGCACAGCAGATCAATAGTTATATGCAAATGTGTACTTTTTTTGTGCTACACCTTGTGGACATCATGCATGTGGGATTAACTGACATGGGACAAGTGTTCAGCCAAACAAGTGTCGGGATAGCTAACAACCAGTGGTGCGTCCATAGCTGCCGCCCACTATTCCGGTGTTTGGCCCCCTGCTGAGCGCCGGCTATCTGAATTACAAAGATGGGTGTGTTTTGGAAGTGCCTGATTAGAGCCATCGGCTCTAATAGGCTTCCTAATTAAAGCCTGTGGGCTCTAATCAGCTTCCAAATGGTTAAACAGTGGGCGCACTGCTGTGCGTTCCCTGTTTAAACCATGCCGTGTTAGGAAATCTCTTCCCTAATACCGACCTGCCTCTCAGCCAATCAGGTGCACCGGGTCTGGTTACCGGTCACCTGATTGGCTGAAGCGATATCGAGGACAGGAGCGTTGAGAAGGATGGCGCTGACCCAAGAAAGGTAAGTGCCGGTTGGGGGGGGACAAACTAGCATCATTAGAGGGGAAACTTGCTTCATTTGGAGACAATCTGGCTGCATTTGAGGGGAAACTGGCTGCATTTGAGGGGAAACTGGCTGCATTTGAGGGAAAACTGGCTGCATTTGAGGGGAAACTGGCTGCATTTGGGAGGAAACTGGCTACATTTGGGGGGAAACTGGCTGCATTTGATGGGCAAACAGGCAGCGTTTGATGGACACAGTGGCTGCGTTTAATGGGCAAAGTGGCAGCAATTAATGTTTTTTTTAGTTTGTTTGTGCCCCCCCCAAAAATTTTGAGCCCCACCTGCCACTGCTAATAACACCTACTTGTTTGAGGTCATTAACTCATCAGTTAGGAAGGACGATGAAGTAAGCAAGGCCGTAGTGGCAACCCACATAGACAGTATCTATTCAAAGATTGAAATAACCCTGCCTCTAGAAAGTTTTGACCAGCCATTTTAAACCAGGGTTCCTTTAGAGGAGGGGTATCAAACTCAAATTCATCATGGGCCTCACCAGCAATATGGTTGCCCTCAAAGGGCCAGTTGTATCTGTTAGGCCCCATTCACACGAGGCGGACTCCGTTCCTAAGACTATATAAATGCATCCAGGACTTTTTTTCTCAGAGAATAGGTGCAGAAACTCAACCACGCCCAAACCAACCCCCCCTCCCCCCCTCCAAACTGCATCAAATGGTGAGTGTGGCCAAATTGCAACAGTGGGAGGATCTTAAATGGGCAATGAATACCAGGTGTGCGTTATGTACGAGTTCAGGTATGCGGTACATACAGAGTGCAGAGTTCAGGGGTGGGCTGCATATTGAGTGTAGGGTTCAGGGATGTACAGAGTGCAGTTTCAGGGGAGCCCTATGCACAGAGTGCAGAGTTCAGGGGTATGCTATGTACATAGTGCCGAGTTTGGGGGTGCGCTATGTACAAAATGCAGGGTTAAGGGGTGCACTACATACAGATTACAAGGTTTAGGGATGTGCTATGTACAATGTGCAAGGTTCTGCTCTCTTTTACAGGCTCTCCACATCTCACTCTAACCCCTCCTCAACTCTGACCTCTGCACCACTCTTCCCACATCCCCCACTTCTGCACACACCATTCTCCAGAGCCCTAATCTCTCCCACCCCAAAGCTTCCTTACATCTCACCTTTTAAAAAAATTGCTCAGCCTGGCTCTAGTATCTCCTTGTAGTATAGGCGGCTCTGCCTCTCTATCATTGGTCAGCATCTGTGCACCTGGCACAGATGAGGATCACAGTGCAGCCTACCATGTGATGCCCCATCCCACCTATGATCACACTGCACCCGAATCTGCATCTCCCTTGTCCCTGCCATGAGTGAAGGGTAGGCAGGAATCTGTGAGAGCCGTTGAGAAGAAAGCTGTCCTTGTAAACACAGAAGGCTTCTGTGTTTACAAATCACATCAGTAAGCGGGGACCGGAGGGGGAGAGTCAAAGGTGGTGGAATAGAATTCCACCATGTTCTGGCTGAAAAAAGCCCTGGGTGCAAGGGCCACATGAAATGGTCTGGTAGGCTGGATTGAGGCCATTTGCTTGATGTGCTCTAAAGCCCTGTACACACGCTCGGGGAAAGACGAGAACCCGGCAGGAAAACTGCCATGAAGCTTTGGCCGGGAAAAAAACGATGTGACAATAGAGAGCAGGTTCTCTATTTTCCCGCCGGGATTCCCATCTGTTTTCCTGACGGGAAAACTGCGAGGAAGGTCCGGTTTTCCCAGCCAAAAGCTCTCCTTGCAGTTTTCCTGCCTGGAAAACTGGTCGTGTGTACGAGACCTTAGAGTTGCTAATGGTTCTATAAAAGAGAAGTTGGGGAACACAAAAAAATAAACAATCATACTCACTTAGAGGGCAGCAGCACCAATCCTAGCTGCAGCTGTCCCCCCGATATATATCTACACCAAGAACTGGCCGGTCGAAAACTGCTGATTGCTCAGTTCTCGTTATTCAGACTGAAGAGAGCTGATGGCTGTCAGTCACCAGCTCTATGCTTTGCCCCTCCAGAGCTCACTGGCTTTCTCCCAAGCCTCGCTGTCTGCGTCTATTGCCGTAGACAGCAGGACTCAGACCTGCCCCCCATTACCTCATCACTGGCTTTGGCAGCAGCAGGAACCAATGGCTTCCGCTGCCTCAGCAAAGCCTGAGAGACCAGGAAGTGAGGGGAGATAAGAGCTGCAGATGGGCACAGCGCTGGATCGATGAAGGTTCAGAAGAATAAGGGGGGGGTGAGAGGGGGATATCGATTCCTGAACATTTTTTACCTTAATGCAAGGTATAGAAAGGAAAGGCTTTATAACCACTTTAACACATTTCTTTCTTTTCCTTCAAGACATGAACTATTAAACTTCTAGAAAGTCTAGAAATCTTTTAGCTTTCTGTATCCTCCCTGTTGCTGTTAACTTTAAAGAAGGAAAGTGGACGTGAGAAAAGATTACTGATATCACACATCACATGTCCAGAAGACTAGGATCTCTGTTGGTAGTGGACTGTCTTAAAGAATAATTGCAGGCATTTGTATGTTATACTGTACATAGTTATATTGGTCCAGTGGTCCATACTGATGCCCCGGGAAGATGGAAATCACTGAAGTGATCTCTACATGCTTCTGGGTTCCACGCCAAACGGCTGCTCTCCTGCATTGTGGTGGCTGGTCACACAGCATGGGTGCCATTCAGAGAATGCTTTGCACTCTCTGAATGAATGTAAAGCGTTCTCTGATTGGATGAGGTGAAGAGAGTGAGGTCACAATCCCGCCTCTCCACCTCAACCAGAGAGCCCTTTGCATCCATTCCAAAAATGCAAAGCATTCTCTGAATGGCACCTTTGCGGAGCGGCTGATCTCCTGTAATCACAAAGCATCAGGCCGGCTGCTCAACGCGGAACCCGGAAGCAAGAGGAGATCACTGAAGTAGCGATGTCTACTTCAGTGATCTCCAGCTTCTAGGGACACCAACCAGGTATAGTTTATGCATAGTTTACATTGGTCCGAGCTGTAACTATGTCTAACATACTGATGTCCAGAGTTCATCTTTAACAGTTTGACATTCTTTGAAGGCAAACACTTCATATTTCATGGGTGTTTTTTTTATACACTTACATGACAAATTTAAATAGGAAATGTAGGCTATACTGTTGAAATATTATGTGTTGCTATACTATGCTAGCACCTTATGCCTCTGCAATGCTCAGTCTTTCAAAAAATGACTGAAATGACAGAAGTATGCTATCAAACTGGATACAATGAAATGCAAAGGTGATGTATGTCCCTGACAACCAGTGAGCAGCTGTTTTTTCCCCTTATAAAATAAAGTAAAACTTTAGTCAATGTGTATAACAACCCTTTACAGTAAAACCTTGGTTTGAGAGTAACTTGGTTTGAGAGCGTTTTGCAAGACAAGCAAAATTTTTAAATACATTTTGACTTGATATACAAGCGATGTCTTGATTTATGAGTAGCTTTATGTCACAATTAAGTATAAAAGAGCAGCGAGGCACCTCTAAGTGTAGTAATATGGTTACAATTAGTGAAGGTACAATATTTAGCAACATATTGCTACACTTAGATATGCCTCTCTTCTCTTTTATACTCTGTAGCTCCTGCTGGATTTTGCTTCTAATTAGTGTTGAGCAGAATATGCCATATTCGATTTCGCGATATATCTCGAATATATATTCGAATATTCGAGATATATTCGCTAAATTCGAATATTCGTGATATTTTATCGAAATTAATTGAATGCGATTTTTCGCTATTGCGAATGCGAAAATAATTGCGATTTTTTAATAACTGCGGTAGGAGCGCTCTGATTGGCTTAGAATATTCGTGATATTTTATCGAAATATCGCAACATGCGAATGCGATATTTATTGCGCAATTTCGAGATATGCTGGAGGAGCGCTCTGATTGGCTCAGAATATTCGTGATATTTTATCGAAATATCGCAACATGCGAATGCGATATTTATTGCGCAATTTCGAGATATGCTGGAGGAGCGCTCTGATTGGCTCAGAATATTCGTGATATTTTATCGAAATATCGCAACATGCGATTGCGATATTTATTGCGCAATTTCGAGATATGCTGGAGGAGCGCTCTGATTGGCTCAGAATATTCCTGATATTTTATCGAAATATCGCAACATGCGAATGCGATATTTATTGCGCAATTTCGAGATATGCTGGAGGAGCGCTCTGATTGGCTCAGAATATTCCTGATATTTTATCGAAATATCGCAACATGCGAATGCGAAATTTATTGCAGATATTTCGAAAACTGCTGTAGCAGCACTCTGAAATCGAATATGTATGATATTTTAACCAAAATACATATTGCGATTGCGATTTTTCGATCGCGCATGCGCAATTGCGCGAACAACACGCGACCATTTCCTGGAGCCTTGCCAGTTTCCCAATATTACAGCAACATGGTGGGAAGCAATTTCTCAAAGTCTGAGGAAAAGTTGCTGATTTGTGTAAGTATTTTGACCACTGTTATTTCATCATCTTCAACTGCATTTAAGTCTAGTTTAAAAGTTAGTATATATGATCAGATATTAGTATTTAACCAAAAATGTGTCTCCTGCTTTTACAAAACTACAAGTCCCAGCATGCCTGGACAGCTGCAGACACCCTGGTTGGCAAATGTGTATTTAGGCACTTTTCCTTGTTATTTAGCATAATGAATTTAAAATTTTTTTGGACATAGGACGTATGCGAACGTCCTGACTTCAGTGTCCTCAAGGCCCAAGGACGTTCGAATACATATTGCCCTTTAGATGTTGCAGAACTACAACTTCCAGCATGCCTGGGAATGCTGGCACTTCTAGTATTGTAAGTTCTGCAGGCCCACATTTTTCAGGCCTTTATGCACGGGTCTCTAAACTGTGGCACCCTAGATGCAGCAAAAGTAAAATTCTTAGCATGCACTGACAGACCGTGGCTGATGGGAGTAGTAGTTTTGCAACAGCTGGAGGTGGACTGGTCTTGAAACCCAGAGTTAGGTAACAAACCCGTAGTGTTTTGCAACCATTCTGCCTCCAGCTGGTTATTTTCTGTTGAAAAGCCTGTGGCGTGCAAAACACAACCCAAAAACTCCACCCGGTGCAAGGAAAAATTTGCACACACCTAAAGAGTGACATCACAAAAAACTGCGACGGTTGCATACGTCAGTGGTCCTCCGAAAAGGTCCCGTCTCTGACCCCCCGGGGCGTTAGGCTCCTGACAGGGAAAAGAGTTACTGTGGTCCATACAGCCGAAGCCATATGGACCCATCTCGGTCCAAGCAGCGCAATCAACACGCGAACAACACGCGACCATTTCCTGGACCCTTGCCAGTTTCCAACTTTATGATCGCAACGCAATCGCAGAGCAAGATGGTTGGAAGTAATTTCACTGTATCTGAGGAAAAGTTGCTGATTTGTGTAAGTATTTTGACCACTGTTATTTCATTATCTTCAACTGCATTTTAGTCTAGTTTAAAAGTTAGTATATATTCATAATTATGCAAATGATAATGGCTGCTATATTTATGTAAAAAAGGTGGCGACGGAAATGGCAGTATATAAAATCTGTCATGTTACCCCTGTCATTGATTAATAAGGCGAGAATGCTTCCAATTGTTGAATAGCATACATTTATGTCATATATCCATAAGGCTGTCAACAAAAGTATTACAATATACTTTGTTCTTCATCTTGCAGAAGTTCCTGGAAACAGGATACGATGAGCTGCGGAGGCAGCAAGAAAAACAGGGAGTTATAAGCTCCCTGATTGAGGAACTAGGCGAAGAACACACTCGCATGGCGATCCTCAAAAAGTGGTCCGACCTGAAGAGGCGCCAGATGAACCGGGTCAGGCGTATCCGGAATAAATATCATCCTGGTAAGTTATTGGTCACAGTTATGTTTTTTTTTTCCCTAAAGTGTATTTTGTGCGTGTACTCGAGAGAGGAGCCGGACTGCAGGAGTTGGGAGTAGGCAGGCCTCCCCCAGAGGTAATCTGCCACCTTTCTCCATGCCCCGGGTGGCAATGGCGGGTGTGAGGGGGTCCTCCCACACAGACCGTCCTACCTGCTCCGCTTCGAAGCCCCACGGGGCAGAGGGACTCCCTATAAGGGAGTGAGAGGATTTGCCCGCTCAACCAGCCCCGTTAGTCCTTCGCCTCTCTTTTTAGAGACCGCATGGTCAGAGTGCGTGCATGTTAACCCAATTGCGAGTGCGTGTGTAAGTGTGGTGGTTTTTGTGGGAGGGAGGTGGGCATACTAAGCGCAGGCTTACCTCGCATAGCACACCCACCGGGGGCCGAGCTGAGACCACCAAACTCAATTCACATGTAGCCGAGAGCGGGATCCGAACCCCTAGCTGCAGAGGTGAATGGCTTGTCAGCGCAGTGGCAATCGCGTTGAGCCAGCCCGGGTCCCTTGGGGACAGTTATGGAAGGTCATATGTAATTAATGTAAGGTCAGATGTTGTTAACCAAGACGCCATGTTGTTGTAACATATATCACCACCAGCCAAGGTATTCATAGTACTGTTGGAAAAAAACATGGGACAGCAGACAGGAACACAGAAGTTATGTGGGAACATACTTTTCCCATTGCTTTGCATGGGACTTTAAACAAAAAGCCCGACCCTCACCAATGGGGTTAGTTAAGGGATAAATTAACGATCCTATACTTTAAGTGGACGTATAGATAACATGTGACCAAGTGTTATCGAAATATCTACAGCTGTTATGAAATAACATGTATTTCCCATAGAGTTGAATGGGACTTTAAAGAAAAACCCTGACCAAGGCAAATGGGGGTGGGTATGGGTTAAACCACCAATCCTATATTTGTGGCTGACATATAAGTAACCTGTGTGCCAAGTTTCATGTAAATATCTTTAGCCGTTTGGACGTGATGGTGGAACATACATACATACATGCACACACACGTTGAGTTTTATATATATAGATTCCCACTAAATTCCTGTGTTAGGCGTGGGGTTGTTATAGTAATCCTGTGTACTCCATCAAGTACTTTTTTTTAACATGAGATCGTCTGAACAAAACAAAGGAGACAAAAACAGCTCATTTTACCATGGTGGCAGCCCAGCTCACGCTCAGTCCCCTGTAGTGCCCACAAGACCCTTTAATATAACATTGTCCCATTGGTTAACTGTCTATATAAATTAATTTGTATTCATATACAATACAGTAGAGTACACAGAATTTGCATACGTCATTAGAAAACATTTTTATAATATATGAACATTGTGTTATTATAGGAGCTCCGCTACCAACTGTGCGCCCCAAGCGCACAAGGCGACAGGCCGCAGAGGAGGAGCAGGAGGAGGATGTGGAAGAGGAGGAGAGGGATGAGGAGGAGCAGCCAGGGCCATCCACATCACCACCCCCAGTTCCTGTGGAGGAGCAAGAGGAGGAGCTGCACCCCCCCCCCCGAAACTTCTGGTGGAGTAGTGGGTGACGAGGAAGAGGAGCAGGATGAGACGGTTAATTATACCGTCAATCAGGAGGGTAAATATGTGCACATATATTAATAAAATTTCAACAATAAAATGTAGCTCTAAAAATGGACAGCATTTAAAGCAGGGCTGTGGAGTCGGTAGATAAATTTTTCGACTCCGACTCCTCAGTTTTATGTACTTCAGACTCCGACTCCCCGACTCCCCGACTCCGACTCCTCTGTATTAATATGCGAATGTATTTTATAGATTCCTTGAGGGAAAGAAACGCAAACTACCACAGGACTACTGGCTGGGAAGCCAACAGTCTACTGTATTGCACAGTTTAAGCAAAAGACAAACACAATGAAAACAATCAAGTGACTGGATAGTAGCAGCAGGCTTAAACATCAGGAACATGATCTTTAACAGTTCAAAAATACAGACCACATTATTTGGCTGTTTTAGAACCAAAACAAAGCTTATCTATAATGAACCCAAAAAAAAAAATATGAAAAACCTAGAAATGGTTTATATTAATCTTGAAATGTAGTTCTAGGCTTAGCAAATGCAAATAAATGCAATGTAGAGTTCTAAGGAAGAGAATTGCCTCTGCCAGATCCTCTTTCATAGAGTCTCTTAAGTCAGACTTTATTATTTTTATGGCTGAAAATAATCTTTCGTAACGGTCTTTGAAATCCAAATGTTTTTTTCTTATATCCTAACAGTTCTAAAAAAGCTAGAGGTGAAGCAAGCTGCCATGAAAAACCTCACGAAGAGAGTAATGGCAAATGAGCAGCAGATACTGTTTTTGATGCGCCAAAATCAACAACTGGTGCAACAACTGGCGAAAAACATGGATGAGGTGACAGAGCTTCAGAAGTTAATGTCCTAATTTTTTTTTTTTTTTTTTAATAAAAAATGTTATATTTTGCAAAGGTTTCATTTCTTATTGAAATTGTTAGTTTTTTAAACACATCTAACTTCACATCTAACTTCACATCTAACACATCAACATCAACATCAACACATCTAGCTTAATAATAACCGAAAACATTTTATACTATTACTAGCTGAATACCCGGCGTTGCCCGGTCTTCCTATCTTAACCTTTTGGGGAGGAAAATCATAGTAATATAAATATACCCATCTTTTATATAAGGGTGTTGGTAAGGGTTAATTTAACTGTTATATATTTTTATTTGGCATATAAGTAATATGTATAGCGGGTATTATTGAAATATCTCCAGGCGTACAGAAGTTATGTGGGAACATACATTTTCCATTGATTTGCATGGGACTTTAAAGGAAAACCCCGACCCTCACAAATGGGGGTAGTTAAGGGATAAATTAACTATCAGTGGTATCAGTGAACAGCAGTGGTAATAGGAGTATATATAGAGTGGGAATTAACTTTTTACATAGGTGTCTTGACAGAGCAGCAGCAGCAGCAGTAGTAGTAGTAGTAGTAGATACAGAGTCATATCACTTGGGCAGGAGGTGCCATGATGAACAGCAGTGGTAATAGGAGTATATAGAGTGGGAAATTACTTTTGACATAGTTGTCTTGACTGAGCAGCAGCAGCAGCAGCAGCAGCAGTAGTAGTATTAGCAGTAGTAGTTGATACAGAGTCATATCACTTGGGCAGGAGTTGCCATGATGAACAGCAGTAGGAATAAGAGTATATAGAGTGTGAAACAACTGCTGACATAGGTGTATTGACTGGGCGGCAGCAGCAACAGCAGAAGCAGCAGTAGTAGTATTAACAGTAGTAGTTGATACAGAGTCATATCACATGGGCAGGAGTTGCCATGATGTACAGCAGTCTTAATAAGAGTATATAGAGTGTGAAATAACTGCTGACATAGGTGTATTGACTGGGCGGCAGCAGCAGCAGAAGCAGCAGTAGTAGTATTAACAGTAGTAGTTGATACAGAGTCATATCACATGGGCAGGAGTTGCCATGATGTACAGCAGTCTTAATAAGAGTATATAGAGTGTGAAATAACTGCTGACATAGGTGTATTGACTGGGCGGCAGCAGCAGCAGCAGAAGCAGCAGTAGTAGTATTAACAGTAGTAGTTGATACAGAGTCATATCACATGGGCAGGAGTTGCCATGATGTACAGCAGTCTTAATAAGAGTATATAGAGTGTGAAATAACTGCTGACATAGGTGTATTGACTGGGCGGCAGCAGCAGCAGAAGCAGCAGTAGTAGTATTAACAGTAGTAGTTGATACAGAGTCATATCACATGGGCAGGAGTTGCCATGATGTACAGCAGTCTTAATAAGAGTATATAGAGTGTGAAATAACTGCTGACATAGGTGTATTGACTGGGCGGCAGCAGCAGCAGAAGCATCAGTAGTAGTATTAACAGTAGTAGTTGATACAGAGTCATATTACATGGGCAGGAGTTGCCATGATGTACAGCAGTCTTAATAAGAGTATATAGAGTGTGAAATAACTGCTGACATAGGTGTATTGACTGGGCGGCAGCAGCAGCAGCAGAAGCAGCAGTAGTAGTATTAACAGTAGTAGTTGATACAGAGTCATATCACATGGGCAGGAGTTGCCATGATGTACAGCAGTAGGAATAGGAGTATATAGAGTGTCAAATAACTGCTGACATAGGTGTCTTGACTGGGCAGCAGCAGCAGAAGCAGCAGTAGTATTAACAGTAGTAGTTGATACAGAGTCATATCGCATGGGCAGGAGGTGCCATCATGAACAGCAGTAGGAATAGGAGTATATAGAGTGTCAAATAACTGCTGACATAGGTGTATTGACTGGGCAGCAGCAGCAGAAGCAGCAGTAGTATTAACAGTAGTAGTTGATACAGAGTCATATCACATGGGCAGGAGGTGCCATCATGAACAGCAGTAGGAATAGGAGTATATAGAGTGTCAAATAACTGCTGACATAGGTGTATTGACTGGGCAGCAGCAGCAGAAGCAGCAGTAGTATTAACAGTAGTAGTTGATACAGAGTCATATCACATGGGCAGGAGGTGCCATCATGAACAGCAGTAGGAATAGGAGTATATAGAGTGTCAAATAACTGCTGACATAGGTGTCTTGACTGGGCAGCAGCAGCAGCAGAAGCAGCAGCAGTAGTATTAACAGTAGTAGTTGATACAGAGTCATATCACATGGGCAGGAGGTGCCATGATGAACAGCAGTAGGAATAGGAGTATATAGAGTGTCAAATAACTGCTGACATAGGTGTATTGACTGGGCAGCAGCAGCAGAAGCAGCAGTAGTATTAACAGTAGTAGTTGATACAGAGTCATATCACATGGGCAGGAGGTGCCATCATGAACAGCAGTAGGAATAGGAGTATATAGAGTGTCAAATAACTGCTGACATAGGTGTCTTGACTGGGCAGCAGCAGCAGCAGAAGCAGCAGCAGTAGTATTAACAGTAGTAGTTGATACAGAGTCATATCACATGGGCAGGAGGTGCCATGATGAACAGCAGTAGGAATAGGAGTATATAGAGTGTCAAATAACTGCTGACATAGGTGTCTTGACTGGGCAGCAGCAGCAGCAGAAGCAGCAGCAGTAGTATTAACAGTAGTAGTTGATACAGAGTCATATCACATGGGCAGGAGGTGCCATCATGAACAGCAGTAGGAATAGGAGTATATAGAGTGTCAAATAACTGCTGACATAGGTGTCTTGACTGGGCAGCAGCAGCAGAAGCAGCAGTAGTATTAACAGTAGTAGTTGATACAGAGTCATATCACATGGGCAGGAGGTGCCATCATGAACAGCAGTAGGAATAGGAGTATATAGAGTGTCAAATAACTGCTGACATAGGTGTATTGACTGGGCAGCAGCAGCAGCAGAAGCAGCAGCAGTAGTATTAACAGTAGTAGTTGATACAGAGTCATATCACATGGGCAGGAGGTGCCATGATGAACAGCAGTAGGAATAGGAGTATATAGAGTGTCAAATAACTGCTGACATAGGTGTATTGACTGGGCAGCAGCAGCAGAAGCAGCAGTAGTATTAACAGTAGTAGTTGATACAGAGTCATATCACATGGGCAGGAGGTGCCATCATGAACAGCAGTAGGAATAGGAGTATATAGAGTGTCAAATAACTGCTGACATAGGTGTCTTGACTGGGCAGCAGCAGCAGCAGAAGCAGCAGCAGTAGTATTAACAGTAGTAGTTGATACAGAGTCATATCACATGGGCAGGAGGTGCCATGATGAACAGCAGTAGGAATAGGAGTATATAGAGTGTCAAATAACTGCTGACATAGGTGTCTTGACTGGGCAGCAGCAGCAGCAGAAGCAGCAGCAGTAGTATTAACAGTAGTAGTTGATACAGAGTCATATCACATGGGCAGGAGGTGCCATCATGAACAGCAGTAGGAATAGGAGTATATAGAGTGTCAAATAACTGCTGACATAGGTGTCTTGACTGGGCAGCAGCAGCAGAAGCAGCAGTAGTATTAACAGTAGTAGTTGATACAGAGTCATATCACATGGGCAGGAGGTGCCATCATGAACAGCAGTAGGAATAGGAGTATATAGAGTGTCAAATAACTGCTGACATAGGTGTATTGACTGGGCAGCAGCAGCAGCAGAAGCAGCAGCAGTAGTATTAACAGTAGTAGTTGATACAGAGTCATATCACATGGGCAGGAGGTGCCATGATGAACAGCAGTAGGAATAGGAGTATATAGAGTGTCAAATAACTGCTGACATAGGTGTATTGACTGGGCAGCAGCAGCAGAAGCAGCAGTAGTATTAACAGTAGTAGTTGATACAGAGTCATATCACATGGGCAGGAGGTGCCATCATGAACAGCAGTAGGAATAGGAGTATATAGAGTGTCAAATAACTGCTGACATAGGTGTCTTGACTGGGCAGCAGCAGCAGCAGAAGCAGCAGCAGTAGTATTAACAGTAGTAGTTGATACAGAGTCATATCACATGGGCAGGAGGTGCCATGATGAACAGCAGTAGGAATAGGAGTATATAGAGTGTCAAATAACTGCTGACATAGGTGTATTGACTGGGCAGCAGCAGCAGAAGCAGCAGTAGTATTAACAGTAGTAGTTGATACAGAGTCATATCACATGGGCAGGAGGTGCCATCATGAACAGCAGTAGGAATAGGAGTATATAGAGTGTCAAATAACTGCTGACATAGGTGTCTTGACTGGGCAGCAGCAGCAGCAGAAGCAGCAGCAGTAGTATTAACAGTAGTAGTTGATACAGAGTCATATCACATGGGCAGGAGGTGCCATCATGAACAGCAGTAGGAATAGGAGTATATAGAGTGTCAAATAACTGCTGACATAGGTGTCTTGACTGGGCAGCAGCAGCAGAAGCAGCAGTAGTATTAACAGTAGTAGTTGATACAGAGTCATATCACATGGGCAGGAGGTGCCATCATGAACAGCAGTAGGAATAGGAGTATATAGAGTGTCAAATAACTGCTGACATAGGTGTCTTGACTGGGCAGCAGCAGCAGCAGAAGCAGCAGCAGTAGTATTAACAGTAGTAGTTGATACAGAGTCATATCACATGGGCAGGAGGTGCCATGATGAACAGCAGTAGGAATAGGAGTATATAGAGTGTCAAATAACTGCTGACATAGGTGTCTTGACTGGGCAGCAGCAGCAGAAGCAGCAGTAGTATTAACAGTAGTAGTTGATACAGAGTCATATCACATGGGCAGGAGGTGCCATCATGAACAGCAGTAGGAATAGGAGTATATAGAGTGTCAAATAACTGCTGACATAGGTGTCTTGACTGGGCAGCAGAAGCAGCAGAAGCAGCAGTAGTAGTATTAACAGTAGTAGTTGATACAGAGTCATATCACATGGGCAGGAGTTGCCATGATGTACAGCAGTCTTAATAAGAGTATATAGGGTGTGAAATAACTGCTGACATAATTGTCTTGACTGATCCAAAGGAGTCATGGGAGAAAATCATGTGGTCAGATGAGACTATAATATAATTTTTTGATCATAATTTCACTAACCGTGTTCGGAGGAAGAATAATGATGAGTACCATGCCAAGAACGCCATCCCTAATGTGAAGCATGGGGGTGGTAGCATCATGCTTTGGTGGTGTTTTTCTGCACATGGGACAGGGTGACTGCACTGTATTAAGGAGAGGATGACCGGGGCCATGTATTGCAAGATTTTGGGCAACAACCTCCTTCCCTGAGTTAGAGCTTTGAAGATGGGTCGAGGCTGGGTCTTCCAACATGAGAATGACCCAAAGCACACAGCCAGGATAACCAAGGATTGGCTCTGTAAGGAGCATATCAAGGTTCTGGCGTGGCCTAGCCAGTCTCCAGACCTAAACCCAATAGAGAATCTTTGGAGGGAGCTCAAACTCCGTGTTTCTCAGCGATAGCCCAGAAACATGACTGATGTAGAGAAGATCTGTGTGGAGGAGTGGGCCAAAATCCCTCCTCCAGTGTGTGCAAAGCTGGTGTAAAAATAAAAGAAATTTTTGACCGCTGTAATTGCAAAGAAAGCCTACTGTACCAAATATTAACATTGATTTTCTCTGATGTTGAAATAGTTATATTCAGCACTGTAAATACATCAGGTCCGGGGCTTCATCAGGGAATGCATGGCAAGGGACCCTTCAGCGCCCTGAACCGACGACGGGTGCCAGAAAGTCACCGCCGATCCAGGACTCATTCATCTTTATGAATGTGAGTCTGTCCACGGACTCTGTGGACAGACGGGTCCTCTTGTCCGTGACCACCCCACCTGCCGCGCTGAATGTCCGCTCAGATAGTACGCTGGAGGGGGGGCAAGACAATAACTCCAGCGCATACTGAGCGAGCTCGCGGCAGGTGTCCAATCTGGCAACCCAGTACTCCATGGGGTCGTCGGTGCTCATACTGTCAGAAGCACCGACGGACGCCATGTAGTCTGCCACCATGTGGGCCAGCCGCTGGTGGTGACTGCTGCTGCTGCTGCTGGTGGTGGTACTGGGTCGCTCGGTTTGGAAGAACATCCTCATCTCTTCCATTAGGTCCCCTGCTCGGCTGCAGCTGGGTGCAGCCACCTGCTGGGTGAGATGAGGGGGGACAACTGGAGGCCGGGGAGTTGCCTGCTCCAACCGTCTGACAATGGCTGCCTGCAGTTCCTCCATCCGGTGCTGCCTCCGGCTGGCTGGGATGAACTGCTCCAGTTTCCCCTTGCACCTGGGATCCAAAAGGGTGGCCATCCAGAAATCATCCCTCGTCTTGATGGTCTTAACCCGGGGGTCCCTCCTGAGGCATCTGAGCATGTGGGCAGCCATGGGGAAGAGCACAGCCCGCTGTGACTCCTCAATGCTGGCCAGGTGAATGAGGTGCGACTCTTCTTCCCTGAGGCGCTGCTGGTCAAACTCAGACATGCCCAACCCCCGGACTATCGGTGCCCCCAACACCGGCTCTCCCTCCTGACCAGGCCCTGACTCCGGGACGACACCAGCAACCACCTCCTCCTCCTCTTCATCATCATCCTCCTCCTCCTCCTCCTGGTCCTGGCCCTGGTCTCGGTGGAGCATTGCTGACTCCTCCTGCTCCACCAAGGCACTCTCCCCAGCCTCGAGCAGGCGATCTAGTGTCCTCTCCAGCATGAACAGTATTGGCAGCACGCTATTGAGGCCAATTTGCTCACTGCTGACCATCTTGGTCGCCTGCTCGAAGGAGGACAACACTTGGCAGACCTGGTTTATCTGCCCCCACTCCGCACAGGCGATGAAAGGGAGTTGTGGTGAAGCCCTCTGAGTGCCTAGTTCCATCAGGTACTCCCTCACCGCCCTTTGCTGCTCCCACAACCTCTTCAGCATGTGGAGGGTGGAGTTCCACCGCGTCACACTGTCCACAATCAGCCTGTGAAGGGGCAGATTGTACTTCCGCTGCAATTTGGACAGGGACGCGGTAGCGGTTGGGGAGCGCCTGAAGTGGCTGGCAATCCTACGCGCCTTTGCCACAATGTCACTCAACCCTGGATAAGTGCGCAGGAACTTCTGCACCACCAGGTTGAGGACATGTGCCAGACAGGGCACGTGCGTCAGACTGCCAGCATGGAGGGCGGCGAGTAGGTTGCTGCCGTTATCGCAGACAACCATACCTGGCTGGAGCCTTCGGGGTGTCAGCCACTTCTGGACCTGAGCTTGAAGTGCTTTCAGCACTTCTTCTGCAGTGTGTCTCCGGTCCCCTAAACTAACAAGCTGGAGCACGGCCTGACAGCGCACGTGCCCCACACTTGAGTAGCTACGGGGGCGCTTGCTGGGAGGCTCAGCAGCTGCGGAGACAGTGGCTTGAGGGAGACCAGCAGTTCTCCCCTGGACACCCCGGGGCGGCACCACAAGATCGGTTGCCGACGATCCCTCACCGACGCCTCGGAGGGAAACCCAATGGGCCGTGAAGCTGATGTAGCGTCCCTGCCCATGCCTGCTGGTCCAGCCATCCATTGTCAGATGAACCCTGTCGCTGACAGCGTGATCCAGCGACAGGGTTACATTCTGAACAATGTGCTGGTGTAGGGCAGGGACACCAGTCCTGGCAAAGAAATGGCGGCTGGGGACACGCCATTGGGGTTGGGCCTGCTCCAACATCTGCCTGAAGGGGTTGCTGTCAACTATGTTGAAGGGCAGCAGATGTTGGGCAATAACCCTTGCCAGGAGCCCATTGAGGGAACGCACACGTCGGTCTCCAGGGGGGAAGGGAGTGGTGCGGTCAAAGGCGTCTGAAATCGACGCCTGGCGCCGGACGGCAGTGCGGGACACAGACGTGGAGGGTGCTGTGGAAGTAGAGGTCTGGCTGCCGGTACCAGTACCTCTACTAGAGGGAGCGGGGGGGCATGACCTGCTGGAAACAGATGAAGATGTGGCAGGGGCTGCTGTACCCTGCTCACTTGTGGTGGTGGCGCTGCTACCACCACCACGCTTCATCTCCTCATACAACGCCCAGTGGTTTATCCTGAGGTGCTGGTTCAGGGCTGTGGTACCCACCCGAGCCAAACACTTCCCTCTCTTCACCCTCACTTTACAAATCCGGCAGATGGCCACGGTAGGGTTGTCTGCCACCAGGGTAAAGAAATTCCAGACAGGTGACTTCAGCACCGCCCTCCTGTCAGATGGGGTGACGCTTACTTGCACCTGCTGGGATTCGGTGCGCACAGGTGGAGCTGCCTGCTGCTGCTGCTGCTGCTGCTGCTCCTCCTCCTGACACCTCCTGCTGCCATCACCAGTGGAGACCCTGACGATGGTCTCCCTGGTGGTGACCTGGCGCACCGTTTCACCAGGGTGCCTACCTTCCCCGTCGTCACTGACGTAGTGAGCCGACGCGTCAGATGGCAACCATGATGGGTCACCCTCTTCGCCCCCAGAGATGTCAGACCAAGGGCTGAGATGTGTTGGTCTGAGGGAACCACGTGACATGGAGCCTCTAGCCTGGCTCCGCTGTCCCCTCACCCACGCCTGGGTCTGACTAGGTGCTGCTGTTTCCTGCACCAAAACAGCAGCACCAGTTTGAAGGGATGTCTCTGGGATACTGCCAGCAGGTATCCCATCCTCCTCATCCATCCCTTCAAAAAGGTCCTGACCATCAGGACAGAGCTGGAGGTCTGCCTGATGCATGGCCTCCCCCAAGAGATCCCTATCACTGTCGCTGTCGAACAGTAAGATGCTGGACTCTTGGGGGCTGGGGGGGGGTAGTACAGGCAACGGTGTAATGGTGGTACTACTGTGAGTCGGGACCGACGACTCAGTGGCACTGCTGTGCCCCATGTAGTCCACCACTACTTGAGCCTGAGATGGCAATATCGGGCGGCTGCCCGATGGGAAGAACTCCCGGATCAGGCGTACTCCCCTTGCACCCGATCCTCTACCACTAGTAGGGGCACGAGAGGTACCCCGTGCTGGCAGCGATCCAGCACTGGGAGTAACTCCCCTACCCCTACTGCCACGGCCACGGATGCCGCTCATAATTGCTGATATGTGTGTGGGGGGGTTAAACTTTATTGGGGGGGAAAATGTGAACAAAATGTGTTTTTGTGTTTTTTTTACAAGACAGGCACGCAGACAAAGACGTACACAGACAGCTACTAAACTATAAGAAAAGTAGTACACCAGACAAGGACTACAAAATTAAAGAAAAAAAAAAAAAGCACTAAACAAACACTAACTTTTTTTTTTTTTTTTTTTTTAAACACAAAACACAGACACTAAACACACACTAAGCTAAGCTAGATGAAATAAATGTACACTAACAGTGTGTACACTTACTACACAAAATTTAACTAAACTGAACACAAAACTTAGCTTTTATAAAAGCTCTTTAGGGAAAACTAAACAAAATTTGAACTGAGATGCCTATCAAATATCACTGAACAGTGAACCTGCAAGATCTGACAGTAACACAAGATGAACAAAACTTAGCTTTTAGAAAAGCTCTTTTATAAAGCTCAGATCAATATGTGTTCTGAAATCTCTTGCAAATATAACTGAACAGGGAGGATTGCAGGATCAAACAGTAACACAAATGAAAAAAACAGCACAAAACAGCACAAAACGTAGCTTTGAAAAAAGCTCTTGGGTCTATTGCTTTGAAAAAAGCAGTTGATATACTGGAAAAGATCCACTGGAATCACTAAATAGCAATGCTGGTGATGATCTAAATCAATCAAGAACAAAGACACAGGAAACCAGGAAACCAGGAACACAGAAACAGCCTCCACACTCTATAGCAAGCTTCTGAATCTGCAATGAAATGGTGCTGGGAGTGAGCTTATATAATGTCCATGCAGGCAGGTTCCTATTGGTTGCTAACCTGTGACGAGTGTGGAAGGAGAACTCTGATTGGCTCTGATGCAAAAGGGCGGAGCAAATAATCGCGCAATATTCCTATTGCCGAATATTCGCATTGCGATTATTCGGCAATATAAAATGATCGCTTCAGCTACTCGGCCCAATGGCTCTAATCATACCAGCAATGCTTTCAGACGTCTATGGAGATCACTAGGATGTGATCTGTTTTAAAAATGAAACTGTAAAAATCGCTCTGATGCGGAAGATCGGGGCGAGGAAAATAATCGCGCGATATTGCGTTTGCCGAATAATCGCATTGCGATCTTTCTGGAAAATTCAATGAACGCTTCAGCTACTCGGCCCAGGGTCTCTAATTATACCAGCAATGCTTTTAGACGTCGATGGAGATATCTAGGATGTGATCTGATTCAAAAAAAAAATTGTAAAAAATCGAATATTCGGAATTGCGAATATTCACCGCGAATTTCGAAATATAGCGCGATTTCTCGAATATGCTATATTCGAGTCGAATATTCGCAATGCGAATATTCGTGAGCAACACTACTTCTAATCCCCCTGTGGAGGCTTCCATTTGTGGATGGACATTTTATGGTTACACAACCTGGTCACATTGCTATAATCTTTTTATATACCCTTTAAACTGAAGGACTTATGAATAAATGGTTGTGGAACAAATCATCTGAGTTTTCATTATTTCTTATGGGGAAATTCGTTTTGATATACAAGTGCTTTGGATTACAAGCATGTTTATGGAACGAATTACGCTCGCAGTCCAAGGTTTTACTGTATTTATTTTCTTAATTTCTATTCCGCAGACAGGCCTATTCAATACAGTAGTACAGGGGGCATAGATGATGTTCAGCTTGCAATAACCCAGTCACCTGTCTGTTATTTTATATTTTTAACTGGCTTGTAAGCCTTTGTATACTCCTTGAAATTTAAATTAGAAACAATAAATTATTTTGATTTTTAATAGGTAAAAAACAGTAACTTATAGAAACATTGTTTACTTTTCACTGATGTGACTACAATAAACTACAATTGAATTAGCTACTAAACCGTGTACATCAGGAGTGCCACTTTCATCATTAACCCCCTTAGCGGTAAACCCGAGCGTGACTCAGGGTGGGTTTTCAATGTTACGATCGGTATCCCCGAGTCACGCTCGGGGTGGACGTGCAGAGTGTGCAGCGGCGCGGCTTACCTGCTCGCTGAATCCACAGGCAAGTTACTCACCTTGTCCCTGGATCCAGCGATGCCACCCCGCTGTGTGAGCGAGCGGGTCCTCCTCGCTCGATTCACAGTCTCCCCGTGTGCCGCCGATCTCCGTTCCCTGCGACGTTACGACGCACGGGGGCGGAGAACGGCGCCAAATTCAAATTCAAGTAAACAAACACTATACATACAGTATACTGTAATCTTATAGATTACAGTACTGTATGTAAAAAATACACACCCCCTTGTCCCTAATGATCTGCCCAGTGTCCTACATGTACTTATATAAAATAAAAACAGTTTTTTCTGCCTGAAAACTGTAGATTGTCCAAAAGTGTCCCTTTATGTCAAAAATGGTTTTAGATCAGCTAGAAAACAGCGATAATAAATTATAATCACTTGCAGAAATGTGCGATAGCGATTTGTGGGGAAATTCGTCATAGAAAAAAAAAATAATGACAGCGACAATTCTGCAACTGAGCAAATTTCAGTGATTTTGAGTTGATTACATTATTGAATAATTTTTATTATAATTATATTATTATTTGTTATAATTATTTATTATACTATAATTTATAATTTTGTTTTTTTTAAAAATGTCATACCTGGGATGCCTACAAGACTCTTGTTTGGTCAGATTTAAGTGAGTTATTCCTAAAAATTACAGGCCTACAGTATAAAACGCCAAATTTCCTTGCAAAATAATTGTACCGTATTTGGTACGTAATTCCAGACAGAATCATACCGCCAGGGAGGTTAAATAAGTGTTTGCTAAATAAAATAGTGCATAGAGTAAATTCAAACAGCCAGTTAGATTTTAGCAGTTCTGTGCAGTCAGGACAGTTAGCTACCCACAAACGTGTAGATTTCTCTCGTTCAGCCCACTTGATTCCCTTATCCATAAATGGAGAAATTGCCGCTGACGGCTATTGTATTCAGACAATTGCTGCATCCATGGCTGTCAGAATAGTCACTGTGGGGTACATTTACTAAAACTGGAGCACTCAGAATCTGGTGCAGCTATGCATGCTAGCCAATGAGCTTCTAACTCCAGCTTGTTAACCAGTTCCCTACCGAGCCATAGTAATATGACGTCGGCAGGAACTGTCTCTCCCTCAGAGTGGATGTCATATGACGTCCTTTGCATCGCGGCCGCTAAGGGGGAGCGCCCGCGGCATCGCTCGCGACCCGGTGCGCGTGTCTGCCGGGCACCCGCGATTGCCGGCAATCACGGCAGGAGTGTGAATCTTTGTGTGTAAACATACAGATCCACCTCCTGTCAGAGGTGAGGAGGCCGATGTGTGTTACAGAGGAACACACAGAGGAACACAGATCAGTCTCCTCCCCTTGTGAGTCCCCCTCCCCCTACAGTTAGAATCACTCCCAGGGAACATATTAACCCCTTCAACGCCCCCTAGTGTTAACCCCTTCCCTGCCAGTCACATTTACACAGTAATCAGTGCAGTTTTATAGCACTAATCGCTGTATAAATGTGAATGGTCCCAAAAACGTGTCAAAAGTGTCCGATATGTCCGCCGCAATGTCACGGTCACAATAAAAAATCGCAGAACGCCGCCATTAGTAGTAAAAAAATAATAATAAATAAAAATGCCATAAATCTATCCCCTATTTTGTAGACGCTATAACTTTTGCGCAAACTAATCAATATACGCTTATTGCGATTTTTCTTTTTACCAAAAATATGTAGAAGAATACGTATCAGTCTAAACTGAGAAAAAAAAATGAATTGATATTTATTAAATCAAAAAGTAAAAAATATGTTTTTTTCAAAATTGTTGCTCTTCTTTTGTTTATAGCGCAAAAAATAAAAACCGCAAAGATGATCAAATACCACCAAACGAAAGCTCTATTTGTGGGGGGAAAAACATAAAGATTTTATTTGGGTACAGTGTTGCATGACCGCGCAATTGTCATTCAAAGTGCAACAGCACTGAAAACTAAAAATTGGTCTGGGCAGGAAGGGGGTGAAAATGCCCTGTATGGAAGTGGTTAAATGAAAGTGATACTAAAGGTTCACATTTAAAAAAATAACAAACATGTCATACTTACCTCCACTGTACAGTTAGTTTTTCACAGAGTGGCCCTGATCATTTTCCGCTGGGGTCCCACAGTGTCTCTCGCGGCTCCTCCTTGCATTAGCTAACCCCCTCTGGGAAGCTCTCTCCCGAAGGGGTTACCTTGCGGGCGCGCTCCTGCTATCAATCTATCCAATGAAGAGCCGAGAAGCCATGGGGAGGATAATGCGGGATTGCGCTCATGAAAGTTTGTGGCTCAGGTAAGTAAAACGGGGGCTCGGGGGGGCCAGAGAGTGCAAGGTGTTTTTTCACCTTAAAGCGGAAGGTTCCATTCTAAAAAAAAAAATTAAAAGTCAGCAGCTACTAACACTGTAGCTGCTGACTTTTAATAAGGACATTTACCTGTCCTAGCCGCCAGCGATGTCGGCCCCCGCCGAGGCAGATCCTTAATCCTGGCAGCTCCAAGCGCCGCCATCCACAGTAAGGGAAACAGGCAGTGAAGCCGTGCGGCTTCACTGCCCGTTTCCTACTGCGCATGCGCGAGCAGCGCGGCGCTTTGTGAATGGGCCGGCTGCTTTCTGGGACACACACAGTTCCCAGAATGCAGCGCGCCCCATTCACAAGAAGACACCGAGTGTAAGGCCCCATACACACGATAGAATCCATCCGCAGATAAATCCCAGCAAATGGGTTTCAGCAAATAGATCCTATGGTGTGTACACGCCAGCGGATCTGTTTCCGCGGAGAAATCTCCTCTGGGATGGATTCCAGCAGATCGGATATTTGCTGACATGCACAACAAATCCATCTGCTGGAATCCATTCCAACGGATGGATCCGCTCGTCTGTACAGACTTACCGGATCCATCCGTCCAAAGGGATTCCCCGCACGCGTCGTAATGATTTGACGCATGCGTGGAATTCCTTATATGACAGCGTCGCGCCATCGCCGCGTCATAATCGCGGCGACGGCGCGACACGTCATCGCCAGAGGATTTCCGCGCGGATTTCAATGCGATGGTGTGTACACTCCATCGCATCGAAATCTGCGGAAATCTTTGAGAGGATTTATCCGTGGAAACGGTCCGCTGGACCGTATCCGCGGATAAATTCTCTCGTGTGTATGGGGCCTAAGAGGAGGATGAGAATCCACCACGGAGGATGAAGAGGCAGATTTGGCACTTCCGCATAGCAACAGCTATTTAGGGTAAGTATAAATGTATTTTTTTAAAGGTGGAAACTCCACTTTAATGCATAGGATGCATTAAGTGAAAAAACACGAGGCTTTACAACCCCTTTAAGCTTTGGCAATATAACCTGGAAGCTGATTGGTTTCCATGCAGAGTTGCACCAGATTTTTCATTTGGTTTTAGTAAATAACCCCCACAGTCACATCAATGTGATGCAGTCCCTATCCGGTCGATAGTTTTCTACCCGGATCTGTCAAATTTTAAATTGACTTTTGTGGAGGAGGGTGCTATGACCGAGGCACATACAGCTCAAATTTTGGCTGATCTAGCAGGGATCATCTGAAATTCAAGCTGTTAATGGCTTGCACTAAAGCAGAGTTCTGATTGGCTGATAAGGGTCACTAGCCTTTGCTCTTTTCTTTTTTCTATGACAGTGAGAATTGCAGGGTACACACTGGCCACTCCACTCTGCCCATTCATTTTTGGTAGTTCGGTGCAATATTTAAAGAGCCATGATGATGTGTGTGGTGCACATGGCAAGCAATCATGTTTTCATTTTCTGTAGTCAGATCAATGAGTAGAATTCTGAATATAAAGCAGTGAATGTCATACTCATCAAACATTCACAGGTGGTTAATTATTCTCTGTAATTTAAAGCACGTGTACCAGAAAGATTCACTTGCAGTTAGTGTTTGGTGAATGCTTTATGAATATGCCGTATATACTTATTCTATTATGTGGTGTACACAGCAGTGCGAAATGTATTATAATCTCTAGCAACCAATGAAATGTCAGATTAATATATTTGCAACTGTTAAGTTGTGATTTCTAATTGGTTGCTGTCAGTTACTGCACTAAGCTCTTTGCACAACCATACAGAATTAGCATGATTGCGTCTTGATGCAGCAGTACCTGAAGCATGATAGATATTAGGAGCAGTAGGGAGATGGATGAATCTCGATTCTCTGCAACTCTAGTAGCCTCAGCTCCCGGGTGACTCCCTGACCCCATATCTCACAGGCCCTGTCCTGAAAACCTCATCCATGTGAGAGCGAAATGTGACATCATCAAAGGGGGCGGAATAACACTCAGGAAACCAGGAGGACCTGGGAGGGGAGGGGGTGCATCCAAGGGACAGAGAGATACCAGTGCACCTGCCAATCAAAGCCTCATCTTCATAGACAATATTACCAATCACTCATCGAATACACCACTGCTGGGGAAGAAATCCGGTAGATGGCCATATATGGCCATTTTTCAAATCCGTACGTCTAAAGTGAACATAAATATCCTGCTGTTAGCATCATCCATCACTAAGAACGATCGCCCATTAGATATTAATAACCACAGCATACAATTACTTGCCAAAAGCATCTCCTATAGCTCATGTCTTTCTATAACTTCTACCTTTTTTTTCCAATGGCTACCATCTTAAAATTAGCACCCCCAATTAGTACCCCAGCACCCATAAACACCCAAATGTTATCAGTCACTGTGAAATACTCCCACTGATGGGCTAATTTTCAGCCTGTGCTTACCACGTCTCTGGTCCCCCATAGGTAGCTGCAGAAATAATGATGTATCAATAACCCAATACATCATCTACCTCCCTCAGCAATTACCAACCAGTACACCCAAGATCATCCATTTTAATGCTAAATTATCTTGGCTATTTGACAAGTACGCAACCCCCCCATCCCCCTACATTTCTCCCACATTATTTCTGCCCAGCAGTGGGTGCCAGCCAGCTATGATGATTCCCCTGCAATCCATGAATAGTGTTCACAGATACACAGCAGCCACCATCACCCCAAACCTCACCCTGAATCCAATCACGTCCCCCGCAGGAATAGACGCAGACACTCAGCAGTGGCTCCCAGACATAGGCACATCATTTGTGCAAATCAATACACATTCCTATTAACAAATCGGAATATACGCCAGAACCTTTTCCCAAATACTACCGGCGGTCAAGTCAGACGAATGCAAACGTATAGACATCTGCAGTCACATCAGGAGTTGGGTCACCAAATTTCCTCATCACCAATGACCACCCATTCTTATCACACACCCTATATGCCCCCATCGGTGCTAGAAGGCCCCATACTACATCTTCTAGTATTACAAAAATGCAAGATTATGTGTGAAAATTAAAAATTTAGAAATCTAGGTTTAGGAATTTAGTATTTCTCAGTCTATAGCAACAAGGGGTGGATTCTATGGCTACCCCCCTCCCCCCCCCCAGTGTGCCTTATTGCTCCATCCGCTGAGCTGCAGGTGAGTAATCAGATGGTGTCTTACTTGCCAATCTCTTCATACAGCTGGTATTCATCTGTAAAGCGTGTGCAGGTTACAGCCATGTCTGCATGGGATCCGGGCTCTGCAGTGCTTATTGGTTCTAGCAAGGAAGAGACCTCCTTAGTCTTCTTTCAGTAAGAGAGCGGCAGGGGCGTTTGGCTCTGATGAGATCTGTCTTAATTGCCCCCTTCTAGTCCTGTTATTTGCTCTTTCCTGTCTGCCCCTCCTGTAGGGTTCTCTGCGTCTTTTCTACCACAAAAAAAAAAAAAAAATCCCAGAAAGGATGAGGAGGAATAAAAAAAAAGACAGATGGAGAGGGATGAAAAGAATGAGAGAGATAGGAAAAAAAAAATAGGGATCAGGGGAGATTTCAGGAATTAGGGGGAGATAGGGAGAAAGAGAAAGGAGAGGTAGTCAGGAGCAGCTTTGAATGTGCCTTGCCTGTATTAATTTCAGACTGAGAGAGAACAAGAGGGAGGGATGGGAGGGAGAAAAGAGAGAGGGAGGGCAAAGATAGAGTAGAGATATAGGGGAATGAGAACAGGAGGGGGAGACGGGAGAGAAAGTGTGAGGACAGGACAGGAGCTACCATTTAACGGGGAATCTTTAACTCCTTGGCTGCTAGCATTGCAGACCCCTGGGCCTATTTAGGGGTTAAAGATGGACGCTAACCACTGACTGCACCAAACAGCTACTGTAGGCATGCTTTTTTAGATTCTGCATTGTACACATCAGATGGTCATATATGTATCTGAGCATCATTGGCACTAATCTATGAAGACATGAGCATAAATGACAGCTGTTGTCCATGGCAACCAATCAGGTTACAGCTTTCATTTTCAAATGTGTCCTGAAAAGATAATAAAAATAGGTTGCTATAGATAAATGCAGTTTTATTATAATTTTATCATTTTTTAATGCGTTTCTAGAAATAGGTAAAAACTGCTGTGTTTACTGGGCAGCTTTGACACAAGCAAGTTTAGAAACCCCAGATTGGTTCTGAAGCCTCGTACACACGACCGAGAAACTAGACGGGCGAAACACATCGTTTTCCTCGTCAAGTTCCTTGTTAGGCTGTCGAGGAACTCGACAAGCCAATTTTCTCCATTCCCGTAGAGGAAATAGAGAACATGCTCTCTTTTTGGCTCGTCGAGTTTCTCGACAGTTTCCTCAAGGAAAATGTACTCATGACCGGTTTCCTCGGCAAAAAAATTTCTCCCAGGAAGTTTTTGCCGAGAAACTCGGTCGTGTGTACGAGGCCGCATTTAAACGCATTTAAGGCACCCATGCTTATGTTTTAACTGCATAGCTATAGACATTTTCATAAGGTTTAGTAGGAAAATTACTGATTTCATAGGAATACTGTAGGTCCAAGGAAGAGTTCAATGTGATCTGCTGAAAAAACTGAATTTTCATGTATAATTATAAAAGGATGCACTTAGAAAGTTTTACCACATGCAGTCCTATGCGTTTTCTTCCTGCATCAAAAATGCGTGGACAGTAGGTTACGTGCGTTCCAATACTGTCAACATAAGTAGAGCATGGTTTTTTTTTGTGCAAAGAACTGCACTTGGACACAGCAAAACGCATCAAAAACGCACCAAAACGCATTACAGCCAAAATAAAAAAATAAATAAAACAGGAAAATTCAGAGAAAGATAAAAAAAAAAAGGGGAACAAATGCACTAGAACGCTTTGAAAATGCATCAAAAACACACTGGAATGCATAAAAACACACATGCAGAAACACATCCTGATTGTGTTTCTGTAATGTGAACCGGCCCTAAAAATGGAACTAAACCCAATGATTTCAAGTGGTTCTAAAGGCAGAAGGTGTTTTATCTTAATGCATTCTATGCATTAAGATAAAACACCTTCTGTGTGCAGTACTCCCTCTCAGCCCTCCTAATACTAACCTGAGCCCCATCTCGATCCAGCGATTTTGCACGAGAGATGCGTATGTCAGGGACTCTCTCTCTTGATTGGCTGTGACACACAGCGGGCACCATTGGCTTATGCTGCTGTCAATCAAAGTCAATGAGCCAATGAGGGTACAGAGGTGGCAGGGCTAAGCCGCAGCTCTGTGTCTGAATGGACTGTGTGTCTGACAAGCTGCTTGCTGTGGGGACACTCGGCAGGAGGGAGGGGCCAGGACCGCCGGCGGGAGGACCCGGGAAGAGGAGGACCCGGGCTGCTCTGTGCAAAACCAGCTGCACAGAGCAGGTAAATATAACATGTTTCTTATTTTTAGATGAAAAAGAGCAAGACTTTAACCACTTGAGATCCGCGCTGTAGACGAAAGACGTCCACAGCGCGGCTCTCAAGTGCCGGGTGGACGTCCTGTTGTTTACATTCCCTGTGCGCGCCGCTGGGGACACGCATCGGGGAAACACTGTGCCCAGGGCATCGCTGGGAAGCCGATGCGCGTGCCTGGTGGCCGCGATGTCCGCCAGGTACCCACGATCGGCGGTGACAGCAGGGACGTGGAGCTCTGTGTGTAAACACAGAGCTCCACGTCCTCTCAGAGAGAGAGGAGACCGATGCTGTGTCCCTTGTACATAGGGATACAGCATCGGTCACCTCCCCCAGTCAGTCCCCTCCACACACAGTTAGAACACACCCAGGGAATACATTTAACCCCTTCCTCACCCCCTAGTGATCAGGTCCACCTGAAAAACCGACAGGCGGACCTGATCGGAAAGCCCGTGTGAAAAGGGTCTTACATTCAAGGCCTCCTGTGAATAATAATTGTCACATTTGTTTGTGCTCTTCACCAACTGTCAAACCAATAATGGCTGCTGTCATAACTGATCACATCTGTAGAACCAATGCAACTGAAGATTAAACAAAAACCAAGATGGCAGCTTCCTTAGGAGGGTTTAGTTCCACTTGAAATACAGCGTTGCAGAATGCCCAGAACCCGTAGTAGTCTGTATATTCCTTAGAGGGATAGAAAAACAATATGAATAATATTACACACAGGAAAGCATACTATTCATGAATTGAAGTACAAGAATAGGAGCACACAGGTGAGTTTAAGTAACATGATCATGCCATTAAAATCACTAGTAGCATTCAATCACTTTACAAAGCATATATGACTCCCGTCTATGGCCAGCCTAAAGCCTAGTACACACAATCAGAAAATCAGAGGAAAATTACCACTTTCGAAGCACTCATACTATAATCTGATCATTAGTACACAGCTTTCTAGAGCCAATCTTGACAGTTCATCCAAAATTATCCAAAGTGACACATTTTTTCTCGTACCATACCAGAAAGTACAATTTTCATTTACGGTATATACTCGAGTATAAGCCAACCCAAGTATAAGCCGAGGCACCTAATTTTACCACAAAAAAATGGGAAAACGTATTGACTCGAGTATAAGCCTAGGGTGAGAATGCAGCAGCTACTGTAAGCGAAAAAGAGGGTCAACAGTGCCCATTGCAACCTCACTGTGCCCATTGCAACCTCACTGTGCCCATTGCCTTACTGTGCCCATTACCTTCCTGTGCCCATTGCAGCGTACCTGAAATTCTTGACAGGCTGCGCTGCGGGTGTCCATTTTTTAAAACTCGCGGCTTCCTCTTGGTCCCGTCCCGTGATAGGCGTTTGACACTGTGTTCAGTGTTCTGCCTATCATGGACGTTCTTTCATCCTCGGACAAGAGAAGGTCTGTGATAGGTGGAACACTGAACACAGTGTCTGCTGGGAAACTGAGTCTGAGGATGAGAAGACATCCGTGATAGGCGGAACACTGAACACAGTGTCAAACGCCTATCACAGAAAGGGACGGGACCAGGAGGAAGCCGCGAGTTTTAAAAAATGGACGCCCGCAGCCCTTCAGGTACACTGACTCGAGTATAAGCCGAGGGGGGTATTTTCAGCCCAAAAAAAGAGCTGAAAAACTCAGCTTATACTCGAGTATATACGGTAATCGGTACAGTTTTTGTCTGATAAAAATCGGAAGAGCAAGACCATGCATGTTCGGAAACAAAAGAATAGATTAAAATACATTACATCACTTCCAAAGTTGTATTCTGTCATACGAGAATTTTTATAAATTAAGTAACCTCTTCATTTTCAATATGAGATTGGCATGCATAAAAAAAAGTAGTCGATCATTCGTCCGATATCCTCATTGTGTGTACAAGGCTTAAGTTACTGGGTTGTTAAAGAGTAAGTAAACCGCTGTCTCATTTTTTTTTTCTGACCTGCAAAGTAAATGCATAATGTGCTAGTATGCATCGCATACTAGCACATTATGTGAATCTTACTGGCAAATGAAGCCCACATTATCACCGCTGGAGGCCAAATCTATCTTTGCCCGTCTTCCTTCCGTCATCGGTTGCATATGCAGTAAATATCTCCTAAATGGTGTCTGTTTAGGAAATATTTATAGTACCTATAGGGAAGCCTTATTATAGGCTTCCCTATAGGTACAAGCAATCAATGGAAAAAAAATGTAGAAGGGTATATATAGATACCTCATCCAAAGATTGTAGAGTAATATGTTTTAATGGTTTTATCTATGTTATTTTAACAAATTTTGTAATAAATAATTTTTGATATAATTTTGGTTGCTGCGTCTCTTTCTGATACCGTTAAAGTCTGTAAAATCGCTCCTTTTTTTCTAAAAGCAATAGATGGAAGTTTACTTCCACTTTAATCGTAGCTAATCAGATCATCTTATTAATTTTCTAATCTGCACTAGAAAACAAAAAGCTAGGATCCGATTTGTTGCTACAGACAACATCTGGCCTGATTTTAAGTTTTGCAGATGCCATGCATTAGGGAAGCATCTTGAAGGATCTGTTTGAATGAAGAGCAATCTACACTTACATTTATTGTTGTTTTTACTATGCATTGCAAGGACAGCATGTCCTGTTCTGCTATGTTTGAACTGTTTTTACCCTTGTGTACAAGTCAGTTGAAATGCAGTGTGAAAACATGGTAAACACAATATAAGAACATGATAAACACATTAGAGGAGGAATAAAAGAAGTTTGGGACTTTAAATGAGGTAACAGGGGCCGTTCAGATCCCCTCCTCCATCCCGGTTTTGTATTTAAAAAAGGAAGAACAAGAGGCGGGACTCATATAAAGTCCCGCCTCTTGTTCTTCCTTTTTTTAATACGAAACCGGGATGGAGGAGGGGATCTGAACGGCCCCCGTTACCTCATTTAAAGTTCCAAACTTCCTTTATTCCCCCTCTATGTTATTGATTAGGGATGGAGACACATGGGCGCACTAATTTATTTATGATTTTACTGCACATGGTTGTTTTACAGTTGACCCCATACTCAGTCTCCAATTACTTTTTTCCCCAAACTATTTCCATATAGTTAAATCAGTTTATGGTTAGGCTCTCTTAACATTTTATTTTGCAGGCGTTTGCGCACTGTTGGTCTTGTCTGTGGATTTTGTTGGACCCTGCCTTGACTGCCGCTTCCGGGAGCTGCGAGGCGCACTGGTGACCTCCTCTCTCCCTCTGCTATGTTCTGGCCTGGGGTGGGCAGGGCTTTTTCGCCACTGCGCATCAACGCCACGCATTACACGCCGGACATGCGGCGTCCATGTGGCATTGCTGGCTGTTGGTTTGCCACCGATCGTGGCTTGGGGGATTGAGTGGGTGGGCGCATCTTGCCGGGTGCTGTGATGGCCTGGTTTATGGGGCCCCCCTCTTTTCCTGCCTCCCTATCTGCATCAGCGTGACGTTGGGGGTTGGGCCATGGCGGCACTTCCCATATAGGCCTCTCCTCCATTTGGGTTCCACACATAGGAAGAGACACTTTACCCCTCAGTTGGATTATCACGCACCAGGCATACATTTGCCCCTCCACATTCCAAAAAGGTATACCTTGAATTCTCACCATTCACTTATCACTTGTCTTTTCTACCTTCCGTTTTCTTTCCTTTTCTTAGCTCCTTTCTTGCTTCTCCCTTCTTTTCTTTCCTTTTTTCCACACTTTGCACTTTCTTTCAACGCCAATACACTACACACCCATACACATTTTTTCACTATTTCATAGCATCATCTGGGCTTTTCTGTTTTTGTTTTTGGTTTCACTTTATTTGAATTTATTTATTTTATTTTATTTCTCATTAATTCACAGGGGTCCCCTATGTACGGGATCATTTCACCCAGCTCACACTAGCTTGGCACTTACACATTTCAACCCCTGGGGGAGCTTTCTGTGTGGGTCGCTGCCGCCCTGCCATGCCTCCTCAGCTCCCGGGTGCGACTTTTCTTGTTTGGTCTGCAATTCTCACGGCTGCACCGCCACTGTGCAGACGCATCTGCAAGGTATGTGGGCCAAGCACTTAGGTGGGGGGAGGGTTTCTCCTACTTTTATGTTGGCCCACTGGTTTTCCATTAACTTTCCATATCAATAAAATTCACTTTTTTCCTTTTAGATGATCACTTCGGTTTTGCTCCTGATGAGTGTCCCTAAAGGCCTGAAATGCATAGAGCTAATATCTACCGATAAGTGTATACATTCATCAACTTTTATGGACGTTCCTTGAAATATACCTTTTACCTCCCCCTACCTACTTTACTTTAAATATTTATCTATCTGTACAGGTATCAACTGTAATGTATGTAAAATATGTATCAACTATTCCGTGTATGTGTAAATATATATCCTTAGACCCGGTTCACACTGGGGCGACACGTCAGGCGGCTCAGCCGCCTGACGAGTCGCGTCCCATTGAATGCAATGAAACCGTTCTAATAGGAGCGACGCAAGTCGCTCCGACTTAGAAAAAGGGCAGCTCGGGACTTTGGGGGCGGCTCGGGGCGACCTGCATTGACTTCTATACAGAAGTCGTTTTGCAAATCGCCTCTGAAGTCGTTCTCAGGACGACTTGCAGAGTCGCCCCCCGAAGTCGTGCCGCTGCAGTGTGAACCGACTCTTATTGGAATATTTATCTATTGTTGACTATCATGGAATACCTGGTTTGGATGAAATGAAAATATTGACATATAGCAGAATGCATAGAATGTAATTATATAACTAGATTTTACCTTGAATCAATTAAAAAGCCTTTTACATCTAATTTATTCCTCTGTGCCCATGTGTCTCATATAAAGTCCCGCCTCTTGTTCTTCCTTTTTTTAATGATAAACACATTGTAAGCACATCCCAAAAGCAATCTATTTTTCTTTGAAAGCAACTGAAAGTATGAGTTCTAGCTTCATTACAGTTGTTACATCTGACTGCTAATAGCGATGAGTACTCCATTAAAGTGGAAGAAAAGTCTAAATATAACTATTCTTACCTATCCTGCATAAAACAAATAACTGTATACTTACCTATTTTTAATCTTCCCCGGTCCGGTCACATCATTCTGCAGCTCCAGCTCCCCTGTGTAAGGGAGCGCTCAACAATGGTTATGAATTCTTGGATCATGACTTTACCCATAAGCTCCCATGGCGCAGCAACTGTTGGCGCTCTCCCCTGCAGCAGACGCTTACTGACAGCTGGAAGTCGCAGCTGCCAGATCATGTGACCAGACCAAAGCAGATAATACAGGGTCTCAGGTGTGAATGGGGAGCAGATGTGTTAAATTTGGTGTTATCGCTCTCACTCTCTCATACTGGTCACTGGAAGTGCAAAATGGCACCTCATGGCAAAGAACTCTCTGAGGATCTGAAAAAAATAATTGTTGCTCTACATAAAGAGCTATAAGAAGATTGCCAAGACCCTGAAACTGAGCTGCAGCACGGTGGCCAAGACCATACAGCGGTTTACCAAGGGCAGGTTCCACTCAGGGCGGAGCTTCAATACGTCTTTGCATCACTTCCAGTCAGGGCTGTAGATAGGATTTTTCTCAGCGCCTGTGTCTGCATTGTATGTCTTTAACTTTTTGAAGCAATGTGAGTATGTTTCCACATTTTTTATTGGAATAAAAGTTTTAAAACGGTATCACGCTATGGGCATCCTTCTCTCCTCTATATAATTATCTTGGAGAAACGCAAACACCACGGATTGACCATCTCCCAGAGTGCTACACAGTGGCAAATGCTGTGGCTGCGCAACACCCCAGGTGGGGTAAGAACTTTCTGGTGAAGGCATTTGTAGTAAGAGCACGGATCAGTCACTTGCACTGAAATCACTTGATTCAGAAGAAGAACAAGCAATCTTCTGTTTACAAGCACTGGACACTTTCTTCTTTTTTAAGAGCACAAGTCACTTTGTTTTCTACTGTTTATTATAAAATTCAAAGTGGAAAGGACTTTATATATGCACATTTTTTTCTTATTCAATTATTTTCTTATTGAATTTTTTATTTTCGGTTTGTATATTTGATCATTGGTATATTAATCTAGGAATATATCATTGTCTATATCATGTTTTTGCATATCAGCCGGCAGGGGATCAAACACAGGTGAATGATAACATACACATAGGCAATTTCGTGTAAATGTCACCAGTCTGTGTCACCATACGCACAGGAGATACTTTGATGTTTGATGGCTATACCCGACAGAGGGTGTTAGGCTTCATTCACACTTGGTGGACTCCGTCGCTACGTAGTCCGCCTGCTCCCGTCGGCTCAGCGGGAGATCAGTCCGCAGATCTCAGCTGAGCCGACGATGACAAGCTCCTCTCTGCTCACTGAGCGGGGAGGGGCTTGTCGGGCACCGCTGTGTCCCTATGGAGCGATCTGATGAAAACGGACAGCATGTCCGTTTTCATCAGATCTTACCCGATCTGATCCGCATGGACGGATGGGGATGTGGCCCCCATATGTCTGTTTTTAGCGGGTCGGATCGGGTCGGATGTCAGCGGACATGTCTCCGCTGACATCCGACGCTCCATAGCGATACAGACGGACCCGAACGGCCAAGTGTGAATGAGGCCTAACACAGCGAACCCATCATATATAAACACTTCCATGCACATTTATTATTTTTGGTAAAAGGCTTTTCAGGGGATTACCCAGCACGTTTTTCCTCAAATAGAACAGTGCCACACCTGCAACACTTTTCAATTCATCTATCTGTACTCCACTCAGGTGGTAGTAATTTGTAGGGGCAGCAGATCTCTCTTCCTGCTTTGTACCTTCTCCTTTGCGTGGAATCGTACCTTAACTCTTTCCACTCAGAACAGGCCTGGCCATGGTCGACCGAAGAAGTTGAGTGCACCTGCTCAGGGTCATATCCAGAGGTTGTTTTGGGGAAATAGGTCAGGACTGAGGGTTGAGGTCAGGACTCTGGCCTGGCCAGTCAAGTTCCCCCACCCAAACTTGCTCATCTATGTTTTTATGGACCTTGCTTTATGCACTGGTCAAAATCATTTGGTGGAGGGGAGATTATGGTGTGGGTTGTTTTTCAGGGGTTGGGCTTGGTCCCTTATTTCCAGTAACTCTTAAGGCACCAACTTTGTGGGAACACTTTGGGGATGGCCCATTCCTGTTTCAACATGACTGCGTATCAGTGCACAAAGCAAGGTCCATAAAGACATGGATGACCGTGTTTGGGGTGGAGGAACTTGACTGGCCTGCACAAAGTCCTAACCTCAACCAGATAGAACACCTTTGAAATCAATTAGAGCAGAGACTGCAAAACAGGCCTCATCTCCAACATCAGTGCCTAACCTCACAAATGCACTTCTGGAAGAATGGTCAAACATTGCCATAAACACACTCCTAAACCTTGCGGACAGCCTTCCCAGAAGAGTTTAGGCTGTTATAGCTGCAAATGGTAGGCCAACTCAATACTGAACCCTACAGACTAATGCCTCGTACACACGATCCGAATATTGTATGACGGATCGTATGACTTTTTTTGCTTAATAGTCTCAAGTAAAATGAAATAGTTTATTAAAGTCACGAAAATTCTCGTACGATAGAAAAAAATAATCGGAAGTGATGTCATGTGTTGTAATGTATTTGTATCTAATAATATCTGATGAACTGTCGTGATCGGCTCTCGAAAGTAGTGTACACACGATCCGAAAATGGTACGATTCTTCCTCGGATGATCGTTTTCGTCCGATATTCGGATCGTGTGTACGGGCCGGGCCATAACACTGGGATGCCATTAAAGTTCATGTGCGTGTAAAGGCAGGTGTCCTAATACTTTTGGTAATATAGTGTGTGTGTGTATATATATATATATATATATATATATATATATATTTTTTTTTTAAAGAAGATAAATTGCTTGAGAATTGTTACATTATCCAATTCTGAAGCAAAACAGGGGATACGGTATATTTTGGCTCCAGAAATTGACAATGTGATAAAGAATTTTCTTTATTTTTAAATAAATAGTGGCAATGAAAGTGTTACAGTGTGACCCTTCACCTCACCCTTCCCCTCCTTGCTGTGCTCAATTAGTAAACAGAAAGGCAGAGGTATGGACTTCTTGCTTTTGGCCTAAACCATGCAGATACAGTCTGTGCCACGTTGCCATGGAAACCGCTACTAGAACAATTACATGGCAATAAGCCGCCCCCCACCTCATGCACTGAAGGGGGGAGTCCCTTAATATGGAAAGAGTCAGGCAGGAGAAGTAACAATGTTTTCTTAAACATTATGTGTCTAAAAATATCTCTATAAGATAGAGGAAGCATATAAGGGATTAGCTGAAGAATATATCGGCACATGTTAAAAGGCAGGCTTTGTGTATAGTAATAAGCACATGGGTCGGATCAGGAGACATTCTCATGTGTGCAAGGAAATACAGAGTGAATCCGTGTCTTGTTTTACAGAACACGATAAATAAAATAATTAAATAAAACATGCACATAAAATTGGTCACTGCAATAACTTGTCTTCCGATGTACTTAACGTTTTTTTCCACCTAAAACTAAGTATGTATGTGCCTGCCTGGGTAAATGCATTTAGTCTTTTTTTTCCATCTATTGCTTGTGGAAACATTCTGGTGGTGATATCTCCTAGTTCTCAGATCTGTCCACTTGCTATAACCATAGAGAGGGGGTCTTGTTCTGTCTGATAGAGTACTCTATTATTCGTTATAATTACCGTATACATCGGCGTATAACACGCACAGGCGTATAACGCGCACCTTCATTTTAAGAAGGAAGTTTCAGAAAAAAACATAGGGCCAGATTCACGTAGGGAGCGCGTATTTCTGAGCGGGCGTAACGTATCCTATTTACGCTACGCCTCCGCAACTTTGACAGGCAAGTGCAGTATTCTCAAAGCAAAGTTGCGGCGGCGTAGCGTAAATAGGCCGGTGTAAGCCCGCCTAATTCAAATATGGAACATCTTGGCGTGTTTTATGTTAATGTATTGTGACCCCACGTAAATTACGCTTTTTACGAAAGGCGCATGCGCCGTCCGTGAAAGTATCCCAGTGCGCATGCTCCAAATTAACCCGCAAAAAGCCAATGCTTTCGACGTGAACGTAAATGACGCACAGCCCTATTCGCGAACGACTTACGCAAACAACGTAATCGACGGAAAATTCGATGCTGGCCCGACGTCCATACCTAACATTGGCTGCGCCTCATATAGTAGGGGTAACTTTACGCCGGAAAAAGCCTAACGTAAACAGCGTATCTGTACTGCGACGGCCGGGCGTACGTTCGTGAATTGGCGTATCTAGCTGATTTACATATTCTAGGCGTAAATCAGCGTACACGCCCCTAGCGGCCAGCGTAAATATGCACTTAAGATACGACGGCGTAGGCGACTTACGCTGGTCGTATCTTAGCAAAATTCTGGAGTATCTGATTCTTTGAATCAGGCGCCAAGATACGACGCCTCAGACTCAGAGATACGATGGCGTATCTGGAGATACACTATCCAGTTTCTACCTACAAGTTTGGGTCATTGTTTGTCTTGAGACATTGCAGCAAATAATGAACTGTTTTGTTTTTATTTTATATTATTATTTGTACAAATATTGTTGTTTTATTTTATTATTGTTTTCTGTGTTTTTCAATCATTTTAACACTCTCTCTTTAGATTCCCTGATTGTCTTGTATGTGTACAACCATTTTCTATGTCAGGTCCACCTCTTTGGGTGATCTTTTTAATACAAATTGATATTTAGGGTGTTTTTTTATTGTTTTTGCCAGCTGCTCGGTTATTTCTTGTATATAGTATCTACCACGGTCACCCTTGCTTTTTCTTTTCTTTTTTCTGTTTCTTTCCTTTATTTTCTTTCTTCTTCCTTGTCTTTTACTATGTTTTTTGGTCCCCGCAGCTGTTTTTGCTTACTCGCTTGTCGATGCTGTTTTTACACAGTTTGGGCATTTTCTGTCCGGCATTTAGTTGTTTACATTTTATACTATGAGCGCGACCATTTTGGCGCCTCCTGCGCATGCGCTGCCATTTTGGTGCCTAGTGCGCATGTGCAGGTTCTCGCGCTTAAGCAATTGCATCACTTCCGGCCGTGCTGACAGGCTTCCGGCGGCGCTGCTTTTTTAAGATGGCTCCGTTGCTGCACATGTCTGTGCGACCTCGGAACCCTATACTCCTCCTGGCTCCCTCTTGGTCCGGACTTTTATGCCTTGCTGGAAATAGGTAACGCACACTTCTGAAATATCATCTCTAGGATCTTTTTTGACCCTTCTTTTCTTGGCTTTTGTGCAGTCCTTATTTCTTTCTACGCTGATATACCACTCAGTGGCCTGTATGGCTCCCCCTTCCTCCCCCTCTGTTTTTTCATTCTAGGGGTTAGGTTGGGTCATTAAACATGTTTTCTATTATGATGCAATTGTTTACATGTGGCCGTTTTCTCTACATTACCCCCTAGCCTACAAGCTATCCAGTCTTTTAGGCTACCATTTCCGGGACTCGATATTGGGACCTCATTTGGAGTATATTTTGTCGCCAGACAATAACCATTTTCTACCTATATATTTTGTGCATTAGCCCAAAGTTTTTACACTCATATACTCTGGTGAGCCATTCTCTTTTTCTCTTTTTGCTTTGACTCTATCCTCAATTGTTGCCTGTTTTCCTGGCACCTTACCCTGTTCTAATCCCTATTTTTGAGCCCCCCTCCTCCCCCTTTTTTACATCACCAGTTGCAACAGCCTTATATCATCAGGGCAATCTCTTTCTTTTTATTTTTCAGATGTTTTAAACAATCTGTTACTAGCCTACCCGGCTGGCCAGGTAACAACATTGTACATGCCATATAACTATTTTCGATGGTTTGTTTCACACATTCCTGCGGAGATTTATCTTATTTGTAAGTCTATAAAATGTTTATCTATTTTGCCTTATCATCATTTCTCTCTTAAATATATTTCCTTTTTTATCCTTATTTCTCTGGGTGATTTCTTTCCCTTTATTGGGAGGTGCTCCTTGGTCTGCTATATACCACCAATAACTCTTAGCAGTTTGTAATTTTATATATCTGTTTTTTGTTGTTTTTCTGATATGATTAAATTATGTACTAATTGATATTTCTTTGATGTTTTCTTGTTCGTGTCATATTTTGTGTATTATTAGACAGTTATGCTTTTTTAAGTCTGATGACAGCGAATAAAACTAAGTTTCTCTGGGCAGGCAGGGCAGTGCCAACACAGGTTTACCCTTTATAAGTTTTCTGAATTACTGGAACTAACAGGGGCATGGTACTTTAAAGCCCAACTCCAGGCAAAACATTTTTTTTATTCTTGCTGGAATGAAGAAGAGGATTCCGGGGTTTACGTCCTTATGCTTGTGCAGGTTTATGCAAGTACCGGTGTATACCTACAGACAACTGTACCCGTAACTCCAGGGCAGGGAAATACACCTGAATTTTGACAGACTGACAACACAGTTTGAAAGCTTGGAACTTTTGTTATACTGCCCCAGGTGGCTGTGTGCATGATCCCCAAATCTTAACGGGGGAAGAGGGGTTACAGAAAGCAGTAAAAACCTTGCACCCTTCCCTAACCTACCCATACCTAAAAAAATACAATTTCATAGTACAGTGTTTTGTGTTTTCCCACTAGCTTATGTACAGAGATTAAAGCTGGATTCACATATATGCAATTTGGATGCAGGTTCCTCCGCATCCACTTCGCATGACAGGAGAGTGACACAGCTTCGGGGCAGCCGCAGTCTGCATTTAAAAAGGGTCCTGTGCATCTTTGGTTCCAATTTAGGTGCAAATTTAGGCAAAAATTCAGACCTAATTCACACCTTAATCAGTGAATGGGGAAAAAGTTTGAATGCATTTCTAAACTCAGAGATGTGAATGAGCCTTAAAGCTCACAACACAGCCATCATTTTACAAAAAGCATAAGCAACCAAGTGTTAACAGCAATTTTGCATTTATCTACAGAGATTTAATCACTATTAATTTTAATAAGTCCTAAAAATAACTCAAATATGTATATCAGTTCTCATATTACAAGTCATATGTTGCTGCCACATGCCTGTCAGAAATGTCATATGGACTGCAGAGCTCACACTTACTCCTCTCTACAACTGTTGCATCTGTCAGCTCTTGTTTCTGGCCTGAAAAAAGATGCAGCTCCCTCCCACCCCTCGGTAGCGGTGTCCATGGAAACACCCAATAATAGCTGGAGGAGACAGCTTTTCACGCAGAATAGTGCTGAAAGGGAGACAGACAGGCAGAGAAGACATCTCAGGAACAAGAGACTGCTCAGAACAGAGCAGTGCCGGAAATATAGAAGGAATGATGTTATATTTTGACAGTTGATACAGGCGATGTGATGCATACACTATATATATGTGTATAGACTATGTATATATAAAGATTTCTAATATAAATTGTTTGGTGCAGTAATCATACCAATTTTGCCACGGAAGTTAATGAGGTTTCTTGCTGCCATCCACAGTGAAATAAACCAGCAGTGGCTGTCATTCAGTCCTCTGCATTACACCTTTAGTGCATTGTGCTGCAAATGTGCATAGTGCCCACCGTACAACACCAATTGCTCCCGAATCCCAACTAGAGGCACAAATGTTACAAATGTCTGTGGATATCGTTGTATAATATTACAATCTGTATTGTGTCATGTACCCCATACATACATGTATTATTTGTTTATGTGAAGTGGTTAAGACAATTTGATAAGTTAGATGTATGTTGTCAGCTGGAGTAGGAAGAGTATAGGAAGAATATATTGTTTTATGATTCAAAAATTATAAAAAAGATCCCTGTGGCCCAAACAATATTATTGGCAGGCAGTAGGGAAAGATAAAAGGCTAAGCTAAGGCTGTTTAAAAACATAATTTTTAGGACATTTGTTAACAGTAAATAAATACATTTATTATGTAGCGGATGGTTGCTACCAGTTACTAACACCCACCATATCACCCTGCTGCCAGACCTCCATCTATCACCTCAGAGACAATGAACAGTCCTTTGCGTTGTTTTGTTTTTATTTATAGGGGATATAACTTGGTTGGGGGGTAATACCACATTGCCACGGCTAATAGCACGTGGTTACAGTGAGAAAAATAAATGAATCCGCGCAGTGGAAGTAAAAATAAAGAATGAAAAAAGTGCCAATATACAATAGATGTGGGGTTTTGACGCCCCCCTACAGATAGCTGCCTCTACGTAATTTATTCCACCTGGATGGAATATGTGATTAAATAGGGTATGAATGTAGGAGTGGTGCTACCTTAACCACTTAATCCCCGGACCATATTGCTGGTCAAAGACCAGAGCACTTTTTGCGATTCGGCACTGCGTTGCTTTAACAGACAATTGCGCGGTCGTGCGACGTGGCTCCCAAACAAAATTGGCGTCCTTTTTTTCCCACAAATAGAGCTTTCTTTTGGTGGTATTTGATCACCTCTGCGGTTTTTAGTTTTTGCGCTATAAACAAAAATAGAGCGACAATTCTGAAAAAAATGAATATTTTTTACTTTTTACCATAATAAATATCCCCCAAAAATATATAAAAAAACGATTTTTTCCCTCAGTTTAGGCCGATACGTATTCTTCTACATATTTTTCGTTAAAAAAAATCATAATAAGCGTTTATTGATTGGTTTGCGCAAAAGTTATAGCGTTTACAAAATAGGGGGTAGTTTTATGGCATCTTTATTAATATTTATTTTTTACTAGTAATGGCAGCGATCTGCGATTTTTTTTCGGTATTGCGACATTATGGCGGACACTTCAGACAATTTTGACAAATTTTTGGGACCATTGGCATTTTTATAGCGATCAGTGCTATAAAAATGCATTGATTACTATAAAAATGACACTGGCAGGGAAGGGGTTAACACTAGGGGGCGGGGAAGGGGTTAAGTATGTTCCCTGGGTGTGTTCTAACTGTAGGGGGGGTGGACTCACTAGGGGAAATGACTGATCACTGTTCATATATTGAACAGACAGTCAGGCATTTCTCCCCTGACAGCTCCATACAGCTCCTGGTTCTCGCTCTGTAACGAGCGATCGCGGGTGCCCAGCGGTGATCGCGACCGCCAGGCACGCGTGTGGGAGTCAGGAGCGAGTGGGGGGCGTGCCCCTATTGGCTGCTGGGAGAGATGACATAGATCTACGTGATCTCGCCCAGCAGAGCCGACCTGCCGCCGTAAAACTGCGCCTAAATAGTAAATGGTAAAATGTGCATTTAAAAAATTATGCTTTTTAGTGTCTAAAAACCGAGTGCCAACCTGAAATTTGTGCAATGGATGGATGATGAAAGGATGTGCATAAAATGTGAATTAAATAAATAAATAAATAAATTAGATATAAATAAGAATTTGTTACAAAGTGCTCAAGTATTAATACATGTGCTGAATGTCCATAATTAATAGGTGAATTGCTGTGCTCTCTGTGTCACAATTCAAAAGTGCTTATGCCAAGTAAACTTCTGTTCCAATGTTCCACTCAGTGACCACCTCTTAGGCCCCATACTCACGAGCAAACATGTCTGCTGAAACTGGCCCGCAGGCCAGTTTCAGCAGACATGTTTGGTCGTGTGTGGGCGCGAGCGGGCCGAATTCCAGCAAACATTTGCCCGCCGGGCCTTTTCCCAGCAGACAAATATTCCTGGACTTGTTTTAAAACAGTCCGCTGGAATTCAGCCCGCTCGGACATGTACGGTCGTCAGTACAGACCTACCGTACATGTCCAGGCGCCCGCCGTCCCTCGCATGCGTCGAATGACTTCGACGCATGCGTGGAAGCATTTTAAAGGCGGGCCGCCCACGTCGCCGCGTCATTGTCGCGGCGACACCGCGTCATCGACGCGGCGACACCGCGGACACGCCCCGCGTATTGTTTACGCGCGGACTTCTGTACGATGGTGTGTACAACCATCGTACAGAAGCCCTCTGGCAGACATGTATGGTGGAAACGGTCCGACGGACCGCTTTCACCATACATGTTTGTCCGTGTGTACCCGGCCTAACAGTGCTCTTATGTGGCCCGCACTCACCGGATACATTCTACATTCATTGCACAAATTGCAGGTTGGCACACTGTTTAAGACACTAAAAAGCATAATTTTTTGAATGCACATTTTACCATTCACATGGTTACAGTCACTGGTTGCAGGGCTTGTTACTTTTGTGAGTGTCCATTGGGGCAACTGGTTGCAGGGACGTGATGGCTGAACAGTTGCTATGGACGACGGCACTTGGTAACAGGATTGGATTTGGTTGCTATGGGCAACAGCATGTGGCAAAAGTAATTTTTGAAGACAAACACACAGTCCTTTCCTTGTTATACCCCAAACTTGGCAAAACAGGCAGTTTCCCCCAACTTTCGGTTGCTAGGGGTGATGGCTAGCAGGTTAACCATGAAGGCGGATCTCGGTGGGACCTCCAATTGTAGAGATTGGTTGCTACTACCGTGTTTCCCGAAAATAAGCCCGGGTCTTATATTAATTTTGGCAACAAAAGACACAGTAGGGCTTATTTTCGGGGTAGGGCTTGTCATGTGCTGATTTCTCCCCCAATCTCCCTCCCTGCCCGTCAGGAATCCCCAGTGGCCAGTGGAACCGAGTAAAAGTGCCTGCAAAACTCAAGAATGCTCTGGATTACAGTATCAGTTAATAAAAACTGTACCTTTCTGCAATCCATGTGTGACAAACACCTTCACATAGCGCATGTCCCCCCAGAGCACTGCAAATTAAGGGGGTCAAATATCCCCCGCAGAAGAGAGCTGGCAGAAGAGAGGAGAAGAGCAGCGGGACATCAGCTAAGCGCCGATATGCGCTTCCATGGCCTGCCGGAGCTCTTGTTCCCGCTCTGAGCACTGAGGGGGGCCAAAATCCCCCACTGACAGCTGGCTGAAAAGAGGAGAAGAGCAGCGGGACATCAGCTGAGCGCCACTATGCGCTTCCATGGCCCGCCGGAGCTCTTGTTCCCGCTCTGAGCACTGAGGGGGGGGTCAAAATCCCCCGCTGACAGCTGGCTAAAGAGGAGGAGAGCAGCGGGAGGCCAGCTGAGCGCCTGAGCGGCGCTATACCGAATGCATCCAGCACACACAGCCCACATCAGATACCACTCTGGGTCTTATTTTCGGGGTAGGGCTTATATTGCAGCCCTCCCGAAAATCACAATAGGGCTTATTTTTGGGGTAGGTCTTATTTTCAGGGAAAAACGGTAGTTATTAACATCCACCATATCACCCCGCTGCCAGACCTCCATCTATCACCTCAGAGACAATAAACAGTCATTTGCATTGTTTTGTTTTTGTTTATAGGGGCATATAACTTGGTTGGGGGAAAGGGAATATGGGAAGCCCATAGAACAAGTTGCTTTGCCATCATATTTAGTGAACATTGATAAATTGGTTTAGCCTTGAAGAACTGATGTACTTCTAACATTTACAGTCTCTTCCGCTGCATAACACCATGCAGACTATTGCTCCTCCTCCTCTGAATTAACTCCTGCAGACTGTTGCTCCCAGGACAAAACTTCCACTGTAAAACTATTAGGTCCTGTCCCATCATCTTCATTATGACACAAGAGATCACTCTGAATAATGCCAGATGCTGTCTGTATTTGCTGTGTGGTTACTAGGCCAGAGGCCTGCAGTGCCCCTCCTCGGAGGCCTAGTAATTTAATAGCTTGTACTGGTTGGTGGACTACTGACCCCAGCTAGCCCGAATTGCAAATCCTGCACCCGCAGGCTGCATCGATTTGACACAATCCTCACCCAGATGAGGCCTGCCTCCTGCCACTGTCTAGTACTCCCTTCTCCACTTCTCCCGGCCGACAAGTCCCCCCACCAGTGAGCTGTTGCCTCAGCTTATATGGGAGACCCGCCCCCTGCCAATACCAAGTGGAGATTGGTCAGGGCTCCTCACATAAGCTGCCTGTCACTCCAGCCCTGGCCCTGCCACTCTTCCAGAATAATCCACTGAAAGCAGGGGAGGCACCCAAGTACTGAAGCACACGTGGTCACACCCACTGCTACACTAACCACTCCCTGCCCCCAGATTAAAACAAGCAGGCCTAGCCTGAAGCATAGGCCTGCCTAATTTTACATACGCTGACAGTTTTACCTCACAAAAAATCCTATACTAGCACCTACCTATGGTAGAGGGTGCTACACATAACATGTGTAAAGCCCTGTACACACGATCGGTCTATCCGATATAACCGGTCTGATGGACCGTTTTCATCGGTTAACCGATGAAACTGACTGATGGTCAGTCACGCCTACACACCATCGCTTAAAAAACTGATCGTGTCAGAACGCGGTGATGTAAAACACAACGACGTGCTGAAAAAAAATAAGTTCAATGCTTCCAAGCATGCGTCGACTTGATTCTGAGCATATGTGGATTTTTAACCGATGGACGTGCCTACAAACGATCGTTTTTTTTTCTATCGGTTAGGTATCCATCGGTTAAATTTAAAACAAGGTTGCTTTTTTTTAACCTATGGATAAATGACAGATGGGGCCCACACACGATTGGCTTGGTCCGATGAAAACGGTCCATCAGACCGCTCTCATCGGTTTGACCGATTGTGTGTATGCGGCATAACTTATTGTAACTTATGCGACTCTTAGGATTCTAGTGTAATAGTCTTTCATTTTGTCATGCCACGAGCTGTAATTGCCCTTGGTTACAGCTGGTCATTTGCATTCATGACTTTTTCCTAAAAGTGATCATCTATTGACATGAGCAAGATTTTACTACAAAATTGAAAAATAAATGTATAATTCCAATTTTCTTTTGTATCCAGCGATTATCTGCTTTGAATGTTGTGATTGCTATTTGGTTTGTTGGATTTTTGTCGAATGTAATATAGAACTGGCCCTGAAGACAATGTCAGATGGCTGTTGCATATGACATTTTAATGTATCACTATAGCTAAAAGCCAGCATCATCAGCAAAAAAAAAAACTGCGCAAGAACAATCATTCCCCCCCCCCCCACAATTAATGGTGATTAGGCAGAGACTGAAAGAGATGTGTGTTTCCTTACAAATCAAGAACAAGATTAGGGCATCATACAGACTCTCTGGCTATAGTGTACTACCACATATAATTTTTGGAACTGTGGATTTGCTCTTTATTATGTGGATAGGAGATTTAGTGAGTCACTTACCTGAGACAAGCATGAAGCTAGTGAAGTGGGACGTCTGACATACATACCTGTTGCAGGTCAGTGACTGGCTAACTGAATTAGGCTCCATTCATACTAATGCGTTTTTTGGTGCATTTTGCAGAAAAGCAGGGAAATTTTTTAACATTGGTTCCTATGGAACATGTTCACATCAATGCTTTTTTGTGCCTCTGCATTTTTGGAAAGGGTCGGGGACTTTTTTTACTGCAAAAAGCAGCGTTTTGCATGTAATAGAATTCAAGAACCGCATTTTTACCGCGTTTTTACTGCGATTTTGCCACGATTTGCGCTTTGTGTTTTTTTAACCTGTTTATTGCTGGTTGTTAAAGGAAATGTAAAAAAATTTAAATTGATGTACAAAAAAAAAAAACGCAAAAAAATCTCCTGTCAGCAGCATCTTTGGAGCGATGAGAGGAGAGGCGTGTATACCGCTCCTTTCCCTGCTCCCTCCCATTTAAAACAATGGGAACCGCGTCAATACCGCCCGCATTGCGCCGCTGCAGAGGCGCATTGCTGGTGGTATTAACCCTTTATCGGCAGCTAGCGGGGGTTAATACCGCCCCGCTAGCGGCCGAAACCCGCGGCAAATCTGACAGTATAGCGCCGCTATTTTTAGTGGCGCTATACCGCCACCGCGGCTCCCGCCCCAGTTTACAAGATCTGTCTATTGAACTGGAAAATTTCCCATGTTTTTTTTCCCCATGTTGTGCTAGGATAATCTACCAAAGCATAGGGGTTACCAAATATGAGGCATCGGACTGTTCTATGCAATCATACATACGTGAAGAAAATTCATCCTTTATAGGGAGCAATACATCAACGCAGAAGGGTTTTCAAAGTGTCATTTTATGTTTGTAATTTTTCAGATTGCAGTTTGAAGTATGCATATTCCTCCCTCCTTGTTTTTTGGTATAATATGCTGTTATTTGACAATATCAAAAATTTACTCATTGATAATTTTATTAGTGTGATTTCCCCAAAAAGTTTTTCAAAGGAAAGAAGTTGCCCAAGCTGGGAAAAAAGAATGCAGTTATAATGCAATAGATATACCAAAAGTAAAGCAGACCTTGTTAAAAAATAAAACATCTTTCTATCATTATAGGTTGTTTTATTCACTCAGATTTGTACAGTTAGGCCTGGTTCAAACCTATACAGGTTGTAGTTTGCATATTACAGGTGCATTTTGAATTTTTTTAAAACACTTTTTGATCCATTGAAGTCTATGGAACCAAGAACCAGAAAAAAGTCCCTGGCCTTTTCATTAAAATGCACAGATGTAAACTACATCCATAGGAAACCATGTTAAATGGACTGTAGTGTGTTTCTACAAAACTGTAAACACACTAAAAATGCATAGGTGTGAACCAGGCCTAAGTTGGCAGTTCCTAGTATGCTGGTTATGTGGTGATCAGATAAATGGCAGGTGATGGTACAATGTCAGAAGTCTCTCTCCCTTCTATTCCCTTCCATTGGTTCCCATCTCACAGGACTTTCCAGACAGTGGGCTCAACATGAAACAAGGGAGTAAATCTTCTGTAGCTATCTAAATATGGCAAATTTGGTATATGACTTAAAAACAATTCTGTTCCCTGGCTCTAGAAGTTCCAATATGCAATTATTAATTAGTACATTGTCTTAAAAAATGTGGGAGTTGTGCCAGCAGTGGGTCTCAGCCTCACTCTAGGTGGTACTTGGTAAAGTTAAGTACAGGCTCTCTCTTAATGACCAGATTATGTTCCAACGACCAGGCCGTTAAACGAATTGGTCGTTAAACGAGGAGCCACGAGTAATCAATATTTTAAGCATTCTACTGTACTGTACTGTACTGTATTGTGAAAAAAGGTCTAAACACAAAACTTCAGCTCAATAACGTTGTTTTAATTTGCATAAGTACAGAACACAAACGAAAATTCTGTACTGTACTGTACAATACAATGATGTACAGCATGTCGTTTGGGTGGTGAGAGCTGGTCGTAAGTCCAAGCGGTCGTTAAACGAGGAGTATCTGTATTTACCGTATATGCAGTACTGCCTTGTAAATTAATAGGTTCACTGTAGTAATGGCTCCTAGCATCAGGAATTAAATTTAAAATAGTTTACAGCTTTAAAACTCACTATCCATTTATTGAACTTTAAATTGAATGCAGAACTGAAGCCCCACTGTAAAAAACTGTGAGCAGGAAGGCTTTTTTTGCAGAAGAGACACGTACTTTCCCTTACCTGCCTGCTCGCCATTTCCTCTAGCACTGTAAACTGAGCTGCACATGTGCTGCTCAGATTACAGGCCGGATCGGTCTCCGAGTGCCAGGATGACGCCCTCCTGCTCATGTTTGGAAGTGACGTCATCCCCTTACAATCCAATGAAGAGGCCACTCAGAAGAAGATGCTGGTGCAAGAATGTTAGACAGGTAATTATGGTGACTTTAGTTCCGCTTTAAGGCACTGTTGCCTTGGGAAGCTAGTCTTAGAGTAAGACTATCACTGCTGTGCCACTTAGTTAGCTCTTAACACAAAGATACACAGAGCAATATTGGCCCTCTGCCTATCTTTTTTGGGCACGGTTCCAGAGTTAAAGTTTGTTACCCTAAACGAATGGATCCTGTTACCTTAAAGCATAAATAACAGCACAGTGCCTGTGCTGTATAATTTGGTCCTCTGTATAACCTAAAATACCTGGCTGATCCTGCCTGGTTCTGCCATGCGACCTGTAAACTGACCACGGTTTATCATGGCTGCTGAGCCCTGACACCATGGTCAGTTTATGTGCCTCCGTCATCTGCAGCTCCCTTCTGTCCTCCTCTCCCTCCCCCTCCCTGCCTGTCAGCTTGCGACAGTGCTGCTCTGCTCCCTTCCTGCTGCAATAATAACTATAGTATATTCATGCTATCCCCTCTGTTAAATAACAATATGTGTCCCAGTGTCTGTGCTATATAAAAAAGATGCCGATTTCTTCCTTATATAAAAGCATCTCCTGGCGCTCACATAACTGCTTGGCTCTCTCTCTCCTCCCCTCCTTCAGGGCTGATGTCAGTTAGCCTGGGTGAGGAGAGAGGCAAGGAGTCACCGGGGAGACGATCTGATATAAGGCAGAAATCGGCATCTTTAATTATATAGCACAGACACTGGCATGTATATACTATAATGGCTTAACAACCACTTTACCGTCCTCTTTAAGAGTCCATACTGTAAAGAAAACCTGTTAAGTTGGACCCAGACCGATCAAAATTCAGCTGGTTCAGCAAAGAACTGGCTGAATTTCCAGCTGTGTGTGGGCCTCCCTGTTTGACAGAAGTTGATCTTTAAATCGACTCCTGTCGAACAGACATGCTGGAAATCGGGAGCTGCTATCAAAATACAATGTCCCCAGCTTAAAGAGGAGGTCCACCCTAAGGAAAACAAATTGCCATGCGCAGTGGGAAACAGGCGCAGTAGGAAACGGGCAGTGAAGCCGCAAGGCTCCACTGCCTGTTTCCCTTAGTGAGGATGGCGGCGCCGGGATCCGGTCTGAGGGACGGATCTGCCTCGGACGGCCGACATCGTGGGCAATCTGGACAGGTAAGTGTGCTCATTAAAAGTCGGCAGCTACAGTGTTTGTAGCTGCTGACTTAATTTTTTTTACCGCTGGACCGCCGCTTTAAGTTTGCTCAATATGGACAAAGTACAGGTTCAAGTTAAATTACTGTGATTCACTTTACTTCAGCATTCATAACAGGAAACCTCCATTATACATAAATAACTGGGTGTAATTTAGCCACTTCATTACTGGGCACTTAAACCCCCTTCCTGCCCAGGCCAATTTTCAGCTTTCAGCGCTGACGCATTTTGAATGACAATTGCGCGGTCATACAATGCTGTACCCAAATTATATTTGCTTTCTTTTGGTAGTATTTGATCACCTCTGCGGTTTTTATTTTTTGCGCTATTAACAAAAAAGACAGAAAATTTTGAAAAAAAAAACAAAATTTTTTACTTTTTGTTATAATAATATCCCCAAAAAAATTCAAAACATTTTTTTTCCTCGGTTTAGGCCAAAACGTATTCTTCTACATATTTTTGTTAAAAAAAATCGCAATATTGATTGGTTTGAGCAAAAGTTATAGTGCCTACAAAATAGGGGATAGATTTATGATTTTTTTTTATTTTTTACTAGTAATGGCAGCGATCTGCGATTTTTTTGGTCAGGCCTGTGATATTGCGGCGGACATATCGGACACTTTTGACACAATTTTGGGACCATTCACATTTATACAGCAATCAGTGCTATAAAAATGCACTAATTACTGTATAAATGTGACTGGCAGGGAAGGGGTTAACACTAGGGGGTGAGGAAGGGGTTAAATGTATTCCCTGGGTGTGTTCTAACTGTGTGTGGAGAGGGACTGACTGGGGGAGGTGACCGATGCTGTGTCCCTATGTACAAGGGACACAGCATCGGTCTCCTCTCTCCCTGACAGGACGTGGAGCTCTGTGTTTACACACAGAGCTCCACGTCCCTGCTGTCACCGCCGATCGCGGGTACCTAGCGGACATCGCGGCCGCCAGGCACACGCATCGGCTTCCCAGCGATGCGCCGGGCACAGTGTTTCCCCGCTGCGCACCCCCAGCGGCGCGGGCAATGTAAATAGCAGGACATCCAGGGGCGTCCATCCGGCACTTGAGAGCCGCGCTGTGGACGTCTTTCGTCTATAACGTGGGTCTCAAGTGGTTAAGTATGTTAAAATTTTATTTTACAGTACAAGTAAAAAACACAAACAAAGAATGAGTCTTTATTAATGCTCTCTAAGTCACATAACTACAGGAACAAGAAACCATTAAAACACTCTAATCAAATACTTCTGCTCTGCTGTATTCATTTATATGGCATCCTCAAAACAATCTCTTCTGGCTCAATTCACAAAAGCTAGTACACAGTATTTGTGATAGAAAAAATAACAATGACTTTTGATAGAAAAATTAACAATGAATAATACTGAGAGGTTCAATGACATAAGAACCTTGGAATACTATCAGATATGCAGCACATATTTAGCAGGTTTTGTACATTTATAGAGAAGACTTATAGAGGTATAAAACAGAAACCAGAAAAATAATATATTGCAGTTTACCAATCCTTAGGGTCAGTTCACACCTAACTACATACTGAATCGCACAGCAATGCGTTACGTATTGCTGTGCGATTCAGTGCAGTGCAACTTTACACTGGATCACACTATTAGTAGTACACTTTTAAAAACTCAATGCAACAGGAATGCATGGTACTGGTGCAGGAAAGGTGCATGGAATGCCATTCTCCCAAACCGCATTCTGGTATGAATGGACTTTTAGATGTGATGTCTGCATTCGTTTTTTAGGCTTTATTCTCTGTTTTCACCTGTTGATCTGGTCAGTAACACACCTCTTGTATTATAGTGCCTACACTCTGGAGGAGTACAGGGGCACCTTTGGATAGCAGCATTGTTAATCTGTGGGACTGTTAAGATTAAGGTGACCAGATTTTTTAAATGAAATCCGGGGACATATTTTTTCTTTACTAGTAATGGCAACAATCAGCACTTTCTGCCCATCCCCGCCCACCTCACAGCCTCTCAAGTCTTACTCTTCGGGCCCCGGCTACTACTGGATGGGGAGCGGAGGAAGATCACTCTGCCAGGGAAGGCAAGGAGATAGGCAGGTGGCTGGCCAGGATTTGAGCCAAGGCAGAAGAACATGCAAACAAAGCTGAATGGGCATGCGCCCGAAACTGAAGAAATATTCCCTCCGCTCCAACCAGCATATGATCATCAGAAAGGGGTACAGATAATGGGAAAAATACAACCCCCCTATGCTAGTAGGCACGGCAGAGCGGGGGTGTGTAATTCTATTTTCTCTTCCGTTCATAGACGGACACAGCCTTCTTTGACATTAGGGTTATGCTTCTTCCTACCAGGAGAGTTTACCTGGTAGGAAGAAGCATAACCCTAATGTCAAAGAAGGCTGTGTCCGTCTATGAACTCAGAGAAATGGATTTTACGTTGAGTACAAAAATCCTATTTTCTCTTCAGTTCATAGACGGACACAGCCTTCTTTGACATCAGGGTTATGCTTCTTCCTACCAGGTAAACTCTCCTGGTAGGAAGAAGCATAACCCTAATGTCAAAGAAGGCTGTGTCCGTCTATGAACTCAGAGAAATGGATTTTACGGTGAGTACAAAAATCCTATTTTTTTTATTTAAATTCTGCAGTCTTTGAAATTGCCCCTGCCCCCTATTAAATCCAATCTGGGGACAAAACCAGGGACAGACTTGGTCCGGGGACAGTGTCCTCAATCAGGGGACTGTCCCCTGAAACTGGTGATGTCTGGTCACCCTAGTTAAGATGCCCTAGCAGATTTAGATACACTAACAAATTGAAGTTGAACTCCAGATAACACTTTATAAGCACTTACAGCAACAGTTTTTGTTTTCATTTTGGGATAAAGGTGGCATTTGTATTGTTATATACAGCACTATATGAACTCTTCTAAATCCATCAAAGTCTTAACAGGCCAGTCAAACACATTTATGCTACTGTGTGATATACCATGATGATCATTGAGAAGTTTGGGGGTCCAAAGCTTTTGGAAAACATGTGATTTCCTCATGCACATGTAGTACACACACTGATAGAGCTGTCAATACTTCCACATTCCACATCTGGTGTCCAGGATATAAAAAGAGTTCTAGAGAATATAGTTCTATCCAAAGTTCTAAAGAAACCTGTCACTATAGAGGCTTGGGAGCAAAAAAAAAGAAAGCTCTCTAGCAATACACACTAAGCTGAGCATGTGCAGAGTGCCCCCAATGCTTTGTACTGTCAGGAGATGGATTTGGGACTGTGGAAGAAGGGAAGGGTCAGAGAAGACAGGATCAAGCAGCCTTTTTACAGGATTAACACCTTCCACAGTGAGTAAAACAAGTATGCTTTATTACTACAGACTGATGTTACTGTTGTGGTTTTAGTAGCTTTCTGATCTAAAACACATCTGAACTTTCACGATTTAAAAGCCGCATTTCAGTCCGACTTTAGGGGTGACTTGAAAGACATCTGTCCGGGTTTATGCACAGATGTCTATTAAAATCGCTCCAGAAGTCGCCAAGAGTAGTGCAGGAACTACTTTTGGAAATCGGTGTGGTGCCGCAAAGTTGGCGTCGCACCAATTGGGATGTTCCTATTGCCGACAATAGGCTTCGATTTGACCTGTAAAATGACATGTCAAATCGCGCTGATGTGGATGGAGGGCTAAGTTTCACACTGGATTACTGCACAGATGTGAAAGAAATCACAACACTCACCAAGATTGAGGTAAGAATAAATATGACTTTTGCATTTAGGCAATATTTACTGATACTGGAGATCAGATAAGAAAGTTAGAGAAAGCTTATAGGGGTTGTAAAGGTTTGTTTTTTATTTTCTAAATAGGTTCCTTTAAGCTAGTGCATTGTTGGTTCACTTACCTTTTCCTTCGATTCCTGTTTCTCCTCAGTAAACTTGCCACCATCATCCGAGCGGTGGTTAGTCAGCCAGAACCGCTTACTGAACAGCTTACCGAGGAGGAACAGGAAGTGAGAAATTCAGACAAAGAAAACAAAGAAAAAAAAATTAGAAGGGAAATCGAAGGAAAAGGTAAGTGAACCAACAATGCACTAGCTTCAAGGAACCTATTTAGAAAATAAAAAACAAACCTTTACAAGCCCTATAAGCTTCCTCTAACTTTCTTATTTTCAGACATATTATGTTAGTGTTCCAGAAATGATTACAGCTAATGGGTCAGCATAACAGACAACTCACATTTTAGGAAGGAGATGAGCGGTGTATTCATCTCTTCAGATGTTTACTGAATAAGAATATATGAATACTGTGCAAGTCCACATCTTAAAAGCCCATTAGAATATTAGGAAGACGCTCAATCTAAGCAACTTTGACTGTGGAATAATAATTGTTTGTGCCAGATGTGATGGCTGCAGCATCTCAGAAACTGCTGACCGCATCATAGTCGCTTGAGCTTACAGAAACTGATGCAAAAAAATCTCGAGTGAGTTGCACTTTTGTGGGCAAAATATCTTTGTGATAAACAGGGTTAAAAAACAGTAGATCTAAAACAAATATGTAAATATGCAGCTTCCATTAAAGTGCACCTGTGGCCAGACTGTGAACATCAAAACATGAACATATTCTTAACAAGTCGTCAAAGAGCTTTACAAACCACCTCTAAGGGCCTATTCACAACCAAATGAAGTACATTGATGTGTATTGCACCAATCTGCATTAAAATTGTGTAACCCATCCTCTTAAAATGGACCACTCTATTAAAATACATTTACTATTTTCAGTAAATGCATTACATTACAAGTACTTTATATATAAATATTTAAAGCCTTTCTATGGTCAAAATGTAAGATCATATATTAAAAAAGTATTAAGAAAGTTGCGAGGGGCTGATAACTGTACTATCTCACGAGATTGATAATCTGGTTGCACAGCCCTTTTCCCATTGTTCGTGGAACCCCTTGCCCTCTTTCTAAGGTTAAAAGTACAAGGATTAGGCCTTCTCTTCATTTTTGACTGGCTGGTCTATTTTGGTGGACTTACTGTATCTGTTATCCAAGTTTACCTTTAGGGCAGGGGTGCCCAACCTTTTGAAGTGTGAGGGCCACTTAAGCGTCTTGGTAACTGGTCGCGGGCCACAATCAGCGGATGGCAGGGACACAGACACAGCCAGATCAGATTGGAGGTAGGACACAAGTCTGTTTACATCTGCCATTCCTTGGAGGTGAATGGAGGGTCCAATTTGGTCGGACTGACCGTGTGAAAGGGGCCCATGGCTGCTTTCACACTGATGCGCTGCGGTTTACCTGCACCACGGGTGCAACGCAGTGTACCTTTGGCTTTTCTGCACTTTGCAATAGACTTCTATTATATTCTGCAGGTTTGGTGCACTTTCAGAAAGCTCATCAAACTTGCAGGTAATAACAGAAGTCTATGACTCAGTGCAGGTAACCTGCAGGTAAACTGCTCTGCATCTGTGGATTTTTTGAAAGCAGCTCAGTAACCACTGCAGAACAGATACAGTGATGAAAATAAGTATTTGAACACCCTGCTATTTTGCAAGTTCTCCCACTTGGAAATCATGGAGGGGTCTGAAATTGTTATTGTAGGTGCATGTCCACTGTGAGAGACATAATCAAAAAAAAATATCCAGAAATCACAATGTATGATTTTTTTAACTATTTATTTGTATGATACAGCTGCAAATATGTATTTGAACACCTGAGAAAATCAATGTTAATATTTGGTACAGTAGCCTTTGTTTGCAATTACAGAGGTCAAACGTTTCTTGTAGTTTTTCACCAGGTTTGCACACACTGGAGGAGGGATTTTGGCCCACTCCTCCACACAGATCTTCTCTAGATCAGTCAGGTTTCTGGGCTGTCGCTGAGAAACACGGAGTTTGAGCTCCCTCCAAAGATTCTCTATTGGGTTTAGGTCTGGAGACTGGCTAGGCCACGCCAGAACCTTGATATGCTTCTTACAGAGCCACTCCTTGGTTATCCTGGCTGTGTGCTTCGGGTCATTGTCATGTTGGAAGACCCAGCCTCGACCCATCTTCAAAGCTCTAACTGAGGGAAGGAGGTTGTTGCCCAAAATCTCGCAATACATGGCCCCGGTGATCCTCTCCTTAATACAGTGCAGTCGCCCTGTCCCATGTGCAGAAAAACACCCCCAAAGCATGATGCTACCACCCCCATGCTTCACAGTAGGGATGGTGTTCTTGGGATGGTACTCATCATTCTTCTTCCTCCAAACACGGTTAGTGGAATTATGACCAAAAAGTTCTATTTTGGTCTCATCTGACCACATGACTTTCTCCCATGACTCCTCTGGATCATCCAAATGGTCATTGGCAAACTTAAGACGGGCCTTGACATGTGCTGGTTTAAGCAGGGGAACCTTCTGTGCCATGCATGATTTCAAACCATGACGTCTTAGTGTATTACCAACAGTAACCTTGGAAACGGTGGTCCCAGCTCTTTTCAGGTCATTGACCAGCTCCTCCCGTGTAGTCCTGGGCTGATTTCTCACCTTTCTTAGGATCATTGAGACCCCACGAGGTGAGATTTTGCATGGAGCCCCAGTCCGAGGGAGATTGACAGTCATGTTTAGCTTCTTCCATTTTATAATGATTGCTCCAACAGTGGACCTTTTTTCACCAAGCTGCTTGGCAATTTCCCCGTAGCCCTTTCCAGCCTTGTGGAGGTGTACAATTTTGTCTCTAGTGTCTTTGGACAGCTCTTTGGTCTTGGCCATGTTAGTGGTTGGATTCTTACTGATTGTATGGGGTGGACAGGTGTCTTTATGCAGCTAATGACCTCAAACAGGTGCATCTAATTTATGATAATAAATGGAGTGGAGGTGGACATTTTAAAGGCAGACTAACAGGTCTTTGAGGGTCAGAATTCTAGCTGATAGACAGGTGTTCAAATACTTATTTGCAGCTGTATCATACAAATAAATAGTTAAAAAATCATAAATTGTGATTTCTGGAATTTTTTTTTTGATTATGTCTCTCACAGTGGACATGCACCTACGATGACAATTTCAGACCCCTCCATGATTTCCAAGTGGGAGAACTTGCAAAATAGCAGGGTGTTCAAATACTTATTTTCCTCACTGTATGTCCATATATACACTGATTTTAGTATCAAACTGACCTTTAATAACAGTATTCTATTCCATCCCAGAGCAGGAGGGTGATTTGTGATATTTTTGCACTTTTTTCCACTTATTTTATGCTAGTTTCGGTGTTTGCATATGTAGTAGCTATTTTACTATGTATTTTCACCGTTATATCTTTATAGGATTATAGGTGTTTGTTTTAGTATCATCAGATACCCCTTTTCTTTCACTGTTTAGTTCACCCACGATCTCTTTACTTCCCATTCCTTTTCTCTTCCCCTTCCAATTTCCTCCCCCACAGCTCAGCAATCATGTGAGTTGCTAAATGTTGTACCTTCATTTAATGTATCCATATTTCTACACTTAGAGGTGCCTCTTTTATTTTTTATACTCTGTAGCTCCTGCTGGATTTTGCATCTAATCCCCTTGTGGAGGCTTCCATTTGTGGATGGACATTTTATGGTTACACAACCTATCACATTGCTATAATCTTTTTATATGGATTATAAACCGAAGGACTTATGAATAAACGGTTGTGGAATGAATCATTTGAGTTTTCATTATTTCTTATGGTGAAATTTGCTTTGATATACAATTGCTTTGGATTACAAGCATGTTTCTGGGACAAATTATGCTCGGAATCCAAGGTTTTACTGTACATCTTTTAATAAAGTTGAGAATCACTGTTCTAGACCATCAGTGGCAAACTGTCACCTGGAAATAGTCTAGTGTCCTTCATATTTTATTACTTTCTTCATCAAGAATGGCCCAGACTTCAGCCTAAGGTGTTCAATTGCAGCTGCAGATTTGATTATTTCTAGTCTATTTTCTGGGATATATCTCAAGTCAAAACACATTATTAGTTCTTGACGTTATGGGGCTCTTGTTATCTTCATTCCTATTGTTGTTGAGTTCCTGCAGTCTTTTGCTCTACAAAAGTGCATTAATTTTGGCCATGTCATTGAAAATAAGAAATCAACTCCTTTCCTTGACACTGTGACCATCACATTTCCTGATAATAAGATCTCTATGAATGCAATTCCGGTACTGTTGGAAAGCAAAGCAAGTGTTAGATTTTCCATACTGTCACATTTCAAATCTGACACCAAGTAATTATGATGATTCTGTAGAGCCTACCATAGAGCTGCAATATATAACGGTAACCTCTTAATGCTGGTACACAGCTAAATTTACAGTTAAAATACAGATCAACCTTCAAGATTGTAGTTAAGGAAATGTTATTACTAAAGATTATGATATCTGGCCTCTATAGCATAGAAGGCAGCATGTCTTATACTGTATGTTTACCAGACTACGCAAACTATGTACTGTTGAAAATCAATGCCAAAGTCTTTATTCTGTGCTGTGAAAACATGAATAAAAACGACTGAAAACAAAATACATATATGCAAAATTCTTATAAGAGTTCTACTTACCAAAAGATTTGTATTTCCTTGCTTGCTATTCAGTCCCGATATACAAACAGCCTGCCTTTCCCTAGACAGCACAGCCCGGCTGATGCTGGCTGCCTTTACTTTACGGCAGAATCTCTATTGGTTCGAAGTCAATTTCCTTTCCTTAATTTATACAGTTTAGGCTATTGCTCTGTATGATATATTTTAAATATTTATACATTTGTTTACAAATACAAATTAAATAAAGGACAAAGGATTCCCTGAGTACTATGGATTAGCTAAATAGACAACACAGTAGATGCTGCTTGCCTTGTGGTTCCATGTGTAAACTCCTACTTCTGTGTGTAAACTGCACCCCGAGCTATGGAATCTGTAAACAAAAGGCTTTTTTACAACAAGCTGTAAATAGAACAAAAATGTGGCAACCACCCCAACCTATAACTTGCCTTTGCAACAAAGTGCACCTGGAAGGGCAATGGCAATCACAAACAAAATATTGGCCCTGTTTAGCGGTTTACGTTAAAAACAGAGGATTTTGTTTGCACACATTTGCAAATATATACGTAAGCTGCAGTGCCCAAGAGATCTTTGTATATACTGCGGTCCTAACTCTAAATTTCCAGAGCCTTCATAGTAGGAGCACATATAAGAATTGATAGATTAAAGGGGAAGTAAACCCTCTCGAAAAAAAAAAGGGCAAGACAAAGGCATAATGAGCTAGTATGCATAGCAAACTAGCTCATTATAAATTACTTACCTGAGATGGAAGCCCCCGCAGCGGTCCCTGTTCCCCTCCTCCGTCACCCCCATCTCCCCTGGAGTGACTTTCGGGTACCGTAGCTCCGGCGCTGTGACTGTCCGGAGCCGCAATGATGTCACTCCCTCGCCATGCGCGCGGGAGCCGTCAGTCATTTAGGTTTGGGAGATATTTCTTGCACCTACAGGTAAGCCTTAATCTAGGCTTACCTGTAGGTTAAAGTGGTTGTAATGGGTTTACAATCACTTTAGGGGAGGTATGCCTGGAGGGAGCCCACAGCTCCTTAAAGCGGGAGTTCACCCAATTCGTTATTTTTTTCTATTTTCCCCTTAGATGGATGCTCGTTTTGTCTAGGGGAATCGGCTATTTGTTTTAAAATATGATCCGTACTTACCCGTTTTCGAGATGCATCTTCTCCGTCGCTTCCGGGTATGGGTCTTCGGGAGCGGGCGTTCCTTCTTGATTGACAGTCTTCCGAGAGGCTTCCGACGGTCGCATCCATCACATCACTCGTAGCCGAAAGAAGCCGAACGTCGGTGCGGCTCTATACTGCGCCTGCGCACCGACGTTCGGCTTCTTTCAGAAAATCGTGACGCAATGGATGCGACCGTCGGAAGCCTCTCGGAAGACTGTCAATCAAGAAGGAACGCCCAGTCCCGCAGCCCATACCCGGAAGCGGCGGAGAAGATGCATCTCGTAAACGGGTAAGTACGGATCATATTTTAAAACAAATAGCCGATTCCCCTAGACAAAACGAGCATGAAGCTAAGGGGAAAATGTGTTCGCTATGGGTGAACCTCCGCTTTAAAGGCACAAGGACACACATGACACCCAGACAGAGCACAATGGCAGTGAAGGCATCCATCGAATCCCTGCACTTAATTCATCCAACTGTCCAAAAACACTGCAACCACTCCAATCTATAACTGTTCTTTGTAGCTATGTGAAAAGGCAATGCCCATCACAAACAAACCTAGTATTTCCCAGCACACTTATCAGCCATCCTCCAAAACAGCCAAATTGGCCCTGTCCAATAGTTTACATTGAAAACAGAGGGTTTTGTTTGCACACATATATGTGTACGAGATATATTTACAGTGGGTATAGAAAAATAATTACCCCACTTCAAATAATAAAATTTTCTTGCTTTGCAGCCTGAAATAAAGACAGACACAGTTTTTGTTTTATACAGCTGTATTTACTCAGTACAACTTTTAATATCAAAGTGAAAGAGGTAACAACAAAATGTCTGATTTTTTTTTTTAATACAAAAACAGAATCAGTAGAAGTAGGAAAAAGTATCACCTCCCTCCTAAAAATAACTTGTAAACTCAACCAGGTTTAGCTAATCACCTTCTCAATGGCACACAAAGCCACGTGACTTTCAACTGTGATCAGCTGTGGTCATTCTGATTATCTCAGCATGGAAAGAGCTTTCCTGGAGCATTTCAGTCCCTGATAGTGCAATGATGAAAGAGCCAGGAGGAAACTGGTAAGAGAGGCTACCAAGAGGCCTGCAGCAACTCTAAAACAGTTGCAGGAATTTATGAAAAAGTGTGGCCATTTTGTGCATGTGACAACAACATCACAAATTCTCAAGAAATGTGACTTGTATGGGAGGGTTGCAAAAAAAAAAAAGGCCACTCCTCAAGAAAGGCCATGAATGAGCTTTACCAAAATGCACCTTGAAGATCCTGAGGCCTCGTGGAAAAAGGTATTATGGTCAGATAAGACCAAATTTTAATTATTTGACCTCAACACCAAACGATATATCTGACGGAAATCCAATATAGCTGGGGGTGTTTCTCTGCAGCAGGGACTGGAGCACTTGTCAAGATAGAAGGAAAAATGGATGGGGCAAAATAACGTCAAATTCTTGAGGAAAATCTGGTGCCCTTTGTCAGAGTTGTCAATGGGAAGAAGGTTTACCTACCAACATGACAATGACCCAAAACACACAGCAAAAATTACCACACAGTGGTTGAAGAAGAAAAAGGTGAATGTCCTTGCATGGCCTAGTCAGAGCCCAGACTTAAACCTTATTGAAAATCTGTGGCATGATTTGAAGACTGCAGTCCACAAACGGTCACCATCAAATTTAACAGAACTTGAGCAGTTCTCCAAAGAAGAGTGGGCAAATATTACAAAGTCTAGATGTGCAAAGTTAGTAGATACATATTCCAACAGACTAAAGGTTGCAATTAAAGCAAAAGGTGGTTCAACAAATACTGACACAAGGGGGTGATCCTTTTTCCAACTCAGTGATTCTGTTTTGTTTTTTTTCTGACATGTTGGTGTTATGTCTTTCACTTGGATGTTATAAGTTGCACTGAGTAAAGACAGCTGGATAAAACAAAACTGTGTCTGTCTTGAGAAAAGGAGCCCAAATCCTCACTTGCTGGATAAAAAATAAAATGCAAAATAACAATATACAATATAAATAACAATATGCAATATTTTATATTTTCCTAACTAAAAAGAACATTTAAATACATTTTCCTTTTATTAGAATATACAAAACCCCTCTACACTCCCTGTAAGCAATACAGCTTGGTCACCTCCCTGCCTTAAACCTGTGATTTGAAAGTAAAAAAAGAGACAGCAGTTTGCGGAGCTCTTCTCTCTGCTATTTCCTCTTGTCCTTACACAGTCTAACTAAAGAGCCAAATAAACGTACAAAAGTTCAGGTAGTTTAATGAAAAAATGTATTCATAGCAGAATAGATCCAATACGTTTCAGGGAAAAAACACAATCCCCCTTGATCACCCCTTTCATCAGGGCTTATGAATTCTGAGTTTAAATCAACTCAGGTGAGCAGATATCAAATAAAACTGCACTGTGATTTACTGCTTGGAAACTTTCAGGAGTGTAGGTTACACCAGTGTTGGTGAATGCAGCATGCCTCTTGCACATCCAGTTGACCACCAGTGCTGTGATAAACTGCAATATATAAAAAAAAATGCTTTTGTTTCAGTTATTTTCATAGCAGCAGTGCTGTGATGGGGTGGTTCACGTTGTAATCCATTGGGCTGAAGAAATTACTGCATGCCGCAATGTGTTGTGAACTGATACTGTAAATAGCAAGCAATAGCAAGCGGCTTCGTTTTTTTTTTTTCGGGTTTGGTGCGTGGCACGATTGACAATGGATTTACATCGGGGGACACTATTTTTATTGTGTTTTTATTACCATCTGACACTTTTTTGGTGAATGGGTAGGAATACTCATTCACATGGGGGTGGCGGGATCTGGGGGCCCCATCTTATAGGGGGCTTCCAGATTCCAATTAGGCCCCTGCACGCTGACCCCTACAACCACCGGCCACGGTTGTGGGGATGAGGTCCTTGTCCCCATCAACATAGGGACAAGGTGCTTTGGGGTGGAGGGGGCAGAACAAAGCACCCACCCCTCCATGTTGAGGGCACCTCCCCATGTTGTCCCCCCCTTTCCTGACCTGTCAAACTGCAAGCTCAGATAAGGGTCTGGTATGGATTTGGGGGGACCCCAAGGCAGTTTTTAATTTTTTTGGCATGGGGTTCCCCTTAAAATCCGTACCAGACCCAAAGGGCCTGATATGCATTGGGGGGGAGGTAATCGGTTGTTAAGGACATGGTGGCAGGCATACTGATCCGCTCCTTAGCAACCAGCTCAATGAGGTAAATTACTGCATTAACTAATGCAGTAATTACAGCTAAATCGAACAAATACCACATTCGATATTTAAAGGGGTGGTTCACCCTAAAAACTAATTTTTCTTATTCCACTGCCCCCCCCCACATTACAATACGATTAAGGCTCTTATTATTTTTTTCATGCTGTACATACCTTAGTACAGCATATTCACCCGTGCATCCGGGTTGCGAGTCCCGCGGGAGTGGGCGTTCCTAACGTGTGTGATTGACGTTTTGCCCAAAAACGAGCTCCCCCCCGTCGCGTAAGCCGCGTCACGATTGGCGAAAGGAGCCGAACGGCGATGCGCAGTATAGCGCCGACTCGCCATTCGGCTCCTTTCGCCAACCGTGACGCGGCTTACGCGACGGGGGGGAGCTAGTTTTTGGGCAAAACGTCAATCACCAGCATGTGAGGAACAGCCACTCCCGCGGGACTCGCAACCCGGATGCACGGGTGAATATGCTGTACTAAGGTATGTACAGCATGAAAAAAATAATAAGAGCCTTAATCGTATTGTAATGTGGGGGGGCAGTGGAATAAGAAAAAGTAGTTTTTCGGGTGAACCACCCCTTTAACTCAAAATTCTTAGTGAATTGAACACTTGCACAATTGTTACCGCATGCAGTATTTTACCACATATTATTAGCTGTTATTTAACTCATAGTGAATTGACCCCTTAGTCTTTTGTGGAAGTGTCAATCAAGACAGTTTCATGATTATATTTTAACTTTCATACAGTTCAAAAGCTTCAGGTTCCAAAGCCTATGTATTGTACTTTATGCTGTACCCTCTCACATGCCAAGTATTTACAGTGAATATATAAAATACTCATCTGCACTGCCAGCAAAGTCTGCATATACTAGTATCTGAATTGATTTCAGACATTTTTACAGCAGTGAGCAAATCTTCCCTTCTCTTTAGTGTGCAAAACACACAAACACACTATCAGAAGTGGTGAGAAGTGGCCGGTTGCCATAACAACAACCAGGCAGGTTTGTAATACTGCGGATGCCCCCCACCTCCACTTGCAGGCTAGGCACCCCCCACTAGCACTCTATATAGAGGTGGCAGGGAAAATCCAGAACTCTATAGAATGTCCAAATACCATTGTACCCTTGAAATGATAAAAATTATACGCAGTGGCTGTATGCAGCAACATGCTGAACCAACTGTTGCTATACACTGCGTACAGGAGCTCCACATTATATAATAGTGCGGAGAGAGCAAATTGCATAATGCAGCATAATTATACAATTTGTCTGTCTTCATGAACATGCTGCGCCGTATCAGGAGGAAATGTATGCACTAATAATTCACACACATCGCTGAGGAATTGATGAAAAGAAGTCAGGTATTGCTAATAATAGTTAATATATACTGATTTATATAGTGCTGAGCTCTAGTGCTACCAAAGTCCAAGTGGAAGACATCTGTTTCCTACAAATGTAAATGATAAATGGCCAGTTGTCTATTGACTTTTAGCAGCCTCAACTGTCATTATTAGCCTTCTCTAAAGAAAGACATCATGACACCATCTGTTATGACAGTGTGTGTAATCATATTGCACGTATTGAAGCACAATGGGTTAATTTGGTGCCCAAGTACATAGTTGCCAACATTTTAAAAATATTTTCAGGGACACTTTTTTTTACCAGTGGTATATTTAGAGTAGCTGACATCCCCTGTGTTCCTCTATGCATCACAAAATTAAATGAGTACTAATAATGGGCAGAACAAATATGAGGACTGAGAAGATTTCCTTTAGTTGAACTAACAAAAGTGTGCCCATTCTAGAGCTGGTAACATTGAGGATATTCAATATAGTCTTAAAGAACTGTTTTTTTGGGTAAGAGGGATAGGGGAGGAATATGGATGGTATAAAAGTGGGAAGTATGTGCAGGTGAGGGAGAGGAATGTGGAGGAGGGTATAACAGTGGGCACTATGCACAGAAGAGGAGTGTGGAGGGTTAACAGTGGGCACTATGCACAGAAGAGGAGTGTGGAGGGTTGACAGTGGGCACTATGCACAGCAGAGGAGTGTGGAGGGTTGACAGTGGGCAGTATGTACAGGAGATGAGTGTGAGAGTATGACAGTTGGGCAGGATCTACAGGAGAGGAGTGTGGAGGGTATGATGGAGGCAGTATTTACAGGAGATGAGTGTGGAAGGTATTATGGGGGCAGTATGTACAGGAGAGGAGTGTGGAGGGTATAATGGAGGCAGTATTTACAGGAGAAGAGTGTGGAGGGTATGATGGGGGCAGTATGTACAGGAGAGGAGTGTGGAGGTTATGATGGGGGCGGTATGTACAGGAGAGGAGTGTGGAGGGTATGACAGTGGATGGTATGAGAGTGGGCAGTATGCATAGGAGAGGAGTGTAGAGGGTATGACAGCCAGAACTATGTACAGTAGAGGAGTTTATAAAAATGGGCAGAATGTATATGCAAAAATTATGATTTTTACATGTAGGAGAGAAGTGTCAGAATTGGCCTGGGTGGCTAGGGGTTAATTACCATAAGTAATTAATATACAAATAATTATTAAATATTGTTTTTAAGGTAATTTACTATATTTTCAAAAACTGTACTCAAGCAGGTGGCTTAACAGACAAATTACTTGAGTTTGAAGTTATAACTTCAAACCGGTCATTTCACAGTAACCAGATAAATAATAAATTATCTTATAACATATAGCATAATGATATATGATTTAGCTTGATTAAAACAGTACCTTTTCAGCAGCAATTCTTATTCCCCCTCTTAACTGTGTAAGAAAAACATGGGATTATGGGTAAATCTTTTACACATAAACCCATGTTTTTTCCTTCTAATTAAGAGGGCTGGACTGGAAGGGAGCATTTATCTTTTAGACACATGCCCCCTTCTATGACACTGCAGTGAGAGGCTTGCATCCACTGCAGCATTTTTATTGGACAGCTGGGGCCAATGGTATTTTACCCTTGGTCCAAGGCTCCAAGCTGTCCATTGAGCTCAGTGCCTCTGACAATAAGTAATAGGCACTGTGATCTCATCCTCTCAGTCTGCTGCAAACAGAGGGTGCCAGCTTGTATTTAAACTGGCAGCGCTGTATGTAGCTTCTGATAGGCTGCACAAGGAGTCCCGTATCTCCAGGTGCCTTGGTAGGGGGGCTGACCTGTATGTATATGTGTGTGTATTGAGGGGGAGTAGGGGAATGCATATTATGCATATGCGAGGAAGGGAGGCTGCCCTGTATTTGCGTGTGGGGGAGGGGGATGCATTGTATGTATGAGGAAGGAAGGGGTTGCATTGGATGTACGTGTGAGTAGGGGGTAGATTAATTGTATTTATATGGAAAATGTAGGGGCTGCATTTTATGTATGTGTTAGGGAGAGCTGAACTGTATTGTATGCATGAGGAGGGGACTGCATTGTATATACAGTATGTGTGGAAGGCCCCATCAATGCTGAAAGATATATCCGGGGTTTTAGAGCAGCATACTGTACGCCCAGACAAGAATGGGAAAACATTCCTCCCCCAAAACTCCAGCAACTGGTCTCCTCAGTTCCCAGACATTTATGGCTTTGCAGACGGAGATAGGGGAGAAGACCCCTGAGGCACGGCGCGGCTTTCCAGAGGTCATGGCGGCTATCGCCGCCTGTCAAGCTGCTCTGACTATGAAGATCGAGGCCGTGCAGATGGATGTTGGTCTCATCTGACAAGACATGGAAAAGCTGCGCTCGCAAGTATCGGGGGTGCAGGAGCTAGTGGGGCGAGCGGAGGACGGCATCGTGGAGCATACAGCATCCATCTGCGTGCTCCAGACGAAGGTCCGGGCCCTGGAGTATAAGGTAGACGATGCCGAAAACCGAAATAGGAGGAACAATCTCCGGATGGTTGGCATGCCTGAGGGTGCGGAGGGGAGGAATCCTACAGTGTTCGTGGAGGAGTTGCTGAGGGGCCTACTACCGACGGCACAGTTTTCTCCTTACTTCACCGTGGATCGCGCCCAATCGGATCCCTCCGGTCCCCAGACCACCTGGAGCCCGTCCCGCACCCTGATTTTCCAGATGCTCAATTTCTGGGATCGGGATGATCCCTGACTACTCGCTCAAAACTCAGAAGTAACGTAGGTCTTTTGACCAAGTTAAAGCCGGGCTGCGGGCGCGGAACATCAAATACAGTATCCTTTTTCCCCACGAAGCTGAGGGTCCAGGACGGAGAGACTGTTCAATTTTTCCCTCCCCCCCGGGATGCTGCGGCCTGGCTGGAGTCGCTGCCCCCTCTCCGTTAGCAGTTGGTAAATACAGCCCTTCTACTTTTTTCTATTAGTTCATTTGTACACTCTTGTGCTGCCTATACATGTTTTGACTGCGCTACCTGATGTGGACCGAACATGACTGCACCTCTGTAGTGGACAGGCCCTAAGGATGTTTGGTGCCGCGCGGTTTTGAGCTTATGGTTATCGTTATATGCTGAGTGCAGTACTTTCTTTGCTCCCAAATACTTTGTTTAGGTCAGTGTTTTTCAACCTTTTTTTCAGTCAAGGCACGTTGCTCAATCCTGGGGCACACCAATCTGAGGGCTTGTTCACACCAGGAGATGCATCCGAACATGTTTTTTTCTGCGTATTCGCACAAATCTAATTTTTTAAAGGGTGCGAACATACATGCATTTGCTAGATGCGTGTGGGTGTCATTAAAAAATAATGCCACTCACATGAGACTGTAAAAGGCAGCACATTTTTGTCTGGTACAAGAAAACGTGTGTCAAGTCTGTGAGGCAAAGTTCAGTGATTTTAGGTTGTAACTCCTAATTCCCCTTTCTAGCACAGCCCCCCCCTCAATTACCCCTCCTAGCACAAACCCCTTCAAATCCCCTCTCCTAGCACAAATCCACCCTCCTAGCACAAATTCCTCCTCCTAGCACAACCCCCCCCCATCCCCCCTCCGAGCACAACCCTCCCAAATTCCTCCATCTAGTACAACCCCCCCCCCAAATCCCCCCTCCTAGCACAACCCCCATCCCAGCACAAACCCCCCTGTTCCCAAATCCCCACTCCTAGCAAAAACCCCACTCCAATCCCCCCATCACCTCTCCCAGCACAAACCTCTTAAAATCAGGGCAAAATTGTGGGTGCGCGATATACGCCGATACCCGCTTCCCGCGCTGAGTTTGAACTGCGCCGCCGACATATACCAAGCGCAGTACACTCGGGTACATTCGGCCAGGCTTGGCTTCGCTCGCGGTCACGCTCTGTGACGCCTCCTAGCCTTTATGCGTGAGAAGCCGAGCGTGGCCGAACTTGCCCGAGTGTACTGCGCTCGGTATATGTCGGCAGCGCAGTTCAAACTCAGCGCGGGAAGCGGGGATTCGACTGAGAGACAGCGCGGGAGGACACCACCGATGCCGCAGACGAACGCCTGACCGGACAAGGCCACCGATGGACGCCGGGCAAGACACCAACGAGGGGCATTCAAACTGTAAGTATTTTTTTTTTCTAAAATTTCCCTTCTAGGTTGGGGGTGCGCGCTATACGCGGGTGCGCACAATACCCCGGTAAATACGGTAGTAGTAATAATGATATTTCTATAGCACTTTTGTCCCTGGGGATGCAAAGCGCTTATCAAATTAGTATTGGTGCCACTGCCTAGATAATAGCACCAGTTGCATGTAATTAATATTAGAGAAACTATAAATATGTAAAGCAGATTTGGCACAAACCAGAAGAAAAATGCTTTGCTATCTGATATCGGGCAGCCCAATGTCTCTGTAGAACTCTAGCCAAAAGCATAACAAAAAGCACAGGCAAGGATTAGAAACTTTGTAAGGGTTTAATTGCTCTCTGCATTCCCATAAAAAGGATGACTCTTTATTTCTTGTCCTGGTGATATTGATTTTCAGTAGAGATGAGAGAATATGCTTGGGTTTGGCTTGTGGACTGTTCATCGAACAAACTGATCGTAATGTCTGAATATTGCAAACTTTAATCCAACCCCCATTGAAGTCTATGAATGGTGAAGAGAGATCCAGCGGTACATTATGGTTACATATATTGAATGCTACATTTCTTTTTAATGCTGTAAGTGCAATGTTAGTAACCTTTGATGAAAATAAAACTACCAGTATTTTACTAGGCCTATTTTACTAGGCCTATTTTAGGCCTAGACAGTTGGTGGTAATAGGGGATTCTATAATCAGAAGGACTGATAGAAGAATTTGTCGCCAGGATCGCCTCAACCGAATGGTTTGCTGTCTCCCTGGTGCCAGGGTTCGGCATGTGGTGGACCGGGTGGATAAATTACTGGGAGGGGCTGGGCATGACCCAGCTGTCTTGGTCCACATAGGAAGGAGGGATTTGGGTTTCTAGAGCACTGGGCTGACTTTTCATTGAGGTGCAACCTACATGCTAAAGACAGTTTGCACTTGAATGGAAGGGGGTCTGCTGTGCTGGGGGAGAGGTTTATGGGAATGCTGGAGGAGTATTTAAACTAGGCTTGAGGGGAGGGTGAACTAGAATTACATCGGGCACACAGGTCAGTTAGGGGTCAGACATTAATGGAGAGTGGAATGGGGATAGATGGAGGAAGGGTTATGGCAGGTGACAAGAAAGTTCCCAGCTTGCAAACAGCCATTGGAAACTATAGTGCCATTTGTACTACTAAAAATGATATGAAAAACACCAGAGAGAAATGTAATAATACATTTAAGTGTTTGTACACCAATGCCAGAAGTCTGCCAAGCAAAATAGGTGAGTTGGAAGCTCTGGTGCATGAGGAGAGCTATGATGTAATTGGTATTGCTGAAACTTGGCTTCAATCCTCACATGACTGGGCAATTAATATTCCTGGCTATGCTCTCTTTCGGAAAGACAGGGTAAAATGGAAAGGTGGTGGGGTCTGTCTCTATGTGAGAATTGACCTCAAAGCAAGCGAGAAAGAGGACCTGGTTGATGGAGAGTGTGATGAGGCTGAAGCATTATGGGTAGAACTGCATACAGATGTGCGTAGTTCAAAGTTAATCATTGGAGTTTGTTATAGACCACCCAATGTTAACTAGGAGGTGGAGACTCAACTCCTTGCACAGATAGAAAGGGCTACAAGGGCTGGGACGGTGATAATAATGGGGGATTTTAACTACCCAGAAATTGACTGGAGTAATGGCTTTCCTGGACAGTTAACCACTTAAGGCCCGCCTCATGCACTAATACGTCGGCAGAATGGCACGGCTGGGCACAAGCACGTACCTGTACATTCTCTTTAAGTGCCCAGCCGTGGGTCACGGGCGCACACCCGCGACCCGGTTCAAAGCTCCGTGACCACGGACGCGGGACCCGCGGACCCGATCGTCGCCAGAGTCCCGCGATTGGTCCCCAAAGCTGAAGAACGAGGAGAGCTGTGTGTAAACACAGCTTCCCCGTTCTTCACTGTGGCGCTGTCATTGGTCGTCTGTTCCCTGATATAGGGAAAGGCGATCAATGATGTCACATGTCCAGCCCCGCCCCCCTACAGTTAGAAACACATATGAGGTCACACCTAACCCCTTCAGTGCCCCCTAGTGGTTAACTCCCAAACTGCAATTGTTATTTTCACAGTAAACAATACATTTTTATAGCATTTTTTGCTGTGAAAAATACAATGGTCCCAAAAATGTGTCAAAATTGTCCGATGTGTCTGCCATAATGTCGCAGTCATGAAAAAAATCGCTGATCGCCGCCATTAGTAGTAAAAAAAAATGTATAAAAATGCATTAAAACTATCCCCTATTTTGTAAACGCTATAAATTTTGCGCAAACCAATCGATAAACGCTTATTGCGATTTTCTTTACCAAAAATAGGTAGAAGAATACGTATCGGCCTAAACTGAGGGAAAAAAATGTTTTTTTTATAGATTTTTGGGGGGTATTTATTATAGCAAAAAGTAAAAAAAATAGATTTTTTTTCAAAATTGTCGCCCTATTTTTGTTTACAGCGCAAAAAATAAAAACCGCAGAGGTGATCAAATACCACCAAAATAAATCTCTATTTGTAGGAAAAAAAGGATGCCAATTTTGTTTGGGAGCCACGTCGCACGACCGCTCAATTGTCAGTTAAAGCGACGCAGTGCCGAATCGCAAAAACTGCATTTTGGTCCGGGTCTTAAGTGGTTAAAGGGCAAAAATTTAAAAACCTATTACAGGACAATTTTATGGTCCAGTTTATTGAAGCCCCAACTAGGAATGATGCTCTGTTGGACCTGGTAATCTCAAACCATGCAGAGCTTGTTACTAATGTTCAGATAAAGGAACACCTGGGTAGCAGTGACCATAGCATGATTTCATTTGATGTTAGCTGTAAGCAAGAAATACATACAGGAAAGATAAAAACACTTAATTTCAAGAGAGCAAATTTTTCAAAGATGAGGGCTGCTCTCCAGGACTTAGTCTGGGAGAGAATATTGGCATCGATAAACACAGAACAGAAATAGGTATTCTTCAAAAAGACTGTTTGTGAACTCAATGCAAAGTATATTCCCATGGGCAATAAGTTTAAAAGGCTAAAAATAAAACCCTTGTGGCTCACGGTCAAAGTTAAAAAAGCTATAAACTATAAGAAAAGAGCTTTTAAAAAATATAAAAATTAAGAAACACTAGTGTCTTTTAACCTCCTGAGGCCCACGCTATAGCCGAATGACGGCTACAGTGCGGACCAGAAAATCCAAGTGGACGTCTATTGACGCCCCTTTGCTCGTTCCCCGCGCGCGCTCCCGAGCGCGCAGCGGGGAAACTCTGTGCTGGCCGTGTCCCTTGGACACAGCCAATCACAGATCGCCGTGAACGGCCAATCGGAGTGGCCGTTCGGTAGGCGATCTGTGCGGCCAATGAGAGATGATCTCATATGTAAACATATGAGATCATTTCTCATTGCCACCTCTCACAGACAGCGTGCTGTCAGGGAGAGAGGAGACCGATCTGTGTCTCTTGTACATAGGGACACAGATCGGTCACCTCCCCCAGTCAGTCCCCTTCCCCCACAGTTAGAACACTAAGCAGTATACACATTTAACCCCTTCCTCACCTCCTAGTGTTAACCCCTTCAATGCCAGTCACATTTATACAGTAATTAGTGCATATTTATAGCACTGATCGCAGTATAAATGTGAATGGTGCCAAAAATGTGTCAAAAGTGTCCGATGTACCGCCATAATGTCGCCGTCCCAATAAAAATCGCAGATCGCCGCCATTTCTAGTAAAAAAAAAAATAATAAAAAATAATAATTCTGTCCCCTATTTTGTAGGCGCTATAATTTTTCTCAAACCAGTCGCTTATTGCGATTTTTTATTTTTTTTTACCAAATATATGTAGAAGAATACGTATCGGCCTAGACTGAAAAAAAATGTTTTTTTTTTAATTAATTATAGCAACAAGTAAAAAATATTGTATTTTTTTAAAAAATTGTCGTTCTTTTTTGTTTATAGCGCAAAAAATAAAAACCGCAGAGGTGATCAAATACCACCAAAAGAAAGCTCTACTTGTGGGGAAAAAAGGACGTCAATTTTGTTTGGGGGCCACGTCGCACGACCGCACAATTGTCAGTTAAAGTGACGCAGTGCCGGAAACTGACATTTCACCTGGGCAGGAGGGGGGTATATGTGCCCAGTAAGCAAGTGGTTAAATGTTACAAATAATATAACAGGATATGTAAAAAGGAAATCAAAGATGCAAAAATTTAAAACGAAAGACAGATTGCAAAAGATAGTAGGACAAACCCCCAAAAATTCTTCAAATATATTAATAGCAAAAAGATCAGGTCTGAGCATGTAGGCCCCTTACAAAATAATCTAGAGTGGGTGACTGGTGACAAAGAGAAGGCTAATTTATTAAATGCTTTCTTCAGCTCTGTGTATACAATGGAGCATGGGGGAGCTCATGTCCATAATGGGGGTTGTAGTGACAAAGCCCCAAATCCACAATGGCTCAAAAGTGATATGGTCCAGAAATATTTAGACAGAATAAAGGTGGATAAAGCACCTGGACCTGATGGCATCCATCCACGGATCCTAGGTGAGTTGAGCTCTGTCATTTCAAAGCCACTGTATCTAATTTTTAGGGACTCATTAATGACAGGAATAGTACCACTGGATTGGCACAGGGCCAATGTGGTGCCCATATTTAAAAAGGGCAAAAAGTCTTTACCAAATAACTATAGACCTGTTAGTTTAACTTCTATAGTTGGAAAGATACTGGAGCGTTTAATAAAAGACCACATAGATGGGTTCTTGCTGGAAAAAAAAAAAGTTTAAGCAACAGACAACATGGATTCATGAAAGACAGAAGTTGTCAGACAAACCTGATTTCTTTTTATGAAGAGGTAAGTAAAACCCTGGACAGAGGCGTGGCTGTGGACGTGGTATACTTGGATTTTGCAAAAGCGTTCGATACAGTTCCGCACACACGGCTAATGTGTAAGGTAAGGTCTACAGGATTGGATATATCAGTTTGTAAATGGATAGAAAACTGGCTAAAAGACAGAATTTAGAGAGTGGTGGTTAATGATTCTTACTCGGAATGGTCTAAGGTTATCAGTGGTGTACCCCAAGGTTCAGTGTTGGGACCCTTACTTTTTAATATCTTTATAAATGATATTGGTTCTGGGATCAAAAGTAACATTTCTGTCTTTGCAGATGACACCAAGCTATGCAGTGGAATAACGTCCTTGCAGGATGTCGCCAATTTACAAGCCAACCTCAATGCTCTGTCTAATTGGGCGACTTTGTGGCAGATGAGGTTTAATGTTGATAAATGTAAAGTTATGCACTTAGGGACTAAGAATATGCATGCATCATACATGCTAGGGGGAGTACAACTGGAGGGATCTGTAGTGGAGAAGGATCTGGGGGTTTTGGTAGATGATAAGCTCAATAATGGCATGCAATGCCAAGCTGCGGTTTCCAAAGCGAGCAAAGTCCTTTCTTGTATTAAGAGAGGTATGGACTCCAGAGACAGAGATATAATTTTGCCCCTGTACAAATCATTAGTAAGACCTCATCTGGAATATGCAGTTCAGTTTTGGGCTCCAGTTCTCAAAAAGGATATTGGGGAACTGGAGAAAGTGCAGAGAAGGGCAACCAAACTGATAAGAGGCATGGAGGAGCTCAGCTATGAGGAAAGATTAGAGGAACTGAAATTATTCACTCCGGAGAAGAGGAGAATAAGGGAGGATACGATCAACATGTACAAATATATAAGAGGTCCTTATAGTGAACTTGGTGTTGAGTTATTCACTTTACGGTCAACACTGAGGACAAGGGGGCACTCTTTACGTCTAGAGGAAAAGAGATTTCATCTCCAAATACGGAAAGGTTTCTTCACAGTAAGAGCTGTGAAAATGTGGAACAGACTCCCTCCAGAGGTGGTTCTGGCCAGCTCAGTAGATTGCTTTAGGAAAGGCCTGGATACTTTCCTAAATGTACAGAATATAGTAGTGAGTACTAAGATTTGTAGGTAAAGTTGATCCAGGGAATATCCGATTGCCTCTCGGTGGATCAGGAAGGAATTTTTTCCCCTGCTGTAGAAAATTGGATCATGCTCTGCTGGGGTTTTTGCCTTCCTCTGGATCATCTGTGGGTATGGAGTTGGATGTATGAGATTGTACTATGTTTTTTATTTTGTTTGTTTATTTTTTTGAGGTTGAACTGGATGGACTTGTGTCTTTTTTCAACCTGACTAACTATGTAACTATGACGGCCTCCCGGCAATATAGGTCCGTGCTGTAGCCGTCATTCGGCCAGGGCCGATCCTAGGGTCACAGGCGCCTGGGTGCAGAAATATTTCTGGCGCCCCACATGGGCGTCGTCATTTTACTAACTCCTCCCCTTTACACATGTTTCTATGGCAATGACTCAACCACAGATATGCTCCCCCACAAAGTCTTCATTAACCTGGGATCCTTACATGATATCTTAACAATTAACAAAATACAGGAAGAGAAGCAGAGTACTTTATTGGGACCTGGAGAAGGGCCTCTGTGATGGACACAGAGAGGGCTTCTGTTAGAGAGTCTGTTAGATGTTCGGCGCCCCCACCTCTGCAGGCGCCTGGGTGCAATGCACCCTGCCTAGGATCGGCCCTGCATTCGGCTATAGCATAGACGGGAAGCTGTTAAACAGAATATACAATGTTAGGGTGCTGGTAGTGAGGAAAACAAGAAGCGATGGAGTTTTGGCAGTGAGATGTAGAAGTAATTATCTGTGAGGCTTCAAGTGGGATGTTCCTCTGCCTCCGATCCAAGGGCAAAAACATGTGAGATGATCTACTATCACCATCCAAGAGAGATCACAAAATGCCCCAGTTTAAGGCAGCGCAACAGAGACTCAAGGTAATTTTGATTCTTGTTTTCCAACATGGAAACAAGGTGCCCTTGATATCATTGCTGAAACAAACAATGTGGCCATTTGTGTGGGGAATGTCACAGTATACTTCTGCACAACAGAATAAGCAAAGCACAACCCCCCCCCCATTTTGTTTTTCTGTTTGTCATAGCTGCCATGCCATCTTATAATACCTTTTTATTAAAAAACAAGGCCTGGCAGGCCTAAAGTAAGAGGCAAAAGATCTGCATGCAGAATAAGTAGAGGCAGTAGGTTCATTTTTAAACAGTATTTTGTATTGATATACTGTACTTAAATGTTTTAATTTGTACAGTACAGGACATAGGCATAGTATTTATACACTATGGGCTGGGGTGATTGGACACTAGCAAAGCTTTAGAGGATAAATACCCTGCGTACCTATCTGTTAGTAAATTAGTGATACATGAGGAGATGGAGGGAGTGGGTTGAGGGGTAGAGAAATAGATTTGGGTGTCATGAGCGTAGAGATAGTATTGGAAGCCATGGGAAGCTATCAGCTGACCCAGGGAGGGTCCAAGAACAGAACCTTGGGGGACCCCAACAGAGAAAAGAAGGTGAGAGGAGGAAGTAAAATTGTAAGTAACGCTAAAGGTGTGGTTGGATAAGTAGGAAGCGAACAAGTGAACAATAGAGTCATGGAGACCATAGGCAGTTTTTTTATGGAGGAGGGGGTGGTCAACCGTATCAAAGGCAGCAGAAAGGTCAGGGAGTAGGAGTACAGAATAGAGTCCATTGATTTTGGCTTTTGCATTGCGTTTGTGTGTGAACAGGGGGTTGAATTGTATGTATCTGTGAGTGAGAGGAGGGCAGGAGGCTGCATTGCATGTATGTGTGAAAGGTAAGGGGGCTGCATTGTGTGCATGTTGGGGGTGGGGGTGGGCAGAGGGGCTGCACTGTGTGTATTTATAGGGGGAAGTGAGAACAGGAGGATGCATTGTATGGAATTGTGGGGAAGAGTGGCTGTTTTTTATGTATATGCAAGGAGGGGGATCTGCCTTGTATGTGTGAGGGGGAAGTGGGGGCATGGGGCTGCATTATATGGAATTGTGGGGAAGACAGGTTGCATTTAATGCATGTGTGAGGAGACAGAAGGGCTGCCGTATATGTTCTATATGTTGGGGGCAGGGCCGAATTAAGAACATCATGGGCCTGGTGCTGGTGATTTTGGTGGGGCTTTTACATAATATAAATATAAAAAGTTCTAACAAATTTTATTAAATAGAGATAGGGAGGATGAGAGAGAGAGAGAGAGAGAGAGAGAGAGAAAGAAAGGGGATGAGAGAAAGGTGAGGGGTAATGGAGGGAGGATGAGAGAGAGAGAGAAAGGGGGTGAGAGATGGGTGAGGGGTAAGAGAGGGGGGATGAGAGAGAGAGGATGCACATGAGCATTACGTGGGAGTGACATCAACGCAGCCCGGCCAAGGCAAGTGACCGAAGGCACAGAACCCGCAAGGAAGACCAGGTGAAGAAGGAAGCACCCAGGACCCACCGGATTGATCAAAGCGCAGCGCAGGAGGGCTCAGTCTGACATGTAAGTGTGTTAATATGCATACTTGTACATTATGGCATAAACTACCTCAGGGCCTCTAAAAAGTAGTGTTGTTAGCAAAGTTTACTACCGCTTTAATATCACAGGATCCCAGGAGCCTCTCATGGGGCCAAATCAAGATATAATTCACATGTGTGAAAATTATTATGCCAGCCTGCAAAGCCCTATACTAGACTAGCATTTAGGATTCCTCTTTTCCCTGCAGTCTTCCCCAGATAAGAGATAGTCCCAATCCACTGCATGACTGGTTGCATAATACAATTTTTGTCCTAACTGTAAATTCCTTTTTAACCCTAAAACAATTTTCTTGGAATCCATTAGGGGACACAGGAATTCATACATTTTTGGGTAATTCTGCCATCTAAAAGAGAATTAGACACTGGGAAGATGTCAGCCGTCTCAGCGGTGTGTGGGCGCCACTGCAGGGCTTCATTCCAAGGTAAGTATTTCAAGATGAACTAGTATGCAATGCATACTAGCTCATTGTGCCTTTGTCTTACAGTTTTTTTTATTTATTTTTATTCTTCCTTTTTCAGGGTTTACAACCTCTTTAAATCCAGAATTTTTGCTTGCTTACATCTTACACAACAAAATTCACCCGAAATTGGTTGCTCAAGGTGAGCATACATGGAGCAAGATGTGCGCTGGGTAGCATTAGTACATATGGAAGACATGCATTTTATAGGGCTAGTCACATTTTTAAGAGACATGATTCAATAAGCAGCGCCTTTTTAGATTTGTTTTAAAGGGGCCGGCATGCGCCGGCTCTAAGGGGTTAATGTGATGTACATGCTCTTATTATTATATATAAATATTGGTTTCTAGGTATATTAAGCAGGCATGTCAAATGTGAAAGTCACATGAAAAGTTAAAGCGCTGCAGGCAATGTACTCAAAATTAAAAATGGCTAGAAGCAAGACGAAGATGTTCTTTGGCAGAACTTACATTTACATGTCTCATCTGCCAAAAAAACTCCTAGCAGTTTAGTTTAGTTACTTTAGTTCTGCTTTACGATAAATACTGCAATAATAACAATGTTTAAGGTAAAAAAATTCACTATACTTTCCTTTTAACCACTTACTGTCCACCGCACACACATATACATCGGCAGAATGGCACAGGCAGGCAAATGGGTGTACCTGTTTGTCTCTTTAAATTTGCTGCCTATCGGGCATGCCGTGGGAGAAGGCCCGCGGGTCCTGCGAACTCTATGTTCGCCGGCGGCCTGCGATTGCAGTAAGGAGAGGCAGAGCGGGGAGATGTCTATGTAAACAAGGCATTTCCCTGTTCTGCCTAGCAACATGGCAGGGGTCTACTGCTTCCTGTCATCGGGAGCAGTGATCTCTGTCATGTTATAGTGGGCCCACCCCCCCACAGTTAGAATCATTCCCTAGGACACACTTCGCCCCTAGTGTTTAACCCCTTCCCTGCCAGTGTAATTTTTACAGTAATCAGTGGCTATTTGTAGCTCTGATCGCTGAATAAATTACAACAGTCTCAAAATAGTGTCAAAAGTGTCCGATGTGTTCGCCATAATGTTGCAGTCCTGTTAAAAATCGCAGATCGCCACCATTACTAGTAAAAAAAAAAAATAATAATAAAAATGCCATAAATCTATCCCCTATTTTGTAGACACTATAACTTTTGCGCAAACCAATCAGTATACACTTATTGCGTTTTTTTTACCAAAAATATGTAAAGAATACATATCGGTCTAAACTGTGGAAGAAATTCGTTTTTTTTAGATATTTTTGGGGGATATTTATTATAGCAAAAAGTAAAAAATATTGCATTTTTTTCAAACTTGTCGTTTTTTTTGTTTATAGAGCAAAAAATTAAAAGGGGTGATCAAATACCACTAAAAGAAAACTTTATTTGTGGACGTCAATTTTGTTTGGGTACAACATCGCACGACCGCAATTGTCAGTTAAAGCGACGCAGTACATAATCGCAAAAAATGCTCTGGTCAGGAAGGGGATAAATCCTTCCGGGGCTAAGCAAGATGCTCAGTAGTATAAAAGATCAAATTCTTCCATGGCAAAACAGATCAATAAGTACATGGAACGGCTGGTTGCTTTTATAGTTACTTAAATTCAGAAAATCTGTTTTTCAAACCAAAATGGCAATACTTTTCTGTACTGGACCATTAAGTGTTGCAAACCATTGCAAATAAAATTAGTGCTTTTTTTTTTCTTTTATCTTAGTGACTGTCATTGGACAAGAGTAAAGCTAAATAAAAAAAAAATAACACAACCTTATAAAGATAGGAAAGGGGGATAAAAATATTTCATTTTTAATGGGTTACATTAAAAAACATGACATTAGATTCTACCTGCACAGAGTTTGCATGTTCTCCCTGTGCCTGTGTGGGTTTAATTTGGGTACTCCGGTTTCCTCCCACACTCCGAAAGACATGCTGGAAGGTTGATTGGCTCCTGTCTAAATTGGCCCTAGTATGTGTATGTATGAGGGTACTTTCACACTGAGGCGCCTGGTGCGCTGGCGGCAAAATTATAGACTGATCATTTCTCTGTCAGTGGGCAAATGTACAAAATCAGCAGGGGATTAAATACCCTTTCCCCCTCACTGTACATACACTGGCTGGGAAAGTTGGTCACTTGTACCATCACCAGAGCTCAATGGTACTTTTATTTACCTCATTCTGTCAACTAAGAGATCCGAGTTATTACTGCAAGATCACAAATATTTTCCAACATGTAAAATGTGCGAGAGCAAATGCTTCCAATGCTCATTATTTCACAGGACTTAGGTTTTCTAAGCTGAGATTACTGCAAGAGATGTTTAAGTGGTTGCTTACTTGCGCTTATTGTATGATGTTCAACTACCAATACTATGAAGAAGATATGTTGATCTTGCTGCACAGCTTGAGTGCAACACTGGAGCAATGAGACAGATTTTTTCAAATCAGGCAGTTTAAACTCGAACGTGCAGCTGCTCACCGGCTGCGCCTTGATGCTGTACTTTGCGGCAAAACTTAAAACAGTATGCCACTAAATGCGACTACTGCAGTTTTATGGGGTCGCCCCGCAACCTCACCAAAAAAGGCTTAAAACCGCCGCAGCGGCGCACTGCCGGCGATACGGTGGCGCTGCCCATTGGGCAGGGGTGCTTTAGGTGCACTACAGCGCTTCTAAGATGCGACTAGTAGGGCTTTTTTTTACCCTCCTGCCAGTGCACCGCTACAGTGTAAGCGCCCTCTTTCAAGGCACTATTGCTCCTCAGTGTGAAAGCAGCCATAGGCTTGGTTTAGACCTATGCATGTATTTTTTTCAAAACACAGCCCCCAGGGAAATTACATGATCATTTTGCCCATGTGATTTCCTAGCGATTCCTGCACCTGCAAATGCGCAGCGTTTTTACATGCGTGGGGGTGCCAGAATCATAATTCCCGCATTTGCAGCCACCCGCATAGATGTGAACCGAGCCTAAAGAGAAACTTTGAGGCTTAGTTCACACTTCTGCGTGTGGCTGTGGGTATCACATCAATTCCAACACCCACAGTAAAAATGCACTGCTCTGTGAAAGTGATTGAGGCTACCATTCATTGTGTGCGGTAAGTTCAGAGAAATCACATGGTCAATACGACCACGAGATTTCCCTGCAGCCGCATTTTTGAAAAGGTGTTTTTTTCCCCCCAAAATGCAGGCATTGCAGCCCATTTATTGGAATGGGCTGCCGTGGCTGCGCAAAAGTAGCCCCCGCAAAATGCATAGGTGTGAACCTAGCGTTGGTAAGAAATCAACGTTTGGCAAACAGAAAGGATGTGAATGCAGAAGAAACATACTTTGGGCCAGATTCACGTACGACTTACGCCGACATATCTTCTAAAACGGCACGTAAGTTCTAGGATGCGCCGTCGCATCTATGCGCCTTATTCTTGAAACAAGATACGCTTGAATTTTGGCTTGATCCGACCGGCCTAAGTCTCCTACGCTGTCGTATCATGGGTGCATATTTACGCTGGCCGCTAGGGGCGCTTCCATTGATTTACGCGTCAAATATGTAAATGACCTAGATACGCCGATTCACTAACGTACTTGCGCCTGTCTCAGTAAGCAACGCCGTTTATGTAAGGCGTACGTCCGGCGTAAAGTTATCCCACCTAAAGCAGGGGTAAGTCATGTTAGGGTATGGACGTTGGAACAGCCATCGTATTTTACGTCGTTTACGTAAGTCGTACGTGAATGGGGCTGGGCGTAGGTTACGTTCACGTCGTACACATTGAGCCGTCGTATCTTAGGGAGTATATGCGACGTGATCCTGAGCATGGGCGCGCATGCGCCGTTCGTTCGGCCATTCATTTACATGGGGTCACGGTTAACTTTAATACAACACGCCCACTACCTTCCTAATTTGAATTAGGCGGGCTTACGCCGGCCCATTTACGCTACGCCGCCGTAACTTAGGGAGCAAGTGCTTTGTGAATACTGGCCTTGCCTCTCTATGTTACGTCGGCGTAGCGCATATGAGATGCGCTACGCCCGCTCAAGGATACGCCGCTGTACGTGAATCTGGCCCTATATGTCTCGCTCACATTAAAGTTCTATTATCTGCCTATATGCACATGCAGGTCAGTGTACAAATTTCAACAATGCTGGGATAAATGAACTTCCACAGATGCATGGGAGCGATTTCTATCAGGGTGATAAGTATTCGGAAGCCAATCCAGCCAAAGATGACAGTGGCTGGCGAGGAGGTCCTGGAGACCACAGCGGTGGAGAGAAGGAGAGTATAGTTCCACTTAAAAAGAACTCCCTCAATGAGCTGCTTACTGCCTGTCAGAGTTGTTCGTTTTCATAATCACATTACTTTGTGCAAAATGAATGGACCATCTTTTATGGTGATGACCATCATTTATAATTTAAAGTGGAGTTCCACCCATTTTTTTATGTTTGTCTGTGCTGCATGCCCTAATCTCATAGTGTTCAGAATGGACAATTTTTATTTATTTTCTTGCTTGTAAACACCTTTATTTTGAAGTGCTTCATTACTTCCTTCTCCTTATTAGCCTATGCTATTAAGTCACAAGGCTATTCGCAAGGGTTTCTGGGATAGGTATCATGTATCCCAGTAGTCCTTGCAAATAGCCTATTTGCATAGAGAAGGGGCGGCAACTTCCTCTGACACTCCCGTTGCTATGGAAACCTGACTGAAACCTATTACATCGCTTGCGCAGCACTGAGCATGTGCGAGATCTGCAAGGCTGAAATCCAGGAAGTCATACAGTCTGGCTTCATGATGCCCACACTTAATATGGCCACGGTCTATTTTTAGATTTACTAGGGTTGTCCCGATACCACTTTTTTAGGACTGAGTACAAGTACCGATACTTTTTTTCAAGTAGTCGCCGATACCGAATACCGATACTTTTTTTAAATGTGTCCCCAAATGCAGCCATGTCTCCCCACAAATGCAGCCATGTCCCTCCCATATGCAGCCATGTCCCCCCCATATCCAGCCATGTCCCCCCATATCCAGCCATGTCCCCCCATATCCAGGCATGTCTCCCCCCATATCCAGGCATGTCTCCCCCCATGCAGCATGTCTCCCCCCATGTAGCCATGTCTCCCCCCCATGCAGCATGTCTCCCCCCATGTAGCCATGTCTCCCCCCATGCAGCATGTCTCCCCCATGTAGCCATGTCTCCCCCCCATGCAGCCATGTCTCCCCCCCATGCAGCATGTCTCCCCCATGTAGCCATGTCTCCCCCCCATGCAGCATGTCTCCCCCCATGTAGCCATGTCTCCCCCCCATGCAGCATGTCTCCCCCATGTAGCCATGTCTCCCCCATGTAGCCATGTCTCCCCCCCATGCAGCATGTCTCCCCCATGTAGCCATGTCGCCCCCCCCATGCAGCATTTCTCCCCCATGTAGCCATGTCTCCCCCCCCCATGCAGCATGTCTCCCCCATGTAGCCATGTCTCCCCCCCCCCATGCAGCATGTCTCCCCCCCCCATGCAGCATGTCTCCCCCATGTAGCCATGTCTCCCCCCCATGCAGCATTTCTCCCCCATGTAGCCATTTCTCCCCCATGTAGCCATTTCTCCCCCATGCAGCATGTCTCCCCCATGTAGCCAGCCATGTCCCGCTTACCTGTCCTGCATCCCCGCTACCGCCGACAGTCAGTGTAATACGCGCGCCGTTCCATTACAGCTTTGAATAGCTGAAATGATTGGCGCTGCGTATAGACACTCCCCCTCGCTCGGGATTGGACAGTTCACCCGAGCAAGGGGGAGTGTCTATACGCGGCGCCAATCATTACAGCTATTCAAAGCTGTAATGGAACGGCGCGCGTATTACACAGTCAGTCGGCGGTAGCGGGGATGCGGCTTAACGGCATTGGCGACGGCGGGGGGGGGAAATATTCTATTCTGGTATCGGGGGTATTTGCGGGAGTACGAGTACTCCCGCAAATACTCGGAATCGGTCCCGATACCGATACTAGTATCGGTATCGGGACAACCCTAATTATAAACTAACTAAATGCTCTAACAACCTAACAAAACGGACCTTAGTTTACAGACTAACTTTACTAGACTACATTAAGCTTGTGTATTACAGGGGTATTCATATTTAAAAAGTGAAATTGTGGGTGGAACTCCCCTTTAAGAAATAAAAAAAAATGCCAGATTTGTCAGAGTATGCAATGACTTTAAAATAGAGAATACTGCAGGAAACTTGGAAAAAGTGTTACAGGAATAAATGAAAAAAAAATAATAAGCACGACACACAAATCTTTATTTAATAAGTTTAACATAATTTGTATCTCTTATGCATCACAATATCGGCAGTGAGCATCAAATAATGTGGCATGACTTATATAGTGCTATACAGCACTACTGAAAGTAGAGTGACCACATTCATACAGCATTTAGGAACCAATCATTACATTTTAGGGGGCAACAGTGTCCTTTACAGAGCCAGGGAACACAAGCTTTTCATCATTTAAAATATTCACTGGCAATACCCCCCTGTGGGTGAGCATAGAAGAATGGTAACCCCAACAGCAATTGACACAATTTTGTGGATTACTCCTGAAATTCATAAACATATTACAAATCCAAGCCCCAAACACACTTTAAAAAATATGAGACTTGGTGAAATATTTGGGCAAATTGATATCCCCCCAATATGCCACTGGCCACTTTGCTTTGTAACCCTTCTTTTGTGCCAGGTCAAGAAGAACCTGGGACTTTTAAGTGGAGTTACCTCCGGCTTCCATCGGATATACAATCTGTCAACATCAGGGACATGACGAGCTGCAATTCTTTGCAAGATTTCCATAGAATCCCATCCATTGGACTTTTCCCGCTATGTTCACACATGGACCCCCCACTCTCCCTTACCCCTTACCAGCATGTATGCCATACTGACCCTCTGACTAAGGGCACACCTCCCCCAATATACAATTCCATTTTGTCTAGTGATATGTCAGATCTTCCGTCTTTTACAACACAATAGAAAAAGGACCTGGGGAGTCAGTTGAAGGCACAATAATGGTCCCAAATATGGGATAACATTGCACATGGCTTCATAAATCCATCTTTTTTGGAGGCCAACTATAAGCTTTTATTTCAGTGGTACATGGTACCCTCCCAGATAGCAAAATTTGCACAGGGTGCTTCAGATCGTTTCTTTCTGGGCTGTGGTATGACTTGCACTCTGGTACACGTGTGGTGGGACTGGCCAAAAAGGAAACAATTTTGGACAAGGGTTTATCATTTCATATATGCAGATCTAGGAGACAGTAACCCTACGAACCCCTTTGAGGCCTTGCTTAGGCTCTTGGCAACATCAGTACGCATATATGTGCCCTTTCAGTGGGTGGGCCTTCATGCCAATCGACCGCATAAGTGCAGAGCTGTGTAAACAACTTACCGTGCTGGGAGTGCCCTTCCAGCATGGTAGCCCGTGGGGATTGGCAAGCTTCCAATACATACTTGCGATCGGGACCTCCAATCATGTGACCCCTGTGACAGCCAACCACAGTGGTCACATGACCCGAATGCCTGCCTCCCGACTTTTAGAACTCCTAAAGGGCCGGGAGGTGGTCGGTGCGAAAGGGTTAATCGTAAAACACTTTCATGCACTCCTAACTAATTTAGTTGGTATCTACTCTCTTTTTTTAGAGGCATCCCGCTCCCACTTCCTCCTGAGACTCCATGGTTCCGGAAGGAAGTTCACCTTTCTCCTCCCTGCAATCTTCTGGGACACGTCACAGGTCCCAAAAGATTGCCCATCCAATCAAAGCGTGGCTCGTGCATGTGCAGTGTGTGGCCAGCTGTGAAGCCACAGTCTGGCGCCCACAGTAGTGATGCCGGCGCCAAAGAGAGGAGGGGGAGAGGAGCGGGGCTTCGTTCGCCCGCATTGCTGGACTGTGGGACAGGTGAATATCTGATTATTAAAAGTCAGCAGCTACACTTTTTGTAGCTGCTGACTTTTAAATGGGTGGAACTCCGCTTTAACCCATTTTCTGCTGTAATTTGCCATAAAATGTGATCTGATCCTCATCTAAAATTACAACAGTAAACACACACAATGGGGAAGATTTACTAAAACTGGAGCACACAGAATGTAGTAACCAGTCAGCTTTTATTGTCAATGCCTAATTGTCATCCTCATCCTAATTGAACAAGATGAAGTTAGAGGCTTATTGGTTACTATGCACAGCTGCAGCAGAGAGATTTTACTAAATCTCCCCCAAAGTACCTAAGCTGATAACACACAAACAATCCAAATTTCTCATGCCTTTATTAAACATTTACAGTTTACTGCTCTTTAGACCTTAGGGAAGCCAAATTGTGGCCCATGGGAGTAAAAAATGGCAAATCCAATTATAGAATAATGCCCCAATACTGGTGTCAGTGAGAAGAATATTGTCGCATGTTTGGAGAAATTGTTTGTCATCATTTCTGATGGCAGAGAGACTTTTTTTTTTTGAGAGCAGTAGCTTCCTCTGTGGTGTTCCGCCATGTACAAGGGAGGTTTGCCAGTTCAAGTAAGGTCTTCAAGCTTTTAGCTGTTCCTCATGGGTTCTTCTTTACACCATTGAGGATTTTGTGTACCTTGGGAGTCATCTTGGCTGGGCGCCCACTTCTAGGAAAAGTAGCCACAGTACCAAACTGTCTCCATTTATAGACTATTTGTCTGTTGCCTGGTGGGAGCCCAAGCACTTTGAGAGTTCTTTGTATCCCTTTCCAGCCTTATGTAGACCAACTACTCTTGATTGTATGTCTTCAGAGAGCTCCCTTTTGCAAGGCATAAGTGTTTGTGTGTTATCATCTTAGAAGGGGATCTTCTCCCCCTGCTCGGTGTCACAATTGACCTGCGTCATTTATTTACAGCGTTCTGTGAATGTGAAAACTACAAGCACCGACATCCTTTGCAGCTGTCAGCTTGTAATTGTCAATGAATTATCAGGGAGCTGTTGAACTCTCTGTCTGGGTGGTTCATTGAGTCTTCCTGTTATGCCACGTACACACGATCGGTTCATCTGATGAAAACGGACCGATGGATTTTTTTCATCAGATATCCGACGAAGCTGACTTTCATCAGTCTTGCCTACACACCATCAGTTAAAAATCCGTTTGTGTCAGAACGCGGTGACGTAAAACATTATGACGTGCTGAGAAAAATGAAGTTCAATGCTTCCGAGCATGTGTCGACTTGATTCTGAGCATGTGTGGATTTTTAACCGATGGACTTGCCCACAGACGATCGTTTCTTTCTATCGGTTTTTTAACCATCAGATAATTTTAAAACAGGTTCTACGTTTTTTCACCGATGGGGAAAAAAACGATGGGGCCCAAACATGATCGGTTGTCCGATGAAAACGGTCCATCGGATTGTTTTTATCAGATGAACCGATCGTGTGTATGCGGCTTAAGAGTGCAACTGCCTAGAAGTACGGGTACAAGCAGACAGCTTACACAGACTGTCTACAAGAACCTTGCAATCTGCTGCTTGCAGGTGCAATGCTTTGCAGGCTCCTAATACATCGTTTCCTTTTGGCTCCTCAGATTAATCCAATTCTGGATGTTGCTGTACTTGCCAAAAAAACAACTAAGGTTAAATGAGAACCCTAGTTGAAATAGGCAGATGGAAGAGGGGCTGCTTAGGATACTGTTTCACACAACGAAAAGTTTTTTACAAAACATTTGAACAACTTTGTTGAAGCCTTTAAAAGTGGTTGTACACCCTGTACAACCACTTTTACCTACAGGTAAGCCTGGATTAAGGCTTACCTGTTGGTGCAGGAAATATCTCCTAAACCTCCACGGTTTAGGAGATATTTACACTAGAGAGGAGCGCGGATGTCTACAGCGCATGCGCACTTTAGAAACAGCGATCGTGTGACGTCACTCGACGTCGGCCAGTCACAGAGCCAGAGTTCGTGACCCCGGAAGGAAGAGGGGTGAAGAATGGACGATTCCTGCAACAGGGGACAGCAGTGACATCGTAGGCTTTCGGTTTCAGGTAAGTGACACATAATGGTCTACTATGAGATGTATAGTAGCCCATTATGCTTTACCTTGTCAGGGAAATAAAAGAGGGAGTAAAACCTCTTTTGCACTGCATGGCGCGTGACTTGTCAGGCAGCTAAGTCGTCTGACCGGTCGCCCCAGTGTGAACCGGCACTAAAACGTGGAAAAAGTTCTTATTTATTTATCTATGTCTCATTTTTTTAGATTGCAGAAACCTGACATTTTAATAGGGATGTGTAGACATTTTATATCCAGTGTATGTTTTTATGCATGCATGCATGTTTACACACACACATACATATAGGATATAAAACGTCCCCTGTTAAAATGTCAAGTTTCTGTGATGTAAAGAAAAAAAATTAGACAAAGATAAAAATAATTTCAGAAACTTTTTCCACCTTTAGTGTCGGTTCACAATGGGGCGACCTGCCAGACGACTTAGCCGCCTGATAAGTCACGCTCCTTGCAGTGCAATGGAATTGTTCTAATGGGAGCGACTCAAGTCGCTTCGACTTAGAAAAAGGTTCCTGTACTACTTGGGGCGACTGCGAAGCAGCTTGCATTGACTTCTTTTAAAGAAGTAATTTCCAAGCCAAGCCGAGGTTGTGCTGTGCGGGGGGGGGCGCTTCATAATTCGGACAACTTTGAAGTCTCCCCAGTGTGAATCGGCACTTAATGTGACCTATAAACTGTACAACTCAGTTCAGTTGAACAACAAACTAAAATCTTTTAGGTGGAGTGAAGTAAAAAATTTTAACTAACATAATATGGTTGCATAAGTGTGCACACACTGAAACCAATACTTAGTTGAAACACCTTTGAATTTTATTACAGCACTCTTTTTGGGTATGAGTCTATTAGCATGGTACATCTTGACTTGGCAATATTTGCCCACTCTTCTTTGCAAAAACACTACAAATCTGTCAGATTGCGAGGGCATCTCCTGTGTACAGCCCTCTTCAGATCACTCCACAGATTTTCAATCGGATTCAGGTCTGGGCTCTGGCTGGGCCATTCCAAAACTTTAATCTTCTTCTGGTGACACCTTTCCTTTGTTGATTTTGATGTATGCTTTGTGTTTATGTTATGCTGAAAGATGAAGTTCCTCCTCATGTTCATCTTTCTAGCAGAAGCCTGAAGGTTTTGTGCCAATATTGACTGGTATTTGGAACTGTTCATAATTCCCTCTAACTTGACTAAGGCCCCTGTTTCAGCTAAAGAAAAACAGCCCAAAGCATGATGCTGCCACCACCATGCTTCACTGTGGGTATGGTGTTCTTTTGGTACTGTGAAGTGCTGTTTTTGCACCAAACATATCTTTTGGAATTATGGCCAAAAAGTTCAACCCAGATTACAACACATTTTCCCACATGCTTTTGGAAGACTTCAGATGCAATTTTCCAAAATTTTGTCAGGCTTGGATGTTTTTTTTTGTAAAAAAAAAAAAAGAAATCCGTCTTGCCACTCTACACCATAGCCCAGACATATGAAGAATATGGGAGATTGTTGTCACATGTACCACACAGCCAGTTCTTGCCAGATATTCCTGCAGCTCCTTTAATGTTGCTGTATTCCCCTTGGCAACCTCCCTGACCAGATTTGTTCTCGTCTTTTCATCAATTTTGGAGTGACATTCAGCTCTTGGTAATGTCACTGTTGTACCATATTTTCTCCACTTGATGAGGACAGTCTTCACAGTGTTTTATGGTACATATTGAATGCCTTGGAAATTCTTTTGTACCCTTCTCCTAACAAGGAGATCCCTCTGATGCTTTGGAAGCTCTTTACGGACCATGGCTTTTGCTGTAGGATGCGACTAAGAAAATGTCAGGAAAGACTTAATAGAATAGTTGAACTGTATTTGGGGTTAATCAAAGGAACTTTTAACCACTTTCCACCCGCCATATAGCAGAATGACGTCAGCAGGATAAGGCACGCAGAATGGTGATCGGTGGTGCATTAGTCTAACACACCGCATCTCCGATTCCTGTAAAGAGCCTAATGTAGACCCTTTACCATGTGATCAGCTGTGTCCAATAGCAGCTGATTACATGGTAACTAGGAATTTCCCGGTGATTGGCTATTCCTCTACTCGCACTGACAAGGCATGAGTAGAGGAGAGCCAATCGGCTGCTCTCCTGACAGGGGGGGGGTCTGAGCTGATGCTTAATCAGCGCATGGATTAACAGTGCAGACCCATTGAGGGTACCCATTAAAGCTCACCAGGGATGCCTGTGCCAATCAGTGCCCATTGAAATGCCAGTCTGTGGCCATCAGTGATTGCCTGTCAGTTCCTCCTATTTAGTTCTGCCTACCATGCCATCAGTGCTGCATATCATCAGTGCCCACCAGTGGAGGAGAAAATTTACTTATTTACAAAGTTTTTATAAAAAAAAAAAAAAAATATATATATATATATATATATACTTTTTTTGGACTTTTTTTATTTGTAGCGTAACATTTTTTAAAACCTAGTGGTGATCAAATACCACCAAAAGAAAGCTCCAATTGTGGGGGGGACAAAAAAAATATATAAAAATTTGGTTTGGGTACAGTGTTTCATGACCGCGCATGATTGCCATTAAAAATGCAACAGCGCTGAAAGCTAAGAATTGGCCTGTGCGGGAGGGGGGAGTGCCCTGTATTTAAGTGGTTAAATGACGGCAGGTGTGTATCGACTCCTTTTTAACATTTGTATGCGATTGCTTAATTCTGAACACAGCTAAATCCCCAGTTATAAGAGGGTGTGCACACTTACGCAACCACATTATTTAATTATTTTTATTTTTACTCCCCGCTTAAAAGATTTCAGTTTGTTTTTCAACTACGTTGTACAGTCTACAGGTTACAGGTATAGGTTACATTAAAAGGTGGAAAAAGATCTGAAATTATTTATCTTTTTCTCTACATTACAGAAACCTGACATTTTAGAGAATATATATATATATATATATATATATATATATATATATATATATATATATATATATATATATATATATTTTTTTTTTAATACATTGTGTAACATTGTTTTGGTGGCGGTCCATATTTAGAATTCCTTGTTTTTGGCTTCATGGCCACGCTTAAAAAAAAAAAAAAAAAAAAACAAAACACCACATTTCCCTAAACAGTGGCAGCAAGAAAGTAGTTCTGCTTTTTTTATTTTCTACACTGAGAAAAAAGTCAAACCGTAATCATAGATGCACCAGTATACTGTACAGATATTGGCATGGAGATGATGCACCAAAATGAACCTGAAGGGGATGAACAACTTGTTTTATGTAAAAACAAACAAAAATGTAGACAATGCTGCACACACTTTTAGATTACATACAGTTTTGTAAGCTGTTACACCAAGTTCATAAATATTGATCCAGTGTTATGCCCATAAAAAGAGACATCAGAAACCCAAAACGTGAAGTATGAGATTACACACCAGAGGTAGTGATTGAGGGGGTAACGCCGAGACCAATAGTTTAATAATGGCAGGCAACTGATTATGACAAACACAACTCTTTTTTATAACCCCCATTTCACAAAAAATAAAAAGGTGGATGCAATAGGTGCACAAATTGTATGCCAGTAAAATGTAACCACCCCCAATAAAATCTCATCCATTAGTTCTTAAATACAGTAGAGGACAGGACTTGTATTTTTAGACCATGGGTTATATGCTAGCTCTACCTTCGGGTGCCAACAGGTCATTTAGAATAGCATGCTTTTCCAAAGAAAAAACAATGCCACAATAGGGAATAAATTTCACATACATGTATCAATCTTGATTATCTCTTAACACAAAATGGCTCTTCTTTTTAGAGGTACATAATTACTAAAGCTTCTGGCCTAAAAAGCCCAATGCATAGTTAAAAGAACATTTGCAATTTAAATTGATATTTTTGTCTACAGAGACACACAAAGGGTCCTCAGCTTCCCCATTTAGCTGTTTTTTTTTTCCTGTGGAGCCATCAGCACCTTTGTGTATGGTGCAGTACCAAAAGGTCACCGGCTTTCGACAGTGCACATTAATTCAAACTAGAGCATTATTAAAAGGATAGGACATCCATGTAATGACCAGGAGCATTCATAATACAATGGGAATTCCCTTTTAAATTGGAAAACATGTGTAAACAAAACCAGCTGCAGACATTTGAATATTTGTGATGCATGGGCCAGTGATAAATTGCAGAGACTTCCCTATAAACCCAGCAGAATGATGAAAAGAAGCAATTTCTGCATTTCACAAAATACGTATAAAAATCCAGTCCCTAACAAGTCCAAGTTGAACATGTTTACAAACCAGTTTTCAATCGCCATTGAAATACATTGTTATACACAGGTGGTTAATGTAACAGTTTGCAGCTTTGGTCTTTTAGATGGAGCCGTGTAAACGTCAACTCCTGCAGGGACAGAAAAATAAATAGTCCTGTGTATACCCTTCTCAAAATTGCACAGCACCTGGGGAAATATTAAACAAGGAAGGGTCAAACGCCTGCCCCCTGAATGGCGATCCCTCTGCATCCCATCCTTTCTTCAGCATATCATGGACTTTCTGGGAAGAAAAAAACAGTACAGTCACAAACGGGCACAGGTGGGCAAGGTGTTAACCATTCTAGTCATAAAACGTTGTTCTCTCCTTAAAGTGAGGAATTGCTACAATCAGAAAACTATTTATTTTACTTACAAGTCAATGAGGTCTTCACAAACACAAGCACACTGCAATTGCACATTGTTTTAAGAGTTACCAATATTGCCTACCAATCCCGAGTTAAAACTTTCCATATTTAGATTGAATTGGCTGCAGAGAGCTTGGCAAATTAACCAAGCAATATGCTTGTGTGCATTTCTGCAGGAAATGAGGAACTACAGGGAAAACACTAGTGGTGTTGTCAGGTATAGAAGATACAGCCTAGAATAAAAACTAGAGCCCATTATCTGGAAAGATGCATCAATAGTGTGTCTATATGCTGCCAACTTATAACAAAGAAACTTTACACAAGGCTTCTTCTTTTGGCTGCTGGCAGGGAACAGAGCAGCGTGGAAAGGCTGGGCATACACTACACGAAAATTGGATTTTTGGTTCACCTGTAAAATCCTTTTCTTGGAGTACATCACAGGACACAGGGTTTCTTCATAGCCATTACAATAGGGTTATACTGCCATCTTCAGATAAGTGGACAGTGGCAAAAAGAAGACAGGAAATCCGCTCACAGGCAGGCATATAGCTTCAGTTTTTTAGCAAACCATTAGACCCCCTTCGCACTGTGCCGCCCATAGCGTCGGCAGTAAAATGCAGCTATTTTAACCGTCGGATTTGCGGCGCATTTCGGCCACTAGCGGGGCGCTTTTAACCCCCGCTAGCGTCTGAGAAACTGTTAAAACCACCCACAATGTGCCGCTACCTATTGATTTCATGGAGAGAGAAAAGGAAGAATGGGAGGAAGGAGGGGGCCAGTGCCAGCGAGTTCACCGCTCCTATTGCGCTCCAAAGAAGCTGCTTGCAGGACTTTTTCTGACGCCCTGCCAACACACCGCTCCAGTGCGAAAGCCCTCGTGCTTTCACACTGGAATGAATAGAGCAGCAGTTTAAGGGCAGATTGCAGGCGCTATTTTTAACACTATAGCGCCTGCAAAACGCCCTCAGTGTGAAGGGGGTCTTAATCAATAAAAGAAGAAGATCCCCGTGTCCTGTGATACCCTTTTCTGAGAGTACATCACAGGACACAGGATCTCACACCTCTTTTAATTAATGGTTTACTAAAAAACTGAAGCTATATGCCTGCCTGTGAGAGGATTTCCTGTCTTTTTTTTGCCAGTGTCCACTCATCTGAAGATGGCAGTATAACCTTATTGTAATGGCTATGAAGATACCCTGTGTCCTATGATGTACTCCAAGAAAATCCCATTTTCTTTATCGTACACCCCAGGACATTGGGTATCTTAATATCGATTATTATAGGGATGTCCCAAAGTACTAAATATGAGAGGATGGCAACAAGCCAACTAAAACAGAACAGTTTGAAACCTTACCCAACAGCCTGCAAGACCTGATACCCAAAGATTGTGTATTCAGAAGCTCGAACATTCACTTGATACAACTTTGTAGAAAACATGAATGGAAGACCAGGTAGCAGCCTTATCCACTTGTGCTACCGAAGCCTGATGTTGGAAACACCAATACGCCTGGTAGAGGGAGCCATCACTGAAAATTCTGGCATTTTGCTCTTTGGACTGTAAGCTTGAGGGGGGGGAAAAAGCTGATAGATCTATTGAAAAACAAATAGGATTTGGAAGCTATGTAAAACCTTAGGCCTTCAAGAAACACAAGAAAAACAGACCAACAAATTCCTGCAGTCTCCTTCAGATAAATCTTGACTGCATGAACCACATCCAATGTATGAAGAGCCTTGTCCCCCAGCATATGAGGTTTATAACAGAAAGAAGTTAACACAATGTTCTACCCAAGATGGAATCAAAAGACCTATTTAGGTGAAAAAATAAAGAAAACTGCAAAAAACACTTTGTCACGATGGATCAACGGGAACGATTCCTTACAGGCAAGAGCAGCCAATTCTGGCGAAAGTAATGACAACCAGAAAAAAAACTTTCAAGTAAGCAGGACTATAGGAATGTCCAGGATGGGTTCAGGGGAACAATAAGTGTGACCCCTTGTACAAAAGGCACACACACCATGGAATGCAAAGGCCGAGATCTGAACCTTGATTGTACTCAAAGGACAGTCCCTGGTCAACCCCTAAATGGAGAAACACCAGGATGCAGCTCACAACATACAGGGGTGAAGTCCCGAGCCTCACACCAGCAAAATTACGATTTTCCAGTTCTGTGGTAAATGTTCCACAGAAAAAGGGAGCATACTCAATATGGAGCCTGGAAAATATACAGTATCTCACAAAAGTGAGTACACTCCTCACATTCTTGTAAATATTTTATTAGATCTTTTCACGTGACAACAATGAAGAAATCACACTTTGCTACAAATGTAAAGTAGTGAGTGTACAGCTTGTATAACAGTGTAAATTTTTTGTCCCCTCAAAATAACTCACACAACCAATAATGTTTAAACTGCTGGCAACAAAAGGGAGTACGTCCCTAAGTGAAAATGCGACTGACTTGTTAGTGTGACAAGGTCTCGGGTGTGAATGGGGAGCAGGTGTGTTAAATTTGGTGTTATCACTCTCACTCTCTTATACTGGTCCCTGGAAGTTCAACATGGCACCTAATTGCAACAAACTCTATGAGGGTCTGAAATAATGAATTGTTGCTCTACATGAAGATGGCCTAGGCTATGAGAAGATTGCAAAGACCCTGAAACTGAGCTGCAGCACGGTGGCCAAGACCATACGGCGGTTTAACAAGACAGGTTCCGCTCAGAACAGGCCTCGTCATAGTCGACCTAAGAGGTTGAGTGCACGTGCTCCGCACCATGTCCTGTGGTCTGATAAGACCAGGATAAACTTATTTGGGCCATTCATTTGCTGATTTGGATGTATGCTGCGGGTCGTTGTCATGCTGAAAGATGAAGTTCCGCCTTATGTTCAGCTTTCTAGCAGAAGCCTGAAAGTTTTGTGCCAATATTGACTGGTATTTGGAACGGTTCATAATTCCCTCTACCTTGACTAAGGCCCCTGTTCCAGCTGAAGAAAAACAGCCCCAAAGCATGATGCTGCCACCCCCCATGCTTCACAGTGGGTATGGTGTTCTTTTGGTGATGTGCAGTGTTTTTGCTTTAAACATATCTTTTGGAATTATGGCCAATAAGTTCAACCTTGGTTTCATCAGACCAGAACACATTTTTCCACATGCTTTTGGGAGACTTCAGGTGTGTTTTTCCAAACTTTAGCCGGACTTGGATGTTTTTCTTTGCAAGAAAAGGCTTCCACCTTGCCACTCTACCCCCATAGCCCAGACATATGAAGAATACAGGAGACGGTTGTCACATGTACCACACAGCCAGTACTTGCCACATATTCATGCAGCTCCTTTAATGTTGCTGTAGGCCTCTTGGCAGCCTCCCTGACCAGTTTTCTTCTGGTCTTTTCATCAATTTTGGAGGGGCATCCAGTTCTTGGTAATGTCACTGTTGTACCATATTTTCTCCACTTGATAAAGGACTGTCTTCACGGTGTTCCATAATATATCTAATGCCTTGAAAATTCTTCTGTACCCTTCTCCTGACTGACACCTTTTACCAATGAGATCCCTCTGATGCTTCGGTGGAAGCACTCTGCGGACCATGGCTTTTGCTGTAGGAAGTGACTAAAGCAGGCCATACACGGTCGAATTTGGAACAAATTTTCTTTTCAAAATCAGAAAGTTTTTATTTTTTTTTGTGATTCGATGAAGCCACCATTGATTTTCGAAATTCGGCCAACCAAACCTTCACGTTGCCGGGAATATTCGGTTCTCTTCGGGAATATTCCTTTTCTCTCCGGGAATATTCTTTTCTTGCACATGGGCATTTTTTTTCTATTACATTTCTCGCACGATTCTCCCATCATTGATCAGAAAATTGTTAGTTTTTCAAAAAATTTCCAACATGTCGGATTTCTCAAATGTGTTTGCCGCACGAAATCGGCTGTTGCTGCAGCCCACCAACGGTGCAAAATTCGTACAAAAATGCTTTGATACGATTTTCGAAAGAAAAATGGCCGCCTTAAGAAAATATCAGGAAAGATCTACTAGAACAGCTGAACTGTATTTGGGGATTAGTCAGACACATATTTATTTATTTATTTATTTATTTATTTATTTATAAAAATGCTTATTGGGAGCGCAGTCATTACCCAAAAGGCCTCGATGCGCTCATAGAACCGACATATACAAATACAAACAAACAGTCTCTTATTACTGTACGATGATTATATAAAAACACATACTAACCATTTAAAAACTGAAGTACTAATATCTTACCCTAATTAGGACCATACACTTGAGAAAATAAAAAAGTTTTTAAAAACTTCCTAAATTTTAATAAATCCGTCTCACATCTTATGTATAGAGGTAGAGAATTCCAGAATATAGATCCCTGCACATCCAGTGTCCTCCCTCCACATGTAGTCTTTCTAAACCTGGGGACAGTTAAATTGACCTGATTAGCAGATCTCAACGCTCTGTTGGGAACATAACAGGTAAATTTTTCTTGTAGATACCCTGGGCCTATCTTGTGGATAGCTTTGTGGACGATACAACCCACTTTGAACAAAACCCGATCAGCAACCGGTAACCAATGCAGGGCTTTCAGAGACGGTGTAATATGCTCCCGACGACCCACACCAGTTAGTAACCTAGCTGCAGCGTTTTGGAACAGCTGAAGCTTATGCAGAAGGATTTTTGGACACCCCATGTATAGCGCATTACAGTAGTCAAGCCGGCTACCAATAAAAGCATTAATCACGTGCACTTTGTCCACCTCGTCAATAAAATGCAGTGTAGAACGCAGAAGTTTCAGTTGGTAATAGCATAAGCTCACCACCTGATTCACCTGCGATTTTAATGACAATTTGGAATCCAGAATGATTCCCAAGTCCCGAACCTGGGTAGCCGGGGTAGGGGATGGCATAAACGAAGCCGGCCAGGAAGGAAAATCATTCAGACTGGCCTTACTCTGATTGCCAATAACAATACACTCCGTTTTAGAGCCATTAAGTTTTAAATAGTTGGCTCCCATCCAGGACTGTATCTCCTCCAGGCAGGATGCCAGATCCACCTGTACTTCCTCCTTTTTAGGCAGCTTGAAATAAATCTGCGTGTCATCTGCATAATAATGAAATCTAAGATTATGCCGCCGAATAATATACAACAGCGGCCTCATATAGATATTAAATAATATCGGCGATAACGCCGACCCCTGAGGAACCCCGCAAGACAAGGAGCTATTAGATGAATAATACGTCCCTAGTCTTACCCTCTGAGTCCTATTCTGTAGGAATGAGGCCATCCATGTCAGTGCCATGTCCTCAAACCCGGCCACAGACACCAGCCTTTCCAAAAGTCTGGCATGATCTATAGTGTCAAATGCAGCCGACAAATCCAGCAGTATTAACGCTGAAGCCTCATCGCTGTCCATGGCCCATAGGCAGTCATCTTTCACTTTAATCAGGGCCGTCTCTGTGCCTCTACCAGGACGGAATCCAGACTGATACTCATCGAAAATATCATTAGACTCCAGGTGTGGCTGAAGTTGCCACACAGCTGCTCTCTCCATAATTTTAGCTAAAAAAGGCAAGGTCGAAATTGGCCGATTATTGCTTAACTCAGACCGCAACACGTTGGCCTTCTTCAATAAGGGGATTATAACCGCCTGCTTCAAAATACTCGGCACCGTTCCGATAGCAAACGACATATTAACAATGTCTGCTATAAACAGTGCCAAGCTAACAGCAGAGTCTTTCACCAGCTGCTGGCCATATGATGGCAGGTGTGTACTGACTCCTATTTAACATGTGTGAATGTGATTGCCTACATCCCCAGTTATAAAAGAGGGTGTACACAATTATGCAACCACCTTTTTTTTTATCTTAAAAGGTGGAAAAAGTTCTGAAATTATTTATCTTCGTCTAATTTTTTTACATCACAGAAACCCGACATGTTAACCGGGCTCTGTAGACTTTTTATATCCACTGTACATACAATGTTTTTTGGTATTGTATATGCAGTCAGTAAATACTTTATTTGGTCATTGAATTAAATATACAATGTAATTTTTATTATTCATCCATAGTGATATTCTGTACAGGGCTACATCATGACTGCAAGAAACCAATGTTGGGTTTTAAAAAATATCCGTTTTTAATTTTGATATAAAAATAAAATATTTGTATGATAGAGATTATATATATATATATATATATATATATATATATATATATATATATATATATATATATATATATATATATATAAAAAAACATTGTATATTTTTTTAGTACCTTAAATATCCCTTTCTATGCCCTCTCGAAAAATTGGAAGCTTTAGATAAGTTCTCTAGGCTTTTGTCTGAAGAATCTTTAAATACTAGGTCATTGGCCACTGGAACCATGAGGGTTTTCTTTAGATAGGAAAGTATGGTAGTCAAGCTCCATTTATTTATGAACTCACTTTTCATGGGGTACTGTTCAATAAAACCAAAACCAGAAAAGATTAAGGGTGCTGTGGCAGGCCCTATGATCCAAATCCTGTAACTTTTGAGTGGAGGAGGACTCAGAAAGCAGTAGCTTTTAATTGGTCAGGAACACTTTCAGAAGAAAGCCCACAAAGGTCTTTTAGGTCCGAGATAAAACCCGACCCCTGGCATTTCTCAGGAGTAGATTCCTCAGATTAGGAGTCACCTGCATCTCCCTCCACCTTTTCCTTAGCATGTTCTCCCCTCTATCAATAACGTAGGTAGAAGGAGAGGGGGGACATTTCCAATTGAAAATGAGATGGTTCAATTTAGAAAGGGTTCCAGAATAAGGAGGGAAATGGCCTGCTGACACCCGCTTTTGAACCCCTGTTGAACCAGCGGTCCAATGCATCCGAGAAGTCACCGTGCAACTAGCACCAGTGTGCTGGTACCCTAAAAAAGGGTTGCGACATTCCGGCCATAAACTGAGTCAGGCCTCCGCCCATCCCACTTGGCGCCTAAAGCCTCCCAGACCACCCCTAAACACTGCTACTGCTATGTAGTGCTCGATCGGCCAGGAGACATCCACACAAAACCACAATAAAATAAAGAGGCACAGTGCCTAAGTTTTCCCACCCACAGTTAGGGTCCCCAGGAAACAGGTGAGACTGAGGAAAGGGAAGCTACTGCCTGGGCATTCTAGGCCACAAGCCCGCATTCCACACAGTCTGCCCTGACCGGACCTGCATTCCACACACTTCACCTGGGCTGGGTGTCGGGATTAAGTATGAGGGGCAGGTGGGCAGTCCTAACCAGGGTGAGCACAGGGGGAGCATCACCTTTCTGTTTGGGGTGGGAGGGTGAGTGGTCGCAGGTGCCGACTCACAGTGCAGGCAGTGTGCTGCTAAAGTATTGCTTGTACCAAGACCAGTACACAGATCACTGCCACTACAGTACACAAGTTGCATAGCTGAAGTGCGCTTCTGCCCCTGGCACACGTCTAGAAGGTACACATTTTCTTCCCTGTCAGGCAGAGAGATCTCCATCCAACAGATGTTTTCTAGTCTCAGCTTAGTGTGACAACATTTAGAGGCTGGGAGGCGGGATGGAAGAGAGCGGACTGTGTACAAGTAAGGGCTGATAGATCCTCCTCCATTTCGGTGCAGGGACACACTGCATATCTTCAGCTGCCATTGTACTTTTGCTGGGTGTTCAGTGCGTCCCTATACCTTTAAGGAAGGAGGGGTGAGCTCCCTCCAGGCATACCTACCCTTAATCTATTCATTATTATATATGTGCTCCATCTTGGGAGACTCTCAGAATTATAGAATTAGGACTGTAGTACACTGGGGTGCCACAACATGGCTGCTGCAGCTTACACAAGTATTTGCAAGATTTGTGCAAACTAAACCCCTTGTTTTTAATGTGAACTGTTAGACAGGGTCAATTTGGTTTGTTGCAGGTTGGCAAGTGAGCTGGAAATTTGTGTTTGTTTTTGGCATGCTCTCTGTCCAGGACACATTAAGCGTTTGCGATTTTGCCTGGTTTACATGGAGGCCAGATAAGGAGGCAAACATGTGAGGAGATATGACATACAAAAAGATGTGTTCTCCAAAAAAGGCAATTTTATGGGATATGCCTGCCAGGTCCAGCCCAGTTATACGAGACCAGAATCTAAAAATAGAATGAGCATCTGAGAGCAGGATCTAAAAATAGATCCACGATCTAAAAATAGAATGAGCATTTGAGACCAGGAACTAAAAATAGAACAAAAAAAATGACAATGATCTACAAATGGATCAGTTGAGACTAGGACTACAAATAACGATTATTTTCATTAACAATTCGTTAAGACAATTATGGTTTTGATTATTTAGAAAAAAAAAAAAAAAAAAGAAGAAGAAAGTGTGGCGTGCAATTTAGTTAATATGTAAAGTTTAAAAATAACTAAATTATTCTTGAATATCTCTACAGTATATGCAGTGGTAAATATAAATAACCAGCCAGCCATATGGGAAAAAAAAAATGCCTGATACACTGTTTTGCAGATTTTCAGACAGGACTGTAAAATATATATTATAATAAAAATATACCCGGAGTTGAGTATACAGGGTATTTTAACAGAGAGTCAGACTAAGTTACATGAAGGTTGGAGGGGGCGCTATAAATCTTTTCATTTTAAGCCCCGATTCTCACCTATGCTTTTTTGTGCGATTTCAGTTTTGCAGAAACACACTAGAGTCCATTTAACATGGTTTAACTATGGATGTAGTTCACACCTGTGCATTTTATGGAAAGTGCCAGGGACTTTTTTCTGTTTTTTGCTTCCAGAGACTTTAATGGATCAAAAATGTGTATTGAAAATGCAAAATGCACCTGGAATATGCAAACAGCAACCTGCATAGGTATGAACCAGGCCTAAAGCAGATGCATTTTTTATTATAATACTGGTAAACTTTTACTTTGAGCCTGGGTGTGCACTTGCGTGTTGCGGGACACCGCATGCTTTTTACTCAGATAATCGCACTGCATTCCTGTGCACATTTTCTGTGGCTCAAATCTCAACGTATCAAAATGCAGGAACCCTTTTCCCCCCCAAAACTGAATCACATCGCATTAGCGTTTGCACCCATGCAATGCGATTCTGGCAATCACAGTGCATTTTGCGAGCCGTTCCGGGGTGTCATTAATCTAACATTGCATGGACACAGGATTTGCTGCATTTCCTGCATCGCATTAGTTTGAACCAGGGCTAAATTTAATTGTAATGCCCTAATTTACCTCCAGTCCATTAGCATCATTCAGATATCTTCTTATAGCACACTGCGATCTGTGAACCGATCTGGGGGTTTCATAAACAATGTAATGACACTCGCAGCGGTTCGCAGAAGGCAGTGTGAACTGCCTGCGGGAGAGGAGCGATGCTGGAACCAGCGATGTAATCGTGCTAATTTCCACATCCCATCAGTGAGAACCTAGGCTTAGTGGTGAAAGCCTTTTTTCAACAACTTACCATTTCATGACTCTGTGGTTTCCCCTGCAGTTTTCGATGGTAATCAAAAGTAAGTCGGTCCAATACGGCATGCTCCTCCTCATCCACTGTTGCCATACCACGCTCTTTGTTGATTTTGTCTATATCTATTTTTTCTTCCCCTTCCAAGACTGCATTCCACCAATACTCGCCACACTTGCTCAAGCTGATCTATGGGAGAAAAGAAAAAAAAGTCACAGTTCTGTGGTGATTTTTTTTATGCCAGCTAAAAAGTGGTGGTAAAACATTATAAACACTCCCATCTTGGAAGCCAAAAACCAACTCCACCCCAAACCTTCAAAAGTGACCCCCCTCTGATAACAGGACTTAGTGGAAAAATGTGTAATTTATATATATATATATATATATATATATATATATATATATATACACACATACACATACACACACACATACATACACACACACACACACAACTTCACACAGCCTTGCAAAAGTATTCACCCCCCTTGGCATTTTTCGTGTTTTGTTGCCTCACAACCTGGAAGTAACATGGATTGTTTGAGGATTTGCATCATTTAATTTACAGAACATGCCTACAACTTTGAAGATTTTTATTTATTTTATTTTTTATTGTGAAGCAAACAAAATAGGACAAAATAACAGAAAAAGTCAATGTGCATAACTATTCACCCCCCTAAAGTCAATACCTTGTAGAGCCACCTTGTGTGGCAATCACAGCTCCAAGTCGCTTTGGATAAGTCTCTATAAGCTTGCCACATCTTACCACTGGGATTGTTGCCCATTCCTCCTTGCAAAACTGCTCTAGTTCCTTCAAGTTGGATGGTTTGCACTTTTGAACAGCAATCTTTAAGTCTGACCACATATTTTCTATTGGATTGAGGTCTGGGCTTTGACTAGGCCATTCCACCACATTTATATGTTTCCCCTTAAACCACTCAAGTGTTGCTTTAGCGGTGTGTTTGGGGTCATTGTCCTGCTGGAAGGAGAACCTCCGTCCTAGCCTCAAATCACACACAAAGTGGTACAGGTTTTACTCAAGAACATCCCTGTATTTAGCACCATCCATCTTTCCCTCAACTCTGACCAGTTTCCCAGTCCCAACTGCTGAAAAACCTCCCCACAGCATGATACTGCCACCACCATGTTTCACTGTGGGGATGGTGTTCTTTGGGTGATGTGCGCCAGACATAGCGTTTTCTTTGATGGCCAAAAAGTTCAATTTTAGTCTCATCAGACCAGAGCACCTTCCTCCATATATTTTGGGAGTCTCCGACATGCCTTTTCACAAACTCAAAACGTGCCATTTTGTTTTTTTGCTGAAAGTAATTTCTTTCTTCTGGCCACTCTGCCATTAAGCCCAACTCTATTGAGCGTACGGCTTATTGTCGTCCTATGTACAGATATTCCAGTCTCTGCTGTGGAACTCTGCAGCTCCTCCAGGGTTACCTTATGTCCCTGTGCTGCCTCTCTGATTAATGCCCTCATGAGTTTTGGTGTGCCTCTGTCTCTTGGCAGGTTTGCTGTTATTTCATGTTCTTTCCATTTGGTTATGATAGATTTGATGGTGCTCCTAGGGATCATCAAAGATTTGGATATTTTTTTTTTTTATAACCCCAACTCTGACTTGTACTTCTCAACAACATTGTCCCTTAATTGTTTGGAGAGTTCCTTGGTCTTCATGGCAGTGTTTGGTTAGTGGTGCCTTGCTTAGGTGTTGCAGCCTCTGGGGCCTTTCAGAAAGGTGTATATGCAATGACAGATAATGTGACACTTAGATTGCACACAGGTGAAAATCATTTCACCAATTATGTGACTTCTGAAGGTAATTGGTTGCACCAGAGCTTTTTATGGGTTTTATAACAATTTCTGAAAAATAGTTTTATTTATCTATTTTTCTAATTTTACTTCACCAACTTATTGTGTTCCGATCCATCACATATACAATTTAGATATTAAAAAAAAACATTGAACTAAAGGCTGTAATGTAACAAAATAGGTAAAAAGTCAAGGGGGTGAATACTTTTGCAAGGCACTGTAAACAATCTGTATCCCCCCTCACCCCACTTTTACGAGCTCTCATTTGATCCAGCAATTTGTGTGCAGCTCTTCTCTCCCATCACTTCCTAGTCTCTAATGCCGCATACACGATCATTTTTCAGCATGAAAAAAACGTTGTTTTTCAAAAACGTCAGTTAAAATGATCGTGTGTGGGCTTCACATCATTTTTCAGGTTCTGAAAAACGACAAAAACAAAAAAAAAAAACAAAAAAAAAAAAAAACATGCTGCATTCTTTAACATCGTTTTAAACTATGTCGTTATTGGGGTTGTAAAAAATGATCGTGTGTGGGCTAAAATGACGGGGAAAAAAAACGTGCATGCTCAGAAGCAAGTTATGAGACGGGAGCGCTCGTTCTGGTAAAACTACCGTTCAAAATGGAGTAAGCACATTCATCACACTGTAACAGACAAAAAAGCGCAAATTGTCTTTTATTAACACGGAATCAGCTAAAGCAGCCCAAAGGCGAATGGAACTTCCCCTTTAAAGTGCCATCGTACGTGCTGTACGTCACCGCGCTTTGCTAGATAATTTTTTTTAAAACTATGGCGTGTAGGCAACATCGTTTTAATGATGAGGTTGGGAAAACGTAGTTTTTTAGACATGCTGAAAAACAACATTTTCTTTCATGCTGAAAAATGATCATGTTGTAAAGTCCTTTAAACCAGCAGTCCCTGACTTCCCTGGACCAGCCTCAACAACCCAACTCGATGACAACCCATTTCACAGACTGGAAGTGGTGGTGGTGTGTCAGTTTGGTGCTGTCGGTTACCTCCATGGTGGGGCTCAGCCCGTTACCTGGAGAGAGGTGGGGGGCATGTGTTGGCACAGCCTGTCCCCTCCGGGCCAGCCCGGCTCTCCTCCCTTCTTTTTCCTCTTCCCCCTTTCTCTCCATAGGTAAGGTCACCACAGAGAGGGAAGAGAGTAGTGGTGCTAGGAGAAGAGGAGCGGGCTACCTTTGATGATGGGAGGGTGGCACAGGGTGAGCAACCCTGTGTTTGGAGGTCGTTGCTCCAATCCGAAGACTACAATCCTTATGAAATATACAGTTATGGTTTGGAGGTAGAGTGTGAATATTGGGGAGACAAAATCTTTATCCCATACACGCTTCTGAGGGGAAACCAAACCCTTCCCCACCTCTGCTATATACCAGATCCTAATGTTTGGGCTAGGTTTGGGATAAAAATCGTACAACATATAATGCCCGAGGAACATCTTACCTTTGATAGACTGAGAGCTCTATTTTACCTTCCTACCTGGATGTTCTTTAGGTTGCTCCAATTAAAACATGGAGTCCAAGCCCAATTCCCTACTCCTATTTCGTCCAATATTCGGCTCATGCGTAAAGATATTCCTAAGGTTTATCAATTATTTCGCTCCTGACAACAGGATATCTTGACTTTAAGTGATGCTGACTGGGACCAGGGAGTGCAACCGGCCCTTATGATCTCAGCCAGAGACAGGCTCATCCAATTAAAATCTCTACACCGAGTTTGTCAAACAGTGAATAGTACAGTCATACGTATTGGCCCCTGTATACAAAACAGTGTTGGCATGATGTAGCTATGGATAATAAACGCAATTAGCGGGTTAACAATTACTGCGGACCCCTTGATTCTCTTCTGGATATCTGTGATAATATTGCTATGATTTCTCATAAGTGGTTGTTTCTTTTCTATGATGCCTTCTAAGCCAGGAAACCAATAATTTGTGGAGGTCCACTCTGAATGCTGCTTTATACTTCTATAAACTAAACTAATGTACATGGGACATAACTGCCCTAAGAAATTCAATACAATTTGGGTGGCCTGAGTGCAAGCCAGAGGTTTAACAATATGATGTGGTGTAACCTTTATTTATCATCATTTGGTAGCTTCAATTCTACCCAGGGCTATGCTTTACAACTGGTATCCAGTACAAGAATCTGGTCTATTTTCCACTCCCTTTTTTGCTCCCAACTCCAACCCCTCTTCTCCCCTTCCCCTAGCCACCTCCTCTCCTCTCACTGATCTTGAAGGATATTTTTAATTGTTGGATACTATGCAATGATACCCAAGTGACTTAAAAATCTTATGTTCCAGCACCTGGAATGTATTCTTTTGCGGACTGTGTGTGTGTGTGTGTGTGTGTGTGTGTGTGTGTGTGTGTGTGTGTGTGTGTGTGTGTGTGTGTGTGTGTGTGTGTGCACATATATCTTTTGTATGCAATGTTTTTCTTGTTTTTCCTTTCTTGTATATGCTGCATGTGATCTTTGCATTGCTTTTATAAAATGTAATAAAGAACATCTGTTAAAAAATAAATTAAAAAAAAAGTCCTTTAGACCCCATAGCGCTTTCGTTTCACCCACTAAATAAAAGTGTTGGCCAGATTTTCTGATGATTGCAAATGGGCTACATATGGGCCCTCATCTATCCTATTACCGAAATACATTTGCCAGGCTCCAGGCTCCATAAAGATGTCTCTGCATTTATTTTGTGAGTCAGGTTTCCATCCATCAAAACACGTTCCCCTTGGCTGTCCCTCACTGCCACACGGATAGATGTATTGCGCAGGTCCACCGACACCTGAAAATATTGGAGGGAAGCAAATGTTTAAGGCACAACTGCATGGCATGCACTGCTGTACCTTTATAAATAATTTATGCTACAGATTACACAGAGACTATATCTGCATCAGAAACCTGTTTAGAGTTCAAATGAGACTTTGCAAGTCCAAAATCTGTACAGAGATCAATATGGGGAAATTCATAACATTGGTCAAAAATCAGAGGTAATGTATCAGTCCATGCAAAAACAATCATTTGTTAAAAGTAACCCTTTTACTTGCCAATATTTACAAAACCATATAGATTGTTGCAATAAATTAAATTATAATATATATATATATATATATATATATATATATATATATATATATATATATATATATATATATATATATATATTTAAAAAACAAAAAAACACAATACACTGATGCATCAGGAAAGAAACTGCTCCATTCTGTACCTCAAGACTCATTTAATTCTACCTGGGAGCTGCCATCTTGCTGCTTAGAGGCAGTAAAAAGAAGGAAAAGGGGATAAAAAGTGGTCAATCACAGTGCACGTCAACCCTGTTCTGGTGACAACTGTGCAAAGAGATATCCCCTCTAATAAATCTATTCTTACTTCCTGCTGTGTCCCTGCGACAGGAAATGAAAAGAGGTCTCCTTGACATGACACAAAAAAGAAAAAACCCTTTTGGCTTTATATACACTTAAGTTTACACATGTATGCAGTCAGCATGCTTTTTTTCAGATAGATCATGTTTCCCCAAAACACAAAGTTGTCACGAGGTGTGTAGAGCTTCTAATAACATTTTTAGATTTTGACAAAGTTACTAAACTTGCAAAGATATCAGACATTAATTCTGTATAATGTGCAACTCCAATGTACGCTATGTGTAACTGTAGTGTACAATCAAATACATTTATCCATTTGGACAGTTGCTGTTACAAAAGGTATTATAATTATACCGCTATAACAAAATAAAGAAAAAAAACTCACATCGCCATCCTAAAACTGTGCACCTGAGTAAATAATTTCCTCACATACAGTGCATCCAGAAAGTATTCACAGCGCTTCACTTTCCACATTTTATGTTACAGCCTTATTCCAAATTTGGATTAAATTCATTAATTTTCCTCAAAATTCTACAAACAATACCTCATAATGACAGCGTGAAAGCAGATTGTTTGAAATCTTTTCAAAATAAGAAATAAAGAATGAAAAAAAAAACAAAAAAACACCACACATATACATAAGTATTCACACCCTTTGCCATGACACTCAAAATTGAGCTCAGGTGCATCCTGTTTCCACTAATCATCCTTAGTCCTCATTCCCACGAGGCGGATCCGTCAGCGGCATCTGCCAGCTCAGCGGGAGATCTCTCGATTGATCTTCGCCGAGCCGGCGGATGACAGGTCCCTCTCTGCTCACTGAGCAGGGAGGGCTTGTCGAGCACCTCTGCTTGCTATGGTGAGATTGGACGAAAACGGACAGCATCAGATCTCATCCGATCCGCCAGGACGGATGGCGACGCATCACCATACGTCTGATTTTAGCGGATCGGATGTCAGCGGACATGGTCACCGCTGACATTGGATGCTCCATAGAGACTTGCATTAAGCGCCCTTTCTGGTCCGTCGAAAAAACTGACAGGTGGACCTGAACGTGTGAAAGGGGCCTTAAGACGTTTCTACAACTTGATTGGAGTCCACCTGTGGTAAATTCAGTTGATTGGACATGATTTAGAAAGGCACACACCTGTCTATACAAGGTCCCACAGGTAACTGTGCATGTCAGAGCATAAACCAAGCTATGAAGTTCAAGGAATTACTATAGAGCTCCGAGACAGGATTGTATTAAGGTGCAGATCTGGGGGAAGGATACAGAAACATTTCTGCAGCATTGAAGGTCCCAATGAGCACAGTGGCCTTCATCATCCGTAAATGGAAGAAGTTTGTAACCACCAGGACTCTTCATAGAGCGGGCCACCTGCTCAGGGGAGCGGTCGGGGAGAGGGACTTTAGTCAGGGAGGTGACCAAAAACCCGATGGTCACTTACACAGAGCTCCAGCATTTCTCTGTGGGGAGAGGAAAACCTTCCAGAAGAACAACCATCTCTGCAGCACTTCACCAATCAGCCCTGTATGGTAGAGTGGCCAGACGGAAGCCACTCCTCAGAAAAGGGCACATGACAGCCCACCTGAAGTTTTCCTAAAGGCACCTGAAGGACTCTCAGACCCACTGGTCTGATGAAACAAAGTTTTAACTCTGGCCTGAAAGGCAAGATCCATGTCTGAAGGAAATCAGACTCTGCTCATCACCTGACAAATACCATCCCCACAGTGAAGCATGGTGGTGGCAGCATCATGCTGTGGGTATGTTTTTTCAGTGGAAGGAACTAGGGGACTAGTCAGGATCGAGGAAAAGATAAATGCAGCAATGTACAGATAAATCTCTAGAGCGCTCTTGTCATCAGCCTGGGCGAAGGTTCATCTTCCAACAGGACAAAGACCCTAAGCACACAGCTAAGATAACAAAGGAGTGGCTATGGAACAACTATGTGAATGTCCTTGAGTAGCCCAGCCAGAGCCCAGACTTGAACTCGATTGAACATCGCTTGAGATCTGAAAATGGCTGTACACTGACGCTCCCCATCCATCCTGATGGAGCTTGAGAGGTCCTGCAAATAACAAATGGGAGAAACTGCACAAAAATAGGTGTGCCAAGCTTGTAGCATCATACATAAAAAGACCTGAGACTGTAATTTGTGCCAAAGGTGCTTCAACAAAGTACTGAGCAAAGGCTGTGAAAATACTTATGTACAGAAGACATTTTTAATAAATGTGCAAAGATTTCAAACATTTTCATGAGGTTATGGGTTATCGTTTGTAGAATTTTGAGGAAAATAATGAATTTAATCCATTTTGGAATAAGACTGACGTAACAAAATGTGGAAAAATGAAGGAGCTGTGAATACTTTCAGGATGCACTGTATTTACTCATGTATTTATTCAAGTGCACAATTTTAGGATAGCGCTGTAAGCGTTTTTCCTTTATGTATATATGTTACTTTCCTGCACGGCTTACTGGTTTATGCAAGTCTTCAATACAACCAACAAAATTACAGTAGTTAACTTCCATATGAATAGAAGGAAATCATCTGTGTGTTGGAAAATGTTGTTCCCCGCTATGCCACCTCGGTTTCAGGGCCTTTTTATACCAGTGTGATAACGCATTGGTGGTGTGATGTCGTGAAATTCATTTGTTCTGGTGCTCGATTGAAAATGCTGCATGCAAAAAAAAATTTCAGGCGCTTTACCGCTAAAAATAGCGCCTGTAAAAAAAGCCTTCCCTGCAATCCCAGTGTGAAAGCTCGGGCTTTCACACTGTGGCGCTGCGCTGGCAAGACGTCAACAAAAAGTTCTGCAAGCAGCTTCTTTGCAGTGCTTTACACCGCGCTCTTAAAGCGCCCCTGCCCATTGAAATCAATGGGCAGCACCAACGGCTAGCGGCGATGCTTTGCGGGCACTTTTAAACCCTTTTTCAGCTGCTAGCGGGGGTTAAAAGCACCCCGCTAGCGGCTGAAAAGCCCTGCAAAAACGACGGTAAAACGCCGCTAAAAATAGCGGCGCTTTACCGCAGGGGCACTGCGAGTGTGAAAGCACTCTTAACAGACCGCAGCAGACCTGGCTGGTGTGAATGGGCTCTCAATCATTTTTCTGAAAGTTTTACAGACTATTTTGTCAATGTTGCGAAAATATGTTTTGCGTAACAATTTTATAAATATAACCCGATTTAAGGCACAGTGGTTCTTTTAATATAAACAAAAAAAAAAAAAAAGAAGGAGGGGAGACAAACAATGGCAAAATATTTTAGCGCAGGGCTCGACAAATCCCAGGCGCCAGGTCGCCATTGCGACTAGAAATTTCACCCTGGCGCCTGGGCTTTGATCAGTGACAGGTGCCTCTGCTACAGGTTGGGTCGCGGGGTCTTGGCCGGGAACGTGATTAACGGTGGCAGCGGGGATGGAGCAGGAAGAGTGGCACAGCAACGGGCTGAAACGGCAGGAGGAACGAGTGGCCAGCAGAGTGAAGTCCAGCTGGGGATCCTTGGCAGTCTGTCATCGCCACTGCTGCGGTCGCCCTGCCCCAGGGTATTGCAGGAAGCGGCTCAAGAACATCAGGGATCTGGAGTCTGTGGTTTCCCAGCACCAGAGCGTCCTGCTCCTCTGGCTGAATGGGAGGGACTGAGAAGTTCTCCGTGGCGTTGCAGGCTGCACCGGGTGACACCCACCAGAGGGGCAACACCTGTGGGCAGCGGCACCACTCGCTAACAGTGCACGTCGCACAGTTCTCACCCCTACACAGCAAAGCAGACCAAAGCCGCCTCCCTCTCCTCTGTTTACGGATGAGGCGGGAGTCCAAGGGACACACTCCGCTGTGCCTATCCCGCGCTGTTCTGAGGTCTGTAACATTTTTAATGTAGTCCAAATAGACATGTGCTGGGGGAGGGGGGGGGGCTGCACTGAAGGGGGTCTGCAATGATGGGGGGCTGCACTTAGTGAGGGGATCTATACTATGGGAGGGGGGGGGGGGGTCTGTATTTAGTGAGAGGGATCTATACTGTGGGAGCATGAGCCATGAGAAACAAATATCTGTTCCTCTTGCAGGCACTTTTAAAAACGCCAAATAGGATGTGTTAAATAACTGCAGTAGCACACAGACCACTTACACTGTTCATATTCCTTTTGTGTCTGATAAAGCCAGTCAGTTTATATTTCCTAAAATTAGTATACTATGCCCTCTGCTGGGAGCCTAGCATACCAAACACACTCTACTTCATATATCCACGCTTTATGCACTTAATTGATGGCTATGTATTATAGAACGATTCCTACTGAGTCCAGGTTACCTGTTTGCCTTTCACCACATCCTTGGGAACTGGCACTTTAATTTCTATGTCACTGTAATCCTGGGACCATATGTAGTTTTTCCTCACTGCACCATTGTAACTGTCCGGGTCCATCTGGAAATCATCTTGGCTCCTGATTTGAAACAAAATCATCGTTAAATGCAGGCTTTGAAAAAACAACATAGCCCAATCAGATTCTAGCTATCTTGTCAACTTTTAAAGCAAATATTAAATCAAGCATACAAATGGTTACTACAGACAATATAACCTATTTCTATCCTCTAGACTTTGTACCAGGAATTTATAGTATCAGACTCTTTATTCTGTGTGCACTTTGTAGCTCCATGTGTATTTGAAGGCCATATTGATTACTCTCCTTTATTGAACCTTCCTCATCACATTATACATTATGCTTCTGACTCACTATGACTCAACATTGCTGCAGCTCTTACACGTGTCTGACTAAAGATATTTTTCAAAACCTAACATCTAATTTGTTTTTAAAAGGGTACCTGCCACCAGATCATTACTGCTGCCCAGAACCCAGTCAACGCCCATGTTTGACCCACGACTGAAGTCTTAGAAGTCACATTGGCAATTCTACCGCTAGCAACATAAATACCCCACCAGCAGCAGAATCACTAAAGTAAAACTCTTCTTTAACAAATGGACACTGCTTCCTAAATGGCTGGATCACAGCAGAATCTTGATTGCTAGGGTGGGAACGGATCAAAGAAAGAAACCGAATATATGTCCACTGGGTGAAGGTGGAGGTCAGGAATATTTCCCTGGTGTGGAGGATTCTGAGGAGCCAAGTGCCTCCTGACTTGAGTGGTGCTGCATTGTCTAGCCAGGGGGCAGACAGCCTGTGGTGTTAAGCGCCCCCATTGGGAATAGCAACTCAGGGGTGCTCTTAGTATCATTATAGGTTTGGGACCCCGCTGTGAGAAGGAGCACGACACCACATTTTTTCTGCACATCGCCTCATATGCTAGACCTTTTGACGGAGACCGAGGCAATTTTTGGTACTAGGCCACAAGGTCTAGTGATTGTCTTGCAAATTGGCACCATTTTATTTATTTTTTCATTCACTCTCCACATGTTTTGTCACTGCACTTTATGTGCGTTTTCCTATACTCACAGATGGTATGGTGTGGGTCTTGGTGCCTACCCTAAATTCTAGCAGGAGGATGTGTGGTCATTAGGTTTTCTTCAGGAGAGCCCCCCAACTAGCACTTCTGCAGTTGGCTTCTGCGGTTCACGAGAAGTGAGATCTCCCAGGCTTTTTGGCTAGGTGGAGCATATGCTAATGGCAGGAGAAAAGTAGCGGCAAAAAGACATGTTTTTTTCAAGCGTGTTTAGACACGTCAAGTGTTTGGGCGTTTATTCATTTCATTGCCCAAAATATTTATTCTGCCAATGAAATGTAAAAACGCTAAAGCGCAAAACATACTTAACATCACGTCCTTGAAGATGCACGCTGGTGACGAAACGTTGGGTGGATTGAGGGTCGTGTGACGCACTGGAGAAGACGGAGTTTACAGCCACCATCTTGTTGGTAGGAAGCTCTGGACGCTTTCCTTTTTGCTTATTACCATTTCACATACTGCGAGTTTTTATGTCTAGCATACACTTAATAAATGTTCTAGTTTCTGAATGAGCATTTTTCTTTCCATCCTTTATATATGTGACTCCATCTTTGGAGTGTATGTGTAGCCAAGTTTGCTGGGATCACAGCCAAGCATATCTGGTGTGCCATAAAAAACAAGTTTCCTTTTCGCTGTATCGGTTGGTCATTAGATAGGAGGAGCCGTGGATATTGCCTTGGTTTACTCAATGCTGATACCCTATGCATTTCTGGTAAGGGTCAGTTTTAATGGGTGTTGGTAATGGCTTCATAGCTTCTTCATCTCACTGATTTCACAATGTGGATTTTGTTATGAACTTTTTGGCATCTTCAAACCATTGAATTTCATTTATGAACTTTTTTTCACTACCATTTGCTTTAGCGCTACACCTTTACCCCATATTTTGTCTATTGTACCCAACAATATTGTGTCAGCAGCTTTTAGTTTAATTATTAATTTCCTATCAGCGCAACAGATTTCTCATATTATATTTAACATTTACCCGCCTTTAAACGCACCAGGGGGTCTTTATGCTAAAAAGCTTCTCTCCCGAATGCACAATGTTTCAACTCCTACAAACACGGCCAGGTAGGTTAACATGGAGAGGATTTTGAGAGGCGGAGTAAAAGCACCTTTAATGAGCCTTTAGCATTTCCTAATGCTGTCTCCTCAAAGTATATACACTCAAAAACACAAAATTTGCACTTTTGTCTCGGGTGGATTCATCCTTTGGGGCCTTATGCGATTCCCACTGTAACATATGCTGAAGTTTATTTGGATACAATACCTTTGGTAAATGTATACATTCACATTTATATATGAATATTAAAGTGGAAGTTTAGTCAAATTCTAACCTAAATCTACTCTCACCATACATTCTATGACTATTGTATCTTCCCTGTGAATGAAAAGATGTTCATACTTGCCTATTCTGAAGCCGCTCTGGCCCGGTCAGATCAGGACCCAGCACCAGATTTAGTGTAGAGGAGAGGCAGCCGACAACAGACGCCCCAAAGTAAACCTATAGGCATCTGCAGCCGTTGTCAGCAATCTCTCCTGTTCACTGAAGTCGCTGCTGGAATAGCGGCTTCAAAATAGGCAAGTATAAGCATCTTTTCTTTCAAAAGGTAGACACAATAGTCTTATAATGGGGGTGGGTGTAGGTTTGGTTTCAGCTAGATTTTGACTTAACTTCCACTTTAAGTTGATCTATTGCTATCATTATATTGTGGTGTCCTATATGGCTAGCACAAAACATCCTTGATTTTCAGCAATGGTCTGGCTGGCTTTTTAAGAGGTTTTATTTTGTCCTCCTACGCTTTGTTTTTTAGAACAGCCCTTTCTTAAAGAAGCATTAGGCGAAAACGCATTGGAGTTCAATACTTGTCCTTAGTGTATTTTGTGATCACCAGATCTCTGGATGTTACAGCTATATTTTGAGTTTTAGGGGTAGTCAAATGTCAACCCCCTGGGGAGGTTGTAAGTGATGTACATGTATTTTTTTTTTGTTCTGGGTTTAATGATGGCAAGGCTGTTATTGCTATTTTAACAATAGCCATTGTTTGTCTAATGGCTGAGTGATAATAAAAGATTGTATTGTAGCAGAGGTGTGTGTAATGACATTTCTTTGAGAAACTATCCTAATGGATTCAGACTAGAGCAGACAGCTGCCGAAGTACTTTACTTGTCAGTCTGCTTCCGACCACACTTGGGGGCAGTGTGGTGCAATATTCAGCACATCACAAGGCTCCTTTTTTTTTTTTTTTTTCGGACGAACTTTATTTGAAATATACAAACCATACACTCATTCATGGCACTGTACAGAAGCGTGATGCTCTGCTGTATAATTCACTGCGATAAAATGCAGCATATCTGCATTTTATTGCAGCATGCTACAGCACAGCTCCAGGTTGCATTGCAGTGTGAATGGGACACACAGGAAACAATTGTTTTGACAGGCGTTTTACAATGCAGTAAACTGCATGTCATTGCACAATGTGTGAATTAGCCCTAAAAAGTCCCATCAATTCTTGTTCTTCCCCTTGGTTGTGAGCAAGCATTGGTTATACACTAAAAATATTACTAAATGAAACATATTGGTAATAAGATTCCTGCCTCCCTTAGCACTGGAAAGTTTCCATCACTCTTTTGTATGGCTGAAAATAATGATGGTTGTTGAAAACAACACATACTTTATAGCTTAGTGAATTGAGCCCAACTGGTGCTGTCAGGCAGTTTGCATGGCAGCACGTGTTCATTTTCAAATGATCTCTGGCACTCAAGCTGAAGGTTCAGATAAAAAAAAAAAAAAAAAAAGAAGACTGATGCAGCCAGGCCTCGTTTTGCTATGACATGATTTTGAAATAAACATCAAAGTAAAGGTCAGAACATTACCATAGATCTCAGTGGTGTAGTGTCGCTTTTAAGTCATTTACTGCATTGACTTGCTTTGCATTTCTTCGAATGCAGTTGAACTACCAAGGTCCATTTCCATTGCAGGGAAAGCAGTTCAGATGCAGCCTTGTGGGGGGGTTTTGAAGGGAAAGCATTTGAGAAGCACTACTTTCTAATGCAAAAGGCAGAGCTGGACAGCAATTCTATTCTATATTGCCCAAATGTTAATCAAGGGGCAAATAGAAACCTATTATTGTTAAAACAGCACTAATACAACATCTAAAGACCGATTATTCAAATACCCGCATAGCCCCAGTTGTTAGTGCATATGGGGCTACAATAAAACTCTAAAAGATTAATTAATTTAATCTTACGCATATATTTCTTACAGATGATATCTTACTTCATGAATAAGCTGTACTCTGTCTATAGAATGTTTATTTACATTGTCTCTTCATTTTGATCAGGGTGGCATCATCTGCTCTTGAATGCAGTATTCTAAATGGTGTTTTCCGGCTCTTATTCACTACTTGGCACAGAGGGACCATGTAACCTTTACCTTTCCAATATAGTCACTCACTGTGTCTGGCTTTGCACATAACTGCCCTGCTTTATCAACTCGGTAAATCTTCCTCTGCAAATTACTTACCGCTAGGCTTTACATGTGTTTACTAGATGCGGGAGTACATGCAACAACTACTCTGCACTACACTACTCTTTAGTGGTCAGAATAAAAAAAATTATATATATATATATATATATATATATATATATATATATATATATATATATATATATATATATATATATATATATTCTCCATGTCAGGTAATAGTTTCCTAAAACAGTTTCTTTCCTTGTGTAATGATATCCCACATTTAATTTTTTTTAAATTACACTCCGTTTCTATTAAATCAACGTATATTTTTTCATTATACCATTACATACATAGTTACATAGTAGGTGAGGTTGAAAAAAGACACAAGTCCAACCCACTTAACCCTTCATAACCGTACACATTCATGCAGCTTTACTGAAATTGGTCTTCTTCCACGAGACCGCATATATGCGTACATTTGTTTGTGCTGGGAGTGCACAGCACAGGCGATGAGAGCCCCGGGTCCTGTAATAACGATCTGGAACCAGAAAGCCTGGTTTCAAATCACCTGATCACTGTAATAGCCTCCGATTGGCTATCACAGTGATCAATCACTGTAAAGCCCGCCCCATGTATTTTCTTCTTTGAATGGACAGAAAGATACATTGTATCTTTCTCTCCTGCTAGAGGGGAAGAAAAAAAAAAAGTGTCAACAAAAGTGTAGGGGGTCTTTCACACATGCTTGTTCGTTTCCACGGATTCCGCTTGCCCAACAGGGATCGCTCCATTGAAGTCCACTGAGCCAGCACATGACAAGTCTTTCCCTTCTCACTGCACAGAGATGGACCTATCAGATCGCCGCTCTCTATGGGGAAATCGGATGAAAACGGATCGGGTTTCCATCCGTCTGGATTTGGCGGAGCGGATCGAATGTCAGTGGACATGTCACCGCTGACATCCGTCGATCCATAGGAGGTGTATGGAGTAGGTCTGCATTTTTTAAGACAAAAAAATCCCACCGGTAGCGCTACACCATGAAAACAGTGATACACAGTGTTCTGTGTAATAATAAGATATTAGAAACCTTCCGTGCTGCTGTCAACCACTATGGGACATGGGCATAAAAACAGAAAACAAAGAATACAGCGCACAGAGGTGAAGTAGATATCACTTTATAGTCTTAAAATGTGGAAGAACGAAAAAACATATACATGAACTGATAAAATAGCAGCAAAAATAGCAAAAATGAAGGAATACAATCTGATGGACAGTCCACTATGCATGCACAGAAGTGGTATGATGATGGTAAAGTAGAAACCAAAAATCACTGTGGGGAGATGGTCAGAATCAGACATCAGAAATGGCTCACCCCCACCATTTCTGATGTCCTCCTATGCTTGCAGAAGTATGTTATTGTACACTGACATCACTGGGAATTCCTATAGCGACGCCAGCGCCTGCTTCCCCATTGCTTGAGTCTCGCCCCCCTGATTGGCTCTTTGGTGTCACATGATTTCTGAAGGACGGCGTTCGGACACCGCTTCCTTCCTTCCTCTCTGTGACACAGTGGAGATTCCGCCCCCCCCCCCCTCGCTCTGACTGACGTGGCGGCGTCACTGGCTCGGCTCGGTCGCAACTATCCAGGTCCTTCCCCGCCGCTCCATCTCTCAATTGTGAGGAGGATTTCGCTCCCATCGGCCTCTCTGTTGCATCCGGGTGCCCAGCAATATCCCTCCCTGCATGTGAGTTGTACCATCGAGTGCTCTTGGCATGGACACCGCTTCCCCACTGCCTGTCTCCATTCTCCTGCATAGAGGTGTGAAAGCGGCTGCTGAGGTATTGTATTATCTCCCTACACCACAGTTTGTTCACCTTTTGGAAGTACTCTCTACCATCTCCCCACAGTGATTTTTGGTTTCTACTTTACCATCATCATACCACTTCTGTGCATGCATAGTGGACTGTCCATCAGATTTTATTCCTTCATTTTTGCTATTTTTGCTGCCATTTTATCAGTTCATGTATATGTTTTTTCGTTCTTCCACATTTTAAGACTATAAAGTGATATCTACTTAACCTCTGTGCGCTGTATTCTTTGTTTTCTGCATTTTTTAAGAGACCGCATTTGTAAAAGAACCATTAAAAAATAAAAAAGTTGGGGTCAAGGTCAGTCATTAAATCTTGGGTAGGATTTAAATTAGTCTCAGTGTGTTTTAGTTAGGATGGAAAAAAAAATATGTACCATTGTTTCTGGGCATACTATGGGTACAAAGAACAAACAACATACACATATGTGGTATCGCTGTGATCGTTAGCAGGAGAATTTATTTTGGGTTAGTAGATTATCGTAATAACAAGAAAAATAAATCTACATTTAAGACTTTTTTTTTTTTTTTTTACTATGCTGGGCCAGTTTTCATTTGATAATAAAAAAACAAAAAAAAAGAAGGGGGAAGGATAAATCCATTACCATTTACCACTAAATGAAAGATCAATTTGTCCTGAAAAAAACAAACAAAAAAAAAACAAGGTATAATTCACCTAGATACGCAGTATCTAAGTAGTTGCGATGATGGGTACAGCTTTACCAACACATCAAAGTAGCAAAATAGTGTTCAGGTGTTAGGATTTGTTTTACCCTCCATCATAAAGAGGTTTAGGAGGTCAATGTATGTTCAAATATCTGTACCTTTTTTAAACCTGTAAAATCAGCAGTGACAAAAAAAGATGAAGGATTTCAATTTAAAAAGGATATAGCTAGAGCATTGCAGTTAGTGAAAATGCAGTTGCTGAATGAAAAGAGCCTGTAGTTGAAATCATCGACAAAATGATTTCCCTGGAGAGTTTATTTAAAGGGTAAATGCATTTTCATGCATCCCCCCCCCCCCCCGATAAAAATAAATAATATTAATAATAATAATAATAATAATAATAATAATAAAGCTCACGCTTCTATATCATAATTAATAAAATTAAGTGACTATTTATTAGGCCTACACCTGAAATGTGAAAAGGATGCTTGACTTGACAATATCTAGCTTTCGATGTCCATATATAATACCTCCTGCAGACAAACAAAGGTCATAGTAAAAGAATACTTTATCTGCATCTAATTTATTTCTAAATTTACCTGGATGCAGAAGCTGAGCTGTCCATATTGCTGGTGCTGGCCTTTGCCTCTGCAGCTTTTTCTGGTGCATCGGAATTTTCTGGCTGATTCTCTGATGTCTTCTGCTCCCCAGGTGGCTCATCTGCTGGTGTCTCCAAGATAACTTCTTCTGTTGCCATAGGTGCCTCGCCACTCTCAACCAACTTCTCCTCCTGCTTCTTCATTTTCTCCTCCAAGTCTCGCACCCTCTGCTCATGGTCCTTCATGGCCAGTCGCTCGTGGTTTTTGAATGTCTGAGAGGGGACAAGTGATATTCATCTCCAGCACTGTCTACATGGTACTGCACACTGTAAAAGCCAAATACTCACCTGCAGCACCATGCTCTGGGCAACACCCGGGGGGAATCCCATCCGCTCTTGAGGGCTCAGTAACACTCGGTAAAAGTCTGTCTTGCGGTACAAGAACCCAAAGTAAACATTTAAAAATTCCTGGATGTTTCCCACATGCTGCAGGATACCCAGCAAAGCATTGTCATAACGGTCTGACATCTCCAACTCCATGGCAGCACCCTGCAGATAAAATGTAATGGGGTTACATTGCAGTATTTCTCAGCAGACATATTGTCATTTATTTTAAAGAGCAAATAGTGAAATCCCATATTTATCCATCTTGTGTTTTCTTGGGATGAGTGTCTGTATTTAAAGAATTAACCTGCAGTGTGCAAACACTTCAATTCCTGGACCCCCTAGCTTGCTCTGGTTCCATCCGCTGACTCCTATGTCAAAGGACACAGTAGTTGTGTAGGGGCGGATGTGTAGAGGCGGATGGATGGAGCCATCGCACACCGTGGAGGACCAGGCATCTGACATGCAGAAAATTCTTCAGATGGCATTACTTTAAAATGGACTTTTACATTGCCAATGTTCCATACCCAGCTGCATATGCTCACCTTCCATTTGCTCTACTTCCATATGAAGTGAGAAGACAGTTCTGTCTAAGCCAAGAGTAAGGCCTCGTACACACGATCGGATTTTCCGCAGACAAAGCATCAGACTTTTGTCCGAAGGGCGCGTGCCTGGATTTTGTCTTGCATACAAACGCCAGACAATTGTCGGCCAACAATCACGAACGTAGTGCAATACTAGATGTACTACGTGGTTTTTCGGCTCTTTAGCGCCACCCTTTGGGCACCTTCTGCTAATGTTGTGTTTGGTGAGGATTGCTTCTGAGCATGCGCGTTTTTTACTTTTGTCTGATAGATTTGTGTACACACGATCGGAAAATCTGACAACAGACCGTTGTCCGCAGAAAATTTTAAAGCCTGCCATCCAACATTTGTCTGCGGAAAATCCGACAATTGTCCGATGGAGCGTACATAGGGTCGGATTTTCCGCCAACAGGCTGTCATCACACAATCACACAATTCCTGTTGGAAAATCCGATCATGTGTACGAGGCTTAAAGCGGAGTTCCACCCAAAAGTGGAACTTCCGCTTAAACCACTCCTCGCCCCCTTACATGCCACATTTGGGGAGTGGGGGCTTCGTTAGAAGTGGGACTTCCTTTCCCACTTCCTCCTTCCGCCCAGGGACCGCTTAGGCGACTCATATCGCCTTAGGTGGCCCCCTCCCTGTAAGCGATCGCCTGTCCACTCCTAAAGCGCAGCCCGGCGGGCGCATGCGCAGTGAATGGCCGGGTGCCCAGTCTGAATTTTGAATATGCACCCAGGCACAAATTTCCGCAATGCAAACTACTTGCATTCCAGGCAATTGTAGAGTAAAAAAAATGTGGCTCTTGTAGCAATAGCATCGTGGATACCTAGACCATTAGGTTTGCCTAGTTATAGAAATAAATGTGCCAGTTTCAACTCCAAAGATGACCATGGCTAAAGTTCAGATACCAACCTTCTCAAATGCCTGCAGGTACGGTTTGTTTATGTTTACGTCAGTCATTATTTTTCTCCAACTACCACCATACATTTATTACAACCAGAAACACTGGATTGCATGCCAGGTACAGCCTTGGGCTAAGCCCATGGGAATAGATTACTTATTATTACAAAGCATTAAAAGTGCATTGGGTCACAAAAAAAAAAAACCTGTCAGGGCGTCAGAGGCAACTGCAAGAACCTAAGACATCCAACTCTCAATGATGTAGAAAGAAAAGATGGCAGCGCTGGACCTGGCCAACAGAGGATCGCATACGGACAATGCTGGGTTGGCTGGGCAAAGTAAGTATTTTTCAGCATAACAGGTAACAGAAAGTAAAGTTTCTCTTTAACATGCATTAATGCACCAAAACAGTGTGAACCGAACCTATAAAACTAGTAGGGGGTATATTTAAAGTGGTTCTTCACTCCCCCTTGCTTGCTTCCCACTGTGCTGTGTGAATGGTCTCGCAGCCTTCTAGGGCCTGTGTGGGCCGGAGGCCGAACTGCGACTTGGGTCGCTAAGGCAATCCGAGAAGAGGTAGCAGCAGATACCTGTCGAAACCAGGTGCCTGTACCTGCGCACCCCCTAAAATTGTGAAGGTACAGGGGGTAAGCAGAAAAGCGGAACTTCCCCTTTTGGACATAAGGACGACAGGGACAGCCCACCATGGGATGTGGGGGAGGGCGGTTTTCTGGAAGATCAAAGGATCAGGTAAGTATAAAGCGTTTAAAGCGGTGGTAAATCTTAAAAAAGTTCCCCCCTTCAAGGCGAAGTCATAATGTTCTCGTATGCATCGCGCGCTGTCACTGCTGCAGAGGCTTTACCCAGTCTTCCTTCCGGGTTTAAGGACTGTGGCCAATTTAGGTCAAGCCACGATGATGTTACAGCAGTGGCACACACCTCTGTTAAAGCGTATGCGCCAGGGACGTCACCGGTTTAAGAGATAGTAATTTTACCTACATGATAGCTTTATTATAAGCATACCTGTAGGTACAAATACAAACAAGAAGTTCACTACCACATTCACCCATGCAGTGTGGGCACAACCCCACTGCATGGGAGTAAAAAAAAAAAAATTCATGGAGTTATGCTTTAATAATTTTGGAAATGCTTAGAGATAGGAGTTAGGCTTTAACTGTTGTAGCAGACCTGGCTTCCAGCTGTCATGAAATCATCAGAATCTGGAGCAAAAATTAATGTGATGACATCTCTGCCTGATGAAAACACTGTAGTGTGGAGAAAGGTGCACAGTGAAGATCAGCAGAGCCTTGTGGTTTGTATGTCCTATAATGAAATGTTCACCACAAAGAAAGAGGGCTTCTGATAATCTGGTAAGTGATGCATTCGTCAGCACACCACACCGTTTACTTTTCCCTTTTTCTGAACTTCTGCCCTTTCTCGTTAGGGAGATTCACCCTCTCTATTTATCCTGTTTACCGTTATCATTGAAGGTAACAAAAAATCCTAAATTTTGGGTTGTCCCCAGAAAAGTAATAGAGGGGAAATCTTCCAATGGGGACACAAGTTCCAATGACACCTTATGATTGGCTCACTGTGAACGGGAATTCCTCTCGCTTCCCGTTTTGATCATAATACAATTTATATGCGTTTTCCCTCCTGGTTACCTGAAGCAAAAAAACGCATTTAAAAAAAACAAAAACAAAAAAATGTGCGGTGCTTTTTGGTACGCTTCCATTGACTATAATGGAAAGTGTGTTTTTCAAGCAAGACACTGAACATGCTACAAGCAGGACTTTTTAAAAGTGCAGTGCATGTTAAAAAACAAAACAAAAAAAATGCAGCGCATCAATTTGAACAGTTAGATAGGGTTAGGCCCCTTTCACATGTGTCCGTTTGCAGATGAAAAAGGGACATACATTGGTCCCTATGTGATTGCGGGTGTCAGCGGATAAACATCCGCTAAACATCTGCCGATACCCATAATCACCCGCAAAGATCTGATTTTGCGGACGGAAGAAACCCCTATTTTTTCTTCCGTCTGCGGATCGAATGAACACGGACACACGGTCCGTGTTCATCCGATCCCCCATTGGGGAGAGCGGAGAAAAGACAGGGCGGTCCCTGCACAGTTTGCGGGGACCGCCCTGACAGCCGCCGGCTCAGCAGGGATATACGGAGCGATCCCCGCTGAGCTTACGGATACACGGAGGCGGATCATTACTGATCCGCCCCGTGTGCAAGGGCCCTAAGGAGAGGACTTATACCACAAGCTCATTGAAAAACATTAATTTATCTTGCATCTGACTGAATCTGGTGTAAATGAGCCCTTAAAGGAAGACTCTTTTTCATGCACGTTTGACACTCTGGGAAGGAGCATTTTAGAGCGACACAAGCGCACAGGGCCGAATGCTTCGTACACACAATCAGAATATGTTTTTTTTTTTTGTGCATGCTAGTCTCATATCGATAAATAGAGAGGTTACTGAACTTACAAAAATTCTCGTATGACAGAATACAATAGGGCCGAAACAACTAATCGATTAAATCGACAACTAATCAATTATGAAATGAAATCGATTACTAATTTTCATAAATCGATTAATCGGTCAGTAACATAATGAGAACTAAAATTAGCCCTTTATCGTACAAAAAGAGCAAATAGCTACTGTAAAAATTACTTTCACTGT